>NC_090438.1:291727828-292352828 GCF_031143425.1 Pleurodeles waltl
TAAAAGGAACTGCATTTCCCTTGTATCTAAGTCACATAGTCAGATGCTATAGCTTGCTTCCCGTGAATCAATGTGGTGATGCATTACACCACTAGGACACATGGTCTGAATGCAACACTGATGTCTTTTTATTTGCTATGGCCTCATGGTTAGTGTATCCACTATACAGCAGTGTGGGGGCAACTTAGTTATTATCCACAGCATCTACCTCTTGATGAAGTAAGTTTTCTGGCATATTTTACTCTGTATTTCTTGAGGTGCAGCAGACCTCATGAAGGTTACCTCTTACAAGAATCCTCTGTAATGGTTTTACGGGCAATATAAAACTCCTGTATAAATGTATAACTAAATGAGTGCCATGTGTCTATGAATGTCTGTTATGTATCTGTCTCTTGAAACTTATTTGTGCATTCTATTCACGTGAACCTCACATATTTTGAAGTAGATTGCATAAGTCTTCCTACCTTTGAAACACACTGACTTATAGTTAGCAGTTGTTTTAGAAGTAGTTTCTTTTTGTGGCAAGTGGACTGTCTTGAAGCAGAGTACCTGGTTTTATATTCGCTCAGCTAAGATTTATATTGGGGATCATCAGTTTGATTATACTACCTGAGCCTGGGGGTTCTCCCTGGGTCCTCCAGTGTATATCCCTCATTAAATAACTTCGGACAAAATTGGCTGACTGGATTAACGTATTTGCCATATTCTACCATATATGCAGTGTATCACTACAGGGCAAGTGCCCCCCACTCTCAACCATGAAGCTCAGATGCACCCCACAATAGGGTCAGTGCCTTGGATCGTAGTGACTAACAGTACTTTCACTTACATGTAAATATACAGTGCTATTTTCTTACAGTATAGCTTGAATACAGAGAAACACTCACATGTTATAGGTGTTTGCAGTGCTCACGAATGGGGTGAGTATGCTGAGAATGGCATATAATGGTGCAGGGGGATACAATATTAAAATATGATCACCAAAAGAACATATTATGTAAATTACAAATTGTGAGAATTCATTTGAATTTGTATTATTTGTTTTATTTTTCACACCTATTTTAAGTTATAAACTTTAACATTATTTCACGCTACTTTCCACAGGGTTGACTGCTGAGTTACATCATAAAGGTATAATATCTTTACATCTCATTCTTTTGCATGCCTAAAAATCTAAAGCTAGGTAGGGAGTCCTGTGGCCCTGATGAAGACTTTTGACCAATTATTTTGGTGTTAAAATCAGTTGAAACATGACACATTATCTTCACTCGCTGACCACTAACCATTTGCTTTTAGCTTACTATTAGATATTTTTAAGTTACTATCTGGACGTTTTGATATTGTCCTGAAAATAATTTTGAAGAACTCTCAGTTGTTGGTTGAGTCCAAAGGTGTAGTACCATCCTACTCCATTGTGGTGGGTTGCTGAATGATGAAGCATGCCATGAGAAGTTTTGGGTGAGGTGATCTCTCATATGTCTTTATATATCTTTTCATATGAACCAATAGGTATGGTATTCTTCTTCACATAAGGTAGTAGATTTGTACTTTAACTATTATTATATTTATACACCAGTACTTTGTGTGTATGTATAGCGCTTAGAGACTCTCACGGTGTCGGGCTGCAAAGTAACAACAAAGTCCGGTCCAGGTCTAATTGCCACGAGATAGCTGGGATTCTTCATAGGTATGTCCTCTTCATCTTTTTTATGTTCCTGAAGCCACCCAGAGGATCAGCCTTATCATCCTTGGAAATCTTTCTGTCCTTGGATTTCAAGTGGAAGGGGGTCCAACCCCTTCAGGTCCTACTTACAAATTACAGATGGCACATGCAGCAGGTTCAGTGCGCCTGGTATCATTTTGCAAGTCCAGTAGTGTTCTGAGAAAGGGTGGTTGAGTGTTCAGCTTTGTGGGGTTCACCAGCATGTGGGTGGCGTGGCACCCAAAATGCTCCTAGTTCCACTCTGACCAATGGAGAAATGGTTCCTAGGCCCTGACCTGCCAACATTTTAAGTAGTTTATCTTTGCTTTACTGGAAACTTACCCAAAATGCAATGTGTTATGGCAAATCCAAGATGGCAGTGGTCTTTGGCCACACTAAACATATTCTCCGATTCTGGGATGTAAATGGGGAGTGTATTATGGTAATTCTAGTTTCCTCCCACTCCCTTACACTAAATTCCAGTTTGAAGCAGGCACTATACCCACAGCAACTCCAGAGCATAAATCTGGAAGGACAAAAGCAGGGTCCTTCATCAACCAGATGAGATATACATGAATTGTCTGGCATTGAGTTTGTTCTCTTTGAAGGGAGCAAAACATTTATATGTGCTTCAAGTAGACCTGTTATGTAGGATTTGACACTGTGGTGTCAACAAGGTGATGTAGGAAATGTGAAAATAAATGCTTTACCGTGAATACGAAATGTGAAAACATCAAGCATCAATAGAGGCTATACCACTTTTCACAATCAAAAAGCAGTTTAGGCAAAACCCTCACGCTGACACAAACAAGGTGAAAGGTTCATTAAAGGATGTAGTGGAGTCAGAAACACAAAAGAGTCATCTGTTTAAGGCTAATTCATGTCTGACCAACCTGCAGGTATTTGTGACATTAGCAACGGGTCCCCGACACACTCTCCATGCCTACAAACAAATCGCTGACTGATTAGATACTGGGTACATAACTGAAGTAGCCCAAAGCATACATGTCTGCGATTTACAGTGGGTGCAAGAAAGAAAGCAAATTTCGAATGCTTAGGAGTCTCGGACCCACAATGCTGTCAGCACACACTTCAAATAAAAAAACATTTATAAAAGAGCACGTACACATTTATAGGTCATGGAATGCTGGGTCATAAACCTTTGTTGAATGTATAATAACAAGTGAGTATTGTCTTGACCTATGAATTTGGGGTTATGGGGTCACATGGTTTCAAGTGTTTTCCATGTTAATCTGTAAACTTGCAAGTTAGCAATTGTTAATCAAGTGTAATAAAGTATTGTACTGATCTGTATATAAGAGTCTGTCTGTGAACAGGCAGTTTAGAAAAACAGTAGCGGCAGGTCGTGCAGGGCTGCACTCCCTGTCGCAACAGTTAATAAATACTGTCTTTGCAACTGCCAAGAAGTCTGCATGTTCATTCCTAAGACAAGAAAGCATATTCACTCACCCCGCAACAGTTGGTAAGCCACCTTCGGAGGTTCCTTTGAAGACCCACCTGACAGCAGGCACGGGAAGACAAACCTGCCATCCACTGCATCCATCCCAGTACGCACATAATTGATAAGGTGAGCAGAAGTTGAGTTATTGAAGTTATTTGAAGTTCTGACTTTGCACGGGAGGTTGGAAAGGCTCCAGGGACTGCTGTCCCCTTAAAGGTGAGGACAAACTCAACCATGATCCTCCTTTTAAATAAGCGCATTCTTCTTGGCAATACCAAACGCAGGGGTAACTGTAGTGTAAGCACATGTGGTTTGTGTTTTTTCTTTGTGAATCAGTAAGGCCATAGAAGTAACCCCTGCGACTTGCTTGCGATTTGTGTTTTCTCTTCTTTGTGAATCAGCAAGTCCGTAAGGGTAACGCATGCAACCTGCATACAATTTGTGTTTTATTTCTTTGTGAATGAGTAAGAATGTAAGGATAATGCATGCGACTTGTGTGTGGTTTGTGGGTTTTTTTCTTTGTGAATAAGTAAGGCAGAAAGGGTAACGCATGTGACTTGCATGCAATTTGTGTTTCTTTTTTTCTTTGCAAATCAGTTAGGCCGTAAGGGTAAAGCATGCGACTTGCGCATGAATTGTGTTTTTTCTTTGTGAATCAGTAAGACCGTAAGGGTAACGCATGTGACTTGAATGCGATTTTTTGTTTTTCCTTTGTGAATCAGTAAGGCCGTAAGGGTAATGTGTGTGAATTACATGTGATTTGTGTTTGTCTTTCTTTGTTAATTAGTAAGGCCGTTAGGGTAATGTATGTGGCTTGCATGCAATTTGTGTTTTTTCTTTGTGAATCAGTAAGGCCGTAAGGGTAACAAGTTTGACTTGCATGTGGTTTGTGTTTTTTCTCTTTGCGAATCAGTAAGGCCGTAAGGGTAATGCATGAGACTTGCTTGTGATTTGTGCTTTTTCTTTGTGAATCAGTAAGGCCGTAAGGGTAACACATGCGACTTGTGTGTGAGTTGTGTTTTTTTCTTTGTCAATCAGTAAGGCCATAAGGGTAGCACATATGACTTGCATGCGGTTTGTGTTTTTTCTTAGTGAATCAGTAAGGCCATAACTGTAAAGCATGTGACTTGTGTGCGATTTGTGTTTTTTCCTTGTGAATCAGCAAGGTTGTAAGGCTAAAGCATGCAAGCTGTTTCTATTAAAGTTTTGGTTTGTTGAGTGACTGAAGATGACCACGTGCAGTAGAATGAAGTGTGGCCACAGTGTGATGTTGTGAAATATTGTATAAATATGCAAACTGTTTTTAATGTACATTGTATTTAATGGAAAATTTAACTGTAATGTGCCCCATAAGACTGGGTAGATAGAACTAAAAACTGAAAACATTGTAAAAACAGTACAGTAGAAAAAGTAGGTGACATTATTTCCCACCAGTAGTGTGTCCACTTTAACCTTTACGAAAGCATGGCAGTGGAAAAGGTAAAAGATCAAGAACACTTGAACATGGAGACCCCCTTACAACATATGCAGTAGGTATTCCCCATTGACAGAAAGAAATTACAAAAGTATAACGTTTAAAGCCACCCTAAAGCATACATATTCTTGGCCAAGAGAAGGAACTTTCAATGATAGAGCAATTGAGCATATTGTCATGCACCTTCGAAGTAAATATGCAGGAGCCAAATTAGAGAAAGGAGAAGCCACCTTGGCTTTACGGAAATTATTTCAGAGTCAAGAGAGCGTATTCGTTCACCCTGCAAAAAAGAGGAGCATAGCCTCAGCCTGTATATTCTATGAGGCTCAGAGGGTTATTTCTGTCCATTCAGGTAAGCCTAATGTGTGATCATGGGAGGACGTTTACACCTCGTTCACACCTTTTCCCAGGCTGAGCACAGACTGGAAGACGGCAAAGGCTAGTGCTATTTAGTCTTCTAACAGTTCAGGCAGATAAAGAATGATTTTTTTAAAGTTACTTTTCCTTCATATTTATTAAACATTCAACTTCACCATTGGATTGGACTTTTAATAATTATTTAAAAAGTTGCTTATTTGTGTTTCCAGCTGTTCCCATTCCCAAAATACAGCATTACTCGTTTAACCTGTACTCTGATTTTCTACATTGGACAGAAATGCCTGCCACAATAAAAATAGCTTTTAGAGCTGTGTTGCTGTAGGGGCATCTTAACAATAATTATTTTACATGTCCCACTTTACATATCATGCACCCTACCTTGTGGGCTACAAGGGTACACAGGTGAGACTTTTTCATATTTGAAAAGGACGTTTTTACCTGTTAGATGGGTTATTTGAATAAGTCAACTGAAGGTTCACACTGCAGCAGTCAGGCTACAACGGTAGGTCAGAAGCTATGTTTTCTTTCACATTAGTGAAATGCACAATAAGTGCTGCAGTCTGCAGGAGTCATTTTAACTATGACACAGGTGCATTTTCTGCACCATTTATTATGTCCTCATAAGAAACTTAAAGAAAGTATGCAGAATCTAAAAACCAGCAATAAAATTTAGCACAAAAATGAGGGTGACCACATTAAAAGAAGCATTTTCTCACAGTGACCAAATGCTGCTATATTCAAGTTAGGACTACCACAGGCCTCTCTTATTTTTCAGATCTCTTGCTTTCCTTTCCTGATTAGTGTTGAGTGAGTTGAGGGGGTATTGAAGGAGTGAGAACTATCACATATTGTTAGAAGGCAAAGCCTCCAGGATCAAAGATCATACAACAGCATAAAATATGCAATTTATCTGTGTCCAGAAGCAGCAACTGGGCTCAGCCTGAACACCCAAAGCAGAGGTTCAGAGATCTCAATTTCTCAGTTTCTTGCTAGAATACTCTTCCAATCCAGGTGTTTTCTTTGAAATGTAATACTCATAATCCTGCGTATCCAATTATAAATGAAAAACAACAAATATTAAACTTCAAAGGAAAAGCTCAAATAGAAAAACGACTCATGAGTAGAAATGGAAAAGTTGAACTCTCTTGTTCCTCCTATCAAAGCCTCCTCTGGGGCCCCAAACACTGGGATGCCAAACTGGGGCAGTTTGCATAGAAATGCTGAAGAGCAAAACTGCACACTTCTCCAGTACTAGCTCCTTTACTGTTCTGAGCAGGTTATCGCTTTGTGTCTCTGGCTCATTTTGCCTGTGCTGTTCCTCAAAAGTTTCCGGGTGCACGCTGAATGAATGAATTTCATTCATAGTCAATCAGGAGTTGTGTATGCCTACTATCAATTGAATTTTTGTGACACTAAGAGTTAGAACTTCACCCATGGGTCAGAAGACAGTAAGGTTTAGCCCTTAGATCTTTTAGGAGAACATATCTATACTCTGATGTCCACTGAGTTTCTGACAAGACTGGAGTTCATTTAGTTCTCAACCCAGACTGACTTTGACAATACATGCATTATTGCAACTAGTGAGGACAGTAGGGTGGCTTAAAGAGTCAGGGGGTGGCTGTGGAGCTGGTTTTAGGAGGGATGTGTAGATGATCACTAGTTATAAACCTTTCCTACAGGAACGCACACACGTACAAACACATATGTAACACAATGCTGCTTTATTGATATGACTAGATACACAAATAGAAGTGCACACACTTGCTGCTTTGGTGAGGAAGTATAACTGACTCTCCCTCATCAGTCTCTCCACTAAATTCCCTCATATCTGTCTTTTGGGGTGCTAGACCTTCTCACCTAGGGCCACCGTACTTCTTTTCTGGAGCCCATTTATACATTCCTCGTGCCAGCAGTAGTAGATCCACTCTGGTGACCAAGCTGAGGGGCAGTGGGGCACAACCAAACCAAGTAAGCACCACTAAGTGACCCTTCTGAGGCTTTGGCTGTGGGTGTAGGTCCAGGCACTAGCTATAAGAGAAAAAAGGTGAAGATGGAGGAGTGCTGGGCAGCATGTGGCATGGTGGGAATCCAGTGTAGTTAGATGATGGGCACTGCAACTGAGGTGTGGTCACCTTACCAGCAAGGGGCCTCGTGATATGCGTGGGTGAGGCTTCGCCAGTCACACTCAGTAGGTGTTGCCCTTCTGACAGTTTAATCTGCCTTATACTACTTTCTCCAATAGGAAACTGAGGAGTCGTAAGTCAAAGTTAGAAGCACTTTGCTGCTTGCTGTTGTTACTCCACCTGGGCCACTTCCTGACACGTCCTGCTGCAGTGAGGCATTTAATCTTGTAATGAAATCTTGTAATTTAAAAAAAGCACACAGGTAGCACAACAGTAGTGAATCATTTGGTCAGATAGGTCTTCTTACCCCTCGGCCCCTCTGCCACTACACGGGGGACTCCACTGATAGATATGGTCCTACCTTCAGCACAAACTGGAGTTGTTAAGTTCAGAAAGAGTTAAATCACGGTCTATTTACAATATTAGTGCACGTCCCTCTACGTACCTTTGGCCTCCTGCTGTGGGCTTAGTATATCTAGATGTTGTGCTGAAATACAACGAAATGGTTGACAAGAGGAGTGACCATGTGAGTGTTTGTGAGGACTGCATTTATAGACGTGTGGTTTGTTCACCCCGGCAGTAGGTAGGCTGCATTCAGACATCTATTACTGGAGGTATTTTAGCATTGTTGTACAATGATTAACTTGTGCAAAAAAATATTTGGAATTGTACTGTTCCGTATAAATTGCTGCGAATTATATATTGAAATCATGGGCTCGAGGCTTTCTGTTTTTCTCCATCTCTTTTCCTGTAACGTATCTGGGAATAGCCTGGTTTTTTTTACCACAGATAAAAAATACCATGCTGTTATGTTATATGTTACATAGCATATGATAAAATCACCAGTGCAATCAGAGTCGAGTCAAGTGATTTTACCGCAGGTTCTGGGTACCTCCTTGTGATAGGTGTATTGCATAGATGAGAGGTCTATTTCTGTTTGTCTATTTTGTCCTGCATGTCCCTGCCTCTTACCTGACACTCCACTGGGAATGGTCACTTGTACACACTCATGGGCAACTTACACGTTTAAAATGTATCCATACTTTGCAGAATGTACGCAAAACGTGAAGAACATCTCCATATTTGTTGGCTGCTTTGGAAAACCCACAAGCATTAGAGCTGATATTTTACACTTTTCCGTACCTAAAACACTTTAAAACTGTGTGATTGGGGCCCATCTACTGCACACGTTAGTTCCATGACGTCTGAGGTCGGCCTCCCACACTGTGCTATCCGTAGATCCGGCCAAAAACACAAGATTTGGTGGGAGATCATCCAGTTCAAGTTTCAGGCTCATCCTTCTGGAATCTCCCACCGTCGCACTCCTTTTTATCCTAAACTCGCGTTTGACACTACTGCGCTTCTGACCTTGCTGAAAGTCTGTCTCATAACATCAGCTTACGTCTCATTTCCCAGCCTTGTGCAACACGCAGCAGCTGTGAACTCCACCATGTCAGGCTCGTTTCCCTTCATCCTCCCATATCCAGAGTCTTAGGGCCAGATGTAGTAAAAAAAAAATTTGCGACTTGCAAATTGCGAGTCATACCGACTCGCAAATTGCAACTCGCAAATCTGTATGCAGAAAGGTGTCTCAGACACCTTCTGCGACTCGCTATGGGTTCGCAAAGACCCACCTCATGAATATTAATGAGGTGGGTCGCAAATTGTTACCCCATAGCGAGTCCCTGCACTCACAGGGATGGTGGCCTGCTGGAGACAGCAGACCTCCATGTCTGTGACTGCTTTTTTTAATAAAGCAGTTTTTTTTTTTTAATTGCAGCCCGTTTTCCTTAAAGGAAAACGAGTTGCAATTCAAAAAAATAATGAAACCATTTGGTTTCATTTTTTCAGAGCAGGCAGTGGTCCACTGGACCACTGCCTGCTCTGAAAAAATATTTTCAGCGACATTCACAAAGGGGAAGGGGTCCCATGGGGACCCCTTCCCGTTTGCAAATGCGTTACCACCCACTTCAAGTGGATGGTAACTGCGAGTTGGTTTGCGACCGCATTCGCGGTCACAAAGCAACTCAGCATGGTGATGCGGTCGCAAATAGGAAGGGAACACCCCTTCCTATTTGCGAGTCGCATCCTCAAATTGCGAGTTGGTACCGACTCGCAATTTGAGGATGTGCATCGCGTTAGGCCTTTTGTATGTCGCAAACTGAGTTTTTCGCAGTTTGTGACATGCAAAAGGCTTCCTACATCTGGCCCTTAATGCGGCTGCCAGCAGTGCAAGCGCTATATATCCCTCCCCCACCCCCAATCAAACTGTACAACGTTATGAATGCAAGCTATGGAAACCCATGGGTCTTCGGCTCCTTCTGAGGAACGTTCATGAAATGGTCCGTAGATTGATATCAATGTACTTGGCTGAAGGACTAAAGCAAAACAGTTGCAGTACACGTTTAAACGAAAATGCAAATGTTCGAAATTATAAAACTGCCATCATTGATGTAATGCGTAGTATCAAATAGACGTCAAAAACGAATGAGGATTTAGAAAATATATTATTTTACATAAATATACATTTTAGAGTGAAGCACTTGAGTTAAGAGAAAAGATGAAACATTCAACAATTATGCGTTACTCCAGGATTCATTGTGGGAACGATGCCTTTAATGTACTTTCATAATTAAATGTAAGATTATAAATTTTTGAATTGATTTTGCATCAGGAGTGGAAAGTAATATTAGTGAGTAACCGACTTTCCTCGACCTCATTCGGTGGCGGAATGTGAAACCAGAGTCCACTGACAGCTTAATAGGCTGTGAAAGAGTTCATTTTGCCGTATGCAGATCCCTCGCCGACCCTTTTATCATAAGAAACCCTCGAGGTTATAACATTATGCAAATCACAGTCTTCAAAAATGTCCGCTTTTCTTAGCGCAGAAGGGTTCCTGTCCTTGGCTCTTCTCCTCAGTCTGAACTTTTGAGCCCATATTTACTCACGGGCTGCGCAGCTTCCAGTATTATCGGTGGCTGGTTTTAATATCTGCCTAATGTATCATTTCGGATGGTCGCCGCTGACATTGTTTGCCAGCTAATGCATTTTGAAATGCGCGCTCGACATCTTTATGGCGTTTGGACCATTGAAGCCCGCCGGTCCTGACCATGGCACTGACGGTTTCTGCTGCACGTAATTGCGGGAAACACGAATGTTACTCAGCTTGTAAATGCCAAGAACAAGTTCGGTGTCAGAGATCAGTCGTGCTTCTGTGCTTAAAGTGCAGATCTTTTCCTGACAGGAGGGGGTTGTTAGTGTTGTTGCATTGGTTGTGGACGGTATATTAGAGTAGTCGGGGTTAATACAACAAACTGTTTTGTTCCTTTCGGAAAAAGAAACGCTAAACGTGTACTCTTGTTGAAATGAACTAGAAATAGGCGATGTGTGATTGTTAGGAAGAAGCAGAACATATTTGTTGAATAGATCCAAATTTATTTTTGCAGTTTTTAAAGACCAGACCCAAGTAGACTAGTCGGAAGTCTACGTGTTTAGTAGTACACAGAAAGTTGCCAACGCGTTTTAGAAGAAAGATCACAGGAACAATGGCCCTCATTCTGACCTTGGCGGGCGGCGGAGGCCGCCCGCCAAAGTCCCGCCGTCAGATTACCGTTCCGCGGTCGAAAGACCGCGGCGGTAATTCTGACTTTCCCGCTGGGCTGGCGGGCGGTCGCCTTCAGACCGCCCGCCAGCCCAGCGGGAAAGAGGCTTCCACGATGAAGCCGGCTCGGAATCGAGCCGGCGGAGTGGAAGCTGTGCGACGGGTGCAGTTGCACCCGTCGCGTATTTCACTGTCTGCGCAGCAGACAGTGAAATACTTGTAGGGGCCCTCTTACGGGGGCCCCTGCAATGCCCATGCCAGTGGCATGGGCACTGCAGGGGCCCCCAGGGCCCCCGCGACCCCCCCTACCGCCATCCGGATCCCGGCGGTCCGACCGCCGGGATCTGGATGGCGGTAGGGGGGGTCGGAATCCCCGCGGCGGTGCAGCAAGCTGCGCCGCCGCGGAGGATTCAATGGGGCGGCGGTACACTGGCGGGACCCCGCCAGTGGTGCCGGTCCGACCGCGGCTTTACCGCCGCGGTCGGAATCCCCATTGGAGCACCGCCGGCCTGTCGGCGGTGCTCCCGCGGTCCTCCGCCCTGGCGGTCAAAGACCGCCAGGGTCAGAATGACCACCAATGTGTCGTAAACTACAGCGTTATAGCATGGGCAGCATCAAAGTTACTCCTACCTCAAAGGTTGTACAGGAGAAGATTTAGGAGTCTTCTGAGAAATTCCTATCGAACTGAAAAACCTTCTACTGTGGCTTTCTCTCCCATAACCTAACACTTCAATTGCCTACAACAGTGAACAAGTATTAATTCCCTGGACCGCCTTTTGCCTCTGGCCGATGTATGTTCTCAGGACAGTAAATGAACCCCACCTGTCCACCCCACCATTTTCTTACTCCTGTCCCACTCCAGTGTGGGCTGGCTGTACCAGAGCCTCTGACGTTTTTGGCCTCTAGCTGCCAGTTATTCTATGCCTCCTCCAGTAACCTCTCAGTTATATGGTTATTCACATGCCCAGTTCTAGGAGTTGCTTCTCAGACCTCCTGCAAGTAGGGACCTGTGAAGTGCTCACAGATGCTACTAGCTTAGTGTCAGAAGCAGACTTTGGCAAGATGTAGGTGGCAGCCAGCTCATTGCAAAAATCTTATTTCCCAGGTAGTTATTACCTTAGTCTATTCTAGGATCACCTTTGTCATGTGATTCCACTCCTTGGGATCCATGAATAGCTTCGCCATCGCAATCTGTTTGGTATTAACTGCTCCCATCTAGCCGCTAAGCATCAATGCAATTCTTAGTTCCAAGATCTGCTAAGGTAGTTACATTTTACTATTCAACACTTTAATCTTGCTGGCAAAGCAGTGTTTTTACTATCTTCAAACTTTCCATAGAAACTAGGGCTCAGTGCTCTCCACCTCTACCCTGAACTTCCTCTCTGACCTCAAAACCCAAGCTGTTTTCTGTGTCATGCAATGTTCCTCCTATAAGTTGTATCATCCTGACTGTGTTCTGTAAACAACACTCTCATCATAAGCCTTATTGTCTGTTAGAAGGACTGACTCTGTGAGTATGCATTTGTCAATGAGCTTTCTTTCACACCTTGGATCTGTTGAAGTTTTCAACGTATTTATCGTTCTTGTGGTTGCCTCTTGTATACTGGCTTCTGATATGTCTTGTGTAGTTTTGCTGTAACACCACACCTCTCAAAGCATTCTTCACCCATAGCCAGATTTACTGGATCTGAGAGTCTGGAGATCACAACTGTTAGCGCGTCTGACCTTAATAGGTAAACCTACAAGGGGACGCGAATAGGTCGATGAACCTTTTGACTCGCAATTAAGATGATCCCACCATAACTTTAGTACATGCAGATCAATAATCAGTACAAAATATCAATAATAATCGATGATCAATAACATTAATAATAGAGTCACTAATTGTCACACACCATGACCTTTCAGTCATGAATAACCACACCTTTTAGTAAAAGTTAGAATATTTATTCCCCTATATTAACAATGCTAAAGTCATGTAAATTAACCTCAAAATCAAATGATATACATACAGAAACAACACTGGCTGTCCAAAGCAACGGAAAAAACGTATTCTAATCAAAGCTTGAACTATTACACATTCTAAGGTTATGGTACAAATTAATAACAAGAGCAATTTCGTTACGAGATCACATACAGGTAGCTTCAGCAAAGAAACTTATCAAGCATCATTCCTTATTAGCAGATTTTCATTAGTGAGGATCCTTAACTAACACCAGATTAGCATCAGCATGTTGGGCTTCATGCAAAAAAATTTAGTAACACAAATTTGGAAAAACATCTAACTATGGTTCTCGCAAAACTGTGCGGCTGGTACCTAGAAAGAAAAAGCAAATATGCATAACAGACACATGGGTACAAATAATACATAATGGTGCAGTCCCATTAAGTTACATTCTCTAAACTACTTCCCAAATACCTATTTTGTCAGGGGATTGCATGTTCACACTTTGTCCAATAAAACTAAAACTCCAAATCTATGAATTCTACCATTACTCTGTTCACATGTCGCTGGTTGTTTTTTCCTGCAATGTTCTCATCATCCAGCTCGTCAGGTAACAGTATTGTTGCAGCTTCTACTCCACTCAGTGTCTCCATTGTTCTCCTCCTGATAAAGTCAGTCTCACACCCATTACACACATATTGTTACATTTAGCAAGAACAACATCTTCTAGCAGTCGGTTCTCATGAGAAAAGATTACCATCTCTGAGCACATCTACACAGTACAATGGAAAATCACATTTTAACTCTCTAGGACAGCCATTTATTAAACGTTAAGAAATACAGCTTGGCATGAGGCCTGGCAACTAGGCCAAGACCTTCGCTAAGGTAAGGCCTGCAATTCATAAAGCTAATACATAATGCATAACCTTTAATATGACATATTACTACATTAGTCAAACATATGCTCACTATTTCACAGCATTACACTATTAATAAGTACACTTCGTGAACGTTGGCGGGCACTCATTGTAATCACATTTTTAAATGCGTGCATTATTTTTCTACGTTATTATATTTTCAACACAAATCCATTACCCAGAATACATAAACACTCATTAATCATTTTTTTATTAAAACATCTGTGCTAGCAATCCCTCCTCTGATGACTAAAGATCAGGTGGGGGGTGTGTGTGTATGTTTTGGTATGCGTGCATGCGGGTGTGATTCACGTTGAATGAGTGCGTGAATGACTGAATGTAAGTGTACGTGTATGTTGTGTGTTGTGAATGTGTGTGTGCGCCAAATAATTTTAGTGTGTGTTGCGGTGTGTGGGTATGTATGTGTGCATGCGTGGGTGGATGTGGGTATGTGTGCGTGTATATGTGTATATGTGTGCATGTTTGTAAATGTGCGGGGGCAGAAGAGGAAGGGGGAGTGGGGGAGGACTCTGGTGAGTCGGGGGGTGAGACCCCTATCAGTGCCAGGGAACGAATTCCCTGGCACTGATAGTGTCTACCGCCATGGTTTTCGTGGCGGCACTCTTGCCACGAAAACCATGGCGGTAGGCAGGGTCATAATGCCGAGGGTGGGATTGTGACGGCCGCCTGGCTGGAGACCGAAGTCTCCAGCCCTGCGGCCGTTACCACCGTGGTGGTCGGAGTGGTACATTGGCAGTTTGGCTTAAGCCAAACTGCCAATGTCATAATTTGGGAAAAGGTACCGCCAGCCTGTTGGCAGTACCTTTCCCCAAATTACTACTGACCGCCAGGGTCATAATGAGGGTCTAAGTCTCTAATTTCTTTACTATTATCAGGAATATACGAGCAACAATGCCTAGAATTAATCATTCTACAAACTCTGCCATTTTTTGCTAAGACAAGACGATTCTAAAGAGTCATAACTCTTTTAGTAGCTAATGCAGTATTTTTCAGGAGTATGGCTCCTGAAAAATTTGTCAGCATGTTATCCACAATAGTAGACAACTTTCGAATCTTTACCAAATTCAGAATAACTCCTACTGAAGGAATCATTGCTCCAAATATATTTCCCACTATACCAGAAGGAGACTCCCTCCTCTGTCTCATATGATGTAATTCAGTCACTTTCAGAAACTTCTTCAAATCATTCATTTGATAAATCTTTGGGAAAACTATCCCAAAGTAACATGACCCATACCATCCTCTTTGAAGACAGTAATAAGCATTAAGACCACAGATGTAATAAATCTCAGGAATAGCTTGGTCCTGTCCATTCAACATAAACGTCTATTTACTCTGAAACAAAAACACATGTCTACATTCACTCGTTCCCACAAACAAAGTGTTAGTGCATGATTTAGGCCTATATACACAAAGTTTCCCTACGTGTTGCGCATCTAAAGCTAATTTCCCTTGTGTTTTAATTGCACTACAAGCATAATCATTCATGTAAGTCCTCTTCTCTAAGCCTTTTTCTAACTTCTCCTTCAATGCCTTTCTCCTGTCATCTGTGTGATCTATGAAGCTTTTCTCTAAAGGTGTAAGCAAGCATGTTAAATTATTGCGGTGTGCATAAGCTGTGCCCAACGTCAATGTTGGTTCAAAGAAACCCTACTCAATTACCTAATTATAGGGACACATGAAAACACCAGGTCAAAATTTGAATAGAAATACTGAATGTACTCCTGGTTATAGAATCTTGTTAGCAGCAGACTACAACTTATTCAATAACTTAAAGGCAGACTATGGTACGTAGCTCCTTCTTCAACTGATGAAGGAATCTGCGTACACACACATATCAATTCCTTGCATCCATTGTCTCAACATACTTACTCAAAAAGCTATAGAAGATATTAGAAGAAAGTTCTCCTTGCGCATTAGTATCCCCATGCAAATGCTTCTCATCTAACCTAAACCTCTTTATTGCTGTTAGTGCAGTAGTTGCCTCAAAAGCAGAAGAATGGTTGGCTTCACTCTTATCAAGAACAGACATACCCATAATCAACACCACAAACAATATCCTGCACATAATCGCCAAACCAATACTCATATATTTACACCGCCTAGTATTCCTACCCTGCTGGCTAGTGTTACTTATGATCTGTAAAGAATCAGAGAGCAGAAGAAACATTCAGAAAAACTGCAGCAAAAAACAACAACTTTTCTTTCAGCAGTTATTTACAGCTTTCAGTCTTACTTCCAGGATCCCTTTCAAAATCGGTAAGCAGCTCGTCAAAATTAGGTTACAAAAGTCAAATCAGGTTATCAATGTCTCGTCCGGTTACTTTTGACAATTTCTTTTTCAAAAATGTTCTTTCAGATTGCTTCAACAGCTAAGTTCATCAGCTTCCTTCAAGTGCCAAAATACTGATCCGGAATGACTTTATCAAAACAAAAAGACAAAAACTCTTGCTGCCATTCACTTGTAGGTGCATACACCCATTCAGGACCTGCGTATCTTCGACTTGCTATTCTCGTTCTCTTTAATTTTCGATCACCATTCAATTCTCCTTCACTTAGATCTTCTCTCCTTGTTGTATTTACTTCTTCCTCGATTGTTGTCTCAACAACCACTTCCTTTCCCTTTCCTTGGAGTGACTGAACCGTCCTCAACGGGCTCAGATCCGGTCTCAGTGCATCTTTGTTCTCTTTCCGGCCCTGAGACTTCTTTGGCTGTTGTTGGTACTCTCAACATCTGTTCTTCCTCATGATCCAGTGGACATGCCACTTTCTTCGTGTGACTGGCATTGATCCAGTTCGGAATTCCAGCGCACTTAACAGCTGTGGAGTTGTCAGAACTACCTGGAATGGTCCTTTCCAACGAGGCTCCAAACATGTTTTCCTCATGTGTTTCTGGACCATAATCCAGTCTCTGGCTCTCAGGTTGTGCCCTGGGTCATGGATCGGTGGCAGTGTGGTGGCTTCCACCTGCTGAAAGAAAGAGTGAACCACATCAGCCAGAACTTTGCAGCAGTCCAACACCATATCATCTGTAATGTTGACTAATGCATTTGCAGGCACCGCTGGAAACCTCCTGGCTCGGCTCATAAGGATCTCATGCGGCGACAATCCTGTCTTCCTGTCGGGTGTGTTTCTCATTGACATCAAAACTAAAGGCAATGCGTCAGGCCATTTCAAGTTCGTGGATGCACACATCTTCGCAACTTTGACTTCAAGGTACCATTCATCTGCTCCACTAGTCCTGATGCTTCAGGGCAGTAACTACAATGCAACTTCTGCTCAATGTTCAGTGCTGCACACAGTAATTTAATTACTTCATTGTTGAAGTGGCTTCCATTATCTGATTCTAAAGAGATCGGAAACCTGAAACGTGGTATCAGTTCCCTAAGCAGTAGTTTCGCTACTGTGAGACTATCATTTCTTTGGGTAGGGTACGCTTCAATCCAGTGACTAAAAATGCAATCACCAACACATATCTCACACCTCCACACACATCTCAATAAAATCCATCTGCATTCTGCTGAATGGACCTCCTGCTCTTGCAATGTGGCTCAAATTAACCACTGTCCCTTTCCCCACGTTCAATTGTTGGTAAATGACACAACAATGGCAAACTTCTTCAGCAACTTGTCTAAACTTTGGGTTGAACCAATCATGTTTGAACAACCATATCATGGCATCCCTCCCAACATGTGCTTGACCATGATAATACCTGGCCATTTGAGACAACAGATGATTTGGCAAAACCAATTGACCCTCTTCTGAAACCCACAATTCATCTGGTCTTTGCAAACATTTCATTTTACTCCATGAACGTTTTTCCTCCCTGTCAGCTTTATTCTGCAACATTTTCAATTCCTCCAAGGTATCAATTACATTCAATGCAAAACTTGGACATGTTTCATCTTCTTCAGGTAACAGTTCCCACTTATCTTTGAACTATATATAGTTCAGTGAGCAAAACCTTGTGACTTGATCCACATATCCATTTCCCAATGATGCGAAGTCCTGCGGCTTCAGATGTGCACTGCATTTCACCATGGCAATCTTTTCAGGCATTTGAATAGCATGTAACAGTTCTCTAATCCTTTCACCATTTCTCACTGGTGAACCAGAAGAGGTCATGAAACCGCTCTGTGACCACAACTGGCCAAAATCATGAACTATTAAAAATCCATACTGACTATCCGTATAGACTGTAACTTTCGGCTGAGCAGAAACATGGCACGCTGTAGTATGGGCTACTAGTTCTACTACTTGGGCAGAATACACTCCTCAAAGCCAGGAAGCTTCCAAAATACCAGTAATTGTGCCCACAGCATATGCTGCGCTCAGTGTCTCTGCATTGTTTCTCAGACAGGAACTATAACAAAGATAATTTGGTCATTCTTTTCCAATCGGGTATCTCTAATGTCAGGTCTAGGTTTTGTGCACAAGTCAGTTACTTCAAGTCAATCATACTCAACATCTTCCAATTTCTCAATTTCAACATTTTCATTTGGGAGTAAGGTTGCCGGGTTCAGCACTGTACATCTTTTCAATGACACATTTGGTGACCCTAGAATACTTGTTTCATATCTGGTCAGCCTCGCACCACTCAAATATTGAGTTTTTGTCCTTGTAAGTTGAATCTCAATAGAGTGAGGTACCACTGTAGTCAGGGGATGTCCCATCACAATGCCTTCACGCTGTGTAAGGCTTTGACCAACCGCTGCAACTGCGCGTAGACAACCTGGTAAGGCTACTGCAACTGGTTCCAAAGTAGCTGAAAAATATGCTACTGGGCGGTTTACACATCCATGGACCTGTGTCAAGACAAACAAAGAACATGCATCACGCTCATGACAAAACAATGTGAAAGGTTTAGTGTAGTCAGGCATACCCAAGGCATACCTTGCACAGACTCTCTCTCAATTCAGTGAACGCTTTCATTCCAGCCTGGTCTAACACTATAGGATCAGTGACTTCCTTGTGAGTCAGAATCCATTGGCGACAGTAGCCTACCATCCCTAAAAACATCCTGACATCTCTCTGGGTGGTCTGGGGATTTATCTGCAATATGGCTGCAATCCTTTCTCTTGATCTCTTTCTTGATCCTTTCTCAATCTGGTGACCCAAGTATTTCACAACTTTTCGACAATATTGCAATTTAAGCAGAGACATTCTTTCCCAAATGGTTCAGTAAGCCAATCGTATCATACTTGCACTCGTCCCTTGTCTTGCACGCAATCAGCAAGTCATCAATGTACTGTACCAAGGTCGATTGGAAAGGCAATTCTAACAACTCCAAATTATTTTTCAAGATCTGATTGAATATGGAAGGTAACTCTGAAAACCCTTGAGGATTTCTGCACCAACAATAAACTCGATCCAGAAATTTGAAACAAATGAGAAATTGCCTGTCCTCATGAAGAGGCACAGGAAAGAAGGCTTGTGACAAATCAATGACAGTGAACCACCCAGCATCACATGGAATCTGAAACATTATCACAGCTGGATTTGGCACAACAGGACAACATTTGACCACAATCTTATTTATTTTTCTCAAATCCTGGACAATTTGAACTTTCCCACAGGGCTTTTGCAAACCCATTATCAGTGAATTACATGGGCTGCTCAATACTTCCTTCAAAATCCCTTGCTTTACAAAGTCTGCAATTATCTGGGCGACCTTCATAAGGACATCTTATGGCATGTGGTACTGCAGAAGTTGAGGAAAAACTGCATTCGGCTTTACAGTAACTTTAACTGGCTCAAATCTCTTTATCAGACCTACTTCTTTTCCTGTCAAATCCCACACTTTCTCCCTAGCCGTTCCCTGCAAATCAAGATAAAGCTCCTTCACTGTGAACATCGGAAAAAAATCAGTCAGAAGATATTCCTCATTTGTAGTTTCACACTTTATCTCTGGGGCTTGGTCATCTTCATCATCACTATTCGTCTGAATCTCAATTCTATCATTTGAACAAGTAATTGAACATTTCATTTTACACAGCAAGTCTCTTCCCAGCAGGGATACTGGACTTGAATCGTAGACTACACATTTGTGCAATCCCTGAAAGTTGCTAATTTTAACCTGAACCGGTTCTGTAATCGGGTTAGTCAAATACTGATTTGCTACTCCTACAATCTGAACTGAAAAGGGGCAAGTTTGGAACTTCTGCACTTCTCACTGTAGAGCGTGTAGCTCCTGTGTCAACCAATAATGAAACTCTGTGACCCATAACCTTTCCCTTCACTTAGGGACCTCTCTGATCTACTTCTAAGGAAGTTGCAAGCACACATGGCTCCTCACCCGAACTGTTGCTCATCCAATCATCATTTATTCCATTCTCACTGTGTAACAGGAATGGGTGCACTGTGTTATTACTTTTGTTAAGCCTCTGACCTGTGACATGTTGAGAAAGCATCACCTGTTGCTGTTCCATTGGGGCTTGAGGTATTTGAATTTGCTGTCTAGGTACCATGGGAACCTGTTGTTGCATTGGCTGCAAATGTCATTTGTGCACGTGACATTTGCACCCGCTGTATGGGTTGAAAATTCTGCACTTGATTCACATTATTTTGAAAATGTGGATTAGGACCTATCACTCTCGGCACTCTCATGGTCTGGAAAAAATTGATGTCATTACTTTGCTGAAAAAGACCTTCCTGCACCATCATCGGCCCTCCTGTTTCCAATGTCCAACAGCTCCGCAAACGTGAGATGGCTATAATTTCTTCATTCGCTGTACATCATTCTGAACCCCTACAGTACTCAAGGCTGGACCAGAATTCACATTACCTCCGTGACCTTTTCCTCTCATCTGGGGGTGAAACATCATGTTTCCCTGCTGCGGTGACTGTTGTGGAATATTCCCTTGCATATCAATTTGAGCTGCTTTAATCTGCATCACCATCGTCTTCTCTTTCAGCTTTCGCTGCTTCAACTCAATCTCATCACTACAGTACTTTGCATACTGCAACACCTCATCAATCAGCTTTGCTTGCCAGCCAATCAAAAGACTCTTAATCATATGGCTAATTTCAGGTCTCAACCCTTCCACAAATCTGAACACAAAATGAATCATGTCTTTCGCCTCAATTGTTTCTGTACCACTGTAATGCTTGAACGCTTGCAACAATCTCTCATAATACGCATGTGTCGACTCCCTTACTTCCTGAGCTGTCCGCTCAATCCTCTGCCAGAGCTGGAGTAAAGTCAGGTTTCTGGGTGATTGGTGTGTTCAGGGATGTGAAGATCGTGAGGCCCTTCTTGGTGGCCAAGTGGTCCTTTTTTATCAAGGATCGTTCACATGGGTGTGGCTCAATAGACACTTTTTTGGACACGCTGAACAGGGAAGCTAAGCTAGATCACACAGGGGACGTTATTCAACAGCCTGGTCCATATGGAACGAGTGTCTTTGGCTCTCTCTCACTCTCCACTCTGAGATGATCCACAGTTGAGTGGCCCAGTAGTTTTTAAGGAGGTTCGGACACACAATACCCCCTCTGTCCCTGGGGAGCATAATAAGCTAGGTCGATATAAGTGGTTGTTTCCCATTCCGCCAAAAAGATCGTATTTATTTGCAGACTGGCAATGTCCGTAGTGGGAATGGGTGTAAAGAGCGCCTGGAAGTGATACAATAGTCAAGGGAGGATGTTCTTTTTAATTAAATTAATCCTTCCCAACTATGATAAGTATAGGGGTCTCCATCTCCTCATATCATTCAAGATCTCTGTACGGCAGGGGGCCTGTTTATCCGGGTTGAGTCTTGCAGGTAGGGGCTGATCTAGAAGCCCAGGTATCCTATTGACGTTGAGGCCTGTTGGAATGGCGCTTGTGCTCTCAAGGCCAGGAAACCCTAAAGGCTGATCATGAGACTGAGTATGCTTGATTTGTCTTTATTTATTTATTTACAATCCTGATACGTTTTTAAATGTGTCTAGAGCATTCATTAATGCTGACAGGGAGTAAGGTGAGTCGGTATGGGTGAGTAGGATATCTTCTGCAAACAGACTGATTTAGTGCTCTCTGCTCGCAAATGGGATAACTGGGATAGTGCAGTTCTGTCTTATAGTCAATGCTAGGGGCTCTACCATAAGGGAAAACAGGAAGAGGGAGAGTGGGCAACCCTGCCTTATCCTCCTGGTTAGTCTGATTGGGGCGGTGTATTGCCCATTATCTTGGATTACTGCTGTTGGTTAAAGCGTATGCTGACACAATTTTCTTTCATCTTGGGGTATTTTGTAATATCTGCAGCCAAATGTTTTTTCAGCATCTAGGGAGATCAACACCTTCAAGATGTTCAGTTTGCGTACTTTCTCTATGGGATGGGCAAGCCGCCTAATTTTATCCGCCACCGCCTGTTATGAATGAAGCCCAATTGACCTGGGTCTTTTAAAACTGTAAGTGGCCTAGGCGCATCGCTGACATTTTTGTGTATAATTTTGCATCTGTGTTCAAAAAAGCAATAGGGCGATATGACGTGCAGAGTACCAGGTCTTTCCCAGCATTGGGGATCAGAGTTATCTCACATATACATTGTAGGTGATAGGCTGATGCTATCAGTAAAAGAGTTCAACAAAAGTGCAAAGTGCGTCAGTAGGTCAGAAAGGAACGTCTTGTAGAAAAACAGCGGAAGGCCATCTGGGCAGGGGATTTCCCATATGGGGGCAGTTTGAGCCCCAATCCAACTTCTATCTTAGTGATAGAGGCTGACAGACTTTCCCAATGAAGAGGTCAGGTAGGGGCCAGTAGCATGCCAGTAGCATGCCTCTAAGTACGCTTGTATCTCTTCCTGTCATTTGGGGCCACGCTCATGTATTGTTTGGTTAAAGGCATCTCTTTTCCCCTCCTCCACTTTTGTCTGGGTGCCTTCTGGGTGCTGGATCTGTGGGACAAGCAAGCACACACAAATGATGGATGGAATGTGGAACCAAAAACTCACCCCCAGTCACAGATCTGGGTTTAATCCAACGTTCTTTTGCTCACCACGCCACCACAGTTAGCACCCAGCCATATGCAAATCAATCATAGTGAGCCCGTGACCCACGTCTGGGCAGTAAAAGCAAACAAACACAAATGTTGGATGGAAAGCGGAATCAATCAAACATTCACCCCCAGTCACAGATCTGGGTTTAATCCATAAATTAATTTGCTCACCACGTTCCCGGTTTGCACTCAGCCATATGCAAGTCAGTCTTGACCCTGTTCCCCATAGGAACACGTCAGGCCAAACTGCCAGGCCAGGCCCTGCCTGGGCCGGAAACAAGCATCCTGGGACTGGTTTCAAGGTATCACCCTTCATCAGCCAGGCTAGCTTGAATTAATTGGCATAGTGAGCCCCAGACCCACGTCTGGGCATACCCGGTGCACTTAGGACTGCAAAAGCAAACAAACAGAAATTATGGATGAATACAGAACCAATCAAACATTCATTTCCAGGTTTAATCCTCAATTATTTTGCTCACCACGCCACCCCAGTTTTGACCCAGCCATATGCAAATCAGTCTTGACCGTGTTCCCCATAAGAACACTCCAGCCTGAGCTGCCAGGCCAGGTCCTCCCTGGACCGGAAACAAGGATCCTGGGATCGGTTTCAGGGTATCACCCTTCATCAGCCAGGCTACCTTGAATCCAGTGGCATAGTGAGCCTGGGACCCACGTTTGGGTATACCCGACACACTTTGGGGGGCAGTAACAAACAGAAAAGAATTGAACAGGATCAAGACTGATTTGCATATGGCTGGGTCTAAACTGGGGTGGCAAGGTGAGCAAAAGAACAATTGATTAAACCCAGATCCGTGGCTTGTGTGAGTGTTTGAAAAGTTTCAGCTCTCCGTCCATCATCCTTTTGTGATCTGTGGGATAGGCATCTTAGCCCTGTGGAGTCTTTCGGGCTAGAAAGGAACCAACTTTATCACCCATGGCTAGGACTGCTCTCTCTGCATGGCTAGTCCTACATGATTTAAGTTGGCCTCAAAGGATAACAAGCTTGCCTTTGCTGGTTCTGGAGGTAATTTTCTCTGCTTTTTAAAAGTCTTTCCTCTCTGAAGTGAGGGTGTTTTCAACAACACATACCAATCTAGCTTTGTCGATCTCCATGGTGATCAGGACCCTTCAAATTGTGGTTTGAATGCATCCCTCGGCATGTGGAAAGACACATCCTGGCTGGCATTATTCTTAAAGTCATCTGTAATTGCTGTGCATATGGTATTCCTGTTGACTTGGTCTCTCAGAAGTTGAGTTTTGGGGCCCCCATCGTGACAGACCCTTCTTGGGTTGTAGCTGTCCATCCACATGAGAGCCAAGTGTGCATGATCCAATATGGAGATGCGAAGCATGAACACATATTCAAAGCCTTGGAGCAATGACTTAGTACCTAGGACATAATAAATGCAGGAGTAGGTGGTGTGAATGTGAGAGTAAAAGGATAAAAGGAATAGTCCTCATCAGAGTGCAGGTGATGCCAAGCATCTGTCAGACCTGGTTCAGCCATGCCCTGGTAGACAGGGATTGGATTGTCTATTGTGTTAGGGGTCCTTGCCAAGTTGAAGTTGACCCTTGCTATAATATGCCCTGTAGCAGTCCTGAGCTGATGTGAGAGCAGTGTGTGAAGGAATGCGTCTTGGGCTTTGTTAGGGGTGTAAATGTTCAGAGGGTAGTGGGTATCACTCCCCAGGTTAAGACAGTTTTATGTAGTGGCGTTCCATGACCCTGATGTCGGATGAGAGGGCCTTGCTTGGTGTGCTCTGCATAGTATCGCTACGCCTGCTATTTTAGAATTAAGTGGGTCCCAGTATTGGTGGGGATAAGCTGGGTGGTACATTCCCTTCTGATCAAATATGACGAGATGCTTTTCCTGCAAAAAGAGTATGTCTGCATCCTGTAAGAGGGTTTGGCATCAAATCTGGTGCCCTTTAATGGCTGCATTCAAACCCTTAACATTGAAGGAGAAAGGTTTCAAGGTGGGTAGGATTGTGTCCCTTGAGAGATCCCTATAGGTGTTGGATTAGTCAGAAAGGCCTCTGATTATTGAGTGCTTTGTCTGTGAACCCAGGTAGTGTCCTTGCATTAGGTTGGACCCTGGAGGGTGAGGGAAGTGGAGGAGATGTAAAAGGCAATGACAAGTGTCTTAGAAAACAAATAGGCCAAAAGGGCCGGTCTCTCATGGGGGAGTCCATCTGTAAAGTGAGTATGATGCTAAATACCCACCCAAGGTGTGGCCCTCGATATTGTGGCTTCTTTGCCCAATAATTCACAATAAATGGATGAACTTGTATCAGAAAGTGCACAGGGCAGAAAAAGGAAAATGTGGTGGTGTATTTCTTTGGTTTATGTGAGCCGTATGTCAGAGCTCTAGCCCCATCCTGGGATGGATACTTATCCAGTCATTGTTCTAAGGGGCTCCTGCTTTCTGCTCATCCAGAGGAGGCAGGGATTGCTCGAGTTTCAGTTTGAGAATATGAGAAATAATATCCGCCTTGGCCTTTTCTACATTTGTGTTGTTGGGTTTCACTGTCTGGCACTCCTTCTTACTGTGCCAATCCGGGCACAAGCACAGTCTCATCTGCTGTTCATCCTTCTGTGGCATGTCCTTCTCTTTGTCTGGGTAAAACCTGGTATGGCTTGGGCCTCTGGTAAGGAAATTATGATGCAATGTTTCCTGGTAAGGATCTTATGATGCAACCCGCCCACTGGAATATGATGCTAAAAGAGTGGATATCACAAAAAAGTTGAATAAGACCAAGGGGAAGCCCTGCCACTAGGGAGTGAAAGGAAGAAATTTCCCTGTTCAAGGGGAGGGGTTGAAGGAATACAGTCTCCCTTATGTCAATCCTACAGAAAACTAAGTATTCTCTGCCAAACAATCTAAACCTCCATCTCTAGGTAAACAGACCAGATGTTCATTAGTAATTGCCTTTATACGTGCCCCTCACCCACTCTACTAGTGGCAAACTTCATCATCTGGTCCATCCCAGTCCCTAAAATCCAGGGTGGGCTCAACCATATTTCAAGGAGCACTTAGAGATAGCTCCTAACGGGGGACTCTAAAGGTAAAAATACATTGCTTTGTCCAAAGGTGTACCTTTATTCATGGTCAATTCGGGTATAGATTACAAACACACTGGAGCAATCGCTAGGATTTTTATGGTCCTAAGACTCTATCTTGAGCCACCAAAATGTTTCTGTCCCTATCTATGGCATACAAGGGCTCGGGCTTTCATCAAGACGTATATAATATAGTTGCCCCCTGCGTCAACCTTCTGTCAGTCTCAGTGAACACAGAAAATATGCTCACCTATTCCAAATAAGAGCAGGGTCGTTGTACCTGAAAAAGACATAAAGAACAAACACAACATACCAACTGTGTGCTGCCTCCTGTAATCTTCTCCTCTTTAGACAGTTGCTTGGAGAAAAGAGGAATGCAAATATAGGCTCTGCTACGTGGACCGCGAGTATCAACTCTTCTGTGTGCAAAAGCACTTCATGCACCACTAGCATCACAGATTCATAATCTATTGTGTTCTCTAGTGTGCAAAATATGAGCCAGCAATAAGTTAAAAATTGCAAACACCACTAGAAATACAATGTTTAAACAATCCAAATGAATGTAGTGACAGATGTGCCTAAAATCACGGCAAGCATAGTGTAAATAGTCACACATGAGATAAAAAACTAGTAAACAAAAGAGCAGCCACACCTATCCACTTTGGAATACCACTCGGCCTCTCAGGTGCGGGGATCGTGCCCTTGTAGTCACACACTGTTCCAAACAAAGTGCAGAAAAATAAGGAAACAGTATCCCATATCATGTCAATAATCAGTCAAACCTCTTTTTAGGAGGAACAAGCTAAGAAAGAATGAGGTCGAAATTCGGCCATGCGGGCTGAGGGGAAAAAAAAAAACTTTTTTTGTGGGAACCTCCTTACTCACATCATCAAGGGTAGCATTCCTCAAATTCACCTACTAGTGTCCCGCTGTCTTCCAGTTCGTGCAATCGCCCGCAACGGGTGAGCTAGTTTAAAATGATCCTCTGTCGTCATGTGGCTGGGGACCTGATGTGTTGGGGGCATAGACCGCAGGACACACAGTCATCTGACATGGAATGCATTGCCATCTGATGTCATCTTTGGATTCCTCTAAGAAGAGGAAATACTACTAGAAAGTAAACCAAAAACATTAATTTGGGACTGCGGTACCCGATATAGATATTAGTCAATGTTGGGGTATGTACCTCGTACCTATTCCTGCCAGAGATTTTACAGGAAGAAAACATTCTGACAAAAAAAATAACAAAAAAGTCCAAATGGATACTCAGGAAAAAAAGAAAATACAAATTGATACTCTGGGAAAAGAAAAACGTTTTTCTTTTCCCTGAGAATTCATTTGGACTTTTTGATTTTTTTGTGTCAGAATGTTTTTGACGTGTTTTATGCCTGTAAAAATCTGTGGCAGAAATATGTTTGTGTAGGCTAAAAGGGGAGTGCCATTGGTATTTGATCTGTGTGCTGTTGAGGAAATCTGTGGTGGGGATGGAAATCTCTGTGGTGGCGGAGCATTGAGGACTCCAGGTTTTGAAATGAGTGGATAGTGCTAAATCTGAATACCAGGTCCGCCTTCCCCCGAACTTCTACGTTATGTCCTCTTTCTCTTCAAAGTAGTGTACTCTTGTTAGAATATCTGGGTAAATGTCTTTTCTATTCTAACTAGTGAGTACTCTGTATGCTCTGTCTGCCGGTAGGTCTGGGTTGCCCTTGATTGCCTTGTAATAAGTCATCGGTGAACGTCATGATGTCAGGACTCCCTTCATGCCTATATTGGTGCTTCATCTGCAGTTCTCAAAAATGTACTTCATCTGCAAGTCCTCCATGTGTTCCTCTTGTGTTTTGACTCATTGCCACAGTATCTTCTAGTCTCCGGCCCTCGCATCTGCTGTGCATTCCAAGTTATCTACTCATTATCCCTCTTCAGCTAATTACTTCTTCAGCTTGTGCAGGCATGATTTGAAGTTGGTGCGTAGTAGTGCAATGCCTGATCTGATCTCTGCCAGAAATCATTTCACATAGTCTTGTTTGACCAATGCCATTGAAGGTGGTACGGTTTGTGCGGGGAGGTCTTCTGGTTTTGGGAGTCTCTCCCTCACACAGCTCCACGTCTTGGCCATGGAGCTCACTTTGTGGTGATTTCCCTTGACCATTGTGTTGATGGCTAGTAAGGGGCCATAAGGGAATTAGCGATGTAGTCTGCTTCAAGACCTCCTCTGGTGCTAACTCCAGTACTCACTACGTCTGCCTT
Organism: Pleurodeles waltl; assembly: GCF_031143425.1. Taxonomy (NCBI): domain Eukaryota; kingdom Metazoa; phylum Chordata; class Amphibia; order Caudata; family Salamandridae; genus Pleurodeles; species Pleurodeles waltl. The sequence continues at coordinate 291,755,733 of NC_090438.1, forward strand.
CTGGACCCAACCCTGCCTTTACCTACCATACTTTCTGTCAATATGAAGCCCAGTGAGCCAAGAACACTTGACCAGTAGACATCTTCACATCAAGGCTGTGCACACCTTTGGTTTACAAAATGATATTCAACAATTTTCCATTGCCATGTTACCGGTAAGTACTGCCCTGTGAATGTATGTCGGAACAACACATGCTGGAACCATGCATGCCTGAACAACACCGTCGGAACAACGACCACGTTGTTACCACTAATGCCTTTACCACAAATGCCTTAACAACAATTTTGCGTTGTAAAGGCATTCCTGGTAAAGGCATGCGTGAATGCGACCCCCCTGGACCCCACCCCTAAAATTACCACAACCCCCACCTCGCCCCTAAAACCACCCCAAACCCCCACCCCTCCCCTAAACCTAAAACACTCACACTCCCCACCCCCAAAAACTAAAAATACCCCGATTCCCCACCCCGCCCTTAAAAGTAAAAATATCCCGACCTCCCACCCCTGCCCCTAAAACTAAAAATGCCCTGACCCCCCTCCCCGCCCCTAAACCACCCCAATACCCACCCCCTAAAACTAAAAATACCCAGACTCCCCACCCCTAAAACAGCCCCAGTCCCAGCCCCACTTACCTGATCACGTCCTCCTCAGACGACTCACTTCATCTGTGCCTTACCAATGCATGTGTGTGGTTCTGCACATTCGTGGTTAAGGCAACAAACAAGGAAGTCGTGGTTAACGAAAGCGTTGTTCCGCTTTCGTTGTCCACGACTTCGTTGTTCGGGAGTTGTGGTTTAGGCTGCTTCCCGTGTGATGAAGGTAGAATGGAATCCTATGATATCATCAGTATTGAAGGCTCCAGTTTTGATAGTTGATGTTGGTGGATCAGGTCCATTAAGTAGTCTCTTCCCTCTATCCTTCTGTCGACCTCTTTATCCTCGTTTAACACTGGCGATGAGTTGGAGAGGTTCAACCAGTCTGCTTCCCCAGTGAGGATGAAGTAGTCAGGTGCTGTCTTTGATTCCGGTGTTGGAGAGGGGGGTCGGCTGTGATTTGTGGCTTGCATTGTGGACATATTGGCCACCGCAAGGACAGAATGCTGTTTCAGGGTGTCTCTTGGTGTGTCTAGCGGAAGAACAATGTAACTACGCAGTTGATTGTTTTACTTGGACATTTGTATTGTTTGCTGACATTGTTTTTAAAGAACTGAAACACAATGCTCTCTCACCATAGACATATTTGCTATGGAGAGCCTATTGATGCCATCATGATTGTTCTTCTAATGGCACCTCCCTTGTGGTGTGTTTCAGAATGTGCTGTATGGAGTTTATGCGCACCCGACAGGCTTTTCCTCTGTGTTGCCATGTCAGTGAGTTAAAAAAAAAAAAACACTGAGCTATTGCTAATGGCATGCTGAAAAGTGAGCGTCACTTCTGAAAAATATGGCGTTAAGGCATTTACCAACACTGGAGTTAAGGAATTGTTCTGTGTGTGTGTGTTTTTTAATATGATGCCGATTTTTAACCTCCTTAGGCACGAAACCTGGTGACCTAACGCTAAGATGAAAATGTTTTTTTACCAGAGTTGGCACATAGTTCATATTTCAATTTCTCTGTGAAGTGACATTGTCCATCCTGAATAGATTTGTTGTCTTTATAATTGTTATTTTTCTGCTTTACTCTCTTTTTTGACCAATTTACATTGGCTTCTGCACTACAAGTCCCATTCTAAGTAGTCATTGCAGTTAGGAGAGTTGATGTTATATTCTTGGATGTCCATCCATACACAGAGAGATTATTGAGTGTGTAGACTGGATTTGGAAATGCAGGATGTGACAACTCCTGTATTTTTTCTGGGGAACCCATGTTGTCACGAGGCACGTGGAAAAAGGTTTACAAACTATGCACCAATATGCAGCGGCATATTTGGTACATAGCTTAGAGCAGCCCTTTCAATTCACTGTTTAGTGGCAGAAGGGCAAGATATTCTAGAACGATTGCCAGATCTCAGTAGAAATGAAAGCCATGGCTTAAATACTTTTGAAATATTTCTAAAACAACTGAATCAACATTACCTGACAACAGCAACAACACTGGAGACCCTGCCTTGTACAAATTCACCTAAAGGTGCTGAGGACAGGCAGAGAGGATGTCTGGTGGCCATGTGGTGATATGGAAGTGTAAAGAACAATCAGGAACTGTGGGAGATGTGTGGTTAACGATAAAGTTTGTAAGTCATTCATACCTCCCATGGAGTGGAACGATCTTCCCACCGGTCCTTGAAAGGAAATAGCTGGTTCTTTATGTACAATTTTGATCAAGAGTTGGAGATTTTCAGAAATGTTGTGGCATCAAATGCAACAAAATGCTCACCATATCTTCAAAGACAAATGGAATGACAGCACTAAATAGAATGCTCAAGGAAGGTATACAATTGGCTAGGGTCAACAGATTATATCGGCAGACAGTTCTCCTAAAACACTTAGCTGCATATAGATTGTCACCACAAGCCTGTACTGGTAGGACTCCATTCAAGCTTCCAGAAGCAGCATTCATGCTTCTAAATTGGTAGGACAGATTGGAAGAAAGGTTGAGTGCATGTTCATGCGAGTGCCGACTGGAGGTTGAAAGAAGAAATGATAGTTGAAATACCCGAATCACATTTCGATGAAACAAAAGTGTGGGGAAGATTGATGTGTAGGTGAGTGACTTGGTGAGAATTCATGCTCCAGTGGGTACCATAGAATGGCAGAAATATCCACAATCAAAACTTTACAAAAATATTGTTACAACTGATGATGGATGCATTTGGAACAAACATCATGTTAACTTGTTTTTCAGCTGTGCAACTGAAATAGCCGATACAGAGTATAGAAGTATAATCATATAAAGTCTGCCTATCTAAAAGACTATTTTGGGTAGCTATGTTGTTATCAGATTTGGTACTCTTCATCTGTGTTTTTTTTTTCTTCAGTGGGGGAGATGTGTGGTGTCTTGTTTACTACCTTATGGGTAAAATGGAATCCTTTGACATCATTGGTGTTGAACGTTCCAATTTTGTCAGATATTGGAAGTCTACAAGGCTCCCTTTTGGCTTTTGGGGTGGGGCAGGGTTATAAGGGTTGGGGCTTGTTTTGGAATTTTGGGGGTTTTGCAATAATCTTGTTAATTATTGGTACAATGCTTCTGTTGTTGTTAATGACAACCCTTTTTTGTTCTACCTGTAAAGAATGGTATCTGATGTCCTCCTGGCCTTCTTGAAGCACACTGATCTTTGTTCTTCTTCTCTCCCTCCTTTACTCAGCTTACTCTTTTATCTCACCCTTAGAGGTGTCATCACACTTGACATTGTAATGACCAGGCACCTAATACCCCAAAATGACCCAATAATCACTTAAAATTATATCCTTGACAAACAAAGGTCTCAATCATCCTATCAAATGTAAGAAAGTACTAGATTACTGCCATAAATGTAAAGTGGATATCATACTCCTTCAACAGACCAGAGCAGGTGAGACAGAAGCCCACAGTATGCAACACTCTTGGATCGCTGACTGCATATGTTCTCCAGCTACTAAGAAGAAGAATGGAGTATTTACTCTTATTGCAAAAAAGCCAACTGCACCATTGACCTGAATCTTCATGACAAACACGGTAGATGGTTACTTTCTACATTATGTAAAACTATTTTTTGTTCTTTATTCTTAAGACCTACGCTCCATCTCCTGACGACCCCTCTTTCTGGTACCCTCTAAACTAGAAGCTAAAAGATCCTAAAAAATAGTCAAGTTATCCTGGCGGGGGGACTTCAACCTCCTGTTTGACACCACTTTAGAGAGATCAGATACGCAAATACACAAATAATGACTTAATTTATAATTGGAGACTACACAACCCAATAGGGAGTAACTTTACTTTTTACTCACAGAGCCTCCATACACTGTCTTGAATAGATGATTTCTTCATGAGCAAAAACCTAGTCCAATCATCCATACAACCAACTATCAAACCCATTCTTACATTGAACCATGCCTCTATTACTATACCTCCAAACATTGACTCGTTTACAAATAAATTGAGTTCTTGGAAAATGAATGGTGAGGTGCTGCAGGACCCAGAATAAAAAAAACACATTGCTCAATCCCTAAGCAATTTTTTGCAGACATCTCTCCAGAAATGGATATGGAAAACATATGAGATGCCATGAAAACCACTATCCGAGGAGGCATGATTGCCATAATGTCAAACAAAAAAAAAAAACACAATGCAAAACTAAACCTTTTGGAGGAACAAATGAATGCCCTGAAAAGATTAGAATCACCAATCGTGACCCCTCAATAATAATAAAAATAAAACACCTTAAATATGAATATAATAAACTTTTGAGTGAGCGAGCACATATCTGATCAAATAAATTTAAGGCTAACAACCTTCTAGAATGAAATAAAGCTGGGAGTTTGCTTGCTTTAACTCTTAAGGACACCAAAAAACATGTCAACTTAGCAAATATTAGGGACCAACACAACAATCTACAAACAGACCCAGGAAACATTTTAGGGGCGTTCCAAAAATGTTATTCGGACATATATAAACCCTCCCAAAGAAATGATGCTAACAGTGAAGCTTGCAAAACATTTCTAGAGCCTCTTGAACTTCCTACTCCTACAAATGCTGAGTTAGAAAATCTTAACAACCCATATCACAAGAAGAAATTTTTGCAGCCATCAATTCTCAAATTTCAAACACATCCTAATACCCCAACTTTTGTCCCTTTTTAACAACTTTGACTGAAATGTTAACTCTAGAGCTCTCCTACTGAAGTCCATCTAGTTGTAATCCCAAAAGAAGGCAGAGAACCACTAGCGATGAAAAACTTTCAACTCATGTACACTTACTACAAAATCTGTACGAAGATCTTAGCTCTAACGTTAGAAAAGGTCCTTCCATCCCTTATACACCCATTACAGACAGGTTGGTTAAGGAATGGTTAGCCACAGACAATATCAGGACTTTTGGTCACATAGTTGAAAAAACAAAACACATACCTTCTACCTCCATGGCCATGACCTTGGACACAGAGAAGGCTTTTGGCAAAGGCTCATGAACCTTCCTAAGAGTGACCCTTCAGAAATTCCAACTACCCCCCTGTTTTATCCGTATGGCAATGGCAATATATCAAAAACCACTAGCACTCATTAAAATAAATGGCCAGCTTTTTCCTTGTATTAAGGCACCAGACAAGACTGTTGCTTATCACCCCTTTTGTTTTTATTATCAATCAAGCCTTTCCTCCACTCTATTAGGATTAATAGAAACATTCTGGATATCTCACTTAAGAATGGTCCACAGTAACTGGCAGCAGATGCTGATGATGTTTTAATATTCTCCGCAGAGGCAGAACAAGCAGTCCCCGAATTACTCAAGGTAATAGCATCCTTTACAAATGTTTCAGGCTACACTTTGAAAAAAGAAAAACTGAAATCGCCCCCCCAAACATTATCTGTTTCCCACTTATGTCTACTTCTTATAACTTTAATTGACAACCACATAAAATAAAATATTTGGAGATTGAATTCGCCTGCATTATTATGGAGACCCGAAACCTTATAGAAACTATCCTACTAGCCAAAACAAAGAAGCTGTTAGAATCATGGTCACCAAAATACATCACATGTGGGGTCGGATTAAAGCTGTTAAAATGTTACTTGCTCTGCAAATTAACTTTTTCCTCAATATGTTCCCAGCTAACCTCTCCATATCATTCCACAACCCCCTTAACACCACCATATTTACATTCATATAGAAAGGGAAAAAGGTGAGACTAACTCTCCTTAAACCCCCAACGTGGCAAATCCTCAGGGTGAGTAAACTTTCCTATCTTCAAATACTATCAAACAGCCTTTCGTGCTAGACAAACAATCTGGTGGCTCCAAACACGAACTATTAACCGCTCCCGGGTTGATATTGACTCAAAATTAGTCCTCTCTATCTTACTCATCAGTGTCTTACTACTAAACAAATCAAAGTTTCTCACTCCTTCCACATTATTAAACACTCATATTTTAGCTATCAAACATATTGCCAAATGTTTTACCAATAAACTGAAAAGGTAACAGTATGCATCCCTATGGTTTAATACATCAATCAAATTAGACTGGTCCCTCAGTTTCTGGAGACGCTGGGCATCAGCAGGAATACATTATGTCAAAGATATTCTCCCCAGTCATCATATATCCTTTTCTAGGGTAGGTGAAAAATGTAGTCTCCAACCTATGGATTGTTACCATTTCCTAACCTTAAAAGTAACACTGAGTGATAATAAATAGACACATAAAGTTGGCTGCTTGAGCTTTCTCAAAACAAATCTTATCCCTAAATCTCACGCGGGTTCTTTTATTATAAAATGCTACAAAAAATATCTAAACCTGAATACGAGAACATACAAACAACATAAAACTAATCCTGCTCAAAACATACTATGGTACACATCACACCACACAACTGGAAAAATATATGGGTCCCATGGTAACATATGAAGTCTTCCCTCTACTATCACAATGCAAATTGTGGACAGTGCACAGAACATACTGGATTCCTAAACGTTTACACAAACACAAACAAGGCCTTTTAACTTTGGATGTCTGCTGATAGGGGACCTTGATCATCTACTATTTTATTGCAAATACATCCACCCTTTCTGGAAGATCGAAAATACACAATGTAATATTTTTAATGTTAAGGTGAATTTAACCCACACTCATTAGGCATCTATGCAGACACTGACAACCATCTTTTTAGCTCGTTACCTTATTGAGACAGAATGATACTTGATCTCCTGTTGACTGTAGGCATCGAAACCATACATGGTGGGCATGGGTTTGTTTTATCAGAAGCTCCAACAATATACTACACAACACTAATTTAAGTAACAGATCCTCCAGCATACTATGGTCTAAATTAGACACATACTTACAAAACGTTAATCCCCCGTAGTCATTCAATATACTGAACTAGCAATACAGTTGGGTTTGGATTCCTATGCAGCTGTTGTTCCTCATCTCTTCTGCTTCTTTTCTTCCTGCTTTCATTTTTAGCCCCCCCTTTTCTCTTCCCTCTAGCAATGTATAAGGCAATACTTACCTCTTTAAATTCTTTGGATCGTCCAAGGGCTGCTAAGCAATTTACATTGCTCTGATATATCGTACATATCCATGTATTAAAGTATTGTACTACTGTTGTTTTAAAAAATAAAAATAAATCCTTGCAATCAAAAAGAAGTAAAATCCAGTCCACCCTTTAGGATGAAAAATACATATTAAAATAACCCCATGCAAATATTTATTTGTACATTTTCTGATACACAATCAATGTGGTTATTCCCCAAATAATTGTCTTTCATTTTTTAAGTAAACCACTGTCATATTGTCTCTTTTCTTAACCACAACTCTTTTCTTGCCTAGTCATGGCCATTTTGTTTCTGCAGTCTTAATACACAGAAAGTGAGAGGCACCACATTTCGTATACCATGTCTGTAACTGGTGAAATCTGTGGTATCTGCTCTTGAAGTCAGCATTTTGATTGAGACCCATAGTTTCAAGAAAGTTTCTTTGGATTTTCTGGAACGCAAATTAAAACTTCAATTATTTAGTTATCTCTTCCTATCAAAGGGGCTGTCACTAAGAAAAAGATGAATTAAATCTTTCATGAATAAAAAATGTAGACACGGTTGTGGACCCCACTACAGGACACAAAGGCAGAGTATTAACAGAACTGGAAAACACTCTAAAACTAGCTAAAGATACTTGCTGTCAAGGTAGTGACAAACCAGCCTTAACCTTTTTAAATACAACTAAATTCATGAGACAAAAACAGCACTGTTATTATGAAGATTATGTATCAGATTCTAAATCAAGAAGAACATATAATTAATTTCTCAAGTGACTTTTGCATTTATCATTTCAGTGCTATAAAATAGAAAAGATTGCAAGACCCTGACAACCTTCAAAAATGAATAGGCAATAGCGAGAACTCAATTATTGCTGAATATTTTAAGAAGCCCGGCACTCACTGATTTGAAATAGTATCCATGAAAGAAGGAAAGAAAATAGGGGACGTCAGTAGCGATGCAGAATGAAAGAAGGAATTTGAGGAACAAGGACAACGAGAGAAAGGAATGCTTTGGGTATTTTGAAGGTTAACCTCTCAAAGTGTACGCCTGTAACATTATCTGAAACTGGAGAACAGTGCCTGAAACCGGCATAAAAATATGAAACTTTTATTGAATTATGAAGTAAAAGCGAAGAGTGGGATTGCGGCTGTTTGGCACTACATAAGACGCGTGTTACAATTAGATGGTTTTTAAACCCACAGTGCTCTTTTGGTGTGCAGTAAACTATTACAGGGGAGATGCACTTTGAGAAAGGTATGCATTTCTAAAATGTATACTCTATTGATTATGACATCGTTGGAAATGTCCCTTTCTACATGGTCATTGCCAGACTTTTTGCCTTCTTCCTCTCCTTTTTGCTGAATTCGTTTTTGTGGGCTTTAGGACTCCGGGCCCTTTTCCTCTGCTAACCAGTGCTAAAGTGCATGCGCTTTCTGCTTAAAACATGGTAACAATGGCTTATTCACAATTGGCATATTTCATTTGCTTACAAGTCCCTAGTAAAGTGCACTTCCTGTACCCAGGGCCTGTAAATTAAATGCTACTAGTGGGCCTGCAACACTGATTGTGCCACTCACTTTGGTAGCCCTTCAACATGTCTCAGGCCTGCCACTTCAGAGCCTCCATGTGGAGCCTTAAACTATCATATTGACCTGGCAAGTTAACCCTCTTGCTAGGCCCAAACTTTCCTTTTAAATGCATTTAAGTCACCCCTAAGGTAGGCCCTGACCAGCCTAAGGGGAGGGTGCAGTCTGTTTAAAAAGTAGGATATTTCTTTAGAAGTTTTACATGTCCTAGTAGTGAAAAATTCTTACATCCGTTTTTCACTACTGCAAGGCCCATCTCTCCCATAGGATAACATTGGGATTACCTCGTTACACTTTTTAAGTGTAATGTCCAATTTGGAAGGGATGGGACCCCAAGTTTGTTCTCTTTGGAATCACAACCTAAAATCACAACTTATGGTAAAGTCGGATTTAAATTGTATTTCTGAAAATGCCATTTTTAGAAAGTTTATGTTTTCTTACTTTAGCCATTTGGTGCCTTCCAACTGTCTCTGAATACATGTCTGGGGTAGGTGACAGCTAGTGTTTGTGCATCCCCTCTTGACAGCCTCACATAAAGAGGGCTTAGGTGTGACTGATGGGCCATCCTGGGCAGGATGGGAGGTAGGAGGTGACAAACCTGATTAAGCTGTGTCCTGTCCCCACACAAAGAGTTGCATTGCCCCAGGTAGTGACTCTAGAGCCATGGCAAGAAAGCCAGGGACTCTGTGCACTTCGAAGGCATCTTTTTGAAGTCTCTCCCAAATCAAAGGCACAACTCGGTATAAGTAGTGGACCTCAGACAACACCAACTCAGTACACTTCTGGATCTGTGGATACACTGCAAGGAATAAGGACTGCTGTGTTACTACAAGGACTGCCACTCTGCTGGACCACTGCCCTCAAAGAACTGCTTTCTTGCTGTGCTGACCTGCTGCCTGCTACCTTCCTTGACTGGATGGGAAGGACGAGACTCACGTCACTTGAACCCAGCACCTACAGTGACTCCAAGGGCCAGCTGACTGGTCTCCTGTTTTCAAAGTCTCAGGGACATAAAAGACTTCCAACTCACTTGCTACAGCACCTGGACTCTGCCAGTTGTGAGGCTTTCCCTGCCAATTGGTTCCAGTCCTTGGAAGTGAGTATAAAGTGCATCTCCAATCAATGCATCAATGCCGTTGCACCCCTCTGAACTGGTGCATCTCCATCAACACCGAAGCATCACCGCTGCTGGGGGGACCAAGGACATTGCATCGCCTCTGTTTCTGATGCATCCCTGTTTTTGCACAGCTCAGAACTGACACATGCCTACATCCTAAGGATCGACAGTAATGGATCACATCCTCTGCTCCTGACACAACTTGGTTTGAGGGATCCTCAGGAACAGCACCGTAATAGGATCCCACCTTTCAGCAACTCTATCTCTGATATGGCTGAATAATGCAGAGGAACAGTGTGGCTTAATGGGGGGAAGGGAATTAGTATGGGAACAGCAGGGAAGTAGATCTGAAAAACAAATAGTCATAAATTACATCAATATGACAACCAGAAGCATTCACTTAATAATAATTGGCAGCACAAGTATCTAGAAGACCTTGGTACAGGGAAATAGGTTTAGTAAAACACAACAGGCAAAAATCTCTGAGAAACAAACATTTACCAAATAATGAAGGTAATGAATCACAAGTGAAAGCACTCCATGGCCAACAAAAATGAGATCAGACTTCAACATGCATGAGTAGGCATTGCTTACCAAAAATAAGAACCATGGTCACTGTATCAAAGAGTGCAGGTATTCGGATTGCCGGCAAGAAAAGGAACAGACGTAACAAATGTATTTCACAGTCTCTCTCTTTCCAAATGACAGATGCACAATAGATCAGAAAAAAAACACCTTCTTCTAACAGATAAATTTCCACAGGCACTGCTCCCCCTGGGAGAAGGTATCCACGCCCCGAAAACAAAAATGACAAACTCCTCCAGTCTACTATCGAACAAGGATTTCTCATGCTGAACCACAAACTTCCAATAGCAGACACAGATTGATGCCTTGGGGTCTATTTATATTCACATTCTCCAATCCCATCAGTTTCTGAACTCGGATCGCATTCCGATTATAAACATAGCGGCCATCTTCGAATGGGGAGAATACTTCAGTTAACCTATAGCTTTCCAACATTTCCACTACTTGGTACCATTGATGAAATGTTTCTTACCACAAATCTTGGGGTCTTGTATTTCCCCCATTTTTGAAGGCTCAGTTCCAAAAGAGATATGGGCATTTAGCGAGCAACCAATGACATTTCCATTCATGTTGACGTAAACACAGTACTTTTGCAGTGGGCCAAGTTTGGTCCCTGTATCAACCCCGCAGTCAATTGTGGTCAGTCTGAACTTTCAGGTTTGAACTGGTCTGGTAAGACCAGCTAGCCCGGTTAGTACTTTATGCTTTTAAGCACTACATGTCAGTTTATTTTTTAAATATTCACTACTTATTGTGTTTTTCTCGTTATGGTCTTGTTTTGCTCATTAAAGTAGGTTATTTTTTTCTACTCAGGTGAGGTATCTTTCTGTGTGGTGTTTCCACTGTTTTACTGTTTGAAGTGTTGTATACATACTTAACACATTGCCTTTTAAGTGAAGCCTGGTTACTCTGTGCCAAGCTACCAGGGGGTGATCACAGGTTAATTTAGGGTGTGTTTGTGACTTACCCTGACTAGGATTGTAGTTCCTGCTTGGACAGAGTGCATACCTATGCCAACCACAACCCAATTTTCTACTAGCCACATGAAACAACTTAACATATCAGAAAATTATAGTTTTGGGGCAAGAAGTATATCCAAGTTGACTCTAATGAAAATGTCCCCAAAATGATAGCCAGTGAAAGCTCTGTAACAGTTATGCTCTTGATGCTCTTGTTGGGTTGATCTGTGGGTTTGCATCCTAGCATGGTCATCTCATATAGGATACGAATTCATATACTGGACATTCCACACACATTGTTATAACTATGTATTTAGAGAATGTGTACTAATAAATGTGCATTCACACATTTGTACTGTTGGTCTTCAAATCTCTGCAGGATCACTCACACGCTTGTTGCCTTCTCCTCTCCTGTTTATATGAATTTCATTTTTGTTGTCCTTGGGCTCTTAACCAATGTTAAAGTGGTTATGCTCCCTCTTTTAAACATGCAAAAATTGACTTATACACAATTGCCACATTTAATTTACTTGTAAGTCCCTAGTAAAGTGGTACTACATATACCTAGAGCCTGTAAATAAAATGTTACTAGTGGGACTGCAGCATGTATTGTGCTCTCATTTAAGTAGCCCTTTAAAACATTTTTCTTGTGTCTGCCAATAAAGCCTGTGTGCAATTTTATACTGCCAATTGGGCCTGGCAAAATAAATAACCATTTTGCCAGCCCCAAGCCTCCCTTTTTAATGCATATGTCACCCCTGTGGTAACAGCTCTTAAGGTGCATTGTATTTAAAATATAGGACATGTGTTGTTATATTTTACATGTCCTGGTAGTGGGAATCTTTTAAATTAATTCTTTACTAGTGTGAGATCTACCTCTCCCATAGGATAAAATTAGGTTACTTTATTACATTTGATAAGTGCTAACCTTTGGTTGGGGAAAGGCAGAAATGTCATGTTTGGTCTAAAAAAGAAATTGTAATTCAAAATCCTCTCGGTAAAGCCAGATTATAAATCATAATTCTGAAAAAGCCACTTTTAGAAAGTTGGCATTTTCTTGTCCTAAACATTTCGTGGCTGAAGCCTGCATCTTGGGTCACATGAATGGTTGTAGGTGGCATTTAGCCTTTGTGTATTCCTCCCAGACAGTGAGACAAAAAGGGACTAGGTGTTGGCAGGATGAGCTATCCTTCCAGGATGGGGGAGGGCAGAGCTGTTCCCTGCCTCATTAACATTACCTCCAGCACAGTCACAAATAATTGAACATCAGTCTTTTCTCACCCTTGACCTCTTGGAGCCTGCGCGGGGAAAGAGGGTATTTCCTGAAGGAGATGTAGAAAGCCTAGAAGTTTCTTCTATTTCATAGGCTAGTATTAGGTATAAATAGTAGATCCTCAGACCAACTCTTCAGTCGACTCCTGCGGAGAACCCCCAGAGGGACTGTCTTATATTTCAGAGAACTGCCCTATTGCTTGAGGCCTGCTTTGTACTTCAGAGGACTGCTCTGCTGCTACCAGAGGACTGCCCTGTTGTTTGAAGCCTGCCTTGCACAGTCAGAGGACTGCCCTGCTGCTTGAGACCTGACTTGTTGCATGATCCCAGGACTACTAGAGTGACTTCAAGGGCTAGGTGGCTGGCCTCTTATTCTGAGCTACAACAACACAAAAAGCTCCAAAAACCTTGAACCCACACTTGGGCCCTGCCTGAAGTGGGTGTTCACCTGCCCTGGACCCTTAGAAATGGTATTGATTTTGGCCAAACAACCAAAAACTGAAACTTGGGACACTTTGTGAGTGGAAAATGTTTGAGAACTGACAGGAGACTAGGACCTACCTGCCCAAGGTACATTGCTGATCGACCTGACTTTGTGGTAGCTCCGACTATGTTCTTCTCTGAAGCAGCAAATCCTGGTCAGCGGCTCTTCTTAGGAAAGGTATCCGGCCTTGTAGAGCCCTCATCAACTACAGCCTGCAGGTTTGTCCTGCTGGAGATTTTCAAATTCCAAAAAGTCAGAAGGTAGAAATCTTCACTGCGATTTCATCCAGTGGCTCCCTGATGACAATGTGGACTTCTCAGTCCTAGCAAGCTGCCTTGACCCTCTGAACTTTACCTTCTCAGGAACTTTTCTTCAGAATTTATTCGAAGCCTGAAGATATGCCAAGACTGGGCCTAATATACCTCATATTCCCGAACTGCGTTCCATTGTGATCGGCCATAACTTTTGACTGTGCCCCAGTTTCGCGGTAGGCACTACTTTCCACTAAAAATATTAACAATTCAGAACTCCAGTTGTATTGATTAGATTTAATTTATTTTGGTGTCACTTTATTTACTATTTAACTTAGTGTGGGAATGTTCTTGTATGGTGTTTTCACTTTATTACTGCTTGGGTGCTGCGTAAATGCTTAATACTCTGACACTAATTTAGGCCTGCCTGCTTTTGTGCCAAGTTGCCAAAGGGTTAAACACAGGAAAATTTAGTGGCATATTTGTGTGGTACGCCTTGACAGGGTTTGTGGTTGTTGCTTGAGAAGGTTCAATTTCCTACAATACCTACAATGGAAACGTAGAGATCTGTATTGTTTCAACAGAACAGTATATGTGGCATGAGAAAACACTACTTAATGTCTCACAGAAACCATATAACAATCAGAAAGCATGACACGACATCTTGAAAGATAAAATTAACTCTGCCAATAATCACAATGCCCATTCACTTTCATTTGGTCTCAGAGTAAGACTTAACGCCTTGAAATCTGTGTTTGGTTAAATATCTCTGTTTATAACTATAGCACATGGCAAGCCAGCATTTCATAAATTGCATATACATATTAGCATGAGCAATATGCTATTCATTACCATTGTTAAGGGAGGGAATATTTCTGTGTGTGTGTGTGTGTGTGTGTATTCATATCTATTCACTTAAAAAAACCAAAGGTTACAGGGACGTTATAGTTAGGCTCTCATTTCAAACATACAAATCCATAGAAATTCAGCTGTTATTGTTAGTGTTATTTCAAGTAACTATAACTTGTGCTCTAAGTTAACTATAACCCTCGTCCCCACCTTGCCCAGTTTTTTCATCAATAATGTTACTGCAAATGTTACAGTGTTATTATCCATGATGTTATAAAATGTGTCATGAGTTCTGTAAAATCTCGGGTAATTAGCAGTGCATGGCGAGGGCACGAATTATAGTTACCTTAGGGTATCGGTTATAATTACTTGAAATAACTTTCCAAGCCCTGCTGCCAACCCCCTATAATCACCCAACCCTATGCCACACATGACCTTCAGCCAGGCCCTGTGGCCTACCCCACGGTACTCATGAATTGCTTGTTTGGTGCAGATGAGATCATATTCCTGTGCATCATGAACCTGTCTCCAAAATCGGTGTGAAATGCTTTTGGGGGGGGGAGTCCTTTTAGTAAGCTGTCCATCTTCCTTGGAAAATGGGGTGAACATGTTGCATATCACTCATGTATATGGGGCAGGGCTAAAAGGATGGTGCCTCTAGGCCATTTTACATATTTGTATTTTTAAAAAGGGGTAACACAGTATCTGGTCTCAGCAGCAGATGTCAAGAAAGAACCCACTTGTCACAATCACTACATGAGATATTGTGCTCAAAAAGAGAAAAGATGCAACCACCGCTTTCAAGATTTACGGATATGTTTTCACAGTGCAAAAGCAGAGAAAACATGAAGTTAGGATGATTAGTGCTTTGCAGAAGTGGGGCTTCAGTTTGGACACCTGCTTTGTTTATTGCTGTAAGTGCTTTTCGTTGAGGTTTATTTCTGTGAAATGAGCATCTTGCCACAATGAATCCCGCCCTGCGGACTTAAATAATAACAAATAGAAGGACAGGATTCATTTTTTTCCCCTAAATGTTGGGGACTGCAGGGGGTGCCTCAAGACCCTTGTGGTCCTAGCTGGCTCTCCACCTCCTGCGGGAGGCAGCATTGGTCCCACATGGGGGAGCTGCTGAAAATGCAGCTCCCTGCTTGCATGAGCAATAGTTGTATCTCTTTCCCACTTGCCCTCTTCTAGTAAGTGAGAGCATTTTGACAACTCCCGCTTGCTGGAAGCAGAGTGTTTGCTCTTTCTTGCAGGAAGCTGCCACAGCTGTGCGTCCGCCCGTATTTTTATTACATGTAGCCCTGGAGAGGTGGTGTTCCCTGGGGCTTTTGAAGCCCTATCAGGTGGGCCCCGTGCACCCCTTTCATTTTTATTATTCTATGGATTCCCCTGGGACCTGGCCCGTCAGGGGCAAAATTAAAAGCAAGTATGGGAGACCACGCTTACTTTCACAATTTGCAAATATTCATGAATTGTGCCATAATTTATTTTAAAAAAAGCTTTTTTGCCCTGGTAGGGTCCCCGAGAGACCTCCTGAACCAAGGATAGGGGATTAGGGGATTCGTACCCTGCCCCCTTTTCTTTCTTTTTTTTTTTTTTTTTTTTTTTTTTTAAGAGTTGGCTGAAGCCGAGTCCCAAAATGGTTGGCAACACTTCCTGGTTGAAGAGTTTTTTAAAAAAAAGCAAGCAGTCTCCCGCACTAACTTTTATTTTTGCCTTTGAGTGCGCCAGGACCGGGATGTTCACATAAAATAGGATGGGGCCCCCCTCCTAGGGCCTATCAAAGCTATAGGGACAGCCATCGCCCCAGGGCACTGCTAGTAAGTATTTGGGCACCTTGGGGACCATCACCTCCTTGGGGCAAAAAATATTAAATGAATGTAGGGCTCTTGCGTGTCCCCCTTCAGCCTGAGGGACCGCCACCTCCCTGGGGAAATGTAGTTTAATAAAAGCGGGGGCCATGTGACCCCCACCGGAGTCCCAAGGACGCTACCTCTCAGGGGAAAATGTATTTTACTAGAAGCAGGGGATGCCCGGGTGCCCCCCCCAACAGTCCCAGGGACCACCACCTCCCCTGAGCAAATGTATTTTAAAAACAGTGGGGAGCTGCGGAGCACCCCAGTTCCCCAGGGACCACCACCTTCCCGGGTCTGCAATACTTTAATGTAGGGGGTCCATCGCAGACCCCCACGCCCGGGACCACCACCTCTCTGAGGCATCCCTTACAATGTATTGAGGGGGCTGCGCAGCCCCCCATGGCCCGGGGACCACAACCTCCATGTTGCAATCTTTAGAATGCATGGGGGTGCCACCTCCCCAAGGCTGAAATAAAATAATGAAGGGGGTCCACCTCAGACTTCTGGCTCCGGGGACCATCACCTCCCTGGGGCTGAAATAAAGGAATGAAGGAGTCCCGCCGTGGACCCGGGGCCCACTACCTCTTAGGGGCTGCAATAATTTAATGCAGGGGGTCTGTCACGGATCCCCAATCCCTGGGACCTCCACCTCCCTTGGGCAATCCTTAGAATGTATGGAGGGTTCTGCCCCCCATTCCCCAGGGACCGTCACCTCCACCGGGCTGAAATAAAATAATGAAGGGGTCTGTCTCAGACCCTCAGCTCCAGGGACCACCACCTACCCGGCCTTGGAATAATAATGAATGGGGACTGTCGCAGACCCCGGGGACCACCACCTCCCTGTGGATCATTTGAATGAAGGAAGGGGGCCACACGCCCTTCATTGTGGAGCCACATATGGCCCTGGGGACTACCACCTCCCAGGACATCTCCTGCTACCACAGCCTCGGGAGGCAGCTGTTTACTTTTGCTTGGTGGGAGCAGAAATCATTGCTCCTGCAAGCAGGGAGTTGGTATTTAAAGCAGCTCCCTGCTTGCTGAGATCACCATAGCTGGTGAATTTCGATAGTGTTTAATTTTAATTTATAACCATTTTTTAGCTGTTGTTTGAGTAAATTTCATCTTTTTAAAATATATTAGGATTAAGGTTTCCTAACCAGGATGTAATTTTAACTTCAGTTTTTTAGAGACTGTTTAAATCT
This sequence comes from Pleurodeles waltl, assembly GCF_031143425.1. NCBI lineage: Eukaryota > Metazoa > Chordata > Amphibia > Caudata > Salamandridae > Pleurodeles > Pleurodeles waltl. Next base: position 291,773,063 of record NC_090438.1, read on the forward strand.
ATAGTACATAATCCAAAGTAGAATTCATATTTATGTGTCCCTTAGCAGCAGTGCAATGAAAGATTTGTTCAGCAGATTTAGCACACTGACTCAGTATAACTATTTCCTCAATAAGAAGTACTAAAGCTCTATTTTAGTGGTTCAGTGGTTCCCAACCTATGGGGTTCCTCCGGGGGTCCTTGACTGCTTAAAAAAATATATATATATATCAACAGATTAGGTCCCCAGCTTTCAGTAATGACACATTGGGGGGTCCTAGGAACCAATAATGATTCAGTGGGGGTCCCCGGGTTCCAGTACTGATAAAGTGGGCGTCCACAGAAGTCAAAAGGTTGGGAGCCACTGCTCTATTTAGTTGTGTATCTTTAATCTAATAAATGAATCGAAATCTCTGAAAAAAAGAATTGAGTTTGAGAGCATTCAAAAACAGAGCAATCATTGTTCAATTCTGCGCATTTTTTCAAGCAAGAAACCTGTTAAACAGTATGTATGTATCCTTTCAAAAACACTTTGTAAACGATTTCCCCATTCACAAATATTTTATTTCAAAGCACAAAATACAAGTTTTCCACTTCTGACTGAATTTTACATGAGCAGATGTTCCTTTCCTACAACCTTCTTGCTACAGTGGAAAGCCGAAACTATCATTCTCACTACAAATCAGTTTCCATTAATTACACAGGACTCCTTTCTAATTAACAGCGTTAAAAAATTATAACTTTTAAATGGAAATTGTGTTATTTATAACCTTATTTCAATGTCTGAATTAACTCAACCTCTAATAAAACAATATAGACAACAATCTATTTAAGGAACCAACAGAAGACAGGAATTTCTTAAACAGACCCAGACAAATACATCACATTAAGTCACAATCTCTTTTATCATTTGATTTCTCTATATATACAAACCACATTCCGACATGGCTTTCCGCTGGCTTTTAGTACAGTAAAGGATCCAGTTTAAGCTAATAGAGACAGCAGGTCCTTCATGGTGATGGACCTCTCATTGCCTCCCATTACTGAACTGCAAGGAATCTTAAGTCCACAAATGCCGGTCATTCCTCCCAAAGCAAACTCACAGGCATTAAACATTGCAGATCCCTCTAACTCATGAGCCCTACCTTTCGAATGAGCTAGATTTTTCCATAAGAGTTCAACATAAGTACCTCAAGTTCAGGAAAGACCAAAAACCTGTCTTTTTAAAAATGCCTTCAGCACTCCTTTGTTTAAGTTGGACAACTCCCCCCTTTGCAGGAACTGGGTCCCATACACCAACAAGTCATAACCAACAACTCAGACAAGACCGAGATCCTCATACTGGGACCCTCCACACCTGCCTGGCTCCTGGTGGCCTGTGATACTCTGCAACCCCCAGCCCAACACACCACACATGCAACCTCAACTTCATCCTGGATTAATCTCTCACCATGACCTGCCAAATCAACTCTGTCGCATCCTCCTGTTTCCACACACTCTGACTTCGCTGTAAAATGTTTAAATGGACCCCAAACAACTCGGGAGGTGCCCCAGGGACAGAGCTTACCTGGCGGTGGGAGCCACAGTGAGCCAAACATCAGCAGGGGCGGCAGCAGAGGTGGCGACTTGGTGATGGGGTCCAGGCGCGGACCGGGGCCTGCAGGACCTCTTGTGGGGAGCCCGATTTTGGGGACTCCTGTGTCACCCCCACGAGTGACATGGAACAGAAGACGACTGGTCTCTAGGAGCTCAGACGTGCGTTGAGGGACAGAGGTCTGGCTAGGCGAATATTTGCATTGACTCAGCGAGAAGAGGGGGGCAAAGGGCACGGACGAGAGGATCACCGGCTGAACTGTGGGTCCAGAACATAACTGTGAAAGCGTGGGGGTAGTTAATTTGCCGCCGCATCATAACGGATGACCTCCAGGGGCGGGAAAAGAAGCAAAGTGCAGGCCCATAAGCATGTGGGTGACTCAACTGGGGGAGCCATGGTGGACCCTGTGGCGCTGCCCCTGCAGGCTATGCTGGACAAGATCCTAGGCCATAGAGGACACCAAGGCGAAGCTTCAGCGGGACATTGGTCAGGTATCAGTGCATGTGAGCTTGCTCAGAGCAGATCACCAGAAATTAGCTGACAGGGTCCAGGAGTCCGAGACAGTTCTGGCAGAGCTCTCGCTGGCACAGCAGGAGCTCATGGCCACAATTCTCCAGCTCACGGAATGTGTGGAGCGGCTGGAACGCAGGGCAGAGGACGCTAAAGGCCGCAATGCAGGAACAATGTGTGAATTATAGGCCTCCCGGAGGGGACTGAGGGCGCGGAGGGCGCGGACATGCTGGCTTTCTTGGAAGGGTGGCTACGGACGGATGTGGCCCCGGAGCTACTTTCCCCCTTCTTTGCATTGGAGCGTGCGCACCGGGTGCCGTCGAGGGCATTGACCCCGAGAAGACCCCCTCGGGTGGTTATGGCCAAGTTACTGCATTACCGGGATGGAGATGTGCTGCTGCGGTGAGGTGAGAGAGGCCAGATCCTTTCGGGTTGCAACAGTAACATTATTCCCGGATTTTACAGCGGACATACAAAACAAACAAGCCTCCTACATAGCAGTGAAGAGAGCACTCCGGGACGAAGGTATTCAATACTCCCTCCTGTTCCCAGCTAGCTAAGGGTGGTCACTGAGGATCGCATCACCTTTTTTCAGACTCCAGATGAGGCGTGGCAATAGCTGGAGATGCATAAAGCTGGGGGGGAGCACCAATGACAAAGCGGAGCGAGCAGGGTGCCAGGGCCGCAGGGGGCCAATGAGACAACAAAGCAAGCCCTGACTGAGAGTGGGGCCAACCCATGATCAAAAGGAATCCGCCAAGAAAGCAGTGCTAAAGGCAGTGGCTTTGTTGCGGTGCAGAGATTCTTCAGTGGAGGCCAGTGGGAGTGACTCGGACCGAGCATCAGAAACATCAAGGGAGGACTCTTGCAGCCCTGATGGGGCCCCCAAGCTAACCCCCCAAACTGCCAATGATCTGTGCTGATTTTGTTTAAGCTACCTTAGCCCTGTGATGGGGACCTTGGATTGAATTGGGGCCCTGTTGGCCGCAGAACCCTCCCTGGATTCTCAGCCGCAGGGGTGTGAACGGCGAGAACGCAGAATGATGTATTGTTTTGGTTGTGCATTTGCACTGTCTACTGGGCAGCCTACCGTTGGAGCGGTGCCCTGGGGATGGGGAGTTGGGGCTTGTAGTTTCATGTTATATGTTGAGCACGGGAGATTGGACCGTTTTGTCTTGAGGCAGATGCTGGTGACTGGGGGGGTGGCGGGAGCCTTTGGCAGCGGCTGCTTGGTGGGGTGGATGGCCTTCCCTAATATAATCCATATAGACTGGCGGACTACAATCTGTTAACATGGAACATTAGGTGGATGGGGACACTGACTAGATGGCATAGAGTCTTGACATATTTGAAGAGGAGGGGAGTGCATGTAGCACTGTTACAGGAGACCCATCTTAAATCCAGAGAAGTTGACAAACTGCGAAGTAGATGGAGGGGACAGGTATTTTCCACTACATACTCAACCTTTGCACGAGGCACGCTGGTGTGGATAAGAGCAGGGGTTCCATTTGAGGCTACAACTGTTTACATTGACCAAGTGGGTAGATTTGTGATAGTTGAAGGTAGGCTACACAGAAGACAGGTGGTACTAAGTTGTATAGATGCCCCTAATCAGGACCAGGTACCCTGTTTGCAGTGCCTCCCGGGCCAACTCACCAGGCAACCGGGGGGACAATTAGTGGTCGGAGGGGATTTCAATTGTGTCCTGGACACTGAATTGGACCGGTCTCTTCCTCCACTGTCTGGGGCACCAATGTATAAACTGGCTAGGGGGTTGTGGGACTGGATGACACACTGGGGCATGGAGAATGTGTGGCGCAACCAGCACCCAGGGGAGAGGGATTACACTTACTACTTGGGTTTGCACCAGGTGCACACCAGAATAGACAGTGTGGTGTGCACAGGGGAGCTGGTGCACGAAATAACACACTCTGAGTACCTGTGACACACCCTCTCAGACCACAGCCCGCTACTCCTTACTTGGCGCTGCACGGAGCTTAGATCGCCTATCCTGAAGTGGAGACTTAGACCAGAGGCACTAGAGGATCCACCCTATTGGGAAGCACTTTGGGCTCATCTACTGGAGCACATTTGTGTCAATAGGGTATCCACTGCTTCCAGGCATGTAGAATGGGAAACCCTTAAAGTAGTGACCCGGGGACATAGCAGGGGACAAACAGTGGGGATCACACGGACTCTTGAGCGCAAACTTGTCAGTCTAGAAAAGATAATACACAAAGTTGAGAACACGGAGGGCAGGGACCAGACAGCACATAATAGGCTCCTCAAAGTGAAAGAATCGTACAATTTGGCTGAAAACCAGTTGAGACACCACAGCCTCCGGAAGTATCAGGCAGCTATGCATGCGGAGGAGGGCAGATCGGGCAGTATGCTGGCGTGGCTGGTGAGGCCCCAGGGGGGAGGTGCGCCAATAACAAGCGTATGCGACACAGGAGGGGTCCGCATGCATGGACCGGCTGAAATTAATAATGCATTTATGGATTACTATAAGACCCTTTGCACTCATTGCCCCTGCGCACCTTGGCGCTAGAGGACAGAGTCCCATTGGGGAGCCCGGTGACACTAGAAGAAGTTAGGACATCCATCACACAGCTGGCAGTGGGTAAGATGCCGGGCATGGATGGACTCCCTATGGAGTTCTATAAGACGTACTCGAATATCCTGTTGCCCATGTTAGTTGAGCTCTACGCAGAGGCACTGCGGCTGGGTATGCTCTCCGAGACAATGAGAGAGACGCTGGTGGTTCCCCTGCCCAAGACAGAGACGCGCGAGGTGCCAGTGACTCCCTTTAGACCACTTTCGATACAGAATTGCGACTTTAAGATACTGAGTAAGATTCTGGCCAGTAGACTGGTTCAACATATCCCTTCCCTAGTCCATGAGTACCAAAATGGTTTCATACCGGCACGATCTGCCGGTATGTTTGGGGCACCAATGTATAAACTGGCTAGGGGGTTGAACCCACTGTATGACATACTGAAAAACCAGCTGTTACATATTGCGATGAAACCCCAGTGAGGGCGCCTAGAAGAGGGGCAGTGATGGATGGACGCCTACTCCTGGGCGCTGGCCCTGCTTACCATGACCCCCATGTCAGCACCAGCATTATCTCACAAGCGCAAAGTTAAATTTACTAGTTATTATGGTATATTAGACATGTTGATACAGTGTTGCAGAGTGGGGCGTCTCATAGAGTGGGAATATGATGAGAGCTGCTGCAGTAGAGGGCAGGAGAGTTAACACGTTGTGTAAATTAAGTATACTAACATAATAATCGATGGCCTGTGTTGCATATTCAGTGTAGTGAATATTGATACGATTGTATTGTGACTTAGATACTCTGGAACATGAATTGTTAATCCTATGATAATTTGCTAGAAAACTCTCAATAAATATAGCTTAAAAAAAAATGGATCCCAAACTACTCCCGCAAGACCGTAACCCATGCCCTCGTCACCAGCAGGCTTGAGTATGACAACGCCTTCTACGCCAGCACCAACCAGAAGATTATGAAGAAACTACAACACATCCAGAATGTCTCCACCAGACTCCTCTTGAGCCTCCCCAGCCACAAACTCATCACAAAACACCTGAAAGACTTCTACTGACTCCCAGTCAAGAAAAGGATGAACTTCAAACTCGTTGTCCACGCATACAAGGCTCTCCACAACTTAGGACCTACCTACCTATACCACAGCATCAAATTCTAGTCCCCGCCAGACCTCTCCGCTCAACAGGCACTGGCCACTATACCCGGAAGGCTTCGGCTAGAGGAAGATACTTTGCCTATCTTCTGGGAAAAAGCTGGAAAACCTTGCCTCTTGACCTCAGGCAGCCACCATTGGTAACTCAATTCAAGGAGGACCTTAAGACTTGGCTCTTCAACTGAATCACAGAGGACCGAACCCCCACAGCACCTTGGGACTCTTACGGGTGAGTAGTTGCGATTTATAAAAGCTAATTGAAAACCAATATCTTTGATTTTGTTTCTGGGAGGACTGTTTGAACTTTTCATTCACCTTAAATTTGTTGTCTGAACTGAGTATCAAACAGAACCCATCACCTAGTACTCTAAAGTGTCTGCAAAACAAATTTTTGGCCTACTGAAAATTCCTTAAATACTGACATGTTTAAGGTAATTGCTTTATCAGTAATGAACAGTGTCATTCATTACTGATATTTTTTCCTAAGATCATGTTTGTCCAGAAAAATATGACATGGGTATGATGTGCTAAGCCATGATGAACGCAAAATCTGCAAATAAGCCTATCTTTGACTTCATCCATATAACATATTCATACCTCATTTACATAAAGATCTTTTGCATTTCCTTGCTCTCATTTCTGTGGATAGATGCTGATGGTTTTTGACCTCTCCACATTGGTGCACTGCTCTTCAATCCCCAGTATATGAGTTCTGACCCCTAAAACATGTTAGAATTAGCTAGCTCCTAATTGGCATATTTATCTTCCCAATAAATCCATACTTTATGGCACAAAAAGAACACTAATGTCATGGAAAAAATAAGTCAACTGTCATGCAAACATGTTGTGCCATCCACTGTAATGGCACAGTAAACATGTCGAAGTAAACATGTGGCCTACTTGTGAAGCCTGGCTCCTGCAACTTTTAAACCTACAGGCGAACCTGTGAAAACAACCATAACCTTTTTTATCTCCGGATTGAGGCAAGGTACTAGAATAATCAAGCATGGTTTTATTGTTGATTTGAAATCCAGTTCAATTGTGAAGTTGGATTATTATTATATATTTATGAAAAGTGACTTTTTAAACATTAACAATTTAACTGCCTGGGCCTCCAGTAGGCTCAATATCATTTGACTGCTGACAGCTGGCCCAGGCCTAGCTTACCCCTAATGAGTTTTCAGACCTGTTCTCAGAACAGGAACAACAGCTTAGGCCTTTCATAACTAAGACCTGGATCCGAGGTATGTGACTGACATCAGCTCAGGTAGGACAGATGGGGAGGGTCTGGGAATGTCATTAACTTAAAAATTGTCTAGAGGGAGCTGGTCCCAAAACCAGTTTGATGTAGCTGAAAAGGAAGGGACTGCTCATTTCCCTAAATACACTAATGACTGGCACACAAGCTCTTTTTGAAGCAGAAACATTCTTCCATGATGGATTTACCTTCGAATATTGCACTGTGGGATAGTTTGCAGTAAGGTAAACAGCATATGCTCCAAAAGTGGAAAGGATTGCCCATGGCAACCTTTACCTTATTAATTAGGCCACTGGCTAGTGAATCCTACAAACAGCCCTCACCCATAGGTCACCATAACAGTCTAGTCCTGCGGAAGAAAAGAAGGGGGGTAGATCTGCTGTTTGAACTGGTGTGGGGACCTGAAGGGTTAGAACTGCTCACTCTTATACTCAGGGCTAAGAAACCAGACTCCAAGGGTCAGTTGGCGACCTCCTATGCGGCTACAGGGACACAGCAAGCTGCAAGAGGATTTTTTTTGTGAAGTACCTAGTTTACCAGTAGCAACTGCAATGGACACTGCTGGAGAGAAACCTGGCTCCTCTGTGCTGTCCCTGAGGACCTTGGCACCCTAGAAGAGACAAAGAGGAGATGTCCATTAACTCTTAAATTGTATGACAAACATTTCTGGGACATCCAGAATCTCTGGAACGTCAAGGTGTCCATTTTCAGTGTGACTTTGTTGGATGCAGCTTGGCTCTTGCCCACTGGAGGAATTTGGGATCTCTAAAAAAGTCGGAAGGTATCTTGATCAGATGAAGGAGTAAACATTAAAAACCCCATAACACCCCCCAGATTAGCAGAACTCACTGACTGTGAAATACATTTTTATATCTCACACTCAGAGCTTTTTCCACCCAAACCAATGACTTCAGCTGGACTTCATCCAGCAGCTAACCAGATTCAACAGAACTTCTGCAGATACAGCCTGGAACCTTGTTTCACTGGAGGATTTCAGCTTTCATTTCAGAGACTAAGAAGGTAAGACTTTTGACTGGGGGAACCTGCTTGGTGTACCTGACCCACGCTCCATCGCAGTCAGCCTAGATCTCATCTAGGTCCCAGTCAACTAATTGGCACTTTACTTTGTCTTGGCCTTTTTGCCTTACATTAAAAAAAAAAAAATTATCTGGTTCCTCTTATTTGAATGATGTTGTTTTGGTGTCATTTTACTCATTAAATGTTTGTCTGTTTTCCTACATTGATTGTGGGGTTGCATTGCATTGGTTTTCGACTTTTTAAATATTACTCCTAAATAATATACATTTTTTCCTAAGTTAAGCCTGCCCATTCTCTGCCATAGCTACCAGGCAGTTAAGTTTAGGTTTCAATTATTGACAAGTTTGGGGCTTTATTGCTTGTGGTGGGCTCGGCTCACATCGACACCAATAATAACCAACTTTCTTACAAGTCCATACAATGGTATGACATTTTACTGCAATTCTGTCAGTTTCAATGGTCAATGGCTTTCTTGAAAATTTAGTTAAATCTTAATCTATTCTTGATTTACTAACATACATGTATTCAGCTCCAAGCACATTTAAACAATTCCTACAGAACATTGATCAAATAATTATATGGCCCTTTTTCAAGTTTAGCCTCTCTCTTCCAGTCTATCCTGAAGCATGATCAGTCGATCTCTGTAGTTAGAAAGTACCATTTCAGAATGAATGTCTGTCACATTTTATTCCAATTTATGTCAGATTTGAATCAAGTCTAATAATCTCATTCGAGATGTTTTGTCTTAAAATAAGAAGGCAATGCCATATGTTACCCCTATTATAAACTGACTGCTCTAATAGCAACAAGGAACCCAATCAGGCAACCGTAAATCGATATCAGAGTAACTTCATCACAACATGTCAATGCATGGGGTGAGCCAATTCTTATTTAATGTTGAAAAGCAATAATTCTTAGTTTTTTATGCTGTTCATCACATACTAGTACAAAATCTTTTCCATGTAAGGTACTACTCGAAAAACAAGTAAGTTGGTCTGGAATAATGGTATGATCTTATTTGCATCAGTCCACTTATGCATTCCCTCCGTAATATTTACACAAACATTGTACCCCAGGGGGTTAGCATTACTAATGCTGATAGTTCTCCAGATCTCATTTAGCGCCTTTCTATTAAAAGGCTACAATCCTCATGTAATACTATGGTAATGTGATAAACCCCATGCACAATAGTGTGGTAACTTTGGGAAACAACGAGGAGCCTTAGTGGGACTCTACTTTTGATGCTTAAAATGTAGGACCGTTTGACTGCTTTCAAACTAAAAGAAAAGAAGAGCTCCATTTTAAGACTAGATATTAAACACCAATTTGACATAATGAAGCATCATATGGTGACCAACAGTGTAGAACGCTGCCTGTAAATCCAGAAGTATTCTACCACTGCCACTATCCACCTTCTTCCTAAACGTATCCAAACCAGACCGAGGATTCATTCTATGACAAGGAGTGGTCTAAAAATCTGGCCAGGCTACATGTAAGACCTCATTGGGCTTTACAAATGTCTATAGTTTTTCACTCACATATTCCCCAGCAATTATCTGCTTAGGACAACTTTGAGAAGGGGCACTAATTGAAAGATTTATGGAGTCAACCTGAGAGGGATTAGGATCATTCTCTTGAAGAATGCTCCATGTACTCCTGTCTGAAAAGTGGTGCTACTACATTGATATAAGATATGTCCCTCCCACTGGAGAAACACTCAAAGATGTGAACAGAAGCAGAACAGATGTGCAGACGAGCTTCAGATGGTTTGCTTTTCATTGCTACAGTGCAGTGAGCAGAGATAGCAGTCAGACATAAATTAATTAAACATTGGAAAAATAGGTTTGCTTAAACCCTAGCTAAAACGTGGTTGCCAGTTCCAGAAAATATTTTTATTTCCAAATATAAACTGGCCTATCTGGTTTCCAATTAACCATTCCTAACAGGCATTGCCTTTTAATTTGTTGTGGCCTAGACAACCGTTTTTGTTTTAATTTCACCAAATGTATAAACGAAGTGCTAAGGTTAGGTATTTGTAGGTACCAGTACAATTAATTTAACCACCATTTTACAGTTACTTTAGACACCATGTTACTTTCTACTATAAATACAATATCGTTCAATTGGTATTTTAACCCCTTTGCTGCCAGGCCTTTTCCCCCTCAGGTGCCAGGCCTTTTTTTGGCTATTTGGGGCAGTTTATGCTGAGGCCCTCATAACTTTTTGTCCACATACGCAACCCCTGCCAAATTTGCATCCTTATTTTCCAACATCCCAGGGATTCTAGAGGTACCCAGACTTTGTGGGTTCCCCTGAAGGAGACCAAGAAATTAGACAAAACACAGTGAAAATTTCGTTTTTTAAAAACAAATGGGGAAAAAGGGCTGAAGAAGAAGGCTTGTGTTTTTTTCCCTGAAAATGGCATCAACATCTAAAATCACCATCTTCCCAGCTTTCAGGAACAGGCAGACTTGAATCAGAAAACCCAATTTTTCAACACAATTTTGGCATTTTACTGGGACATACCCCATTTTTACTATTGATTGTGCTTTCAGACTCCTTCCAGTTAGTGACAGAAATGGGTGTGAAACCAATGCTGGATCCCAGAAAGCTAAGCATTTCTGAAAAGTAGACAAAATTGTGAATTCAGCAATGTGTAATTTGTGTAGATCCTACAAGGTTTTCCTACAGAAAATAACAGATGAAATAAAAAAATATTGAAATCGAGGTGATAAAAAAACAGCCATTTTTCTCCATGTTTTACTCTGTAACTTTTTCCTGCAATGTCAGATTTTTGAAAGCATATACCGTTACGTCTGCTGGACTCTTCTGGTTGCGGGAATATATAGGGCTTCTAGGTTCATTAAGAACCCTAGGTACCCAGAGCCAATTAATGAGCTGCACTTCGCAATGTGTCTTCCTTCTATGCCGGGTATACAGCAATTAATTTGCTGAAACATAAAGGGTGAAATATAGGCATCAAGAAAACCTTTGCATTTCCAAAATGGGCCCAAGATAAGGTGTTGAGAAGCAGTGGTTATTTGCACATCTCTGAATTCCAGGGTGCCCATGCTAGCATGTGAATCACAGGGCATTTCTCAAATAGATGTCTTTTTTACACACTGTCTTACATTTGGAAGGAAAATTGTAGAGAAAGACAAGGGGCAATAACACTTGTTTTGCTATTCTGTGTTCCCTCGAGTCTCCCGATAAAAATGGTACCTCACTTGCGTGGGTAGGCCTAATGCTCGCGAAAGGAAACGCAACATGGACACATCACATCTTTGCATTGAAATCTAACATGTTTTTTGCAAAGTGCCTAGCTGTGGATTTTGGCCTCTAGCTCAGCCCGCACCTAGGGAAACCTACCAAATCTGTGTGGAAAAAAGGTTTGCAGAAGAAGGAATGTGTTTTTTTTCCTCTAAATGCCATCAACTAAGGGTTTGCAGTGCTAAAATCACCATCTTTTCAGCTTTCTGGAACAGGCAGACTTGAATCAGAAAACCACATTTTTCAACACAATGTTGGCATTTTACTGGGACATACCCTATTTTTACTATTTTTTTGTGCTTTTAGCCTCCTTACAGTTAGTGACAGAAATGGGGATGAAACCAATGCTGGATCCTGGACAGTAAAACATTTCTAAAAAGTAAATAAACTTCTGAATTCAGCAAGGGGTCCTTTGTGTAGATCCTACAAGGTTTTCCTACAGAAAAATAACAGCTGAAATAAAAAAATATTGAAATTGAGGTGAAAAAAACAGCCATTTTTAATCCACGTTTACTCTGTAACTTTTTCCTGCAGTCAGATTTTTTTAAGCAATATACCGTTATGTTTGCTGCACTCTTCTGGTTGTGAGGCTACATAGGGCTTGTAGGTTCATCAAGAAATCTAGGTACCCAGAGCCAATTAAAAAAGTTGCATCTTTCACTGTATACCGGGTATACAGCAATTAATTTGCTGAAATATAAAGAGTGAAAAATAGGTATCAAGGAAACCTTTGTATTTCCAAAATGGGCAGAAGATAAGGTGTTGAGAAGCAGTGGTTATTTGGACATCTCTGAATTCCGGGGTCTTTCTACTAGCATGTAAGTTACATGGCATTTCTCAAATAGACCTCTTTACATACTGCCTTACATTGGGAAGGAAAAAATATAGAGAAACACAAGGGGCAATAACACTTGTTCTGCTACTCTGTATTCCCCCAAGTCTCCCAATAACAATGGTACCTTACTTGTGTGGGTTGGCCTAATGCCTGCGACAGGAAACGCAACATGGACACATCACATTTTGAAATCTGACATGTTTTTTGGAAAGTACTAGCTGTGGATTTTGGCCTCTAGCTCAGCCGGCACACTGGGAAACCTACCAAACCTGTACATTTTTGAAAATTAGACACCTAGGGGAATCCAAGATGGGGTGACTTGTGGGGCTCTCACCAGGTTCTGTTGCCCAGAATCCTTTGCAAACCTCAAAATTTGGTAACTTTTCCTCACATTTCGGTGACAGAAAGTTTTGGAATCTGAAAGAAGCCACACATTTCCTTCCACCCAGCGTTCCCCCAAGACTCCCAATAAAAAAGGGTACCTCACTTGTGTGGGTAGGTCTAGTGCCCGCGACAGGAAAAGCCCCAAAACACAACGTGGACATATCACATTTTCCCAAAGAAATTTGGCCTGTTTTTTGCAAAGTGCCTAGCTGTGGATTTTGGCCTCAAGCTCAGCTGGTACCTAGGAAAACCTAGCAAACCTGGACATTTCTGAAAACTAAACACCTAGGGAAACCCAGGATGGGGTAACCTGTGGTGCTCTTGCCAGGTTCTGTTACCCAGAATCCTCAGCAAACCTCAAAATCTGGCAACAAAAACACTTTTTCCTCATATTTCGGTGGTGCAAAGTCCTGGAATCTGAGGGGAGCCACAAACATCTGTCCACCCAGCGTACCCCAGGTCTCCTGATAAACATGGTACCCCACTTGTGTGGGTAGGCCTAGTGTCCGCGACAGGAAATGCCCCAAAACACTATGTAGACACATCAAAATGATCAAATACAAAACTACCTGTTTTAGCGGGGCCTCCTGCGTTTTTGGTTCTGGGCTCAGCAGCCATCTATGGAAACCTACCAGACCCAAACATTTCTGAAAACTAGACACTCGAGGGAGTATACGGAGGTGTGACTTGCGTGGATCCCCCAGTGTTTTCTTACCCAGAATCCTCAGCAAACCTCAAATTTAGCTAAAAAATCACATTTTCTGTACTTTTCTGTGTGGGATCACCGCACCGGGCCAAATTTCCTACCATCTAACGTTTCTCTCAGCCTCCCGGTAAAAATGATACCTCACTTGTGTAGGTGGGCCAAGTGCCTATGACTGGAAAGAGCCAAAAACATGTTGAAAATGAGGGGGAACCAAAGTGGGTACAAAAGGGCAGTTTGACAAAAAACATTTTTAAGCTGACAGGTGGGCCAGAATTTTGATCAGTATTGATGTGACAATTCTGGGTGGTAGAAATTTTGTAGATTCCTGCAGATTCTGGAAGGTTCCATCACACAAAATGTGGGAAAATGTGTGTGCAAAGTTGGAAGTTTGCAGGGCATTGTGGGTAAGAAAATGGTGCGGGTGCATGTGAAGCACACTACCTGGTCTCACCCAGATGTTTAGTTTTCAGATGTGTCTAGGTCTCATAGATTTTTCTACATGACAGCATCCCAAAGTCCAAAAAGCGCAGCCATCACCATTCCAAGTGGGATGATTTTGAGTTGGACAAGCTCTAATGGCCCAAATGTAAATCCAAAACCCAAAATAATCAAATGTCCTCTTGCTTGCTGTGGGATAAGATGTTTTAGTGTGCGGGGGGGAGAACTAAAAGACTGTTATTCCCTTCAGTTAGGGTGGGGGCATAACCATGCCAATACTGGTTGATAGCCACCACCCCACTATATATATATATTTTTTTTGTATTCCCTGGCATCTAGTAGGCATTCTGCCCCCCCCCCCCCCCCCGGGGAGTGGATCGGGGGTAATTGCCCCATCTGCCCACCGGTGGGCAGAACAACTTTGTCCCCATTTATTTGGTGGCAGGGTATGGCCATACCCCCAAACTCTTTTTTTTAAATCTTCCCTGGTCTCTGGTGGTTTTTTTGCACCCCTTGGGGGCAGATGGGCAAATGGCCAACAGTATTATGCCCCCATGGGAAGCGACCCTTGCCCAAGGGGCTGCCCCCCTAAACAAAACACACACACACCAATCCCTGGTGCCTAAGTGGTTTCAGGCCTAAAATAAATTTGCCCCCCACGGGAGCAACCCTTGCCAAAGGGGTTGCTCCCCTTGTGTGAAAATGATGCAAAAAAATTAAAATCCTTGGTGTCTAGTGGTTTCTGCCCCCCTTTGGGGCAGATCAGACTGATAAAAATAGGCCAATCTGCCCCCAAGGGGGAGGGAAATGGCCTAAAATAAAATTGCCCCCCAGGGGAGTGACCCTTGCCTAAGGGGTCGCTCCTCATCTGTAAAAATTAAGATAGGCCAATCTGCCCCTAGGGGGGGGGGGAGAAATGGCCTTAAAATAATTTGCCCACCTAGGGAGCGACCCTTTCCTAAGGGGTCGCTCCCCTCATGTGAATAACAAAAAAATACCAACATCCCTGTTGTCTAGTGGGCATTTCTGCTGCCCAATAGCTCCACGATCGGGCAGCAGAAATGCTCAGAGAGACATCAAGGGAAAGGAAGATGCCTCTCCTGCCCCCAGCTCGTGATCGAAAGAGAAATGCTTTTGCATTTCTCTTGCGATCCGCGCTGGAAGCTGAGCTTCCAGGGCGGTCTCCAATGAGGTCAGCATGTGATTGTGCGCTGACATCATTAGACGTCACTTGATGGGTTGGGGTAGAAGGGGAAGCGATTCCCCTTCCGTCCTTGCCCATGGGAGGGGGGTGCCAGGCCATCGGGGAGATCGCTAGCGCTTCACCCAAGGGCACACAGCAGTACATAACGGTTATGTCGTCTGCACCTGAGCGGTGCAAACAAGGATGTAACCGTTACGTCCTGGGCACCCAAGGTGTTAAATCTAATAAATACATGTTTGCAATTGAGCATATCTCCTGCCAATCAAATAATTCTTTCCTAGTCTGGGACAATCTCAGTTATGTTAAAGAGGAATATTAGATTTGCATATATATTTTGTGCACACTACTTTTTCGCTTATGTCACGCTAGTCAATGTGCTAGAGAAAAAGAGAGAAAACAAGAAAACAAACACTGGCAAACCCAGTAGGACTCTCCTTTAAATGGCCGTGCTATTGGCTTTCTCACACAAACAGATGCATGCACAGACATGGCCGGCAGTCTTTGAATGTTTTTCTATTAAGCTAATCTGTTCAATGATGCTCATTATCACACATGACGCAAATGCATTCATTTATCCTGACGCATGCCTCAAGATTAATATCCGCACATGTGGCTTGACGCATATGCCCATTTTAAGATATGGACTTGGTGGATCTCCAGGTGGGAATTGCAGGTTAAAATGGTGAAAAACAGAAAATAACAGTGCCCACAGAGCATGTTTTTTTTTTATTTTAATTGCTTTGCAGCATTATACAGCTGCTGGGGCAGTGTAAATAAAACAAGCATTTGCAATGCAAGGGGTCTCGCATTTGCTCAAGTTAGAGCTATTAGCATTGTAAGCTCCTAACCGGACTTTTTTTGCCCCGTAAACTGAAAATGAAAAGTAAAATAGTTTCACATAAGCGAGCTGACAGCACCATGAGTGTGAAGGAGACACACAAAAGGAAACAGAAGTTCTCTTGCAGTCCAACGTATTGGCAAAAGTGCAATTATCCATATATCAGGGTCGATGTTAAGCAAATCGCTTGACTACTGCCTAGCGAGATCCCGCTGCATTGGAAATAAAAAGATAAAGTAGTCCAGCAAACATGCGGAAAACACCGAGCCTTGTATGTTTTCAGTAGTTTACCGGTGCTCTCGAGGAAGGGTAAATACCAGAAAAGGCATGACGTATTTGTGCCTTTCACTAATGAAATCATGTGAATTTTAAAAGCCAAGCGAACCAACAAAATTGATGGGCGTGACATGGGTGTGTTTAAAAGCCCACAGAGAGATTACAACAGGGGGCTTGCATGCTTGACCTACAAAAAATAGTTATATAAGCAAGGAGCATACTTCCACGAAGCGTCCAAAACTAAATTACACATATTTGTCCCTCAATCATGCAGTGGAAGGATACCAATCATTCAAAATACCAGACAGAATTGCTCTTTAGTGGGACAAATATAGGAATAGTGTGGAAAGCCATCAAATCAAGAAAAGGCTGATCCAGTCCCCTAGAACTTAGGTCTGGCTTATAGACAGTTAAATGTCTTTGGTCGACACCTAATGATACTTTAAAGAGATACCCTCGAACTATAAAGCTGTGTTCTGGTATGCAAAGCTGCAGTCTTTGATAAAAACACTGAACACAATAGCAGCTTCAGAGGAAGAAATTTGAAGTAAACTAACTTTTCTTTTTGGTCCTTGTAATGCTTGGCTTTTCATTTAAAAGAGCCTTAGGTGGTTAATGATTTGAATGATTTTCTAAGGTGGTGGACTTACTAATAAATGTACTGCAAACCTTTAGGTGAAATGCCACTACAGACCTATGAACAAAGAAAAGGTATGGGATCCATAACCGTAAATGAGGACCCGTCTTTGCAGCATATGTGTAGCATAAACGTTTGCATTTCTGAAACTTTTCTTTGTGACTCATAAGTTGGGTGCACACACACACACACACACACACAGATATGCATGATACATAAATAGAAGGATGCCATTTGCCCAGCTTCTCAACGAGCATTCTATAGATTCTCAATAATTTCCAGAGTGAGGCCCATTTGTTTACCTTAAATATAATTTAATGCATTGGCAATGTTGTGAGACATTATATTAAATTTAAATTGCATTTATATAGCGCTTACTACCCCTGATGAGGCGTTGCATTATATTATCACGTGTGAATGCTACTAACCCTGTATTTATATTTTTTATCGTCATGCTTGCAGACATAAGACAAAAATAATTAAGAACGAGTAAACATCATTCTTCTATGAAAAAAACACAAACAAATGTAGCAGTTTGAAAATGCTGAATACAATGCCCCCTTTTCTCTGGGCTGTGATGCGTGTGCAGGTGTCTTTCTGCCGGTCTGTCAGCTTGGCTAGCGCTCTCTGGCTTAGTTTCTTTTTATCTACCATTAACTGTCTGTTACAATGACTAATTAGGTTACTGAATTGTGACAGGTAATATCTACATTCATCAAGTTAACCTAGATGAGTCATAAACTCTCTCCTTGTCATTGAGGGGAAGAGTTTGCAATTAACATACTCATATTAAATCTGAATTGTTACTTCGTCAGGTAATTATAAAATTACTGCGCATTCATAAAGAAAACACAGTATGGTAGAATTGGATTCACTGTCTGTTTTCATCTCAAAGGCTGGTATTTATTTATTTATTTAATTATATATATATTCACAAAGTTCGACCTCGCTTTGAAGTATAGGAGGGATGTGGACTATAAGCATTCACGCATCATATTCCAAAGAGTACTGTTTGCTTTAAGGGAGGGGCTCAGGATTTCATATGTTAAGCACCTTCCATGCTTTAACTATTAATTGACTGCAAACAAATAACGATTACACCTTTATTTAATATTTCAAACATGCAAAATTTGACTTGCGCTTTAACACTTTCTCTATAAATGTTCATAAAATACCAAATCCTTGGGCTCAAGACCTGACACTGCTTGGACAAGTAGAAGGAATCCTTTTCGGTAGATGCTTCCACCCACCTCCATATTGTGCAACTGGATCTTTTCCCGCTTGCTGACCTCTGTCCAGCTTTCATGTAAGAACTAGACACGGATTTAGCTATTCTGAGACTGGTCCACTGTACCCTAAAGACAGCAATGACTATACCTTTCTGAATCTGAGCGCAATGCATCCCTCCAGCTACGACCCCGTTTCTAACCTGTCTGTATTTGTATTGGTGTATCTGGCCACTGGAGATGCTCCGAAGTTGATCCAAGGAGGTCCCTCCTTACCTCTTAAAATACCACTGCTTGTCACACTGGACAGCGAGAGGTCCCCCCAAGGGAATGAAAAACAGCAACGATAACAAGAGAAGTGAACTGAGGCAAAGACAATTATCGTTAAGATGTTCTTGTGGTACAATATGAGTCTGTCTTCTTGGCAATTTACTCTGGCACCCCTCTTCCCAAGTGACTGATTCAGAGTGCGCTGCTGCTGCTAATCTGTACACCCATCAGCAGCCTCAGGGAAATGCTGATCAACCCCTCTGGAGAATAATAGGAATTGGAGACAAGTAGAAATGAGTGGATTCAATCAGAGGGACCCTCCAAGGACTGTTTCACTGGATCAAGGAGGGAAATGAGTCAAAACAGCAGTAGGTAGGGCATGGGGACATGGCATGGGGACATAGTGGATGGAACAAGAACAAAAGGATCTTTTCTTATAAAGTAATGGAGTAATTCATAAACTGGAACAAGAGCAGTAAAAAGTCTAAACAGTCAAGGTCGGAAAGCAGGGGCAGGTCTAGGTAATAGGAGCCGTCTAGTAGGTCATCTCTCATCTCTCTCGCTGCTGCTCAGACATTGCCCTTCTGTGGCTGTGCTTTTTTTTTATAGGCCTTGCCTGACTACTACTAGAACTTACGAGTGCTGGCTGGTTGTGTGTGATAGGCGATGGGGCCCCACCTGGATGATCTTCACTGTAACAGGCAAGCTTTATTGCCTTCTGATTCGAGTTCCAGACTTGATTTTAGTGTATCCAGGAAAACACTTACTGTGTGAACTGCCACCCCTACAATAGCCGTAGTCTGCATTCTGCTGTTCTTTGCTGTAGCATCTTCGCAACATTACCTCTTACTCTGCAAGTAGGCTGTGTGAGTGTGTGTACACGCTACCTGAATGGTGATGGATGAGTGCTACAACAGCCAGCCCTAACACTATCATGATCATTGGGTGCAGGGCACCCAAAACAGGAAAAAATCTGTTAAACATGTCGCAAAAATTGTGCAGTAGAAGAGAAGGGACAATTAATAGAGGAGGTGGAGACTGTGTTGGGAGGTAGTGTTAAGACTGACGGACTAAATCCAAAGTAAAAGAAAATGTCAGGACATTTTTTAAATGTCAACAAACTAACATTCTGCTTCCTGGCGACTAATCAAGTTCACTCCAAGTCTGTTAATCCTTCCAATGGTTGCATGAAGTTGGTGCCAATGTTGTTTGTACTAATACCCCTGACCAGAGGGATGCATTTGGGGACCCAAACAAAAGATTTAACCTAACTGCTCCCACACTTAAATCCAGGAGAGTATGACAACTGAATAACATTTATGAAATTAGAGTTTTTGAGAATTAAAACAAATGGTAGCAACTCTAATTGAACTGCTTCATAACTATGGCAAAAACACACCTACTTAACACATTGCCTGGGGCTGACATAAATATTCATAGTCGTCCCATTAGACCCACACTTTGTACAAGCAAAATTACTAACGATCTAGTGGAACAATTTGCAAAGGAAAATATTTTAAGCAATGCTAACCATGTACAAATAATACCACAACCAGTCGGACACAAGTTTATTGGGAATTCAAATTATGAACCTGGTATTTCCACAAGAGACACGAATGGTAATGTCCAAGAGACTGATGGCCTGAAGCCTATATCTCATTTACGACATACGCACAATTCATCAAATAAATGCTCTTATGATTATACTGGTCCACATTGTTGCAACCACAAGATTCCAAGCAATAGACAAATGTCTAAAGACAAAAGCCCTATGGACAATCACACGGGGGATCTAAACGAAACACACCACCTGAGAATGTAGTTTTCATGGCGAGCATTGCAAAACTGCATCACCACAGGCAAGAAAGCACAACATCATTAAAGAATGAAGTGGTGCACTGGATCAGATCTGTGCACTGCTGTTATTCCTATGTTTATTTTATGTGATTGATTACCCAGATCCTGCTGGAAGATGGGATCATATTAAAGTAACCTTAAAAACATATTATTTTAGCCGGAGGCTTAATTGTGCTTGAGCTTATGTCCAACATTCCCCTCCCCCACTGCAGGGATCTGGAATCCACTTCTATTCAATTACACTAGTAAAGTCTAAAGGTAAATATAGATACCACTTAAAGTAAAGCATCTAGGCAGTTGTACTTACCAGCATGCCACCCTTCACAAATTTTAAAAGGAAGACATTCACTTGATACAGCTGGCAATGCAATTTCAAATAAGAGAGTGAGCCTTATTCAGTCGTAATTGCTTAACGCTAGTCGAGCAACATTGCATTGTTGACCCTCCATCAATTCGAAGCCAAGCAGATATTTGATTCTACTAATATTTGTCATAGTTTACCTCTTGTAAATGTGCAGGCATTTACAATTTCTACCCATTTGGGGACTTCCAGTCATATATTGATTATGATAGTGCTTTTGATATTTTGGTTTACTCTAGTATGGTGCATGCTCACCGGAAAGTGGATTGTACTATCTTCAATTCTTGTTTTCTTCCATCTACTGAGGGCAGCATCCCTAAAGTCCTAGTTTTCTCCACGTTGAGAATGAGACTATCATTAGTTGGAATATATCTGGTTTGAAATCCAAACTGGCTAATTGCGATTTGGGGCCTATTACGGATGACTTGGACCTTTTTATCTTTCTGGAAATTTGAGTCACTAAGATCTACAGAAGGGCTATAGAAACTATCAAGTTGTTGACGAGAAACTTGGTGCCGACCAGTCATCGGGCACCGTTGGTGAATGGTAAAAATAACTTAAGCCTGTGATATAAAGCAAATTCCAACAAGCTCAGTGGACATGCTGGCCCTAAGATATTGTCAAAAAACAGAAACGTATTCTCCTAATAATTATACGTAATGGAAGTACTGTTAAAACACTTTATTCTCCAACACTACATTTATGGGACGATCTTTTAAATGCACAAAACAAAAACTCGGTAGTGATTATCAGTGTAGATTTCAATACTTCGTTTGACATCTGGATCACTAATGGGGAAGGAAGA
The DNA here is from genome assembly GCF_031143425.1 of Pleurodeles waltl. Classification (NCBI taxonomy): domain Eukaryota; kingdom Metazoa; phylum Chordata; class Amphibia; order Caudata; family Salamandridae; genus Pleurodeles; species Pleurodeles waltl. Next base: position 291,794,273 of record NC_090438.1, read on the forward strand.
GAATACCCCTGGGTTATCCCGAACATATTAACACGCCTTAGAACAGCTTTGCCATTAGTTGATTTCTTATTAACCCAGGCTCAGCGAGCATGCAACAGCTGCTCACCTCCAGATACCATGGCAGTCCCAACGTTCAAAAGAGGAAAGAGACCACACTCCTTTAGTTCTTTACCTAAATGGATCTCTGGTCCCTGATATCTCAGACAGTACTGGTTTAAAAGCTGGTTCTTTCGTTGTCAGTAACAACAAAAAGAATGTGTAATGGGCAAACATCATTGGTATCCAATGAGATCCATCTATTGTGTTGCTCTCTGAACGTTGGACTTTCTAAGTTTAATTTGGATTATCCTGATCTGTTACTGCAAGAACACAACTTGCTATTGAATGATTTAAAAGAGTTTCTTGTAAAAGATTCCAAGATGGGCACATGCTCACAAAGAGGTAAAAAATTCATGAATTCTGAGTGCCGAGGTAAGACGTCTGATCTCTTTGTTGTCATCAAAGCTGGAGAAAAAGATAAAATAAAACTACCCGGGTCACTTTATAGAAAACCTACTAAAGGGGCAATGGATGATGGGAAACAGGGAATAGGGAAGATTTATGTGAAGCTTCAAAACGTAATGATGATACGAAACAAATCGGGCACATAATATCACACGAAGAACTAATTAAACCCATGAAACTAGAAGTACACATCGAGGCTAATGAGTGGGTTGAATACTTTGAAGCTCTTTACACTGAAAACTTTGTATACTCAAACACCGGTACTCTGACAAACTCCTCTCAAATTGATCCAAAGCCATTACTAAATTCTAATGTTATATATCTCTTTCTGCTACAACAAAAGCAACGTAGTACATAAAGGCCCCTGGCCTGAATAATAAAATCCCAGCAGATTATTTTTACTCTAAGGCCATTATCTGGGTCCCTTATATAAACAACAAATCAAACGCAATAGTAGCAGGCATTCCAATACCTGACATGTGGAGGGGAGAGGAGATAGTGCCAATGTGTAAGAAGGGATCCTGTACTATGGCTGTTAACTAACGCCCAGGACTGGCTTTAGCGCTGGTGGCGACCAGTGCGACAATCTTTTTTGCCCCTTATTGCTGCCTGAAAGCTGGACACACGAGGAACTCTGCAGCAGGTGTTTTAAAATTGAAAGTTACTGCTCAAGGGAGTGCCCCACCCACCCAGGCCAGTGACCCCCCTCTCCAGGTCAGCACCCAGTGCGGCCTCAACAGTCACCCACCCCTAAAGCCGGCCCTGCTGCCACTCAATTACTTCAATCAGTAACCTACAAAAGCTATTCTGTAGGCAGGTTCTAGATCAACGTATGGCCTGGATGATTGAGAAAGATGTTCTCTGCCAGTTCCAGGTTGGATTTAGACAGGGAACAAGCATGGTAGAACACTCATCGGGTTGCTCTTGATTAAATGGAAGACAGGCAATATCATCTGAGGCAACCTTTATGTAACCTTCATTAATCATCAATCCGGTTTAATATGGCCCCTGGGGTATAATATGACAGGTTCTTTCACAGTTAGAGTTTCATGTGAACCTATTAGATATACTTATGTAGCTGCATAATAATGACATTGCCCCGGTTAGGTGGGGCCCAAATGGGGAGTTCCCAAATGCAATCTAAGTCAACATAGGGGTTTGCTAAGAATTTGTCCTGGTGCCCACCCTTTTCCTTCTTTTCATAAATGGTGGTACAGATTTCCTTTTAAACTTTGCAAATCATTCACCTGTTTTGTCTGGAAGAAGGTGCCATCTCTTCATTTTTTAGACAACTCCTCCTTAATTTCCAATAAGAGAAAGGGCTCCATATTCTACTCAAGATATTTGCCTCATTTTGTACCAGCCATAGTTTGGCGATAAATGCACAAAAAACCAAATTCTTGGCATTTTACTCCCACAAAAAATTAGAGGCAAAATAATGCTGTGTGACAGGACTCTGGAAAGAGTGAATGGGATCATATATCTTGTAGTAAGGATGTCTAATTCCCATTTGTGGCTTGAGCAAATATCAAAAAAGGACTTAATTACTGAAATATAGAGCATCTTCATTAATTAAGCTTGTTAGAAATGCTGCAAAACCATCCCGTGTCACCAGCTCTTGAGAAACGCACAGCACAGGGAGTAAGTGTCACCTTGTGTGGCTCAGACCTATGGGACATTGTGATAAGAACAACTATGGGAGGGCTGTAAATGTTTTTATAATGGGGACAGTGTGATGTGGACAACATTAAGAAAGCTGAGAGCGTCCCTATAAGATCCTTGCTGAGGCTTCCCAGAGCACTCCCCTCGGTTTATAAGACGACTTGGCTTTGAAGTCCATATTCGGGCCTGCAAAATTGAGGCCAATTTTGTACTAGTTTTGTACTGGTTTCAAATTAGGGTGACTAAAGAACTTGGTTCATATAGAGAGAGTCTACATGATGTCTGTTAGAAATGGGGTCTTTGGTTGACAGTCAGGTTACCCACTGTTCAAGCAAGGACCCTCACTCTAGTCAGGGTAAAAGAGAATCACCCTCAGCTAACGCCTGCTTACCCCCTTGGTACTCCCTTGGTAGCTTGGCAGAGCAGTAGGCTTAACTTCAGAGTGCTAGGTGTAAAGTATTTGTACCAACACACAAAGTAACTTAATGAAATCACTTCAAAATGACACAACACACTTTTAGAAAAACTGAAATATTTATCTAAACAAAACAAGACCAAAACAACAAAAATCCACAATACACAAGTCAAGTTATCAATTAAAAAGCAAAAAGAGTCTTTATGTAGTTTAAAACACACACCAACAATGTTAGTGTAAAAATGTACCTTGGGTGCGTCAAAAATGACCCCGCACGGCATGTCTTCTGCACTGCACAGAATGCTTCCCTGGCGGGCCGCCCTTCCAGCTGCCACTGCGACAGCTCAGGTATCTCCCCCAGTTCAGCCACCTGTTCCACCTGTAGGTTCCTGGGCATCACCGTCAGGCTCTGCCTCCTCCAGACCGTGGGAACTTCTGGGGCCGGTTTCCCACGCCCGCTGCACATCCTCTTCTTGGCGTTCTCCTGGGCCACTGTTTCAGGCTCCAGGGGCTCTTGATTACCCTGACGGGCTGCCATTGATCGGGTGGATACGCATACCCACCCAGGCAGACCCAACATCTCCAAGTGAGACCTGTGTTCCACCTCCTTCCAAAGGGAATCCTCCAGGTCATTGCCTAGCAAACAATCAACAGGCATGGTTGGACTCACAGCTACCTTCAAGGAACCTGAGACCCCCCATTCACAAGGAACTTGCGCCACTCTGCACAGGCTCTCTGAGTTGTCCACTGCAATTACTTGGTGAAGTACCCGGGGATCAATCTGGTCTTCAGGCACCAGCTGACTCCTCACTGTAGTCACGCTGGCTCCTGTGTCTCTCAGAGCCTCCACCCTTTGTCCATTGATGGTCACCCACCACCTGTACTTCTTAGTGTTTTCAGGCACTAGGGTTCTCTGGACCATCTCACTGTCCCCTAGTGAGACAAAGGGTCATCTCAGCTGGTTCCCACCCATCTGAAACCAACTCCTCCCCAAGTGCTACACTGGCCAAACCCTGGGACGGCGCACCAGTGGGTGTCGGTTTACTTTTGGGGCATGACCCACCTGGTCACATGCATAGCACTTAGGTGGGGGACCACCTGCCACTGGCTTCCCTTTAGAGAACCATGGCTTCTTTTCACTGGGGGGATGGGAATCCTTACACTGGGAATCAGTTTGGGGCCCTTCAGAGAACTCCCCCTGTTTACACTTATTCCCCCTTTCTTCTGAGAGGGACCCTGCCCACCCTTGGCGTGGTCTCCCCCCATACTGGACCCTGGTGCTCTCCCAGCGGTCCACTTTCTGTGCAAGCTTCCTGGGGTCAGTCAGCTTGCTGTCAATCAGGTGCTGGCGCATCTCTGAAAAACAAAAACTGTACAAGTGCTCCCAAGCAATCAGATTATAAAGCCCCTCATCTGTAGTTACCTTACTGTCCTTCACCCAACCATCCAGTGACCTGCAATAAGAATCAACACATTCCAACCATGTTTGGGATTCCTTCTTCTTTTAGGACCTAAAGTTAGCCTTGTACTGCTCAGGGGTGAGACCATACCTTGTGAGCAAGGCATCCTTCATGCTAGAGAAGGTGAGATTCTGAGCATCCCCTAAGGTTTTCAGTGTATCCTTCCCCTCTACCTCAAAGTGCTTCCACCGACCCGCCCCCCCAATGAGCATCAGGGATCAGATTCATGTGGAGAGCAGACTCATACCCCTTGAACCACAAGTATATGTCATCCTCCCTCTTGTGATCCTTCACAAGGTCTTTAGGAATGTGCACCCTTCTCTCAGGCTGCACTGTAGGATTGCTGCCACCATCTCTACTGGACTGGCTTCTATGATCCATCTCTCTCAAGCTAAGCTCATGAGCCATCCCTAACTTCCTCCCCTCAATGGCCAGCCTTATCTGCTCCAATTGGTACTCCCTTTCTGCCTGTCTGTCCTGTAACTCTTCAGTTGTCAGACCCTTATTTGAGACAGTGCTACCTGCCCTGGAGACCTTCTCCCTGGACATTACAGGCCCACCCACAATACCATTGTGTATTGAACACTCTTCCTTCTCCTCCTCATCTCCCTCATCCTCTTTGTGCTGTTCAGTGCTCTTGGCTGTCACCCATGCCTTCAGCACCTTTTGCAGCTCCTCCTTCCTGGATGAGCTCTTAATGGGACAGTCAAAACTTTTACAGAACTGCTTCAACTGAGCCTTGGTATAACTCTCCAATTTCTCTAGGTCAAAGTGAACTCCAACTGATGCATCTCCAGCTTCGGACATGATGAAGATTCAAAAACAAGTGCAAAGTACCAAAGGCAGAAAAACAGTTCCCAAATGAAGTTTCACAGCAAGTCAATCAAGGAATCAGCTAAAAAATGGAAGTAGAACAAAAACAGTCCCAAAGAGAAAATCAAGAATCACAAGACAAGTAGTATGTGGTCACGTAGTGGTCTGCACTCAAGCAGTAGTGTACACTTAATCACTGTATGTCAAGTACAAATACAAGTCCAGGGGCCAGATCTACCATCACGGCCCATTGCGATTCGGTAATAGCGATTTTTAAGAAATCGCTATTACCGACTCGCAAAGGGCCATGTATCACATTTGCGAATCGGTAATAGCGATTTCTTAAAAATCGCAAATGCTATTACCGAATCGCAAATTGCGATACCGGCCCCATTCGCAGCTATGGGCCTGTTGGCCCATAGCTGCGAATTGTTTGCATTTCCAAAATTGCGATTTCTGAACCAGAAATCGCAACTTTGAAAATGCAAAAGGCCAGGGTGCTGGGGGCCTAAGGCCCCCTCTCCTGCACCCCAAAATTATTTTGTTTTAACATGTAAGGTACACACATGTCAAAAGGGCATGTGTGCTTTACATGTACAATTTAAAAATGCAGTTTTACTGCATTTTAAAATTTTGCACCAGGTTACCACCTGGTTGCAGATCATGGTATTTTGCATGTGCAAAATGCCATTCTGCGAAAAATCGCAATTTGCGATTTTTTGCTGCATTGCCTTGCGACCTGGATTTTGCGAATCGCAAATTGCGATTCGCAAAATCCAGGTCGCAATGCAAAAAATCGCTATTTTAGCGATTTCTACTTTGTGGTCTGCGAATACCTTTCATGCATTGCAGACCACTATTTTGCACTCTCAAACGGCCGATTTTACCGTTTGCGAGTGCAAAATATTTTCATACATCTGGCCCCAAATCCCAACCGCTGATCACCAATGTTAGAAATGGGGTCTTTGGTTGACCGTCAGGTTCCCCCCTGTTCAAGCAAGGACCCTCACTCTAGTCAGGGTAAAAGAGAATCACTCTCAGCTAACCCCTGCTTACCCTCTTGGTAGCTTGGCAGAGCAGTAGGCTTAACTTCAGAGTGCTAAGTGTAAAGTATTTGTACCAACATATACAGTAACTTAATGAAATCACTACAAAATGACACAACACAGGTTTAGAAAAATAGAAAATATTTATCTAAAGAAAACAAGACCAAAATGACAAAAATCCACAATACACAAGTCTAGTTATCAATTAAAAGCAAAAAGAGTCTTTATGTAGTTTAAAACACACACTAACACTGTTAGCGTGAAAATGTACCTTGGGTGCATCAAAAATAACCCAGCACGGGCAGTGTGCGTCAATAAGGGCTTGTGATGCGTCAATTTCACTCACGAGCGAGACCTTGCGTCGTTTCTCCTTTCGCCGGGTCGGGGCACGCCGTTTTTTCTCTCTGCAGGAGAGCGATGCGTCAATCAGGTCAGCATTCTCAGGTCTGGGCAGGCCTTGCTTTCTTTTTCCACGCACAGCAGTACTTGAGTCGGAAATCCAGCCGCACGATGATCCGAAAACCCCGCATCGCGGGTTGTACTCTCCCAGCCTCTGTCAGCGATGCTGCGTGTTGTTTCTCCTGCTCCATGCGTCGATTCTCAGGTCGCATTTCCTGGAGCATTGTTTCTCAGTTGCGTAGCCGGCGGCGCATCTTTTCTTCAGCCGCAGATTGGAGTTGCATCAATCTTTTCCCCGCATGGCGCTCTGTGTGTGGATTTCCTTGTCTTTAGGCTGCCAGCTTCTCCTTTCAGACTCCCAGGAACTGGATGGGCACCACAGGGTAAAGTCGGAGTCTCTCCAGAGACTCCAGGTGCTGGTAGAGAGAAGGCTTTGCTGTCCCTGAGACTTCAAACAACAGGAGGCAAGCTCTAAATCAAGCCCTTGGAGATCTTCACAAGATGGAAGGCACACAAAGTACAGTCTTTGCCCTCTTACTCTGGCAGAAGCAACAACTGCAGGATAGCTTCACAAAGCACAGTCACAGGCAGGGCAGCTCTTCTTCCTCAGCTCTTCAGCTCTTCAGCTCTTCTCCAGGCAGAGGTTCCTCTTGGTTTTCAGAAGTGTTCTAAAGTCTGTGGTTTTGGGTGCCCTTCTTAAACCCAATTTCTCCTTTGAAGTAGGCCTACGTCAGAGCAAAGTCTCTCTTGAATGTGAAATCCTGCCTTGTGCAGGCCAGGCCCCAGACTCTCACCAGGGGGTTGGAGACTGCATTGTGTGAGGGCAGGCACAGCCCTTTCAGGTGTGAGTGACCACTCCTCCCCTCCCTCTTAGCACAGATGGCACATCAGGATATGCAGGCTACACTCCAGCTCCCTTTGTGTCACTGTCTAGTGTGAGGTGCAACCAGCCCAACTGTCAAACTTACCCAGACAGGAAATCCACAAACAGGCAAAGTCACAGAAATGGTATAAGCAAGAAAATGCCCACTTTCTAAAAGTGGCATTTTCAAACCCACAATCTTAAAATCAACTTACTAAAAGATGTATTTTTAAATTGTGAGCTCAGAGACCCCAAAATCCACATGTCCATGCGCTCTCAAAGGGAATCTACACTTTTAATCAGATTTAAAGGTAGCTTCCATGTTAAACTATGAGAGGGACACGGCTACCTGGGGCCTACCTTAGGGTTGTCTGACATGTAAGAAAAGGGAAGGTTTAGGCCTGGCAAGTGGGTACACTTGCCAAGTAGAATTTACAGTTAAAACTGCACACACAGACACTGTGGTGGCAGGTCTGAGACATGACTACAGAGCTACTTATGTGGCACAACCAGTGCTGCAGGCTCACTAGTAGCATTTGATTTACAGGCCCTGGCACCTCGAGTGCACTGTACTAGGGACTTACCTGTCAGAGTCACCAGATCCTCGGGTCTGTGCACGTTCCCAACACTTACACCACAAGACAGCTCCAATACTCTGATTAGATTTATCACAGAGTCTAAGGGATCACCTGCGAAGCGTTCTGGGGGAGCTAAAGGAATGGCTGAAGGAACATTGAGGGAAATGTTAGTCGGATTACCTCCAGAAGTCTGAGAAGAAGTACCTGGCCAAGACACACCTATGGGACTTTGTTCTTTCTTCTCAACATTATTCTGTAACTGACTCACCCTCTCAGCTAGACTATTTGTCAAATCCTTTGATGATACCACTTCTGACTGGAGCTGGGTGATAGCCTTGACTAGCTCGTCCAGTGTGGCCATGCTGAGAACATACACAAACCAGGAGGATAATAATTCGTGGGCTCACTATTCTGTCAGAGTCACCAGATCCTCTGGGTCTGTGCACGTTCCCAACACTTCCACCACAAGACAGCTCCAATACGCTGATTAGATTTATCACAGAGTCTAAGAGAGTCCAAGTGGGGAAAAGGGGATTAGGACGGGAACAGCTGGGAAGGAGACCTGTAGGAAGCAAAAGGTTAAAACACAACATCAAAATTACATCTCATGAAATCAGTACCATGCTACAACTCTAAGCTTCGTCTTTTCCGAAAAAACATGAACAACCCTAGAATAGTCCTAAAACTGACTAGGCTTTAGATGACCGAATACCTGAGGAGGAAACAGGAAAAGTTAAATAGGACTTTCAGATTCAAGTATTTTCTTTAGCATGAAAATCAGGAAACACTCTGAGCAATTTCTAAACAACCATATGAATCTCCTTTAAGAATACATATCAGGAACACACATCATTACATCTAGAACTCTGGTATTGTTGTGTTCATCTCAGAAAAAACATTGGAAAGTGAATTGCGCACATTGCAGATTTTTATATGAGTATTAAACACCGTAAAGGATTGTGCACCATGAAATCACACAACGTAGATTCAAGGAATAAATCACGCGACGTGTCAACTTGAAATGCTACCAAGAAAATGTCTTAGAATGGTAGCGCAAAGTAATTTACATTATTTATACACGAGGAAAGAATTGCGCATCTTGCAGATTCAAATGCCACCATACAAATGCAAAGAAATGGTAGCGCACAATGAACAACATGAAAAGCACTCAGGAAAAAAAATTGCGCGTCTTGTTGATTCAAATGCCACCATGGAAACGCCAAGAAATGGTAGTGCAGAATGAATAACATGAAAAAACACTCAAGGAAAGAATCGCGCATGTTGCCGATTCGAATGCCACCATGCACATGCCAGAAAATGGTAGCGCACAATGAACAGCATGAATTACACACGAGAAGTGAGCCACCATGTAAATGTCAAGAAAAGGTAGCGCGCAATCAACAACAAAATTAAATGCTCATGAAACGAGTTGCACGTCTTGCCAACTCGTGAAACATCATGTAAATGTCAAGAAATATCAGCGTGCAATGAACAACAATGTAATAACAAAGTCAAATCTTTATGGAATAAATTGCGCGTCCTCCCTATTTGCAAACCACCATACAAATGTCAAAAAATGGCAGCGCACAAGTAATCTGTTATTCATTTAAGAATTAAAATCAAGAATATGAAAATTCTCAATTACGGTGTTGGAAAATGTCCAAACACCGTCTTAACGCCTGGAAACAGTGATCACCAATGAGAGATGAGTGCAGAAGACTGGAAAATCCAAATAGGCCGCCGGGACAGGAGCTCAGGAAGAAGCTGCTGCTCTGCACCGGGACCTCTGAATAGTGAGCACTGGAAGTTGGGCTGACTCTCTTTTATAGAGTCTTGGCCCAGCCTAGAACCACACCCAGGCATGTTGCAGGGAAAGTCTCTAGAAGGCCCTAGAAAGGGACCACACCCTAACACACTCTGAATGTCTGCAGCAATACATTGCAAATGTACAGTATTTATAAGCACCTTAAAATGAATCTTTTGGCTGGAATTCTGCAATGCAAAGGTTAAGCAATAACATATCATCACAATGCATCAATTACATTATCTTGCGAGTGTTGTTTTTTTGCATTCTAGATGCCCGTAGAGCGCGCACTGTCCTGGTGTTGACATTACTAATAACTCAAATATGCCAATCATGGATAAATCAATTGCATACACATTTTGTAAAGGAGCACTTGGACTTTAGCACTGGTTAGCAGTGGTAAAGTGCCCAGAGTAACAAAAACATCAAAATTAGAGTCCAGCACACATCTGGACTATCCTGCTATTGCTAGCTATCCTGCAGTTGCTGCTTCTGCCAGAGTAAGAGGGCAAAGACTGGACTTTGTGTGACTTAGGACACCAGGTGGGGAGTGGCCAGGTGGCACCCCTACAGCCTAAGATTGATACAATTCTGGCTTGGAAGCCTCCCAAGACCCAGACTGAAGTGAGAGCCTTTTTAGGTCTCACAGGTTATTACAGGAGGTTTGTTAAGGGATATGGTACCATTGTTACCCCCTTAACTGAGTTGACTTCGAAGAAGCAACCCAGGAAAGTGATCTGGACAGAGGCCTGCCACAACGCTTTTGATGCCCTGAAGGCTGCCATGTTCACAGCACCTGTGGTGAAGGCACCTGCCTACTCCAAGGAGTTTGTTGTGCAAACAGATGCCTCAGAGCATGGTATTGGAGCAGTACTCTCACAGCTTAATGAAGAGGGCCTATATTAACCCGTAGCCTTCATTAGCAGGAGGTTACTACCCAAGGAACGTAGGTGGAGTTCCATACAACGTGAACCGTTTACTGTGGTCTGGGCACTGAAGAAACTAAGACTCTACTTGTTTGAGACTCACTTCCGAGTAGAGACCGGCCACAGGCCCCTCAGATGGTTAATGTAGATGAGGGGTGAGAATCCAAAACTGTTGAGGTGGTCCATTTCCCTAGAGGGGATGGACTTTACGGTGGAATACCGTCCTGGTACAGAGCACTCCAATGCTGATGGCCTGTCCAGGTTCTTCCGCTTTAGTGATGAGAACTCCCATGAGGTTGGGAAGTTGCTCCCCACTTTCAGCTGGGGGGGGGACACGTCTTAGACTTTTGAGCCTTGGTGTGGTCTCCCTTAACTTTTTGCCTCTGTTCCCCAGCTTGTTGATGTGTGCTGGACTCTGATTTTACTGTTTTTGTTACGCTCTGCACTTTACCACTGCTAACCAGTGCTAAAGTGCAAGTGCTCCTTTACAAAATGTGTATGTAATTGGCTTATCCATGATTGGCATATCTGATGTATTAGTAAGTCCCTAGTACAGTGCACTAGAGGTGCCCAGGGCCTGTAAATCAAACGCTACTAGTGGGCCTGCAGCACTGATTGTGCCACCCACATAAGTAGCTCTGTAATCATGTCTCAGACCTGCCATTGCAGTGTCTGTGTGTGAAGTTTTACCTGTAAATTCGACTTGGCAAGTGTACCCCATTGCCAGGTCTAAACCTTCCCTTTTCTTACATGTCAGACACCCCTAAGGTAGGCCCTAGGTAGCCCCAAGGGCAGGGTGCAGTATATGGTTAAGGTAGGACTTATAGTAATGTGTTTTATATGTCCTGACAGTGAAATATTGCTAAATTCGTTTTTCACTGTTTCAAGGCCTGTCCCTCTCATAGGTTAACATGGTGGCTACCTTTAAATCTAACTAAAGTGTAGATTCCCTTTTGGTGTGGATGCTCATGTGGGGTTTAGGGTCTCTGAGCTCACAATTTAAAAATACATCTTTTAGTAAAGTTGATTTTAAGATTGTGTGTTTGAAAATGCTACTTTTAGAAAGTGAGCATTTTCTTGCTTATAGCATTTATGTGACTCTGCCTGTTTATGGATTCCCTGTCTGGGTCAGTTTGACAGTTGGGCTGGTTGCACCTCACATTAGACAGTGACACAAAGGGAGCTGGGGTGTAGTCTGCATTTCTTGATGAGCCATCTGTGCTAGGAGGGAAAGGAGGAGTGGTGACTTACACCTGAAAGGGCTGTGCCTGTCCTCACACAATGCATTCTCCAACCCCCTGGTGTCTGGGGCCTGGCCTGGGCAAGGCAGGATTTCACATTCAAGAGAGACTTTGCTTTGAAGTAGGCATACTTCAAATGAGAAATTGGGTATAAGAAGGGCACCCAAAACCACAGACTTTAGAACACTTCTGGAAACCAAGAGGAACCTCTGCCTGGAGAAGAGCTGAGGAAGAAAAGCTGCCCTGCCTGTGACTGTGCTTTGTGGAGCTATCCTGCAGTTGCAGCTTCTGTCAGAGTAAGAGAGCAAAGACTGGACTTTGTGTGCCTTCCATCTTGAGAAGAACTCTCCAAGGGATTGATTTAGAGCTTGCCTCCTGTTGTTTGAAGTCTCAGGTACAGCAAAGACTTCTCTCTGCCAGCACCTGGAGTATCTGGAGAGACTCCTACTCTGCCAAGTGGTGCCCATCCAGTTCCTGGGACCCTGAAAGGAGAAGCTGGCAGCCTAAGAGGAAGAAATCCCCGCACAGAATGCCGTGCGGGGAAAAGATCGACGCAACTCTGATCTGCAGCTAAAAAGTTGACGCGCCGCCAGCTTCATGGCTGAAAATCGCCGCTTGCCTGCAATGCGACTGGAGAATCGACGCACGGAGCAGGAGAAACGACGCACAGCATCGCTGACGGAGGCTTGGATATCACAACCCACGCTGCGTGGTTTTTGGATAATTGTGCGGCTGGATTTCCTACACAAGTACCGCTAGGTGTGTAAAAACAACGCAAGGCCTGCCCGAGAGTGCTGACCGGATCGATGCATCGCTGTCCTGCAGAGAGAGGAAACAACGCATCCCGACCCGACGAAAGGAGAAACGATGCAAGGTCTCGCTCATGAGTGAAATCGACGCATCGCAAGCCCTTTTTGATGCACACTCGCCAGTGCAGGGTTATTTTTGACGCACCCAATGTATATTTTCACGCTAACAGTGTTAGTGTGTTTTTAAACTACATAAAGACTCTTTTTGTTTTTTCCCTGATAACTTGACTTGTGTATTGTGAATTTTTGTTGTTTTGGTCCTGTTTTGTTTAGATAAATATGTCCTATATTTCTAAACCTGTGTGGTGTCATTTTGTGGTGTTTTCACTAAGTTACTGTGTGTGTTGGTACAAATACTTTACACCTAGCGCTCTGAAGTTAAGCCTACTGCTCTGCCAGGCTACCAAGGGGGTAAGCAGGGGTTAGCTGATGGTGATTCTCTTTTACCCTGACTAGAGTGAGGGTCCTTGCTTGAACAGGGGGTAACCTGACTGTTAACCAAAGACCCCATTTCTAACAACGTGTAAAATGAGTAACTTTTAAAATGTCTATGTAGCCGGGCGTCCGCCGACGCAGGTCCCAGTACGGCTACAGGGATCGAATGGCCATACCCCCGGGGCATGAGCGAAAGCCTCGGGGGCGTGACATCAGACGGAGGAAGCCGCATTGAAAAACTAGAAAGGAATGACGGACTAAGAAGAGCAGGAAGTCAAGAGACGGAGGAACTAGAAGGAACGGGACGGAGAGAAAGAAAAAGCCGAGAGCAGACGAACACGGAAACGAAGACCGACACGGAAGGAGAACCGCGAGGGACGGAGAAAACCCCCACGGCGCCTCACTCCTCTGCCGAAGCAAAGTCGGGAGACTGCGAGACAGCCGGCCGCGTCCCCGGAGGGACGTGGCCCCTACAGGTACGTTCGTACCAAAACTGGGAATTCCTGCCTCAGTGGTTACGGGGGACAGGGGCTAAAAAGGGGAATACCGGGAGGGTAGAAGGAAGGTCCTGTAAGGAAGGGGAAACCCTGTGATCTGGGGACAGCCGCAGTAACCCCCCCCCCCTCTTAACCTCACAAAAAAGCCCAAAAAGAGAAAAGAGAGAGAGCAGAGAAGACACCGCTCGAAAGGAGAGAGAAACCTAGGCACCTCACGGGAAGGTGATGCACACCAAGTGAATGAAAGTTACCTCACCCCAACCCACATGTACCTACCCTCAACCCTACTAACCCGCTATAGACCTTACTTACCTCTACACTTACCTATTTTCCGTTCTGTTTTTATTTTGGGAGACACTCTGCTACTTCCACTCGAGACCAGACAGGAATCCCTTCAAATCAGGACCGGACCACAGCGGGACCACGAACGGAACCTGAGAAGGAGAAAGGGATACTAGGTGAACATAACAGGAAGTTAACCTGCGGAACAAACAGAGATAAAAGAAAACCCAACCTTGATAACGAATAAATAAATAATTCATCCCCCTCAAACTGCGCCTATCGAATTATTCCAATATCTTTCATACTCGGAGATAAAGAACCCGCTACAGTCTATTTTTCTGTTCTATGCTAAGCAAAATTATATTCAGATGCTGTGGTTATTTTCCATCATTAAAAGCTTTCATAACAAGTGTTTTCGAAACTTGTGTAGACATACCCGCAGCTACGCCTAGTGGGTTACAGCGTTATGTCTTACAAGGTCACGTATTAACCAAGCATTACATACGTTGAAATGTCCTATTGTTTGGAAATGTTACTAATATCTGGTCTATTCTCGAGGATGGAAGTAAAAGAAACAGTAAAGGTTTCTTCCTGAGAACAAGATACACGGGAGGTGCATGAGACAATGGATTTACAGACAAGACAGAAGAAGCAAGGATACAGTGAAAGAAAATGTTATAGTTAGCGTAGATTTGTTGAGTTTAGGTCATCAATTTAGTTGTCGATTGGCTGAAATGAACCCACCCCATAGACTGACCAATCAGGAGTTAATTAGAATTTAGTATAACAACCTGGGTAGAATGATTAGGAGGGTGAGATTCCCCTTTTCCTCTAGAGTTTATTCTTGGAGAGCAGATGAGGTTAGAGTCTGATGGTTCGAGACTAGCTGTCGGGAGGCCCAAATCTTCTGATGATAACTGATGGTGTCCTCAAGCTGAAGCAGATAATTTGCTGTTACTACCTTTGTGGTAATGTATGTCATTAAATGTGAATTGTGTGTCTCTTGCTTTTCAGGTACTAGCTGCAACTAATAATTTAATTGCTGCACATTAATAGTTTTTTTATATATCATAATCAAGTTAGGAGTTTTTCTAAATTTGTTTTACTAAATTCTTTTCACATGAAGTCCAACATGTTAATGCTAATTTGTGGTCAGTTAGGTACTTAATCTTGATATGCTCATGGTTTGTTTTGAGATCATTTGATGCTGAACTAATGTATACTCTGCCATTATTACCAGTTTTTGTATTATTAATAAGTATGATTCTTTTGGAGATAATTTTTTTGATTGTATTAATCAAATTGAGATATATACGTCATTTTAACCAGCCGCTATTTATCTTATATGCTTATCATTTGTGTTTGAGAGTTATTTTCGTGACATTAGCATTGTTAATTTAGGGAAATAAATCTGTGACTTCTTATTACTTTACTGGTGTAGTTATTGACTGAAGCTTTATTATATTAAATGTTATTGTTATTGATGGTCGTCACACCTCCCATTGGTGACATCCTCTTAAACCTATGTCGCTTTGATCCATCGTCCTCTAGCACTGAATCCTCTATTGAGTACTGATAATAGCTAGGATTCTGTGGCGCGTTAGCAGTTTTTGGTAGCAGATTACAGTTACGTCATTATTCTGATGATGTCATAATGGGTCTGTGAGGTTCGGGTGCGTCAAAGTGGTTCGTTTGTTCTTTCTTTCTTTTTTCAAAATTGTTAAATGGATTTAACATGATGAATGGCTAGTTACCATAAGTGACTTCTTTCCCTGATTCTTGGAGACCCCCTAGGTTGGTGGGTATGTTCTTGGCGGTGTCTGATTGAATTTGAATGAGGAGAATAAAGTGTTTGCGCTTGCACAACTTTAGCTAATTTGCAGATAATTGTGTTGAATATGAGTCTAGAGGAGTAGAGATATCAAAATTAGTGATTAGATGGAGTGGGCGTAATCCTATAGGTATGTAATTCTTCATTTGAGTATGGCGCTTGATGCAGGAAAATTATCCACGTGGTTGTTGATGACAGTCCTAAAGAGAGAGAGAGGTCTGGGACTCCGGAGTATAATGACAAGTGTAGAGAGACACTAGGTATATGTTGTAATTCGTTCATTTAGTAGACCGATCTGTCAAGATTGGTGAATCGAGTTTGTGAGAAATTTGGTATGAATGAAAATATACTGAAGACTTGGTGAGTACTAAGTGCACTAGACAATAATCCAAGGAACAGTGGAGTAGTGAAGTTCGCTGGTCGAAGTTTACTCACGATTGTGGGAACTGTGAAAATGGAGTTGGCGAAAGCTGAAGGTTTCTTTGGAAGGTTCTGATGTGTTTGTGTTACCCTACCTGTACTAAATGAGTACATTTGTTTTCTCATAGCTTGCAAATTAATATTGCGTTGTTTTGTATGTGGTTTGTGAAAGGTTAGTACGATAGACTTTGTCAGCGTCTCAGTGAGACTGCTGAGGGGAGTGAATGTGTTGAGTGTGATGTAATGGTGCCACGCTGTGATTGGTTGGTCGACAGAAAAGAGTTGCGCACGGATTCATCAATCAGTCTGATAATAGAGTAACGTAATTGGAAGGCAAGGGGGGTTGAAGAGAATTGTGGGATTGCAGTCACTTTATATGATTGGTTATTCTTTCTTTAACCTTGTTTACTGCTTGTTGAGTTGCTTTTGTTTAAGTTGAGTTTGAAATTATTATTGTGGATAACAAGTTTAAATAAATTGAGCCAAAATTGAGTTTTTCAAAGCTTTGAAATGACCGTTGAGGGGTGAGGAATACATTCCGGTACTGGAAGGAGAGATTTGTCGGCCTGAAAATACTCCAGCATATATTGTGTTTGAGGAGAGAGGTGCAGCGGCATGTCTTTGGTTGAAGCATTGGGTCAAAATCACAAAGAAAGAAGGTTGTTTAGCTTTTCCAGAACATGGTATGTTCAATTTAAGAGCTCTGGATAAACTGAGGAAGAAGATGTACAGTCTTAAACCTCCACCAAGGCCAGCGCAATACGAGGCATTAGCTGTATGGGAGCTGGTAGCGAAGGAACAGCAGGCTTTAAAATATGAAAAGAAAATGATAAGGGTAGAAAAAACACTGTCTGAAAAGATGTGGGATGAGGAACAGAAAAGATGGAGAGAAGACATGTTACACGGGGTTAGGTTATTTCCAGCAAGAACAAATGAAGACGAGGTTAAAACAAAAGATGAAAGAAAAAGAAGAAGGGTTCATTAGTACAGAACGCAAAAGAGCCGAAAAGGATCATGTTTAACGATGATGAAATGGAGGAAGATGAGGCGGTTAATCATGTGTAGAAACATATCTTCCACCATATGTGAGACAGCAGAACATAAATGGATTAAATGGTAGCGGTATGAATAACATAATTCCTATTGCACCATTAACTTCAGAATCAGCGAGGGGTGACAGAGAGTGAGGACAACTGCAAACAAAGTACTGTCACAGGGTCATCATGGGACAAAGGTAAGAGAACCTGTACATATACAGACTTCCACAAATGCAGAGCATGAAAGCAGGACAAATACTGGGAGCTGGAACACTGATGAATCCAGACACAATTACTGTACCTATTACGATGGGTCCAGTGACTCATTATAAGTTCGAGTAGACAATAGTGGAGAGAACTCATTGATAAATGTGCAGAAAAGACAGGAACCAAGTTTATATGAGACAAATTCTCTGATAGATTTGTTGCCTTTTGAGACATCAGGAACAATGGCCCAATAACCAAGTACAAGTTCAGGGCAAGGGCGAGAAGCAAGTGCACAAGCTAGTGGAGTATCCTTGTAAGGCTTGTCTGCACAAGAAATAACAGAATGGTTGGAGGACTTAAATAGTTCAAAACAACAGGAGAGAAAAGAAAAAGAGGATTAAATGATAAACAGAGTAAGATTAAATATGGAAGGGAGTGAACATTTAGAGGGAACAATGGGAGTGAACAGACTTGACTCTTATACAGAAGGGCAATTGAGGTACCTGTGTTAAGTCATTACAAAAGGAGCGAACAGAGTTTATCAACGGTTACAAGATGTAGCAGATGATTATGATATTGATTTGACAAAGGTGAAAACATTGAGAAGGAGTTATAGGCTACGTTTGGAGGGAGAAGATTTTGTTCACATGAGATCTGCAGGGATGAGAACACATCTCAAGGAGTTACTTGAGAAGGTGCAAGTTTGGAGGGCATTGGATAAATGGGAGAGTAAATGGGACAGGAAAAGGGAGAGACCTAAGAAAGATGATGGTGCACAGGCAGGAGATGCAGTAAAAATGTTACCAATGAGAGAAACGCCAGGAGGGAATTTTAGACATGTACCTTGGAATAGAAGTGACATCATAAGTTTTACAAATTATCACCCTAGACTGAGAGAGAAGCCAATGGAGTGGTATCAGCAGACAGATAGGTTTGTGAAACTTTCAAAATGTCTTTGGGAAGACTTGAATACACTTTTTGACGTTGTGGTACCAGCAGATTTATGGGTTGAATGTAAAGGTATGTCGATTGGCCGATGAGTGAACCGCAAAGAGATTTGAAAACAGGTACGCCATCTCCCGAAGTAATGAAACATTACTATAAAGTCATTGAATTTCTAAAAACGAGAGTTTCACCTAAAAGAGTTGATTGGCAACACATTGATAGAACAACACAAGAAGGGAAAGAGTCAGTTCATGCGTATTATGAGAGATTGTTGAAAACATTCAAATAATTTACTGGTGCAGAAACTGTTGAGAAGGAAAACATGAATCATTTGGTGTTCAGATTTGTCGATGGGTTGAAACCAGAAGTGAGTCAAATGATTAAGAATCATTTGATATGTTGGCAGGCAAAGCCGATTGATGAGGTTCTGCAGTATGCTAAATATTGTATTGATGAAATTGAGTTGAAACATAAGAAGCTGAAAGAAAAGACGATGGTGATGCAGATTAAGGCAGTGCAGACAGGGATGCAGGGAAATTTACAACAGTTGCCACAGGGAAATGGTTTGTTTCCGAATCAAGGTCGTGGAAGAGAACGAGGAATGATGCTTCCAGTAGTTAATGGAAATGTGGACTTGAGTTCAGTGGTGATGCAGGATGAGCAGCAGCGGCAATATGTATTACCTTCCCACATTTGCGGATTGCTGGGACATTGGAAAAGACAGTGTCCGATGTTAAGTCAGGGAGGAGGAATGGTTCTGCAAACAAATGGTGTCAATTCATTTCAAAGCATGAGAGGACCTAGAATGGGAGGTCAAAATCGAAATTTTCAGAATAATGTGAATAACAGGCAAGGTTTTCAGCCCTTACAGCCGGTGCAACAAATGCAAAATGTGCAACCCCAGGTACAACAAATACAAATGCAACAAATGCAGCCACAAGTGCAGATGGTTCCTGTACAGCAAATGCAAATGCCGAGACAGATTCAATTAATATAGAGCCCAATGTAGCAGCAACAGGTTATGCTTTCCCAGGTGGTCATGAACCAGAGTAAAAAGCAAATGTGTTAAAACAGTTTAGCAATTTTCCTTACAAAGTGAGAGTGAAATAAACACTGAATGGCCGTTGAGTAGTTCAGATGAGGAAGAGTTCATGATGGGCGCATCATTAGATGTGGATAAGAGAGGTCCTTATGTGCAGGATGAAGTACATGGCCATGAAGTTAGTTTTTTGGTCGACATAGGAGCAACACGCTCAACGATAAAGACAGTGGAAGTACCAGACATACCTGTTTCTGAGAGGACAGTGCAGATATTAGTTGTTGCAAATAAACAGTTGATTAATGCCCTTACAGAACCAGTCCTTGTGAAAATTGGAAATTTCAGAAACTATCATAGTTTTGTTGTTTGTGACTCCAGTCCAGTATCGTTGTTGGGAACAGATTTGTTGTGAAAAATACATTGTTCAATTATGTGTTCCAGAAAGGGAATTACAATGGAGACCATTAGTGTTGATGAGGATGATTTGTCAGCCGATGAGGGGAAAAGGGTGACAGGTTGTGAACTAGCTTTGTTTAATGTGGAGGATGACCAGGTAGTTGATGAAGATGAGACATACGAAGAACACAATTTGGAAGACAATGAGTTTCTTTCCAATGTTTGAAAAGAAAGACTTGCCAAATGATTTGCAGGAAAGGGTTAAACCAAAAGTGTGGGATTTTTCAGGAAGAGACATTGGTTTAATTAAAGGAGTTGAGGGAGTCAAGGTGGCAGTAAAAGAGAATGTGGTGTTCCCACAAACAGCTCAATATGAAATCACAGAAGGGATAAGACCACTGATAGAACAGTTTTTGGAACAAGGAGTTCTGAAAGAAGTGATGACCAGTCCATGTAATTCACCAATCCTGGGTTTGAAAAAGCCGAATGGGAAAATATGTTTGGTTCAGGATTTAAGGAAAATAAATGACATTGTAGTGAAGTGTTGTCCGGTGGTACCGAATCCAGCAGTAATAATGTTTCAGATCCATGTGATGCAGAATGGTTTACAGTCATTGATTTGTGCCAAGCATTCTTCTCTGTACCTCTTCATGAGTACAACAGATACCTCTTTTGTTTCAAATTCCTGACTAGAGTTTACTTTTGGTGCAGGATTCCTCAAGGGTTTTCAGAATCACCATTGATTTTCAATCAGATTTTGAAAAATAACTTGGAGTCGTTGGCAATGCCCTATAAGTCAACCTTAGTAAAGTACATTGATGATTTACTAATCACTTCGAAGACATAGGAAGGCTGTAGAGAGGATACAATTGCATTGTTGAATTTCCTGGAGACAATGGTCACAAAGTTTCTCCAGCTAAGTTGCAATACTGTCAGCAAGAGGTGAAGTAATTGGGACATTTGATTTAGGAAGGGTCGAGGAGGATTTCCAGAGAGAGAGTGGCGACAATAATGAAGATGAAAATGCTGAGTTCCCAAAAGGAGTTGAGAATGTTTTTGGGAATGGTAGGTTATTGTCGACAGTGGATCCCGAATTTTTCAGCAGTTTCGAAGCCATTGCAAAGATTGACACATAAGGATGTTTCAGATCCTATAATGGTGGATGAGGAGTGTGTGAGAGCTTTTACTGAGCTGCGGGAGAGTTTGTGTCAAGCACCAGCTTTAGGTATGCCTGACTACACAAAACCTTTCCTATTGTTGTGTCATGAGAGAGATGGATGTTCTTTGTCTGTCTTAACACAAAAACATGGTGGTGTCAATCACCCGGTAAAATATTTTTCAGCTACCTTAGATAATGTTGCAGCAGCCCTACCCGGATGCGTGCGAGCTGTTGAGCAGAGTATAACTCAAAGTGAAAATATTGTGATGGGTTATCCTCTGACAGTGATGGTACCTCATTCAATAGAAATCGTATTGACAAGGTCAAAGAGACAATATTTAACAAATGCAAGATTGACTCGTTATGAAACAGTTATTCTAGTGGCACCAAATGTGACAATAAAAAGGTGCACATTGCTTAACCCGGCAACATTATTACCAAATGAGGCGGAAGATTTGTCTAACATAGATGATGTTGAACATGATTGTTTGGAAGTGACAGAACTTTGTACCAAACCAAGAGAGGACATTAAAGATACTTGTTTAGAAGACAATGATCAAATTCTTTTTGTTGATGGTTCCTGCTTACGAGACAACAGGGGTGCATTGAGAGCAGGTTATGCAGTGTGTACAGTCATAGGCATACTAGAAGCTTCATGGCTTAAAAGAGTGATATCCGCACAAGTCTTGGAGCTGGTGGCTCTACCAGAGCATGTCAATTATCAGATCAAATGAAGGTCACAATCTACACCGATAGTCAGTATGGATTTGGTATTGTACATGATTTTGGGCAAACTTGGTCACAGAGGGGGTTCTTAACTTCTTCAGGATCACTTGTAATAAATGGGGAGAGGATACATGATTTGCTACAAACAGTACAGAAACTGGAGAAAATTGCAGTGGTCAAATGCAGTGCACACCAAAGAGGACAGGATAATGTAACTTTGGGAAATGCTTATGCAGACCAGGTTGCAAACTTTTGTGCTCTAAATGGAATTTCATTCAAAGGAAACTGTGAATTGATGTCTGAGAATGAAGAAATGTATGCCAATTTCACTGTGCAGAAACTAGATGAATTGAAAGCAATACAGAATAAAGTTCCAGAAGAGGAAATGAGAGATTGGATTACACATTGCTGCATACAAAGGGAGGATGAGATTTGGGTGACAATAGAAGGAAAGGTACTCTTGCCAAACAGTCTACTGACGCAAATGGCGAGATACTACCATGGTCAAACACATATTGGAAGAGATGCAATGATCAGGAGTTTTAAACAATTCTGGCACAATCCAAAATTCAGACAAGTGGCGGAGCTGGTGTGCCATAGGTGCATAATATGCCAGCAAATGAACGTTGGCAAAGGAACAATTGTCAACATGGGTCACATAGGTATGGCAGGAGGTCCAGTCAGAAGAATGCCAGTGGATTTCATTGAGATGCCTGCATGTGCAGGTTTGAAACATGTGTTAGTGATTATCTGCATTTTCAGTCATTGGATTGCTTTTGCAAGAACTAATTCCACGTTTTGGTTTTCCGGTTTCAATTGAATCGGATCGGGGTACACGTTTCCATAATGAGGTGATAAAATTGCTTTTTTCTGCATTAAACATTCAGCAAAGATTGCATTGCAGTTATTGCCCAGAAGCTTCAGGTCTTGTAGAACAAATAAATGGAACGCTAAAATCACGATTGGCAAAGGTGTGTGCATCAACAAATTTAAAATGGCCTGATGCTTTACCACTAGTACTAATGTCAATGAGAATTACACCTGGCAAAAGGACTGGGATATCTCCACATGAGATATTGATCGGGGGAGCAATGAGATTAACAGCAATACCTGCAAACGCACTAGTGAATATTACAGATGATATTGTGCAACATTACTGCAAAAGCCTGGCTGATGTGGTTCGGTCTTTTTCTCATCAGGTGGAAGTTGCAACAGCCCAACAAACACAAGGCCAAGGACATAGTCCGAGAGCAGGAGACTGGGTACTTATACAGAAGCACGTCCGAAAGTCTTGCCTTGAACCACATTGGAAGGGACCTTATCAAATCGTGCTCACTACAACTGCTGTGAAATGTGTTGGTTTGCCGAATTGGGTGCATGCGAGCCATACGAGAAAGGTGCATGGTCCAACAGAAAGAGAAGAGGAACTGTTGAGATTACCAACAGTTGGAAATACCGGAAACAGAGAAAAGGAGAGTGAGCAAAATATCGAGAATGACAGAGATGTACCTACTCCTATAACAGATGAAAGAGAGCAGAATCGCAAAGAGGTTGAGCCAGCTGCAAAATGAGTAGAAGAATCAGTTCAAGAAGAAAGAAGTAAGACTGATTTTGATCCGAGGAGGGTGTCCTCGAATGAGAACGAAAAACAGGAAACAACAGAAGAAATATCTGCTCGGAGGAGGGTGACCTCAGTAGCAGGTGGTTTGTCAAACCAAACCGAGGACGAGACAGACCCCGTTGGAAAAGGAATTGAGAATAGTCCTGTCCCAGTGGATTATACTCTTCCAGAACCAATTGCAGGAACGTCTGAAGAGAAAGGTCCAAAGACAAGTGAAGAATCAATATTGAGAAGATTATTGACAAAAGAAACATTAAAAGAGACAATTGGCCAGAGAAAACTGTGTAAAAGGGAAAGATTGATGTGATACCATCAGTACCAGAAGAAAGAGAGTTGCCTGGAGAAGAACATACTAGTGGAGAAGATAGTAAAAGTGGAAGGCGACTGAAAAGGAAAAGAATTGCAAGTAGGAGACATGCTGGACCTGAATGGGCATATTAAAATACAAGTGACTGGCAAGAGGAATTTTTGAGGTATTGTTTTGACAGAGACTTAGGAAATTCTGACTTTGGGACGTGAAGATTCACAAGAAAGAGATACTGGGATGAAGATGTAGTATTAAAACTTATACTGCAAAGACGGAAATTAAAAACTACTATAGAAGACAAATGTACAACTGAAACTAGACAAGCTGCTATACCAAACTTGACAAAGGAACGGTCCAAGAGTGAATGAATTCATTATATAAAAAAAAAAATTAGGAGGGATTCTTGAAGTTTTTAAGTTTTTGAAGTGTTAGTTTTTTTGAAGTTTTGAAGTTTTTGAAGTGTTTTTTGAAATTTTGAAATTTTAGTTTTTTTTTCTATTTTCATAACATAGAAAATTAGTAATTCACACGACCAGAACTGTAGAATTAGTTGTTGCAAAGTGCTTGGTATTGGTTTAGTGGTAACAAGTGTGTTGATATGTTTATTGTTATTTGTGGGAGTGTCTGTTTCTGAGATTGATGGAGAAAATCAGACTGCCAAAATAAGTTCTTTAGATTTGGCTGATAAGTCATTGACCAAAGATAGATTTAAGATAGATGTAAAATACTTGCATGAGAAAAAAGAGCTTTTCTTCAGATGTTTTCTATTGCTTATTGCATGAGTATGTTGCAGTCATGGATGTGACTAATTGTTATGTATGTGCGCAGAATCCAACTTCAGTAGAAGGAGGAACTACGTATCACAGCTTACCTCTGACTTATGCTATAAGCTGCAGTCTTTTGATAACACGTTTCTATAATCAAGAATATATTCAATATTTTTATTCAAACTATGATCTGGTATTATCTTTTGTACCTGTCATAGGATATTTTAATAAAATAGCCAAAGAAAATAACAGTAATTATGAGAGATTTCTTTGAGCCTACTTTAACTTTTGGAACTGCCATTGCTCATCGCAATAATTGTTTACTAACGCCAGTAGAAAAGAAATTCTTAGATAATACAGAAGACAGAAGGAGAGAGATAAAGGCAAAAATGGATAAGGGAGTTATAAGTAGAAAACCTGGAATAGATTATGCTTATACTGACATCACTAAACAGAGTAAACTAACAATAGATGCTGAGCATGTAGGAAAACTTGTATACAAAGACATTGGAGTATGAATGATAGATTGTTTGTTGTAAAGAGTGAATGCAAACATGTTTTTATGTTTAAGAGTAAGTGGGATTTTATGATGAATGGACAAGATCCTCCGATACCTGGTATTTACTATATTTGTGGAAGAAATGCATATTACAGTCTTCCTAGAGGATGGTATGGGATGTGTTATTTGGGAATAGTCTTTCCAAAAATCTATCAGTTGGAAGACTTGAGTAAGATTCCTGATTCAATGAAATTTCAAATGAGACACAAGCGAGAATCCGTTTCTAGCGTTGTGGGAGACATATTTGGGGCTATAATTCCTTAAGTGGGAGTAGTCCTGAATTCGATTAAGATTCAGAAGTTGTCCATAGTAGAGGATAACATGTTGACAAGATATTCCGGAGCTATTATTCTTCTGGACACAGAGGCGGTCATTCTGACCCTGGCGGTCAAAGACCGCCAGGGCGGAGGACCGCGGGAGCACCGCCGACAGGCCGGCGGTGCTCCAATGGGGATTCCGACCGCGGCGGTAAAGCAACTCCCACCAGTGTCCCGCCGCCCCATTGAATCCTCCAAGGCGGCGCAGCTTGCTGCGCCGCCGAGGGGATTCCGACCCCCCCTACCGCCAACCGGATGGCGGTAGGGGGGGTCGCGGGGCCCCTGGGGGCCCCTGCAGTGCCCATGCCACTGGCATGGGCACTGCAGGGGCCCCCGTAAGAGGGCCCCTACAAGTATTTCACTGTCTGCTGAGCAGACAGTGAAATACGCGACGGGTGCAACTGCACCCGTCGCACAGCTTTCACTCCGCCGGCTCGATTCCGAGCCGGCTTCATCGTGGAAGCCTCTTTCCCGCTGGGCTGGCGGGCGGCCTGAAGGCGGCCGCCCGCCAGCCCAGCGGGAATGTCAGAATTACCGCCGCGGTCTTTCGACCGCGGAACGGTAACCTGACGGCGGGACTTTGGCGGGCGGCCTCCGCCGCCCGCCAAGGTCAGAATGAGGGCCAGAGTTGGCTGCTGCAAGCGCTATGGCACTTCAGAATCGCCTTGGGTTAGATATTCTTTTGTCAAAAGAGGGTGGAGTTTGTAAATTGTTAGATTCTAATCATTGCTGTTCTTTTATCCCTGATAGCTCAGGGAAAGTTTAAGAATTAATCACTAAGGTGACTAACACTAATAATAAAGATTTGAAAGAACTAACAGAAACTACAATTTGGAAAAAGGCTGGAAAAAGAATTGAAGCTGTGGGAAATTGGTTTAGCAATGTGGGAAGAAATGTTATTCTGACAATAGCAAAATGGGTGTCAATAATTGTGTTTTGTTTAATTGGAATTTGGGGAATGTATAGAGTGATATAATGCATTAAGAAGAGACAATTAGAAAGGAATAAACACAATTTTGAAATAGAAATGAATACATTTTACAAAGAAAATAAGAAGAGAAAAATAAATAATTCAGAAATAAATGAGACAAAGGTTTGAATCTGATGATAATAAATACATTTATTAAAGAGTAATGCGATGACATAAATAGTTCTAATATGTTTATTAATGATTTTCATATTAAAAATGTGTAATGAGTTAACATGTAAAATGAGTAACTTTTAAAATGTCTGTTTTTCGTTTCTTGGCTAAGCAAAATGGTATTCAGACGTTGTGGTTATTTTCCATCATTCAAAGCTTTCATAATAGGTGTTGTCGAAACTTGTGTAGACCTACCCGCAGCTACCCCTAGCTTGTCTTACAAGGTCACGTATTAACCAAGCATTGCATACGTTGAAATGTCCTTTTGTTTGGAAATGTTACTAATATCTGGTCTTTCCTCGAGGATGGAAGTAAAAGAAACTGTAAAAGTTTCTTCCTAGGAACAAGATACACGGTAGGCCGATGAGACAATGGAGTTACAGACGAGACGGAAGAAGCAAGGATACAGTGAAAGAAAATGTTATAGTTAGCCTAGATTTGTTGAATTTAGGTCATCAATTTAGTTGTTGATTGGCTAAAATGACACCACCACATAGACTGACCAATCAGGAGTTAATTAGAATTTAGTATAACAACCTGGGTAGAATGATTAGGAGGGTGAGATTTCCCTTTTCCTCTAGAGTTTATTCTTGGAGAGCAGATGAGGTTCGAGTCTGGTGGTTCGAGACTGGCTGTCATTAGGCCCAAATCTTCTGATGATAACTGATGGTATCCTCAAGTTGAAGCAGATCATTTGCTGTTACTACCTTTGTGGTATGTATGTCATTAAATGTGAACTGTCTCTCTTGCTTTCCAGGTACCAGCTGCAACTAATGATTTTATCGCTGCACATTAATAGTTTTTTTAGATGTCATAAGTTTAGGCGTTTTTCTAAATTTGTTTTACAAAATTCTTTTCACATGAAGCCCAACATGTTAATGCGAATTTGTGGTTAGTTGCGGAATTAATCTTGATATGCTCATGGTTTGTTTTGAGATCATTTGATGCTGAACTAATGTATACTCTGCCATTATTACTGGTTTTTGAATTATTAATAAGTGTGATTGGAGATAATTTGTTTGATTGTAGTAATCAAACTGAGATGTATATATATATGTCATTTTAACCAACCGCTATTGATCTTATATGCTTATCATTTGTGTTTGAGAGTTATTTTTGTGACAATAGCTTTAAAGGGAAATAAATCCATGACTTCTTATTACTAAACTGGTGTAGTTATTGACTGACGCTTTATTATATTAAATGTTATTGTTATTGTTATTGATGGTCCTCACACCTCCCATTGGTGACATCCATCCCCTTAAACCTATGTCGCTTTGATCCATCTCCCTCTAGCGCTGAATCCACTATTCAGTACTGATAATAGCTAGAATTCCGCGGCGCGTTAGCAGTGGAACCGTGAATCCTCGCATGCCCCCCAAAAAATGCTTTTGGGCAATTTCTTGCCCATGAGGGGTCCCTCAGAAACCCCTCAATCAGGCACATGGAGTCAGGATACCTCTATTCTGACCCCTTATATCCTATTTAATCTTTATTCCCCCCTCAGGAACTGTGTCCTGAATCACAAAATGGTGGTTGCATCTGTTCTCTCAGGTTTTGGACAGCCAATCACAGCATTGCTGTTGGCGTGTGGATCCACGGATTCACTGTGGTGAATCTGAGGTGATCCATATCTCTAGATATACATAAATCTTTTTTCCTTAACTCCAAAACTTCTGAACAGCTTTACATCAAATTACAAAAAGAGATCTTTCTGGACCACGATCTAGCTTCCTTCCAAATTTGGTGTAATTTCATTCAGTGGCTCGGGCTGTAGTCGTGTCTGAAATCCCTAATGGAAATTGCATGGCGAAATTGAGTTTGGGACCCCCCTGCTTTCTCTCGTTCCTGCTTGACGAATAACCCCAAAACAGCAGCAGAAGTGACTGGCAGACTAGTTTTAAAAGGTTCATGAAGATCTGTGAAATGGTGCCAGAGTTATTAGTAAAACAAAAAATGCTTTTCCAATGCAGACTGCCAGTAGGTTTTATATATATACCTCATGTGCCTCTATCAATGGGACTCCTGCATTTCATCCATATTGCTATTGCATTTATGAAGTGCTCACATTTCACCAGTAATTGAATATTGAGGAACAAGATGGTGATACCCAGTTATCACAAAGCGTATTTTTCTTAGTTACAATTGTACATTTCAGTTATCTGCTTTCCTGTAAAGATTTTTGGTTTGAGAATAAAACACACTTTAACTTTGTGAAAAATCTACTTTAATGTATAGCTTTAATAAAGATGCTCTAGAGAGGGTCAATAATCTTTTCATTCAAGTATCCACTTGGTGAGACAGGGGAAGCTGTCATGCAGTATTAATAGCAGAAGAGCACACTTATCTCATATCCACTTATACACTCTGACATCTTGACAATTCTTGAACTGTAAGATGTTTCTGGGAAAACAACAACTTGCCTTTCACTGAAAAATTAATTATCCTGGCACTTTCTCATAGTCATGAACAAAAGCAGCCAAGTGTAGAGGAAAAAACATTATAGGGCGACAAGCTGAGAATAACGGGGGAAGCTCTACCTTAAGAGAGGAAGTAGCTAATTAGTCGTCGACTATCAGCATGGAGCGGGTGATGCAAACTGTTTTAGTCTGTGCTATGTTTCAGCCAATTATTGTATGGAGTATTAATTTCGATTCTACCATTTCATGTACGAAAAACATCCTTCCCTTCCAGTTTGCAGATGGCCCTGAGGAGTGTGGGGCTGTTTGCTTCACAAGGAAAGGCCCTCTAAGGCCCATTCCCTTATTGGAACTAGCTAGGCCACACAGGAAGAGGCGTTTCTGTCCAGTGATCCTATGGAAAAAATCGAGCAGACAAAAAGCTGCCCTGCCTTTTTTCCTTAAGTAAGCCCAACACAACTTGGAAATGATTTGGCCAACAACCCTTGTAAGATCACTGACTAGGGGCAGCCGCTGAATGCAGGGAGGTGCAGCTGGCTAAGCAATGTGTGGCCAGCACATACCTGATATGGACTGCATAAAGGCCTAGCAACATTTACCTAAACTCAAGGAGTAGTGGAAACCGTGAGAGTCTCCTTGACGTATGCACATGACCATACCTGAGTGAGCAGAAGGCAAGATAAGTTCAGTGAGAGCCAGATGAAAAGGAAGCCTCACCACCATGAAAGGACCACTCTCCTTGTTTAAGGGCAGACGGGAGAATAGCTCAAATCCTCCCACCTAATCATGCAGTGTCACCACAAGGGTAGAGGGACATTAACAGAAAACCTGGCTACAAGATTCTAAACAGATTAGGATTTATTTCAGTATATGGAAATAAAAGGCTGGTCATCATCCCTCTCCTGCCTGCTTGCCTTTCTCCAGGAAATGAAGACAACCTTGGGTTAGAGTCAGATACAGCTTGCAAGCGTGTTCCATCAAAGAAACCGGCTAGAAAGGTTCATGAAGGGTATACAAAAAAAATATCTAAGGCAGAATTCAAAGCGAAAACACAGACTTAAACTATATTTCCAAAGAGACTAATGTACAACCGCCAGTATTTTGTATAACGTAATTTGCCACGAATGTGTTAATGCTGGAGCTGTGGATGAAAACCATTCCTTACTGGGAATCTTATTTTACAAAGACACTTTCTGAATGCTCTTTAAATCGGATGATAATAATTTTCAATGGTGGGAGGTGTGGGGCAGTAGTCCTGGATTCTGCTGGCTCATGTGCTCTGATTGGTGATTTGCATAGAAAGAAGCACATTATAGGTATATCTTAATTTCACAATTTTGCGACATGGGGGGACATGGTGTTGAGTTTTCTGTGTAGTTCCATGCTGAATGCCTTCAGGACAGCTCTGCCATTGAGGAATTTCTGGTAATGATTTCTTCAATTGGCCTGAATCACTTCCTTATGTCCTGCTTCAATGGTAAGGTCCATCATGAGCCTTTGTAGGTTCAGTGTGGAGTCAGAGCCTGCCGGGGTGCATGTGTCACAGGGCATGGGACAGCATCTATTAGATTGCTGTTATGGTAGTCTGTATCCGCCTTCTCCAGCACAATCTTTAAGTGCCTGCAAAGCAGGATTTCCTGTGTTTGTGGTCATGTTTCCCAGACCCAGCTTGATGCTCCCATAAGTGCCTCATTTAATCCAGTAGTCACGTCTTCCTCTTTGGCTCATAATGGAAGAACCACGTGTAGCTTCACTTCTTGTTTGTATTCAGCTCCTTTTTCTGATCATAGGTCACCTCCTCCAATAAAAGAAATCCAGTTCTATATTCCAGTACACCCCTAACCTGTGTGAAGTATTTTAAGTGCATTGCTCACTCTGGAATTTCAGATTTTATTTTGCTATATCTTAATTACTTTTACTAGTTGTTGTATACACAATGAACCATCGTTATTTTTGTTTCTGTTTTTCTTCTGTTGTTGGAGTGCCATAGAAATCCTAAATGAGACAGGCAAGTGGCAGGTGTGACTTAAAGCCCCTAATGTAGGACTCAATTCCGGTCAGGCCCACAACTCCATCTCAGACAACACTCCTCCCAAATTCTGTCAACTCACTGTCATATCTATTCTAAACCATAATAACATGAATGTTGTCCACCCTTATCCTTCATAGAACTGAGAGAGTGTTAAGTAATAGGTTGATAATGATATAATACCTGATGAGGCGCCCAGTCTGGATATGTCAGGACCATCAATAAACATCCCTGGATAATTCATCAAAGAAGTTTGGTTCAACTTGATGTCCTCTCATTTCTCATCTTCTTAAAGATATGTCTAGGACCCTTTCTCTGGTGACCGTAATCTATGTACCACATTCCTGAAATTGTGTCAGAGTTTTTCACCTCGAGATAATATTTGGTATTTAATGGCCACCTCTCAAGAGATGTCCTTTGCCACAGATTAACCTGCACAATATTGTTCCAAGACCATCTTGGTTATTACCAGCACTAAAAGAAGATGATGCATCTTGCCTGACACCAAAAGGAGCCAGGGGAGGCTGCTGCCACATCACGTGTTTGCCTTTCGTAGGGAACCCATCCTCCAGGGCTCTTCAGATAACAAGAGCTTGAGCTGTCAACAAATTATGCAGTGTGACACTTGCCTCTAAGAAACTCTAGACTGCAAGTTACTCTACTAAATGCTCTACTAGCACATAGAAGTAGGTTTTAGGGTGTTAGGTTTTTAAATGACATTTTAACCATGTTAGAAATGTTCATTTGTTTCTTGTTGTTAACAGTGTGCCTTCTTTCAGTTTTTATGATCTCCTGTGTGACTATCTTAGATGTACTGAGAAACTGGTTGACCCTGTTGTAATAAAAATATTTAGGTGGTCATTACAACCCTGGCGGTCGGTGTTAAAGTGGCGGTAAAACTGCCAACGGGCCGGCAGTACAAAAAATGGAATCACGACCGTGGTGGAAACCGCCAACATAGACAGCCACTTTAACACTCCGACCGCCATGGTGGTACAAACACCGTGGCGGTAACCGCCAACAGACACGCGGAAGACAATGTACCACCACACTATTACAACAGTCCAATCTGCCACCTTTTACGGGGCGGATTCACCACGAACAAAAACACGGCGGAAACAGGACTTGGAAGGGAAAACGCTCACCTCTACACACCCCATGAGGATCCAGCACGCCATGGAACCGGAACTCCAGATACTCCCTGCCTTTGTCTTCCTGCCAGGAAGTACGGACGCCGGCGGCGAAGACCACGGTGAGTACTGCACCTACGACACAGGGGAGGGGGAGGTAAAAAAGAGTGACACACACACGCAACACCCCCACCCCCACCCTCACCCACTACAACACACACACTAATACATGTTGATACATTACAGTTACACCCCCCAACCCCCCAGAAGAATGCAAAGACAAAAGGAAATGATTGTAACGATTGTAATCTATTAAAATCCAGTACTCAAAAATATATATATACACTATAAACAAATATATACACCAAGAATACAAGTCCAAGGTATTCCACCATTAAAGTCCGTGGACCACTGGGCCCAAAATGCATGGGCAAGGCCCACAAAAGATACCCGATCAAAACGGAGAGAACACTGCTGGGGCATCAGTTCAAAATACAACAGGCACCTCAGGGGGAAGGGAAGGGGGGGCACCTCAGCCGGATGAGTGCACGATGCCAGCTCCACAAGGGGGCTCCATGCCCATTGATGTATCCTGGCGAGTGCAAAGCCACAGTCTCACAAGTCTCTCAAGTGGGTGGTTTTCCCACTGCTTTATACTGGGGAGTGCAAACCCACAGTCTCACAAGTCTCTCAGGTGGGTGGTTTGCCCACTGCTTTATCCTGGGGAGTGCAAAGCCCCAGTCTCACAAGTCTCTCAAGTGGGTGGTTTGCCCACTGCTTTATCCTGGGGAGTGAACCAAAAAAGGATTTTTAGCGGAGTACACCAGTTTTTCTTAAAGTACCAATTGTGAAAAGCCAATAGTAGCTATGTGACTAATAAACAGTCCAAAATATATTTATACTCCTATATTGTTATTAACCTCAATACTGTAGGTTCTCCTGATATTATACAATGATAATATTTATTTCAAAATTATTGACAATAATATATAACATACAATACTCAACAACTACAATGAAAATCCAAAATGGTAAAAGACATAATACAAATTAATACAATGAGAGTCCACTGTCGAATAGCTAACACAAAAGTAAGCTTTAAATCAATGGGACCGGATGTTGTTTGTTGAATCCACATGTAACATCAGCCGACACGTGTTTCGTCCATACATTGGACTTCTTCAAGGCTGACAAATCACAATCCAAAACATTGTATTAACAATAAAACTTACAAAATATAAAATTCAATAGTAACTACAAAAACTAAATAGAATGCCAAAGTTAGTCAAATCTCACCAAAAATGTGTCAAAAGTAGTCAGAAATCGTGCCACAGAGAACCTACGCCCCATATCAGTAATTGAGATTGATACAAGAGTGAAATAGTAAATATAGATGATAGGGATAGCTTCGATGCAAGTGCAATGGTAAATCACCATTTTTTTCCAATGTAAAAAAGAGGCCTTTATGTCACCCAACACCAATCAGAGGGAAAGTACCTTAATATCTCCACTTGTCACTTAAGTCTCCAAATGATATCCAAACCTCTAAATCCAAAAACAGGAGGAGAACCAACATGTAAGCTACCAGGTTTCAAAAAATATATGTATATATTGACTATATTATAAGTCTGGTCCCACACTGACCTTGGTAATGTCCGCACATAACTAATTCATTGTACAAAAAACCGAAACCGACTCCCATTTCTGTTCGTAATATTATTTCAGTTCATCAGCTTTCAACTAGTCCTACAAATGGAAAGAAAAGAACATGTTTGCATGTACCTCAAACATGAGATGAGATGGCATCTATGCCTTGCGCCCTTCTTATCGATATTACCTCCTCCAATTAAACAAAATTTCTATGCCATTATGGTATATTATGATGTCCATAATATTTTGGGACCTAAGTCCCCACATAGTGAATAGAAATCCCTGTAAATATGTCCCACTAAGTGAAAAAACACACGTATATGTTGTCATACCCAAATAATCTTATGGTTACGTATTATCCGAACCAAATCGTCCTACATCTAAGTTTACCTGAACCGTCGTAGCGTCTACATGTTATCAATCCGCGTGGCGTACTGCCTCATTGTAATGACACCTTGTTGTTATATGCGGAAGCAAAACCAACTTCTTTAAGCTAATAGGTGTCGGCATGTGAACCAATGCCGACCCTCGATCTTGAGCCACCCATTGACAACGTTATGAGTAAACGACAAAGAAAAAGGCCCACCACGGAATCAAGAACATGGTGGCCATCTTGAAGTCACCCGTCCTCTCACTAACGAAATCCTTGTCCTGTAGCGAAATCTAAAATAGTACATATCGGTCATCTAACGAACTCCTTGTATACATACTTAAGCCAAAATATAAAACTCTCACCAAACTTATTTCTTTTTTAAAAAAATTATGAATGTCGACAGAAAAGTCCAATGAATGATAGTAGGAAAACAAAAGATGACCAGTGCAGTCCAAAGAAAGCGACCATCACCATGATATGAAAATATAAAACATGTGAACATACAGGCACAGCAAACCATTGGTCCCAATGTATTGCCAGCCCGAAAAAGGATATATTAGTAATGAAAGAAAAGGCATATCTTATGATCTACAACCATATATATATCATTACAAAAAATGATATAGTTCATCATCCATGTTCATCCCCATTTCTATGGTCCTTAACTTGATTATCCATTTTGCCTAATTTTTTCTTAACTCCAATGTTCTATTCCCCCCCTAGGATTAACAGGGGTGTGGCTAATTCCAATGTATTTTATTGATGGAATTTCTCTACCTGGATGTTTGATGTTCATGTGTCGGACCACTTGTGACATTGCATCATTGTTTCTCAGGGCACGAATGTGTTCCTGAATGCGTTCCTTCAAGGGCCTGATTGTACTACCCACTTATATCTGGCCACATTCGCACTCCAAAATGTACACAGTGAATTTAGTGTTGCAGTTTATGAAAGTGGTAATTTTGTGTGTCCCACTTCCATTATACTTAAATTCAGAGGTTTTATGCATTGAAAAATCACACATGTTGCAATGACCACATTTATAAAAGCCATTGATTTTGCCCGGTAACCATGTCGATGTTCCTTCACTTAGAGGGGGCAGGTAGCTTTTACATACAAAGTTTCTAATCATTTTGCCCCTTCTATGAATCATTCTCGGCCTTTTGGGTAATATTTTTGCTAGTGTGTTGTCAGTTTGTAATATATTCCAGTGTCTCTGTAGGATAGGATGTATATTTTAGCTATTCTGACTGTACTCCGTACAGAAACTCACCATTGTACCCTGAGAACTTTTTGGAGATGTACTATGTCTATTCAACAAGTTTGTCCTACATGTCCGATTGATCTTATTTCTTGCTACATCAATAGTTTGTTTAGAATATCCCCTTTGTAGGAATCATTTTCCAAAATATCTAATTCCATGTCACATGTATTTGGTTCACTACAATTCCTCTTGAATCTAGTCATTTCCCCAAGAGGAATTGCTGAAATCTGATTTTTGGGATGAGCACTCTCCGCATGCAGTATTGCATTGCAAGCTGTTGGTTTGCGATAAATTTTGGTGTGAATCATGTTATCTTTAATGAATATATTCAAATCCAGGAAGCAAATGCTTTCCTTACTATATTCATAAGTCATTTGTATGTTATAAGTATTTGAATTTATATGATTGTAAAATTCCACCAATCATTGTTCTGATCCAGTCCAAATCATGATAACATCATCAATATACCTCCCCCCAAAAAATATGTTTTCCGTCAGATGTGAGGGACCATTCTTCCAAATGTGAATTTCTTCAAACAAACCCATATATAGGTTTGCATAGGATGGGGAGAATCTAGATCCCATAGCAACTCCTTGCGCTTGTTTGAACCACTGACCTTCATGTATAAAGACATTATTGTCTAGTGTGAATTCTATCATGTGTATTAGCATTTCTGTGTGTTCATAATATGATGCTGATCTTCCAGAAAGAAAATGACGTACTGCTTGTAAACCCTTGTCCTTAGGTATAGAGGTGTATAATGAAGAAACGTCTAGTGTAACCCAGATCATTCCTGATGTCCACACTATATCCTCTAATTTCGCAAGGACATCCTTTGTGTCCTGTAAATATGAGGGTATATTTTTAACGACAGGTTGTAGATAACTGTCAATGAAGTCAGAAAGTCTTTCAGTTGGCGCCCATATCCCTGATATGATGGGTCTACCAGGTGGTGATATCCTACTTTTATGTAGTTTAGGTAAGATGTATATGCATGGTGATGTGGGATATGGGTTAAATATATATTGGAATTCTGAATCAGAAATCAAACCCTCTTCCCGCCACATTCACAACAATCTTTCCAAATTGATTACAATCCCCTGCATGGGATTGGTCTGTAGTTTTGTATATGCGACACTATCCATAAGTTGTCTATCGATTTCCTTGATATAATCGATTCTATTTAGGATGACGATATTGCCTCCTTTATCAGCCTCTTTAATAACTATGTTTTGATTATCACTAAGTTCTTTTAAAGCTAATTTTTGTTTGAAAGTCAAATTGTATGATTTGTGACACTGGCCTCTCTTGATTTGATTTTCCAATCTATATAGATCCTCTTTAACCATTTTGCCAAAGGTATCTATCACGTTATTACTTGGTAGACTAGGAATAATCCTGGGGAGTGCAAAGCCACAGTCTCACAAGTCCCTCAAGTGGGTGGTTTGCCCACTGCTTTATCCTGGGGAGTGCAAAGTCACAGTCTCACAAGTCCCTCAAGTGGGTGGTTTGCCCACTGCTTTATCCTGGGGAGTGCAAAGCCACAGTCTCACAAGTCTCTCAAGTGGGTGGTTTGCCCACTGCTTTATCCTGGGGAGTGCAAAGCCACAGTCTCACAAGTGGATAACAGTCTCCACTGGTTCTGGAGGGGGCTTGGTGCCCAGAGTGCTTCATCCTGCCAAGGACTGAGGTAGTGGATGTATTTCTCCACTGGTTCTGGAGGGGGCTTGGTGCCCAGAGTGCTTCATCCTGCCAAGGACTGAGGTAGTGGATGCCTTTCTCCACTAATTCTGGAGGGGGCTTGGTGCCCAGAGTGCTTCATCCTGCCAAGGACGGAGGTAGTGGATGTATCTCTCCACTGGTTCTGGAGGGGGCTTGGTGCCCAGAGTGCTTCATCCTGCTTGTGGCGGCCCCAGTAGCGTCAGAGCTTTTGGCGCTCATTGGCCTGTGGTGCTGGTGGTGGCGGTGACCTTTGCAGCGGTGTTGGTGGCGGTGGTGTCCTTGGCAGCGGTGCTGGTGGAGGCGGGGTCCTGTGAAGTGGTGCTTGTTGCGGCGGTGTCCTGTGAAGTGGTGCTTGTGGCGGCGGTGTCCTTGGCAGCGGTGCTTGTGGCGGTGGTGTCCTTGGCAGCGGTGCTTGTGGCCACCAGTGCTTGTGGCGGTGGTGTCTTTGGGGTTTGTGGCGGCGGTGTCCTTGGCAGCGGTGCTTGTGGTGGCGGTGTCCTTGGCAGTAGTGCTGGTGGCGGCGGTGTCCTTGGCAGCGGTGCTGGTGGCGGCGGTGTCATTGGAAGCGGTGCCGGTGGCAGCGGTGTCCTTGCCAGTGGTGCTGGTGGCGGGCTTGTCCGCCGTGCAGGTTTTCGGCAACTTGCCTGTCTTTCTGTGCCGCTGCCCCACCTTGTATGGTGGCACAGCTGTCTTCCCACTCCCAACTGTACTCCTGGGAGAGGCTTTGGTGGTAGATGTTTTGCCTTTCTCCCGCCAGGCACTGTCCAACTTTTTATGCTTTTGAAGTGGGGGACTGTCCGTGGTCTGGCTCCTTGGCACACTGGCTGCCCTGCTGCTTGGCGCACTCCAGAATCTGGTTACTGCTGGCACCACTGTTCCCACTAATGTTGTGGCTGAGGTGCTGGGTTGGGACCTGGAAAGGCGGGCCCTAGAGGACTGAAAGGGTGGGGGATGTGAGGGGAAGAGGTCAAGGTTGGACAGGAAAAGTTTTTTGGACACACTGGGATGGGTAGATGGAGGGGGTTTGGGAGTGGAGGAAGAGGTAGTGGTTGTAGGAGGTGTACGTTTGCTGACTTTGGGTGAAGGTGCATGGGCTGGAGGCTGTTGTGAGGTGGATGGCTGTTGGGTGGGTGTGTGGCTGTGTTTGTGTACCTTGGGAGGTGGGCTCACAGAGACACTGGGAGAGGACATAGGGGATGTGTGCATGGTAGTGGGGGTGGTGAGTGCAAGTGAGCGGGGTGTGGTGATGGGTGTGCTGGTGATGGACGTAGTGGATGAAGATGTAGTGCATGCAGGTGTTAGTGGAGACGAGACAGGCAGGGAGGAGGGAGACGTGGAGGAGGGGGACACAGTGGAGGCAGTGGATGTTGGTATGTGTGCATGGGTATGAGGTTTGTGTAAGTGCCTGTGGGATGTGTGGTGCTTATGTTTACCAGAGCTTCCTTTGTGTGTTGAGGTGTGTGCATGCTGGTCTGATGGTGTGCTTGGGATAGGCTGAGGTACAGGGGTTTGGGTCTGGGTAGAGGAAGTTGAAGGGGGGAGGCTGGACACAGGGACAATGGCTGCCATCAGTGCTGAGGCCAGAGTCTGAAAAGCTCGCTGTTGGGCTGCCTGACCAGAATGAATGCCCTCCAGGTATACATTGATCTGTTGCAACAGCCTCTCTACACCCTGGATGGCATTCAAAATGGTAGACTGCCCAACAGTGAGGGACCTGAGGAGGTCAATGGCCGCCTCACTAAGGGCAGCAGGGCTGACAGGGGCAGGGGCTGAGGTGCCTGGGGCGAAGGAGATACCCACCCTCCTGGGTGAGCGGCCACAGGGCACACGCTGAGGGGCTGCTGGGAGGGCGGTGCTGGTAGAGGGGGTGGCGGCTGTACCTGTAGATGCGGTGGTCACAGAGGAGCCCACCAATGCAAAAGGGAGCTCCCATCAGAGGAGGAGTCCGTGTCACTGGTCTCAGCTCCTGTCCCCACCGTGGAGCTCCCCTCGCCCTCCGTCCCACTGGTGGCTTCAGACTCCATTGTCTCGCCCTCCAGGGCCACGTGGGATGCTCCTCCGCCTGATGATGCTAATGCACACAAGAACAGGGAGACCACAAAAAGGGGGGGAGACAGAAGAAAGACATATTTAATGCATGCAATACGCTACCGTTTGCGGACACTACAGACACAGAAGCCCCCTGCAGTACGCCGTGCACTTTGAGTTCCCTAATTAATCACAGGGACATGGGTTACAGGGCCTATGCCTTATTGCTGCACACATGGAAGTCACAGGAGCCTGACTAGGTGTAGTTGGCTCTGAACACAGGTGGGGTGCCACATGGCCTGCCTTACGACGGGATCTTGCCTACTAAACTCGCCCTGGCCTAGGGGAACTCACAGCCCACCTCCCCCACCCAGACACCTCCACTGCGTGCAGAATCAGCTGAACGAGAGTGTATTCACCCCCTTGTGGCTGCTGTGATGCCCTCAAGCGCCCATCCAACTCCGAATACGCCACAGCCAGGATCCAGAACATCAGGGGGGTCATGGTGAGACGGGCACCCCTCCCACGTTGGAAGGCCATCCCCAGCTGGGCCTCTGCCGTCTTCTTGCTCCAGAGGCGAATGTCCTCCCATCTTTTCCGGCAGTGGGTGCTTCGTCTGTGGTGGACCCCCAGGGTCCGGACTTCCTTGGCGATGGCACGCCAAATATCCTTCTTCTGGTGGGCACTGACCTACAGGAATAGTACAGGGGAAAAGGAGAAGATATAACCGTTTGCACCGTCACAGTAATTGGCCCGCATCCCTACCCTTGCCATGACGCACATGCACTCACCGTCATTTCATGCACGCCTCATTCTCCCCCGCTATCTTCCATCCACACCACTCCACACAGGCATTGCCCATTCGGCATGCTCACAGTGTACTTACCTGTTTGTCTGGAGGACCGTAGAGTAGCGTGTACTGGGGGAGGACCCCATCCACTAGTTTCTCCAACTCCTCCGTGCTTAAGGCAGGGGCCCTTTCCCCAGACACATGAGCCATTGTCTCTTCCAGACTGAGGTCACAGCAGCACTTGCAGTGTAGGTCCTCTCCTGTCGAAGATCAGGTATCAAGTGATTGAACAGAGAGAAAATGGCGATCATGTCCGTGGCGGTGCGTACCATCACCGCCGGTGTACATCGTCATTGGCTCCTCGGACCCATAGGGTCCAATGTTAACCAATGCAGGATTGCGCCGCGGTCTTCAACCGCCTACCGCGACGGTGTACAACGCACCTCATATCCCCTTGTCCCATATTACAGGTCAGGCAGACGCCATTTCAGGGGGCCATATGGCATTAATTTTAAATGCGTCACACATATCTAGGCCTTGCATACACACTAATACAGGCACATAGCGGTTTTAAAAAATTGAGGAATAAAGTGTTGTTAACGTACCTCAGTGTTGGTTGACTCTCTGCTCGCTGTTCTCCTCCATAGAGCACGTCCGCTAGGGCAGATGAGGAGGTGGTGGCATCCTCCAGTGTACAGACCGCTGGTGGACCTGTTGACAATGGAGGAGCGACATGTAATTGTCACCTACAGACTTGATCGTGCCACAATCCTGGAACTGTGTGCCTAGTTGGAGCCAGACCTGATGTCAGCTATCCGCCATCCCAAAGGTATCCCCCCTCTAGTGCAGGTGCTGTCATTACTCCATTTCCTGGCAAGTGGGTATTTTCAGACGACAGTGGCCATAGCATCAGGGATGTCCCAGCCTATGTTCTCCAACGTGTTGTCCAGAGTGTTGTCTGCCCTTCTGAAACACATGCGCAGCTACATCGTTTTCCCTCAGGTGGAGGATTTGCCAACAGTGAAAGGTTACTTCTATGCCCTGGGACATATCCCCAACATCATAGCTGCCATTGATGGGACACATGTGGCCTTGGTCCCCCCCGGCAGGAGTGAACAGGTGTACAGAAACCGGAAGAGTTACCATTCTATGAATGTGCAGATGGTGTATTTGGCAGACCAGTACATCTCCCATGTGAACGCCAAGTTTCCTGGCTCAGTGCATGACGCTTACATTTTGAGGAATAGCAGCATCCCTTATGTGATGGGGCAACTCCAGAGGCACCGTGTGTGGCTATTAGGTGAGGACATGGACCCTATACAGTGTGACTAGGTGTCTGGGGATGTCCCTAAGAGTTAGTGTGTGTCTAAAAGTTGTCCCTCGACATTTGCAGGTGACTCTGGCTACCCCAACCTGTCATGGCTACTGACCCCAGTAAGGAATCCCAGGACAAGGGCAGAGGAACGCTACAATGAGGCCCATGGGCGAACTAGGAGGGTTCTAGAGAGGACCTTCGGCCTCCTGAAGGCCAGGTTCAGGTGCCTCCATCTGACAGGTGGTTCCCTATTCTACTCACCAAAGAAAGTGTGCCAGATCATCGTGGCCTGCTGTATGCTTCACAACTTGGCTTTGCGACGACAGGTGCCTTTTCTGCAGGAGGATGGTCCAGATGGAGGTGTTGTGGCAGCTGTGGAGCCTGTGGACAGTGAAGAAGAGGAAGCAGAAGAAGAGGAAGCAGAAGAAGAGGACAT
The DNA here is from genome assembly GCF_031143425.1 of Pleurodeles waltl. NCBI lineage: Eukaryota > Metazoa > Chordata > Amphibia > Caudata > Salamandridae > Pleurodeles > Pleurodeles waltl. The sequence goes on from NC_090438.1 coordinate 291,835,635, forward strand.
CAACAACAGAAACACAGTGATTCATCAATACTTCCTGTGAGACACAGGTAAGAAGACATCACTGCCTGCTACATCTGATATAATTGTTCTACCTCTCATCTGTCTGTCACTTTCACCCAGTGTATGGACCCTGAGTTGTCACTTTCCCTTTCAATTTCACAGATGTGGGTCCCACTGTGTGACATTTGCTTTGTTTCCTCATGGACTAGAGCTGTGTGACATAGGTATGTTGACAATACAATGGATTTAGAATTTTTACACAGTTATTGCAAATACACATTTTCAAGCACAGACTGAATCCAAATTGTTTTGTGCTTTAAGTGTGTTTATTTAAGTGATAAATATTGGAGGGTGTTGTAAAATGGTCAGGGGTGATGGTGGAGGAATGTCCATGGCAGAGTCCAGTCTATTAGTCTCACAGGTGCATTGTCCAAAGGGGCATGGGAAGTGGAGCTTGGGCAGTTTAAGGATGGACAGGGTGATAAAGTGGGATAGAAAGATGACCATCAGGGTGGTCTCATTTCTTGGCAGGGGTCTTGGCATTGTTCTCTGTCTTTGTCCTGGATCTCAGGGACCGATTGCAGAGTGGTTCTCCATCTGCAGGGGGTGGGGTGCTGGTGTCGTGGTCCTGTGGCGGTGCCTCCTGTCCACTAGCGCCAGCGGAGGTGGTGGGCAGTTCATCATCGAGGCTAGTGCCAGGGGCCCCTTGTTGTGCCACAGTGTCCCTCCTGGTGTTGACGAGTTCCTTCAGCACCCCTACAATGGTGCCCAGGGTGGTGTTGATGGATTAGAGTTCCTACCTGAACCCCAAATACTGTTCCTCCTGCAGCCGCTGGGTCTCCTGAAACTTGGCCAGTACCTTTGCCATTGTCTCCTGGGAATGATGGTAGGCTCCCATGATGTTGGAGAGGGCCTTGTGGAGAGTGGGTTCCCTGGGTCTGTCCTCCCCCTATCGCACCACAGCCCTCCCAGTTCCCCTGTGTTCCTGGGCCTCTGTCCCCTGGACCGTGTGCTCACTGCCACTGCCCCCAGGTCCCTGTTGTTGTTGGGGTGGTGGGTTAGCCTGGGTTCCCTGTAGTGGTGGACACACTGCTGATTGACGTGTCCTGGGGACAGAGGTATGGGCCCGCTGGGTGGGTGCTGTGCTGTTGTTTCCAGAGGGGGGAAGCTCTGTGGTGGCCTGTGCCAGTGTGTGGGGAACCGACTGTCCCGAGGTCCCAGATGGGCCGGGCTGGTCATCTAGATCCAGTTGGACAGAGCTGCTGTCATCACTGTGGGCCTCTTCTGTTGGTGGTGTGGACATTTGTGGACCCTCTTGTCCGGTGACGTTGGGTAGGGGTCTGCAGGGGTATAAAAGGATGTTTATTGCATCTGTGTGTGCCATGGTATGCAATGGGTAGGTGACCGTGTACCCCAGTGCTTGCATTCCTGTGTGGGACCTTGTGTGATGGTGGTTTAGGGGAGTGTATGGGTATGTGCAGTGGCCATGCATTGGTGATGGGTGTCCATGCTTTGGTGTTGCATGCAGGGCTTGGTGTTGGGATGTGTGGTTTGTGATATTGGGACATTTGTGAGGAGTTGGAGTGATGGGGGTGAGGGCGAGGGTGGGGGTATGTGATAGCATGCAGGTAGGGTGGGGGATGTAATAGTTAAGAATTGACTTTCCAGAGTCCATTCATCCATCTACTCCTGCGAGGCCCTCAGGATGCAGAATCGCCAAGACTTGCTCCTCCTATGTTGTTAGTTGTGGGGGAGGATGTGGGGGTCCGCCGGCCAGTCCGCTGAACCCCAAGGTGGTGTTTTGAGACCACGGAACGCACCTTCCCCCGTAGGTCGTTCCACCTCTTCCTGATGTCATCCCTATTTCTTGGGTGCTGGTCTTCCTAGCTATGGAGGTGTGCTGCACCTGTGCTCCGAATAGCTGTGGCTCTACCCGGACGATTTCCTCCACCATGACCCTGAGCTCCTCCTCAGAGAACCTGGGGTGTCTTTGCCATGCCATGGGGTGGTGTGGGTGATGTGCGGGGTGGTGTGTGTTGTGATAAGTGGGGTGATATTTAGTGATGTGTTGTGTGAAGTGTGTGGAAGTTATGTGGGTGATGGTATTGTGTGCCTGTGGATGCTTGGTAGTAGTTTGTAGTGTCTCTCTCTGGCCTTCTTTTGGTATTTTTGTCGTAGGGGTTTGTGGGTGATGTGGGTGTGTGTTTTATATTGTATTGGATGTGTGGGAGTGGTGTGTGTATGTGTATCAGGTGTATGTATTTTGAATTGTCCAATGTGGTAGTGTTTTGTAAATGTGTGTGTATTTTGAGCACGGCGGTGTGTACTGCCAATGGAATACCGCAGTTGAAAGTCCGCCGCGTGGATTCGTGGGTCATGATAGTGTGGGCGTATTCCTGTTGGTGTGACGGTGGAGGTTTTCTTATCGCCAGTTTATCACTGACATTTGGTGTGCCGGACTTATGTGGGTGTCTAAATTTTGGCGGATTCCGAGCTGTAGGTCATATTAGCTGTGGTGGAATTCCGAGGCTGCGGCGGTGTGTTGGCGGTCTTCTGCACGGCGGTAAGCGGCATTTACCGCCAATGTTGTAATGACCCCCTTAATGTCTGTCCTTAGTATTGTGTGTGAGATACTGTGAAGAGTGAATTAGTTTACTGTTACCTCAGTGTCCCTGCTCCCTTTCCAGGGATTGTTAGTAAACTAAAAGCAATGACTTCACTTCAACTATTTATTGAGTGGTGTTCTGTGGCACTACAATAAGCTGAGGTGTTCTGCAAGACTACAATAACCGGGCTTTCACACTCAGCGTTGGTGCACAGAACTAAGTTCACCCATGTCACCCGTGGGTGTGAATGCAAACCATGTAGAACTGTACCAGAGTCCTAGTTCACACATTAGGTCCTTCTATCTGAGAAGTAGCAAGCAAGACTACACGTCCTTTGAGACATGCACTTCAACCTCTGTGGAATGCACTCCAAGGTGTATGTCACTACAGCATCAGTAGATAGCAATAGATGGGTAAGTTTCCAGGAGCAGACAAATGAGGTGAAAATAATGATAACAAAAGAAACCTGGTATCATGTAAAAAGTAATTTACTAATATCTGCTTATGACAGCCTACAATGGCGATAAAGATGAGGATGTAATCTATTGCTACTATTTTGTAATTGGTATTACAATCTATGGAAAAGGATCAGATTACCCTTCCTCTGAGAATCACTTCCTAGAAGTTTCAAAGAGGCAGCATATATCCTACTCACTTTTGAAGAGGTTCACATTCTGACATAGAAAGAAGCACCATGGCCATATTTCAGAAAAATCTGCCGAGGGTCTTCACGTCATCGCTACGGGTGTGCAGATTACATTTGATTGGATTGTTTTCCTTTCTATGAATAGATTAATCAAAGTAAATAATTATTGCTTGCTTTATGTAACTGGTTTGGTAAGATTCAGTTGCAAGAAACAGTGTTGATGCCACAATTTATCACTGAAGCTTGTCTTTCAAGCATGCTGCCTACAGACATATTTTAACTGCATCTTCTGTACATATTTGTACTACATGTGTGTGGCAGCAGTGCTGTTCCATCGGTTTTATCTAGCATGAGAACAGACACAAAGTAAACTGTCCCGCTGACACATATTTGTTCTCTACTGCTGCATATGAGGAGTTCTTACTTTGTATTAGAGCATGGAAACTTTGGAAGCTGTAATGAAGACAACTGAGTCCCAGAAGCACATGACTAGTACAGATCTTGTCCTACAACAATCCAGAGTTTGTCTTCCTGTTTCTCCATGTTTAACACATTCTAACCCCAGTGGGTGTAATATTCTAATTGTAATATTGTCTTTCTGCCTCTGTATTTACTGGCTGTTAAAAGCCTTCTTCCTTGTTCTATGCCTTAATCTGACACCAATAACTTCAGCAATGAGCATTTAACGACTGATATGTATCCCGAGGACATCAGATATAATTGTATATTAGAATACTGGAATGTTGGGAGCTGCAATAAAGCCACAGAGTTGTAGAAGTTATATATAACTGATACAAACCAGCTGCCCCAACAATTCAATAAATGTCTTCTGTTTCTCCCTCATAATTTAACACCATTCTACCCTCAAGGGGTAGCATGCTCTATTAGCTTTATTGTACCTCTTCCTCAGTGTACACTTGCTGATAAAGTTGTTATCCCCCTTCAAAGGCCCTTGCCTGTGACTTGGTCTAATCACTCGGAAAGAGGGCCTTTAATCTTTGGTTAAGCCATCAGCAATGAGCAATAAAGCTATATTATAGAACACCATGCCTAGTAGAGCACACAAAATTAGGTCGTTGTATATGACTTTTAAGTGTCTACCATTGTGTTTGTTCTTTTATGGTTACTTTTGTGTATGGCACATTTAGAGTGAGGTAATTGGTATATTTTATTTTCTTTGACAGGATGACATCATTCAAATAATATTTTTTTCTTTTATTGATGCTACAACCTACAGAGCTTGTTTGGCACCAATGAGAATCTGTGAGGAGCGGCTTTATGGCTGATAGGGACTGAGCGGGACTATGCTGATGAAGAAAGTAAATATATGTGTGTGTATAAGAAAGTGTTTTGTAACTTACTCTTGGAATTGTTACAGTTTAAATATCTGCAACAGGGACATGTTAAACCAAACATAGATTGGAACATAGAGCCAGCTGAAGATTTGTCCTAGGTATAGGGAGAGAGATGAATTTATTTTCCACATGGTGTTAGCATGCCCACAGCTAATCTCTTTCTGGGAAAATACATGTATAGTTTGCAGGACATAAGGTGAACAATAAGAGCCACTTCCAACGCTTACCTGTTGAGTGGCTTCTCTGTGTAAAAATAGCTTAAATCATGTGTGAAAAATGGGAATCACGTTATCCGGAACTATTTAATAACAATGTGGGTATATTCAGGGGTTTTGCCCACAAGATTAAGATCAATATGGATGTGCAACCAAAAGTACACAAGGTGCGGGAGGTTCCCCTCACTTTAAAAGATGATTTTAAGAAAGAACTAGACAAATTGTGTACTCTAGACATTATTGAACCAATAGAGTCTTCGAATTGGGTTGCACCTGTAGTTTTAGCCCACAAGGCAAATGGATCATTGCGAATGTGTGTGGACTTGCGCGAGCTCAATGACCAAATTTGGGTGGATCAATACCCTCTACCCAACATCTTGGAAATGCTATCTTCTATTAAAAATGGTAAAGTATTTTCCTTACTCGACATGACATCTGCTTACCATCAAATTAGTCTGCATCCTGGCTCGAGACATTACACAGCTTTTATCACACCTTTTGGCTTATTTCAGTTCAAGCGTATGCCTTTTGGGTTAGCGTCTGCGTCAGCTGTATTTCAAAGAACAGTGGAAAGCATGTTTAAAGAGTTGAGTGGGATGAAGGCATTTCAGGATGATATTTTAGCTTATGGCAAAGACATGTTTGAGCATGACAAGAGACTAAGTCGCGTACTAGATATACTGAAATTGAAAGGTGTAACTCTCAGTTCTGCTAAGTGCCGATTTGGTGTGTCTGCTGTGAATTACTTAGGTTTCGAATTAACAGTTGAAGGTATCAAACCTAAAGTAAGTTTGGTTAAGGCCATTCAGGATTTTGTGTGTCCAGAAAACAAGGACCAATTGAGGTCTTTCATGGGGTTGATAGAGTTTTATGCCAAATTTGTACCAAATTGCTCGGAAAATACTTATAACTTAAGGAGTCTATTGAAGAAGAATGTTAACTTTTTATGGGATACTAATTGCAACCGTGAATTTGAGAGTGTGAAACAAGAGATTGCCCAAGCGATTCCCTTAAAACCCTTTGACACCAGGGATCACTCTATTATAATGACAGATGCTAGCCAGAAAGGGTTGGGGGCTGTGTTATTGCAGAGGAGAGATGGTAAGGACGAGGTTGTAGCATTTGCGTCAAGAAGTTTGAAAGGTGCTGAAGCAACGTATTCTGTGATCGAACGTGAGGCCCTGGCATGTTGGTGGGGTGTCCATTATTTTAAACAGTTTGTCTGGGGTTCTAGATTTACTGTTAGGACGGATCACAAGGCCCTAGTTCAACTTTTCACTGCCAAGGGTGCTGAGAAAGCCACGCCGAGAATTGCCAAGTGGAAATACAAATTGCGTGAGCACAATTTTAAGTTAGAGTATATACCAGGAAAAAAAATATTTTGGCGGACTGTTTATCTAGACTGTCTGGCTCTGATTCTTCTGTAGAAATATCAACAGAAATTGGTTCCAAAGATGGCGATAATGACATTGTGGTGTGTTCAGTAAGTGAGCTTTTGGATGGTGCGCTGGATGAACAGGAGTGGAGGGAGGCGTGTGAGACAGACCAGGATATGAAATCTGTCATGCATGCTGTAACCACAGGGTGGTCTTTGTGGTCCTCGAATGATGAGTTAAGAGACAAGTACAAACATGTTTTTGATGAATTATCAGTAATCAATGGATTGTTATTTAGGTCGAGGCAGATAGTAGAACCGAATAGTATGAGAAAGAGAGTTTTAGGTTTAGCGCACGAAGGCCACATTGGAATTCGAGCTATGAAGAGAAGGGTCAGAGAAAGATTTTGGTGGCCTGGTGTTGATAAATGCATAGAACATTTTGTGAGGGACTGTGTGTATTGTGCCGTTAGTGACAAGTCCCAAGTTACTGTGCCTAGCCCCATTGAAGCCGTCAGGGTTCCAGATAAACCTTGGAGTAAACTTGCAATAGATATTATAGGTCCGGTGAACTTGTCTTATGGGTCCCAGGATTATGGTTTGGTGCTTATTGATTATTACAGCAGATGGCCAGAGGTAAAGTTTGTTAAAGTTCCCGACTCTAACAATGTGATCCAGTGGTTGGAAAGCATTTTAGCTAGGGAAGGTATTCCGGATGAGATCTTAACTGATAATGGTCCTCAGTTTACATCGGCACAATTTGAAAAGTTTATGAAGTTTTTGGGCATTAGACATACTAAAACGTCGTTGTACCATCCTCGTAGCAATGGGCTTGTGGAAAGGTTCAATAGGGTACTCAAGGATAGTATTCAGTTATCCAAGTCTAGTGGTCTTCACTGTAAATCAGAGTTAGCAAAATTGTTGTGGGCTGTGCGTACCACGAACAATGCAGACACTTAAGTTTCGCCCTTTGTCCTTCTGCGTGGCCGTATTCCATCCAAAAAGTTAACTAGAGAATGGATGGGTCGTTTTGGTGTGCCATGGCATAAAGTTCAAGGTGTTATGGAGCAACGATTAGCTGCGCTACAGAAATATAGAACTAAGGTGGATACTAAACTTACTGTTAATTCAAATAAAAGGTGTCACATCCGCAAGATTGATTGGAAAGTGGGGGATCTAGTAAGGGTGAAGCTTCCGAGGCTCTTGGTGAAAGGCCAATCCAAATTTAGTGACTGTAGGAAGATAATTCAAGTAGGAGACAGTGCCGTTACGTTGGAGGATGGTAAATGGTGGAACAAAAACAAATTATCCTGGTCTAGATCTGTGAATAAAGCTGGCGAGTGTTCCAGTAAACATGTCGATGGCATGCGTTCTTCTGGAATTTGGGGCCCTCCTGCTAATCATCGTAGACGATCCACTAGAAATGTTAAACCACCTAAGAAATTCAATGACTATGCACTGATGTGACTGTACTGAAATTAGTGTGCATAAGTATTATAAGTATAGTTGGTCATGTACATTCACCAAATATTTTAAACATGTAACGATTTATGTAATTTTGTTTATTGTTATTTTTGTAAGTGTTGTTATGAGGGAGGAGATGTGTTGGGTATGTACGTGCGATGTACTCGCGTTGCGCCCTGCCGCGCGACCATGCGGGTAATCTAGTGGGGTCAGAACGTGGAATGTTATGGGTGGTTTGAATGTTGTGGGCAGAGCGGAGCGGAAGCCAGTGTGGGCGGACGGGAGTTGAGGCTGTAAGATTGGATCTTATGAATAAAGAAGAAACTTGCATTTACCTGATTCCGGAGTCCAGCAATCCTTTTCAGGCAATAACACTTGTTTTGCTATTCTGTGTTCCCCCACGTCTCGAGATAAAAATGGTACCTCACTTGCGTGGATAGGCCTAGCACCCGCGACAGGAAATGCCCCAAAACACGTGGACACATCACATTTTCACAAAGAAAACAGAGCTGTTTTTTGCAAAGTGCCTAGCTGTGGATTTTGGCCTCTAGCTCAGCCGGCACCTATGAAAACCTAGCAAACCTGCGCAGTTTTAAAAACTAGATACCTAGGGGAATCCAAGATGATGTGACTTGTGGGGCTCTGACCAGGTTCTGATACCCAGAATCCTTTGCAAACCTCAAACTTTGGCCCAAAAAAACACTTTTTCCTCTCATTCCGGTGACTTAAAGTTCTGGAATATGAGAGGAGCCACAAATTTCCTTCCACCTAGCGTTTCCCTAAGTCTCCCGATAAAAATGGTACCTCACTTGTGGGGGTAGGTCTAGCGCCCGCAAAAGGAAATGCCCCAAAACACAACGTGGACGCATCAAATTTTTCCACAGAGAACAGAGGTGTTTTTTACAAACTACCTTCCTGTGGATTTTGTCCTCTAGCTCAGCCGGCACCTAGGGGAATCCAAGATGGGGTGACTTGTGGGGCTCTGACAAGGTTCTGTTACCCAGAATCCTTTGCAAACCTCAAAATTTGGCAAAAAAAACACTTTTTCCTCTCATTTCGGTGACAGAAAGTTCTGGAATCTGAGAGGAGCCATACATTTTCTTCCACCCAGCCTTCCCCCAAGTCTCCTGATAAAAATGCTACCTCACTTGTTGGGGTGGGCCAGGTGCCTGCAACAGAAAAAGGCCAAAAACTTGTAGAGATTGAGGGGATAGCACAGCAGGTTGATAAGCACATATTTTTCTTTTATACATCTTTTAGGCTGACTCTGCTTTGGGGTCCCATGCAAGTGAGGTATCATTTTACTTGGGGGACTGAGGGGAACGCTGGGTGGTAGGAAATTTGTGCCGCAGCGGTGATCCTACAAAGAAAAGTGAGGAAAATATGATTTTTTATGCAAATTTGGAGGTTTGCCGAGGAGTCTGGGTAAGAAAATGTTGGGGGATCCAGGCAAGCCACACCTCCTTGGACTCCTTGGGGTGTCTATTTTTAAAACATGTCTGGGTTTGGTAGGTTTCCCTAGATGAAGGCCGCACCCAGGGCCAAAACCATAGGTGCCCCCCCAAACACAAGTAGTTTTGCAATAGATAATTTTGGTGTGTCCACATACTTATGTGATGTTCCATACACTAAAATTGTGAAAAGAAATGCACTTTTGTGGTATGTTAAAAAGACCCCTCACCCACCAACTAAGTTGGTGGCATGCTTCATCATCGGGGTCCCACCCGAGGCACCTAGCGTGTAACAAGTGTGCTGCGACGCCCGATTACAGCGGAGCAGGTTTTGTCATTTTTACCATACATACTGGTTGGATTTGGCACAAGGGTGAGTGATGGTTCAGTGGATCAAATTTTATTAACAAGAGATTTCACAAAAATAAAATGCACTGTTAATACCTGAAAGGCCAAAAAACTGAACCAGTGACTCACAGCTCGTGAGCTGTAAAGCCACGGCAAGGCACCAACCGCTTTACAGTCCATTAACACACCTTTCATACATGACATGCACAAGACCATTCACGCCGCCAGCCATGGGCAGAGCACATTACAACACTCGCATCAACAGACAGCGCCACTCAAGGGCCCATCATTTACACACACCCACATGCCTGATACAGCAATCACACCAGCTGATGAGAGTTTGTGGACTGGTGTTTGACTGGCAGTGTGTTGCAGTAGCCAACAGCAAGTCAATATGCACACTATGTACACCCTCAGCCAAGCGCCACTCCACACACAATGGCATCACTTTTTTTTTTTAAACAAAGAAACCACTAACTAATTAGAAATAATTACAAAACTACAAACACAAAAGCTCTGACTAAGTACATGACAGAAATGCCAACTATGAAACTGAACACATGAAAATACAAAACAGGCAGTTTACACTCATGGTTGTTCCCAGTAATTCTTCTGGGTGTGGTAATTCTTAAAACAACCACCCACACACACCCCAGGCTTTGAAGGACAATCTGGGCAGTACATTTGAGTCTCCTGCCAGATACCTCTTCGAAAACACACTCTACATTTCTTACCTGGAAAGTCTTTTTTGAGTGTGGGAGGAATGTGCTCAGCAAAGTGTCGATCTTTCAATTTAGCCACATCCTCCACCACTGCTTCTCTAGGAACTCTGGCCTGTTCCACCACAATAAGGCTCTCTATCACTGACTCCTGAAATTTCACAAATGTCATCTTTGACTCTGGAGACCTATCCTTAAACACAATAAAAGCATTAAAAGTTGCTAAGTGGAAGAGGTGAATTGCTAACTTTTTATACCAAACGTAAGCAGTATAAGGTTCCAACCTTTGATCAACTTTATCTACACCTCCCATGTGCTTATTATAATCTAAAATGCACACAGGTTTGGGCACTTCAGCAACCTGGCCCCAAACAGTCACGGGGGAAGTACTCTCATCATGGATGGTACTTAGCATGTAGACATCCCTCCTGTTTGAAAATTTCAAAGCTAGCAGCTCATCATTCCGCAAGGCACTGCACTGTCCCCTCTCAAGTTTTTTACAGACAAGCTCCCTTGGATATCCTTTCCGGTTACAACAAATTGTGCCACAAGCAACAGTGTCCACTCTAAACAATTCCTTGAACAACTGCACTCCAATGTAGAAGTTATCTACATACAAATGGTGACCTTTGTTGAACAGTCGTCTACCAAGTTCCCACACAATTTTCTCAGCAACTCCAAAAGTGGGAGGGCAACCAGGGGGGTTAATACTGGAATCCTTACCAGTGTAGACACGGAAATTATACACATATCCTATACTACTTTCAGACAGAATATACAATTTAATTCCATATCGTCCCCTCTTGCTAGTAATGTTCTGCCTAAAAACCAAACGACCCTTGAAGGGGACCAAAGACTCGTCCACAGCTATTTCTTTGCCTGGAACATAGATCTCTGAAAAACGATCTACAAAATGATCAAGGACAGGCCTAATCTTAAAAAGATGGTCAGAATCAGGGTGATCTTGTGGCAAGGCTAATGCATTGTCAATAAAATGCAACATCCTAAGAAGAGGCAAATACCGATTACGACTCATGGTTGCAGGAAATATAGCTGTTGCCATCAAGGGACTAGTAGACCAATAGGAAGCCAGTGACGGCTTCCTTATCAACCCCATCAAAAGACTCAAACCCAAAAACCTTTTCATCTCCTCCAAATTTGTAGGAATCCACTGGGTAGCTCTAGAGTGTGGCCTAAGTTTAGCAGTGTTGTCCCTCAAATACTGCTCCCCTTACAAATTAGTCTGCTCAACAATCTCTTCCAGAAACACATCATCCACAAATAACTCAAAGAAATTGACAGGCAAAAAGTTCTCTGTATTGACTCTACACCCCGGGAGACCAGTAAAGGTAGGCAACTCTGACTGCTCCATGTTTGGGGCAACCCAGAGTTCAGGTCTTCTAACGGGAAACGTTTCAGCCCCAGGTTGCTGCGCTAATGGCACATCAGTGTCCTCCTCTAAAACAGGCCCTTCATCTGCACTGAGTGTGGCTTCTCATCAGAAGATTCCTCTCCGACAGAAATTTCACTGCCAGAATCTCTCACTTCCTCCTCTGCCTCAGATGCAGAGTCTGTCTCATAATCATGATCAGACAATGACTCAAAAAGCATACCAACCACCTGCTGAGCGGTCATCCTGCGGCTAGCCATGATCTTTCCTACGAAAATTAACTGGACAAATGCACCACCAACAACCAGCACTGTGTAAGATAAGTAATAAAGTGAAGCTTTATTAGTAAGAGTTATAAACTCAAAAACTATACCGCTCACTTGCCTGAAAAAGCTTGAATCACCAGCAACTACTCTGCACAGACACAGTAATCACCAATGATATCCCACTAAAAAGAAAGAAAGAAAAGCAAATTAGAAATAAGACAACACAAATATCATTGTGCACAAATCTAAGGACAATTTCACACAAACCTGCATTTAGTACACCACCTACAAACATGTCATTCATGCATGGCAACAATACTCCTTTGGAGTAAATTGTTTTTACTTACCTAAAACATGCAACTATGCAAACCGGAGGTCAACCACCGCCAAAACCGCAAGGAGCCACTGCAAAGAAAGCAAAGGCTTTGAACTAGAACAAAAAGGAGGAAATAATTTATCACAAATGCAAACACTTTGTCAGTTGACAAACATCCCACCATCAAGCATTTCGAAATTGGTGCCTAAGTGGATTCTGTCATAGGGACAGATGGGCCTACTAAAAAATAGGCCTATCTGCCCCAAGGAGGGCAGAAAATACCTTTAGTAGTGTGTCCCCACAGGGAGCGACCCTTGCCCAAGGGGCCACCCCCCAAACAAAACAAAAAAAACACACACACTATCCCTGGTGCCTAAGTGGCTTATGCCCCCTTGGGGACAATGGGCCTAAAAAACAAATAGGCCCATCTGCCCCAAAGGGGGGCAGAAATGGCCTTGGTACACGTGCCCCCAAAAGGGGTCCGACCCTTGCCCTTGCCCGCCCCTCCACTAACACACACACACACACACACTATCCCTGGTGTCTAACAAAATAGGCCCATTTGCCTCCATGGGGGGCAGACATGGCCAACAGTTCAATGCCCCCCTTGGGGGGTGCCCCTTGCTCAAAGGGACGCCCCCCCCACAAAATTAAACATATAAAGAAATCCCTGGCGTTCTAGTGGTTTCTGCCCCCCTTTGGGGAAGATCAGCCTAAAAATAATAGGCCAATCTGCCCCCAAGGGGGGCAGAAATGGCCACTACAAACATGCCCCCCACATGGGAGCGACCCTTGCCCAAGGGGCCGCTCCCCAACACAAAACACAGCCGAAATAAATAAAAAATAAAACAAATCCCTGGCGTCTAGTGGTTTCTAAAAGTATTAGGCCGATCTGCCACCAAGGGGGGCAGAAAAGGCCACAACAAACATGCCCCCCAAAGGGGAGCGAGCCTTGCCTAAGGGGCCGCTCCGCAACACAACACACAGCATAAATAAAGAAAAAAAGAAAATCCCTGGGGTCTAGTGGTTTCTGCCCCAGCCTAAAAATATGAGGCCGATCTGCCCCTAAGGGGGGCAGAAATGGCCACACAAACATGTCCCCCAAATGGGAGTGACCCTTGCCCAAGGGGCCGCTCCCCAACACAAAACATTTGCAGAATAAATAAATAAAAAAATCCCTGGCGTCTAGTGGGCATTCCTGCTGCCCGATCGCAATGCGATCGGGCAGCAGGAATGCTCAAAGAATGCTCAGAGAGACACCGGGGGGAAAGCCTTTCCTTTCCCCTGGTGCCTCTTTGTTTACAACCCCCCATCCGCCGGAGGAGAAACTCACCTGTTTCTCCGATCGTACACTGGAAGCAAATGGCTTCCAGTGCGACCAGCACTGTGTAATGATGTCAGCGCGTTATCCCCAAGCCTTGGGGGGTTTGGAGGGAACCCCACGGAGCGCTCCCTCCGGGCCCCAGGCCGAGGACGTAATGGTTACGTCCTCGGCACAGGAGCACTGTGCCGCAGGACATAACCATTACGTCCGCGGCACAGAAGCGGTTAACCTTTATGTGTGCTTCTATCGTGACGTTCTTTATAACATTACATGGATTGATGATGAACTGGCATATCAGAAAACAGCAACGGAATACAATGGAAAACAAAACTGTGGTGATGTACATTCAAAAAGCGCTGCATTTAAGTTAAAACTTGTACCTCTGTATAAATCTTTACCGCCGGGTACTTTTGAATTTAATCTGTGGTGTTAGATCCGTTGCTCCTTTCCCGTGTGAATGCGTGTTTTACACGTATGAGTGCTGCCTGTCATCTTTTTCTGAGTGTGTGTTTATTTCTGCATGCCAGCCACCACGTCACACGTATGTATGCAAAATGACATAAGGTCATGCTATGTAACCTGGAGGGTGGCCATTTTGGAGTTTGTAGTACTTTCGGAGCAACAGAGTAGAGGACACATTTGACTTTTTTGTTTATTTCTTTTACCGCCTGGTATCCTACCACTGGATTAGAAAACGATTGAGAGGCACACCAATTTTAAAAAAATAATAATAATTAACTTGGTTCATGCCTGTTTCATAATATATCACAGTGACAGGCACAGCATAAAAAAACAAAAACGTGGTTTAACTGATTCCTGACTGTGACCACAGTGCATTACGGTGACAGGAACAATGATATACACAACAATGCTAAAACTGAAATAGAACTTTGTATTTGTATTTTTTTATTTATTTTTAAATCCATAAAGGTGAATTTCAGATATTTTTTTGAATACGGGTGGAGGTTAATATGCACTTAAACTAACTTCATAGTACTTATTGTATGCTTATGTATTTGTGAATAATTCGATTTCAGATATGAAAATATGGAAAGGAACCCTAACAATTCAAGCTCTAGCTGTACATTAAATGTAGGAATAACTTTAAATGCACCTAAATAATTCCTTACAAATCCTGGTGAACCTAGTGTAAAATGGCAGGAATAGAAGGAGTATTTCATGAATTATATTGCTACCTTGGAGGACAATAGTGGTGTACTATCCCCGTAAAGAAAAAAAGGACTTTATTATATTGTTTGGGCCCTGAAGGTCTTAGAGTGTACAACCAAATGCAAAAACCTGGGATTCTGATGTGTTTAAGAATGCCATTTTAGATCTTGATGAACATTACTCACCCACAGTGTGTGTTGCTGTATCTAAATGCACATTTTTCCTACGTGAACAAGAACACAGTGAGACAATTGAAGACTATGGCCCTCATTATGACCCTGATGGACCATGGACTGCCAGGGCTGCTGTGGCGGTCTCACCTCCGTGGGACCAGCGGTGCAGACCGCCATATTACGACCGCAGTGGTTTGGCAACTGCCAAACCACTGTGTCCCTGCCCGTCCTGTTGCTTTACTGCGGCCCGCCAGGCTGGAGGTTTCCACCTGCAGCACAGCAGGTGTCAGATCACTGCTGAGGTTATTCTGTCTAGGGACACCGCCAGCAGTTTTCTTGTGGTCTCACCACCACAAAATGCTGGCAGAAAGGTATCCTGATGACAGGAACTTACATTCCTGTTGCCGGGATACCCCCCAAACACCTCTGCACACATGCATGCATGCACCCACACACACACAATCAAAGAAACACCCCCACTCACACACGCACTCACAACATTCACTCCCATAGACGCGCTTACATACCCATACACCCATACGCTTACACTCTCTCCCCAGCCCCTCCCTTCACCTACATACATACGCAGTCCCCACCCCCCACTCATCTTCGCACAACCAGACCCTCACCCCAATCATACCTCACTGCACACACACACACCATATACACATACAAACATACACATGCCTGCACGCACACACTCATTCACACTCCCTTACCCCTTACACATTCACCCATGCACACGCACCCTCGCCATCCACATGCATACACACATGCATCACCACATTTACACACAGACACACACGCACAATCACTCCTCCTCCCTCCCCCCACATTCATGACACGCATACACACACTCACACACACCCATTCATACCCCCCTCCCCTTGCGGACGACACTTACTTCGTATGACGAGATGCTCCTCCATTAGGAGACAGGACCCGTCGCTCTCACCGCTGGCACCACCACACCAGAAAACGACCACCACACAGAATTACTGGTTGTAATTCTGTGGGCGGTCTTTCTCTGGTGTGGCGGTGTCGGCAGTGGGACCGCCTAAGCGCTACCGACCGCCGTAGTGAATGCCACAAGATATCCGACCACTGGCGGTGCGGATATCCGGTGGAGGTCATAATACAGCGGTCGGAAGACCGCCAGCACAGGTGATCTTCTGGCGAGTGTGGCTGCAGCAGTCTTTGGAAAAGACCGCAGCAGTCATAATGAGGGCTTATGTATCTATTCTCAAGAATTAAGCAATAAAGCGCAGATTTGGAAACTTACATGATGAACTAATAAGAGGCCAGATAGTAATGTGCGTGAAGAACAAAAATATTCAAGAGAGATTTTGGATTGAAGGAGATTCGAGCCTCAAGGAGATAATTGCACTGGTCAAAAAAGCTGAATTTTCAGAGAAATGTCTTAAAGCTATTACTTCATCTTCTGATATATCAGTTAACAAAGTATCAAAGAAAAAAGGGAATATAACTTCTGCAAAAAACACTTATTTGCATCCAAAATACAAGAAAGCATAAAACAAAGAAAGAAATAACCAAGGCACTACATCTGGATTTGTATGTTATCATTGCGGCAGTACCACTCATAAAAGGCAAATTTAAGAGGTGTCCAGCAAAAACAGCAAAATGTCTAGAATGTAGAATCATTGGACGCTTTGCACGAGTATACCGAAAGAAAGATAAAAAGGAGACTTGGGTAGCTTGTCTTACAGAAAGTGGTTCGGAGCATTCAGAAAATTAATCCAATGACGTATTGGAGGAAATTTGTATTGAGAATAGTAGTAAGCAAAATAATATAGTGTTAAATGTGAAGGGTGAGAGTTGTAACAAACCTGAATGTATAATCGCATTTGGAGGGATTCCTTTACAGGTAGCAGCTGATTCAGGATCTCTGTTTACTACTGTTTCTCATCCTGTGTGGGACAAAAAAAATTCAGGGATCATTGGCCCACATTTAGAACCCACTGACGTAAATCCAGAATGTTTCACAGGAGAACTAATAAATATGCTAGGATTAAGACGACTAGCATTTGAATTCAAAGGCAGACATGCTTCATGTAAACTATATGTGGCAGCTGATGGTCCATCTGTATTAGGGTGGAAAGATCAAAGAGCGTTAAATATTATCTTGGGCCCTAATAGTCCAGAACAAGTGTTGGTTGCTTATGAAGCAGAAGAAAAAAACATTGGGTTCTCAGGGAGTTTCCTGAAGTATTCAACGGAACTGTAGGAAAACTCAAAGGATTTACACATAAACTCAGAGTAAAATCAACTGCAATACCAAAAGTTCACAAAGTAAGCAACATTCCTTTAATAATTAGAGATGAGGTAAAGAGAAACCTGAAGAAACTGCAAGATGCTAACATCATAGAGCCAGTGGAATCATCTGAATGGATTTCGCCAGCAGTAGTGTCTAGACGAGCCAGTGGTAAAATCCGATTACACGTTGATCTCAGATATCTAAATGACAATATCCTGGTAGATCAATTCCTGCTACCCAGGGTTGATGAAATGCTTTCCTTAACAAAAAATGCTAAATGGTTTTCCACTATAGAACTTTCATCTGCATATCAGCAAATCTCTACATCTCTCTAGTAGAAATGTAACAGCCTTCTGCACCCCGTTTGGTTGTTTTCAATTCTGTTGCATGCCGTTTGGTTTAGAATCAGCGGCTACTGTTTTCCAAAGGTTGATGACAGAAGTATTTGGTGCTATGCGAGGGGTCATATTTTTTCAGGATGATATACTAGTGATGGGTAACAAAAAAAGAATTCATGATGACCAGCTAAGAGAGATAATTAATATTTTTTCAAAAAAGGGTTAACAGCCAAAATGTAAATTTGCTGAAAGAAAGGTTGTATACTTAGGTCATGAAGTCAGTTCCACAGGAATTAAACCTAAAGAAGGTTTAGTAAAAGCCATAATAAATGCACCTGCTCCTAATTCCAATGATGATTTAAGATCATTCTTAGGTTTGGCAGAATTTTATGCAAAGTTCATAAATACATTTTCAGAAAAAAAACATTTGCAATGAGAACTTTAATTAAAAACAAGTCTCATTTTGTATGGAGTATTGAGTGTCAACAATCATTTGAGGAAATTAAAAAAGCTATTTGTAAGGCACCACATTTATAAGGATTTGATCCTGATGCCAAAACAATAGGTACTACCGATGCTATCAGCAAAAGTTTAGGAGCTGTTTTAACTCAGATTTATGGGAAGAATAAAGAAGTAGTAATAGCTTTTGCATCACGTTCACTCACACCAAACAAAGAGAAATATTCAGTCATTGAAAGAGAAACCTTAGCCTGTGTATGGGCTTTGGAGCATTTTAGAAAGTTTATATGAGGCAGAAAATTCACATTAAGATGCAACCACAAACCTTTGACAAGATTATTAACAACAGAAAGGCTAATTAAAGCTTCAGCAAGAATAGCTAGATTATCTATGAGATTGCAGGACTATATATGATATACAATATGTGCCTGGTGTAAAGAATTATACTGCAGATTTGTTTAGCAGAATTGCATTACCAATAACAGAGATTGAAAGAAATTCATGGAATTAATTTCCAGTAGACAATATTGCACAATTTGACAATTCAATGAGCAGCTTTAATAAAAAAGGAATGGTTGGAAGCTGAGATGAAACAAAAGATGAAAGAAAAGAGACAATAATGAATGGATGTGGTGATTTGGATAAGAAACTACTAAAAGATGAACAAAGAGGTTTTTCGGAAGTTAGAGATGAATTGAGTATGTGCGATTCAGTGGTCCAATACAGAGACAAAGTAATTTCTCCTAAAGGGTTACGTGACAAAATCATAAATCTAGGTCACGAAGGTCATTCAGGTATCCCACGTGCTAAATGCAGACTGAAAGAATGATACTGGTGGCCTAAGGTTGACATGGATACTGAAAGGTTTGTCAGATTGTGTGAGAAATGTGAAATGGCTGATTAAACACAAAAGGCTTTCAGTCCACCATTAGGTTCTTTAGGATGTCCAAGAATACCTTGGGAAGAGGTAGCATTAGATATGATGGGACCAATCAATTGGCAAGATGGCACAAGTAGAAACATATTGGTGCTGGTGGATACATTTTCTAGATGGTTAGAAGTTAGTGTGGTGAACAAGGTGAATATTAAAACTGTAATTTCATTTTTAGATGAACATTTTTGAGGGAACGTTTTCCAGTATGTATGCTTTCTGATAATGGTGTGCAATTTAAATCATCAGAAATTAAAGACTATTTGAAAGCGTCAGGTATTGAAGAAAAATGTATTGCTTTATAGCACCCTAGTGGAAATTATATTGTGGAAACAGTGAACAGAAGCATAAAAGGAAGCTTACAACTTTCTAACCAAGGGGATATTACTTGAGAGAACGAAATAAAGAAAATGGTGTGGGCATACAGAACTATGAATCATGGTACTGTCGGGAAGAGCCCATTTTCTTTAATGAGAGGCAGGATACCATACTCCAAGGAGTCCAGTATGGATGAAGAAAAGTGAGATGGTAGAATGTGATGTTCAGGAGGTATGGGAGTCTTTAAAAGATTCCCAAAGAAGAAGCAAATTGTATTATAACTGCAAACATGGTACTAGAGAAGTGAAGTTATGTGTAAGTCAATGGGTGTGGGTAATGAATGCAAGAAAGGTTGCTAAAGGAGAAAGCAAATTCAGTGAACCGAAAAAAGTAGTTAAAGTGGTGACCAATACAGCATTACTGGAAAATTGGGAAGTATGGCATTTGAGTTGCTTAGCAATAGTTAAAAGTGATCAAGATAATGACAAGAAAAATAACCCAAGTAACTTCTGGTGGTTAAATAATAATGGTCTTCCATCATTGAATGGAATTAATTCCATGTGTCATTCTGATGCAGATACTGCTCATGAGAGAACCTCAAACTCATGAAATAGTAAGGATCAAGATAAAGGACTAAGGTCCATTAACAGGGTACAGGGAAACATTGCCAGTAGTACAGAAAAATGTGAAAATAAAGAAGTAAAAACCTCAAAAGGTAGAATTGTTAAGAAACCGAAGAAATTGGAAATGTCAATTTGTAATAAAAAAATATATATATAGATAGGTAGATGGATAGATAGATAGATAGATAGATAGATAGATAGATAGATAGATAGATAGATAGATGGATAGATGGATAGATAGATAATTAGTATTTTCTGGGTCTAATTTAAGAAAAGGGGGAGAGATGTGTAGTAATGGGTAAGTAAACTAATGTTAGTAAGTAAACCAATGTTAACTTAAGCAGAGAATGTAATCTAACTCTATGTTCCACATTCTGATGTAGAAATATGATGTAATGGAATGTTCTGGGGGCATTTGAAGAGAAGCTACTTGTGAAGCTACTTTGCATCATGTGTTGGGTGTTGGAAATAAAGGAGATGATTCATAACACTGTGTTAATGATTATTCATGAATAAAGATACAACCGGGGGCTACGTGACACGATATTGCCCACTGTAACCCCAAAGATAAATGTAGAAGCAAAGGCTTACACCATTCCGTAACTTAGGCTCCACTTCCTCAATGGGAGCCTTAAAAAGAGACTCCCCCGTAATACCTCCTTTTTTCTGCCTCACAACACTTTGTGCCTGTTTTCTCTTATAGTGAGCGCTTTCTTTTTATATTTTCACAATTTTTTTCCCTGTACCAGAGGCAAGGAGCCCTAATGCACTTAATGAGCTCCCTCCTCCAATGGGTAGTAAAATGCACTTATGCACGTGGTGTAGTGGGACCCTCATGCTCAAGGACGTAGTTTGGTTAGTAAGATTGAGGGGGGGGGGGTGAGCCTGAGATTTTCTGACAATCAGGCTGGTATATAATGCTTAACAACATTATATGACAAGATGGGTTTATGAGAGGGGCCTAAGAGGCAGTGAAAAGCAAGAGGAATGTGGAGTGGTAGGGGTACTAAGTGAGGGGAAATGCAATATTTTTATAAAATTACCAATATTTTTGATGACTTTAAAAACTGAGGGAGAGTGTGTGTGTGTGTGTTTTTGTCTTAATGTATGTAAAAATTCCTGGTGAAATCCGGCAGACAGCTCACCATACCCGAATGAAATCATCTGAACCCAACTATCAGAAAATTAATTTATTAGAAGGGTGTAACACCCCCCCTCCCGAAGTTTTGCCCCTGCTCATACTCATGGGTTCCAATGCAACGGCGCCTGCAGCGCTATTTAAAGCTGCTATCTTGCATTTTATTACCCCTGTGCCTGTGCCCTGTACTGCAGAGGATGTTTCTGGTCAGTCATGGTTTGTGGGTTTATTCAGTTGGAGTGAACCTCTTTACTTTCCCTACAGTACTGGCTGGTCCTGCTTCCTACTCATCCTGCCTTTCAGTGCTGTGTTTTTCATCCACTTGTTCACTGAGGCATTGGTGTTGCTGTTGGAGAGGAGATGGTCAGGTGTAGCACAGCTCTTGGAGAATGGGGGGGGGGGTGTTTTCCTGCTTTGCTGGCAGCTCTCTGTCTCTCTTTCCCATATTGCAGGTTGCTGAATTGCTGTCTGCTGTCTGGCCTAGCCAGGGTGTTTTAGCGGCTTCACGACTTCTTGGCAGGTCACGTTCTTACACTTGTAGTCCTGTTTCCAACTTGGTGGTCTCCTACGCTACTGTACTGCCTTGTAGAGTGGCTGCCTTGTTCCATGTCATCGCAGGTGCTTTTCTCAGTCTTGGGCTTTCATGTGACAAATGTATGTATTCTGGATGTAGTCGTTTTGGTGTACTTTCATTGAATTAATTACACTAACAATCTTGTTGGGAATGATTTGTTGGGTATAGCATCAGAACAGGGTGTAGTGTCTGGGCAGGCATCACTCTATGTGGGGTTCAGTACACCGGTTCACTTTCTTTCATCTGCATGCAGGGTGTGTATTAAGTGTGTGATGGTAATAAATTGGTTCTGTGCCATGTAGCCAACATGTTTTCAGTTTCATGCTCAAAGATAAGACAAGTCTCATTCTGGGTTGTAAAATGTTTTAGAAGAAGCTGGTTATTTAGTTATTCATGATTTTTCGCTGGCAAGTGCACAAGGCTGCAGGTTAGCATGGGGTCAAAGCAACACATCCGGTTTACTTTATGAAACCTGGTGCTTGCAGAAATGTGTATGAAGTTTTCTGTAGTGCCTAATCAACCTGGACTGGTCACAGCAAAATTCATGAACACTTTCTCGTCCCTTTAGCTCTACCTAGCATGCTTACAAGGTTAATTCTGAAGCGCTAGAATGAAAGTTGGAGTGATGATGATGGCTTATTATACATTTGAGGTTAGGTTTATAATACCATTGTTGCCATGCCGCTTTGTCTGAGTGACTGTTTCAGTAATCACCAAGTGTCTCAATGATCCCTGAAAACGGATCACAGATGAGAAAATAGTTGCTACTTTTCATGCGGAAACATTCAGTTTCGCCCTTATTTATGTGCCATTTATATGTGCAACAGGCTTTAATAGGTGACAATAGTGCACTCCTGTTTCGGTTCTAAGGAAGAGAGTCAGGGGTTGCAAGTCCAGTTTGAATTTCCAGGGTTTTCTGAGCTTACTGAGTGCTCCATTTGTCTCAGGATGCTTATCACCATGATCTGATAACCTCTGTCTTCAATTACAAGTCTATCTATGAATGTCAATATTTTCATATCATGTGTTTCCATTCCATCCTCCTCCTTTGCATTCATGTAAGAAAATATATATATATATAATCCACAAAACCTTCCAAAATTAAGGAGAAACAAGATCACTCCCAACGTGAGGAATATACTGAATATTTATTGTGGCATCGCACTCAATGCATTTCGAAACTAGTTGTGGAATCGCACTCAATGCACTTCGACACCAACTAGTGTCTTGGTCACAAGTGAAAATGAACAATAACAAAGGATGACAAATACCACGTTTTAGTGATAAACAAAAAACTGCGGACACAGTGGATCACATTAAATAAGTACAAAATTAAACACAATTATGAAATTAAATATATAGTGTAGGCCAATACAGGAATAATTCACATTCATGTGGGTATAGACCTGTAATTTGTTGAGCGCAGATTGATTTGATAAACCAGTTTCAAATCAACTGTTAAGACATTTTTTTAAACAAATATCAATTTTAATGGTTTGTACAGATTCACCACACCTCACAAGTAAGTACTATCTCATTGCTTGATGTAAACACATTCCGTCCAAATGGGAAATTGACACTAAATAACACCTTTTCAATATTTTGCAAATTTGGAAGAAATAAAATGGCCCATCGACTCATGGGGATATGAGGTCTGCTCATATTCCTATGTCTGTATATATTACATATCTATCTATTCAAAAACAGTTCATCTTGTTCATGCTACATGTTACCATGCAAGAATGGCCAAAGAAGAAAGTACCATTTAAACAATTGCTAACAGAAAAAGGATTCACACCCAAGGGGGCATATCTTTATTAATTATTACAAAAGATACCATCATCTAAATGAACAAAAATGCATCCTTAGCTCCAGGAGTCGAGTGACATCACCACAGTGTTCCCCAATACCACCTGTGTAAGACATACAATTAAAATAATAACAAGAATCACACAATCAACAGAGAGGTGCATGCAGAGAGAACATACAATTGCACTTTTTCCAGATGTACCTCCATTTCCTCATCCATGTTCATTCCTATTGGATGGAGGGTATTGGACCTGGAAATGTACCTAGATTCTAATCTCCGTAATGCCAACAGTATTTCTCCACCACGGATGTTGGAAGGGACCGAAAACAGAAAATTTTAATAACCTGCTGTCGCTATAATGGCACTCATTGAAATGCCTTGCCACTGGGCATTGCTTGTCTAGGCGCGTGATCGCTCTCATGTGCTCCAACACTCGCTTCTTCGCCTTATGTATTGTATTACCATTATAATATTGAATTCATAGACACTTCAGGGCACATACGCAATAACCGGATTTACATGACAGTCCCTTCTTGATTTTAAATTCCTGATTAGACTCAGATATAGTGAAGGACTGAACATTTTATTGGACTTACATGCTTTCCAGTTTTTACATGTTACCAAGACAGGTGTGCATATCCTACCAATTTCGTCACCTGTTTTTGAAATCATATTCCTGCACAGCACATCCTTACGATTTCTGCTGCTCCTGAAAGTAGTACATGTTTGGAAACAATGTCATCTGTGCGAAGGACTTTCCCATATTTGTGCATTATGCGCCTGTCGTTATTGAGCTGTGTTAGAAATGGGGTCTTTGGTTGGCAGTCAGGTTACCCCCTGTCCAAGCACAGACCCTCACTCTAGTCAGGGTAAAAGAGAATCACCCTCAGCTAACCCCTGCTTACCCCCTTGGTAGCTTGAAACAAGCAGTAGGCTTAACTTCAGAGTGCTAGGTGTAAAGTATTTGTACCAACACACGCAGTAACTTAATGACAACACTAAAAAATGACACAACACAGGTTTAGCAAAATAGTAAATATTTATCTAAACAAAACAAGACCAAAACGACAAAAATCCACAATACAAAAGTCAAGTTATAAATTAAAAAGCAAAAAAAGTCTTCATGTAGTTTTAAACACAAACTAACACTGTGAGCGTGAAAATGTACCTTGGGTGCATCAAAAATAACCCCGCACGGGTGAGTGTTTGTCAAAAAGGGCTTGCGATGCGTCAATTTCACTTACTAGCGAGACCTTGAGTCGTTTCTCCTTTCGTCTGGTCGGGCGTGTTGTTTCTTCTCTCCGCAGGAGAGCGATGCGTCAATCCGGTCAGCACTCTCGGGTCCGGGCAGGCCTTGCGTTGTTTTTACACGCCCAGCGGTGTTTGCATCGGAAATCTAGCTGCACAATGATCTGACAACCACGAAGCGCGGGTTGCGATCTCCCAGCCTCCGTCAGCGATGCTGCACGGTTTTTCCCCAGCTCTGTACGTCGATCTTCCGGTCGCATTGCAGGTGAGCGTCGATTTTCAGCCACGAAGCTGGCGGCGCGCCGATTTTTCAGCCGCAGATCGGAGTCGCTTCGATCTTTTCCCCTCACGTCATTCTGTGCATAGATTTCTTCCTCTTAGGCTGCCAACTTCTACTTTCAGGGTCCCAGAAACTGGATGGGCACCACAGGCAGAGTAAAAGTCTCTCCAGAGACTCCAGGTGCTGGCAGAGAGAAGTCTTTGTTGTCCCTGAGACTTGAAACAACAGGAGGCAAGCTCTAAATCAAGCCCTTGGAGATCTTCACAAGATGAAAGACACACAAAGTCCAGTCTTTGCCCTCTTACTCTGGCAGAAGCAGGATAGCTCCACAAAGCACAGTCACAGGCAGGGCAGCTCTTCTTCCTCAGCTCTTCAGCTCTTCTCCAGGCAGAGGTTCCTCTCGGTTACCAGAAGTGCTCTAAAGTCGGTGGTTTTGGGTGCCTTTCTTATACCCAATTTGTCCTTTGAAGTAGGCCTACTTCAAAGCAGAGTCTCTCTTGAATGTGAAATCCTGCCTTGCCCAGGCCAGGGCCCAGACACTCATGAGGGGGTTGGAGACTTTAGCATATACCTTTTGATCAGAGGACTGGCAGTGGGCCTGTTTAGCAGAGCCCAGTGCACAGTCAGGGTCAGTTGCCACCAGTATCAGTCAGAAAAATAGGGGTGAACATGCTAAAATGCTGACTTTCCACAGGAAAACAGAGGAAAGGTGAGTAGCAGGTGGTGAAGATGAGCTTTGGGTTGCTCAGGATAATCTGAACCCATATTCTCTTTTAATAGGTTAATACAATCAAGGTAATACTACATAGAAAACCTTTCATATGTATGTGATCATACAAAAAATATCATCAAATGTATAAAAATGTAACCACCCTAGCCACATAGGTCCTACCGTCTCTTCTGTAGAGAAACACACTGCTGAGCCTCCGGACCACCAGGAATCAGTCCACTGCACAGGACAAGGGCTGTGGAATTTAATCATGACATAAGGAATAGCTGGTTCAGAGCAATTATAAAGAATCTCTAAAAGCTGCCTACCACACCATAATCCAGAGGAAACATAATAAAAGTACAAGGAAAGCAAAAAGTGAGCGAACATAACTACTAGGTAGTCCTACAACAGGTCTGACATTGCCAGGCTCCCTTATCTCCTCAATCTAACTCGTATATATCCTCAAACGTCTGCACATTTCTGAGCACTGCCACACTTTCAATACCTCAGCCACTTAAGCCCAGAAAATCCCATTAGTAACCTAGCTCTCAGTGTGCCCCATCAGCTAAGGGCTGCTAGACATTTCATGCTGCCTCGGCTGTTAAAAGCCACTAATTCTGCTGCATATCTTTACAGCACAGCTACCAAGCCCTGACCTCACATCCGTGTCATGTCCGTCGAAGAAAATGCAGGATGCCACTCTAATAATTTGTGACATTAAGACTGTTCTCTGTGGTACAGCACACATTTTCCTGGAGCAGATTGACTGTAGGCTGCTTCCAAGTCACTGTTGCTCTGTGCTCAGAGCTTTGTTGGCTACCCTGAGCATCAACTTACCCCGCTAATCTAGTTACTCAAGGCAGCAAGAACAGACAGAGAAGCCACAGTCAGAAAGAGCTGCACCCCACAAAGTTGTATTCTGGAATTTAGAGTACTATTGGTGCCAAATATACCTATTCGTTTCCTTTTAAGAGTGTAGTTGATCTATGATGCTAGCAGTTACCCACTGGTGGGTTGCATGTTCTTTCATTCACACCACAAGGCATATTTTCCACTTTCAGAATGATATCCGTAATAGTGTCTTCTATTACCTTATCTGTTACTTCCAACATGGTGGACTCCTGTCCATTAAGGTTTTCCACATTCTAGCCTCTGCATTATGCATGTCACTGGTGGAAGGACACCATCTCTCCTCTTAGTGTTCTTTTAAATCAGATGTACTTCCACAAAGCACAGGGACATAAACTGACTGACAAAAAGTTATTTTGTGCATCCTTGTAGTACAAAGCTTTTTATTGCCTCCTGGCATTAATTTGGCTCTCAAAACTGTGCCATTGCCATTATTAATATTTATTCATTGTCTTAATTGGATTACTATGAATGTAACCATGTGAATGAGTTACGTTGTTACTCACACTTTGGGCCTTTTAAAGTAGTATGGCACTTACATTTTAGGACTATATGCATGCGTGAGTCATGTTTGCAATACTTCAGTCCTATTCTGTACTGGAATGTTGCGTTTACTGAATGGCTACATAGAATACCTACATTTGTTTATATCATTACAGATTTACACATGCATGTATACAACATATTCACATCGGTGTTAAGCATTGTAAGTGAGGTGCCATTCATGGCATGTCATTTCTTATGGGAGACAGTGGGAGGCCTAGGAAACAAGAGCACCGAGAGGCTACTATTTGAGGTCTCACCACAAGGCTCTGCTTCCCCTTTGTCCCTGGCATGGAATAAATAGGGTTAGAGGAACACCTACGAGACCATAACACCCAGGTCAGGAAGGAGAAACCTCTAAGGAATTCCGCCTCAGTCAATACATCCAGAAGGGAAAACAAGAAATTAACCCATTAAGGCGTATACAATAAAGTGCATGCAACCAGAAGCCAATTTGAAACTAACAAAGGAATTGAACAGAACTTCGAAGAATGTAAAAACCAACCATGCAGAAGAAAGCAAAAGTTCTGTGACCACGTAAGAATGAATGAGCACCCCTTCGTGCAATAGTAACTTAAAAGAAAAATCCAGCTGTTTGTCACCATAGAAATGCAACAAAGGTAGAATCGTACCAGAAAAAAGCTCACCTGACGCCCTTGAAAATCGTTTTTTTAGGACACAATGTGCCAGAAGTCGCTGGAAACCCAAAAGGGAAGAGCTCCTGCTTGTTATGAAGAAAGAGTAACCCAGTTCTTGTTTTCTGTAGGTGGCTACCTATTAGTACACTCTCAGTTACCTTTCTTAAAAATTATTCATGTGAGTAGATCCTTGAAACTTGTCATCCACAAAAAATAAACATCTCTGCGCCCTGCGCAGATGCTGCTCAAGCAGTGCTCCCACGGTCGTGAACATTCTTCTGGTACATATGAGGAATGTCCCTTCTTTCTCTGCCTTTAAACACCTCCTAAACCATTCGTTCCGAGAAACATTGTCTGTTAATAGATAATACTAGCTCTTGCTGCTCTCTGTTTTTGCCTCTGTTCATTTGTTCTCCGTACAATTTCCTACTAGATCTCAATGTTTATGCGTGATGAGCAGCTTCGTGGTACAAGTATACTATTTATTTATCTTTATACCAATTACCACCTATCAGTCGTGTTTATTCCTTGTGCACTTGAGTAAGTCCAGCTAACAAATTTCTGAACTGGATTGATCATTTTACTTCTGTTGTTGCAAAGGCTCTTTTAACGCTCTCTGACATTGTTCCACTCAATTCCGCTTGCACTCCTATTTGCAGACGGTTAGTAAAGTACTGTGACATTGTTTTACCCTCTCATACTCATGTTATTACACCTTTTTACCTCACTCAAACAATGATTACTATCAGTTCAACTGCTTCTTTTACTTCTGTTATTACAGTGATTTCTAAGATGCTCTGTAACTGTCTCCCCTTTTGCTTCTTCTGTGCGTGTTATCTCAAAGCAGTGTACAGTGCTCTGAAACCTGAATGGGTGGTGTTCCCATTCCAGAAGCTATATATAACTTACGTAAACACAAGAGCAACCAACGGAGTTGGTAAATATCACTGTGATATTTGCTCCCTGATCCTAGTAATAAATGGTCCTGTTCTTCTGTTATGGGGATAACTCAAGTCGGTAGTAATTCAGTATTATATTGATACTGATAATGTCTTTACGTATTCTGACTGTAGTGTTTGAAAATACTATTAGGTACTGCAAAAACACTTCTCGTCAGACCCCCTTATACAATAGAATTGGTCTATAGTTAAAGAAGTACAACTATTGCATTGCCTTGTTTTAGCTGATGCAGCATTCTTAATTGTAAGGAGTGCTAAAAATATCAAACTCAGTGGCCTGTTTGGGATTGTAGGCATTCAAAAATGAAACATCTGTAAGAAAATATTGCATATTGGAAAATAAGGCTGAGATAATATGTAATTTAATATTTATTGAAAATAATTATAGATGAATCCCAGAGGATTGGTGTTAGATCTGGCATCCTCTGCGTGGTCTCCCCTAACATTTTGCCTTTACTTCCCAGGTTGTTGCTGTGTGCTGGACTCTGTTTTTGCTGTTTTTGTTCCTCCACATGTGTAAATAACTTTTCCATGATTGACATATTTCATTTACTGGTAAGTCCCTAGTAAAGTGCACTAGAGGGGCCTACGGCCTGTAAATCAAATGCTGCTAGTGGGTCTGCAGCACTGATTGTGCCACCCACATGAGTAGCCCTGTAAACATGACTTAGACCTGCCACTGCAGTGTCTCCGTGTGCAGTTTTTAAACTGCCAATTCGACTTTGGCCAGTGTACCCACTTGCCAAGCCTAAACCTTCCTTTTTTATACATGTAAGCACCTCTAAGGTAGGCCCTAGGTAGCACCATGGGCTGGGTGCAGTGTATGTTAAAGGTGGGACATGTACTGATGTGTTTTACATGTCCTAACAGTGAAATACTGCTAAATTCGTGCTTCACTTTTGCAAGACCTATCTCTGTCATTGGTTAACATGGGGACTGCTTTTAAATATCCTTAAAGTGCAGTTTCTCTTTGAGAACAGACAGAAATGTGGAGTTTGGGGTCTCTGAACTCACAATTTTAAAAATACATTTTTAGTGAAGTTGGTTTTTAGATTGTTAATTTGAAAATGCCACTTTTAGAAAGTAGGCATTTTCTTGCTTTTACCATTCTGTGACTCTGCTTGTTTGTGAATTCCCTGTCTGGGTCAGACTGACAGTTGGGCTGCTTGTGAATCTCATCTAGACAGTGACATAAAGGGAGCTGGGGTGTAGCCTTCATATCCTGATGAGCCATTTGGGCTAGTGTGGAGGGAGGAGTGGTCACTTACACCTGAATGAGCTGTATCTGCCCTCATACAATGCAGTCTCAAACCCCCTGGTGTGTGTCTGGGGCCTGCCCTGGGCAAGGCAGGATCCTGTAAAAAACAGAGACCTTTCTTTGAAGTTGGGCAACTTCAGAGGCAGAAAGGGATATAAGTATTGGACCCAAAACCCCAGACTTTAGATTTCTTTGAGATTTGCTTCTGGAGCCAAGAGGAACCTCTGCCAAGGAGAAGAGCTGAAGAGTTGAGGAGAAGCGTTGCCCCTGCCTGTGATTTGCTGGGCTATCCTGCAGTTGCTGCTTCTGCCTGTGAAAGGGAACAAAGACTGGACTTTGTGGTATATTCCTGCTTGAGAAGAATCTCCAAGGGCTTGGATTAAGCTTGTCCCCTGTTCTGAAGTCTCAGTGCCATCAAAGACTTCCTCTGACAGCACCTGGACTCTCTGCTGAGACTCTTAACCTGCTAAGTGGTCCCTAATCCAGTCCCTGGGACCTTGAAATGAGAAGCTAGAAGCTGGGGGAAAAAACAAAAACAACCAAGTAACCTGACTTTGGAAGACTCCAGACTGGTGCCTCTGCCGAATCCCATGATGCCACCTGAAACTGAAGCCGTGGTAATTGCAGGAGTGCCATGACACCGGCAGGCCCAACACGCTGC
Organism: Pleurodeles waltl; assembly: GCF_031143425.1. Taxonomy (NCBI): domain Eukaryota; kingdom Metazoa; phylum Chordata; class Amphibia; order Caudata; family Salamandridae; genus Pleurodeles; species Pleurodeles waltl. The sequence continues at coordinate 291,866,127 of NC_090438.1, forward strand.
AGCCTCGCTGAAGTGTACGACTCTGTGGAATTCACTGCATACCAACTCTGCCGGAAGTGCGCAGATCCAACTCTTCGCACCAACGTCGCCTCACCTCCACCGCTCTGCAGCCGGAACCCGACGCATCTTCATGATGCCTCCTCTCCCCAGCACCTGAACCAATGTCACCTCGGTTCCAGCGACCCCGCAATCCCCAACTCCATGCACCGGGCTTGTTTCCTCAACTGTCACAAGGTATTGTACCTGGGGGTCCGTGTGACTCCGTGACCGGCACCATTAGCATCAGATTGTTGGGAACAATGCCGTCACGATGCTGTGACATCACCAATTCGAAGCATTTGTGTTTCTAAGCACTATACTGAATTATAATCTTTAAAACAAATCATAACTTTGCCTCTGTATATTGGATTTTTCTCAGCTTGGTCTTGTTTTGCTCATATAAATATTGGCTATGTTTCAAACCTGGTGTATAGTCATTTTGTAGTGTTTTTACTGTGTTTGTTAGTACAAATACTTTACACATTGCCTCTGGGTTAGAGCTTTCTGCACATGCCAAGCTACCAAGGGGGTGAGTGGAGGTTAACCAGGTGTGTTTCTTCTTTGTCCTGACTAGAGTGAGGGTCCTTGCTTGGGAAGGGGTAACCTGACTGCCAACCAAAGACCCCATTTCTAACAATTGGAAGCCAGGACTTCTAAAATTGTAATTGATTTGTGGGAATCTCTGTGTAGAATACTGACACTCCTTAAGGGAGTAGCATCCACAAGTTACAAGAAGCAATAGCATCAAAGCATGGACAATGTTATTATCCATTATATTTTCAAACTTAAACATGGTCATGATTTAAATTGGCAAATACTGTCAGGCACATATGACCTTTATTTCTAGGTCTGGTGTTAGCCAAGACCTTTTGATTTTACTTACATTATATGAACAATATACTTGCTTGAAGGGGTTTTCAGTCATCTCTCTTCACCCAGTGATCTGTTGTAATGTCATTCACATTTTGTTTGTACCCATCACTTTATGCAGCAAGGAGTAGTAGGTCAGCCTACTTCAGCCACTGTCTAACGTCATTTTGAGTGAATAAATTTTGCTTTTCCGCAAGGGGCTCATGGCCACACAGTGTAGTTCCCTTCAGTGGCAGTGTTTTTGTTTTTACTTTATTTTTACTTTAGTGTTGCCTTTGTGCTTACAGCCTGATCTGATAGTATGAGGCTTTTGATTTGAGCACAGGGCACATTCAAGCTTTATCATATCCCATCTCCTGTAATGTTGTAAATTCTTTTTGGAGTGGCCTTTGTTTATCGGACTGCTGCTATTTCATAGCATATCAGATTGTGTTCATTTGAAACTGTTAAATCAATCAATCAATCTTTTCTAAAGCACAGTTAATCACCCATAGGGTGAACTATAGGTTCTCTATAAATTTATCACCTTTTTAGTATTAATGCAATTAAGTGCATTTATAACTCCACTCCTGTATGTCATACTGGTATGCCTTTTAGTTAAAGACTGCAGTTATATTTGTAAACCGATTTTGGTCTGTATGTCATGCTTGTATGGCTTTCTGGTTGGCTTTCACTGCTCTTGGATTTCGGGCTTATATAGACAGTTAACTATTATATCAGTAATTGGAGCTGTGTTGTTTATTCCAATATCTATCTATCTATCTATCTATCTATCTATCTATCTATCTATCTATCTATCTATCTATCTATCTATCTATCTATCTATCTATTCAACCTTCGCTAGGTAGACAACCCTCTCCATTTAGCTACCTTTGCAACCATCTCTATGCAACAATCCATCTGTCTATCTATCTATATATCTATCTATCTATCTATACAGCCCTCTCTATGTCTTTGAAAGCCTCTCTATTTGTTATCATTTCAACTATCTCTATGTGTGATAACGATTTAATAACATTACAAAAATAGCATTAGAAAATACAAGAGGTTCGCAGTCAATGCCAAACAGATTGGCTTCTTTGGAGTGGTGTTAGCCAAGACCCTTTGTTTTTATCAAAACTGTATGTATAATAAAGTTAGTTGTAGATGTGTGTTGGACCTGGCTTTTTGACAGGGACATCCCCAAACTTTTTGCCTCCTTCCTCCTATTTTTTCTGACCTGTTGTTGTTGGCTTTTGACCTCTGGGCACTTTACCGCTGCTAACCAGTGCTAAAGTGCATATGCTCTCTGTGTAAATTGTACTACTGATTGGTTTATCCATGATTGACTATTTAATTTACTTGTAAGTCCCTGGTAGAGTGCACTACATGTGCCTAGGGCAGGTAGATTAAATGCTACTAGTGGGCCTGCAGCACTGGTTGTGCCACCCACCTCAGTAGCCCCTTAACCCTGGCTCAGGCCTGCCATTGCAAGGCCTGTGTGTGCAGTTTCACTGCCGCTTCGACTTGGCATTTAAAAGTACTTGCCAAGCCTAGAACTCCCCTTTTTCTACATATAAGTCATCCCTAATGTGTGCCCTAGGTAACCCCTAGAGCAGGGTGCTGTGTAGGTAAAAGGCAGGACATGTACCTGTGTAGTTATATGTCCTGGTAGTGTAAAACTCCTAAATTCGTTTTTACACTACTGTGAGGCCTGCTCCCTTCATAGGCTAACATTGGGGCTGCCCTCATACACTGTTGAAGTGGCAGCTGCTGATCTGAAAGGAGCAGGAAGGTCATATTTAGTATGGCCAGAATGGTAATATAAAGTCCTGCTGACTGGTGAAGTCGGATTTAATATTACTATTCTAGAAATGCCACTTTTAGAAAGTGAGCATTTCTTTGCACTAAAATCTTGTTGTGCCCTTCAATCCACGTCTGGCTAGGTTTAGTTGACAGCTCCTTGTGCATTCACTCAGACACACCCCAAACACAGGGTACTCAGCCTCACTTGCATACATCTGCATTTTGAATGGGTCTTCCTGGGCTGGGAGGGTGGAGGGCCTGCCCTCACTCAAAGGACTGCCACACCCCCTACTGGGACTCTGGCAGACAGGATTGAACTGAAAGGGGGCTTGGTGCATTTCTTAGACACTCTTTGAAGTCACCCCCACTTCAAAGGCACAACTTAGTATAAAACAGGGCCTCTGCCCTACCTCATCAGACACTTGCTGGAGAAGAAACCTGAACCAGAAACTACATCCTGCCAAGAAGAACTGCCTGGCTGCTCAAAGGACTCACCTGTCTGCTTTTCTACAAAGGACTGCTGCCTTGCTGTTGGCCTGCTGCCTTGCTGAACTGCCTGGCTGCTCAAAGGACTCACCTGTCTGCTTTTCTACAAAGGACTGCTGCCTTGCTGTTGGCCTGCTGCCTTGCTGAACTCTTGTCTGGCTTTAAAAGTGCTCTCCAAGGGCTTGGATAGAGCTTGCCTCCTGTTCCCTGAAGTCTCAGGACCAAAAAGACTTCTCTCTTCCTCTTGGACGCTCCGTGCGCCGAACTTTTCTACGCACAGCTTGTTCCGCGGCAAGAAAAACGCCGCACACCGAGGCTGATCGACGCGACGCCTTCAGGACGACCGAAACTTTGACGCACGGCCTCGCAAGGACAACGCCGCCCGACTTCCCGGGAGAAATCGACGCGACGCCTGCCGTGAGATCGAAACTTTGACGCACGGCCTCGCAAGGACAACGCCGCCCGACTTCCCAAGAGAAATCGACGCGACGCCTGCCGTGAGATCAAAACTTTGACGCACGGCCTCGCAAGGACAACGCCGCCCGACTCCGCAGGAGAAATCGACGCAACGCCTGCTGTGAGATCGAAACTTCGACGCGCAGCCCCGCAGAACGACGCGCAGCCGGAAAACAAGCAGGAAAATCCCCGCACAGACCCGGGACATCTGGTACTCCCCGCAAACCACAGTAAGAGACTGTCCGCGCGCCGGAAAACGACGCACGACTCCCCGTGTGGAAAATAATGACGCAAGTCCGTGTGTGCTGAGGAGAAATCGACGCACACACCAGTTTTCTCCGCACCTCTTCTCCTGTGGCCCTCTGAGGAGATTTTTCACCAGAAACCAGGTACTTTGTGCTTGAAAGAGACTTTGGGGGTCATTCTGACTTTGGCGGGCGGCAGAGGCCGCCTGCCAAAGTACCGCCTTCAGAATACCGCTGCGCGGTCAAAATACCGCCGCGGTAATTCTGAGTTTCCCACTGGGCGGGCGGGCGGGCGACCGCCAGAAGGCCGCCCGCCCAGCGGGAAACCCCCTTCCACGAGGATGCCGGCTCCGAATGGAGCCGGCGGAGTGGAAAGGGTGCGACGGGTGCAGTTGCACCTGTCGCGATTTTCAGTGTCTGCTATGCAGACACTGAAAATCTTGGTGAGGCCCTGTTAGGGGGCCCCTGCAGTGCCCATGCCATTGGCATGGGCACTGCAGGGGCCCCCAGGGGCCCCACGACACCCGTTACCGCCAACCAGGTTCTGGCGGTCAAAACCGCCAGAATCAGGCTGGCGGTAAGGGGGTCGGAATCCCCATGGCGACGCTGCCTGCAGCGCCGCCATGGAGGATTCCTCAGGCCAGGGGAAAACCGGCGGGAAACCGGTGGTTTCCCTTTTCTGACCGCGGCTTTACCGCCGCGGTCAGAATTGGCCTGGATGCACCGCCAGCCTGTTGGCGGTGCATCCGCGGTCGGTCAGAATGACCCCCTTTGTTTACTTTCTAAAGACTTAAGACACTTTCTATCACTTTTCAGTGATATCTTTACAAATTCATATTGCAACTTTGATCGTTTTGACCTGAAGATACCCAGATAAATATTATATATTTTTCTAAACACTGTGTGGTGTATTTTTGTGGTGTTATGCTATGGTGTTGTATGATTTATTGCACAAATGCTTTACACATTGCCTTCTAAGTTAAGCCTGACTGCTCGTGCCAAGCTACCGGAGGGTGAGCACAGGCTGATTTTGGATTGTGTGTAACTTACCCTGACTAGAGTGAGGGTTCTTGCTTGGACAGAGGGCAACCTGACTGCCAACCAAAAACCCCATTTCTAACAATGTGCATCATGGGGCAGCTATTGGCTGACTTCACTGTAAATTATGACATGCTGCCCTTTCATAAGTAGCATGTCCACACACAAAGTAGTCTCCTCCAGTGACAGAAACCACTATGGAAATGTTTACTTTTTGAAGACAAACATACTTTTGCCTTAAGTCAATGTTTTTTTTAGATTGATAAGGGTCCGGCAGCTTCTTTAACATTAACGTTTTTTAAAAAGCATGAAAGACCAAAGCAAAAATTGCCAAAGTCAAAAGGCTGATAGCCAGAGCCAGACCTATTGACATTGCCAGTACATGTTTTAATTTGAAAGGGATAATACCTCCACAGTACTGTTGTGGGGTACCTGCACTTCTCACTAGCAAAAAGGTACTCTGGGATAATGAGTATCTATACTTCTGTTTTCCATTTCAACCTCTGGAGGATGAGTAAGACATGTTTGTGGTATCCGCAAGAACGACTTTGTATATTTTTTATCGTTTGACATATTTCCTAAAGCAACATACATTATTTTTACCGCATATGCTCAGTATATTTATAAATACTGCCGAATATCACGCAAATGCAATGTGAGTGGTTTTAGTAATAAAACTCCATTTTCTAAATGGTTTTTGGAACATGTAAAAGAATTATTCGTTGATAAAATCTTTATTGACTTGAAATGTGTTTTATTATCTGTTAATGGATCTAAAAATAAAACTTTAGAGCATTAAAATTCCCCAAGAAAAACGTGTGTGTGTGTTTGTATCACTTTAAATTGTGCAATCAGAGACAATCTTAATCCCAGGAAGGCCTCATGGAAACCGTCCATAAAACTAATTGGACACAGAGGTGGTTGCTGTTGTAGGGGGGTAGGATTTACTGTATGCACAGCAGTTATCCGCTGGTTTAGAAAGGTTTAGAACGCCCTGTGAAGGCGTTAAAACACCACCTTTTGGGGGGCATGGTAGTCTTAAAAAGAGATCTCCATTTAAAAGTATTATCAACATTTTGTGGTACAGAATTCCGATACAAGTGTTCCCCTTCCGTGACCAATACGCTTTCATTAGTAGATTGTCTGCAAAACGTTTCTGAAGAGACTGACATTTAGAGCATGTTCAGTTCCTCACTGTGAAAAGGCATGACAGACAGTGACTCAGGCACAGGCAAAAGCCATAGGGAAGGGCTCGTTACCAAAAGTGCCCCTCAGCTGCAATCACGCATCCATCCGTCTGTGCGCTGATTCTCTCATAATTCACGCCCTTGTTGACTCGTGCTTTCACTCATTCGTCCGTTCGTCCTTCCTTTGACTCACTGTCACATTTAGTCGTTCACCCATCTGCAATAACACACAAGCACACACACGCAAATGCTCAATCACTGAAGAGGCGCATTGAGTTGGAAATCTGACTATTGGACTGTTTGCAGCAAAAGAGGAATCTCAGTCACAGGGATCATTTCAGCAAAATCACAGAATTATGTTTTCAAATAAAGAAGAAAACAGTGCCCAGGCGTGTTATATCACACAGATCAGCTGCTACTGGTTGATCCGTTCAGTACAGCTTTTACTGTAGACCACTGTACTTACATCTTTTTCCAAAAAGCCTACAGTGCTGCAATACAGCCTGCTCTGTAGCTGTTTCAGGGCATCTACTCTTCCCCGGTAAAGCTTCAAAGACAGATTGAAGGTATACCTTAAAGTTCAGGTGGAGAAAGATTGTTCTGTCATTTACCAGAGTGGGTCATGAGGCTGAATTGGCCACATTACTTGAGAAATCCAGGGAGCAGTTGGACTACGAAAGGCCTCTTTTCGAGTTGCACGTTATTTGGTGTGGGGATGGGGATGCTGCGGGGATGGGTGGGGCGGGGGCCGATTAATCTCTGATTCTGGCTGGTATGCCTGCACCAAATAATGAACCTCACAAGATGGTCTGCCCAGAATGGGAAATAACAAGCAACGCTGGGAATACAGGATCCGTTTCTGTATGTCCATACGTAATTCCCTATTTCCAGGCCAAATAACAGGCCCGTTTGTGCTGCCGTTTACCATCTGCATGTGGAAGGGGGGAAGTGGTGTAGTTGGGGATCAGAGGGAGAAGCTGTAGTGGAACAGCACATCAGGCTGGGGGGAGTAGTCTCTACTACCTTCATGGTGCCAGCAGGGGCTGACGGCACCTTTGCCTCAGCCTCTGCTTGAAGTTTCACCTAGCGTGGAGCTGGACCCAGTAAAAATAGGTTTGGTGTTTCTGGACCTGGAGTTACTAGGCCTGGTATTTGCGGACCCAGTAAACTTAGATGTGGAAACGCCAGGCCGCTTGGAGTTGCCTCGAGCCTTTTCCCCTACGCGAAACTGCAGTGGTCAACTCTTAACAAGGCCCGGTGCATCAAGGCAAAGGAATGGCGGATTCCACGGTGTGCAAGCATTCTGGCAACAATTAAGTGGCCCTTCGTGTGCACGGTTGTCAACATCCAGATGCAATCGTGTGCACAAGAAATATAGTTAAACTGATTTACTTGGTGCACTTTCAACACGAATATGCAAGTCTTCCAAGAGAGGTGAGAGAACGTGAAAACCCCGACTCTCGAAGAAGCACTGGATGTTGCGAGTGGTGAGAAGCTCCCCTTTCAAACTTGAAGCTTTGGGTAATGAGTTAGCAATAGGTTTGTGGTGGAATTAAACCACTTCATTTGGACTAAAGGCTTTAAAGAGTATATTTGGTAAGGTTGTATAAATATTTTTGCAGTGAAAACAGCCAAAATGAATCTTTTATATATGAGCCCTGTTGGCATTGGGGAGGGGTGGTATTGAGAGACATTATGAGGAAAGTGCTGTGTGTGATCAGAACGGTATGCTGTCCATTACCAGACATAAACCCTCTGTGTTTACAAGGGGAAGGGTGGATGGTTGGATAAGATGCATTACATGAGATGTATTTCAGACGTGGGCTTTGAATTTATCATGAAAGCAATGTGGTCTGTTAATTATGCGAAGCTGTGGTGAATCCATATTAGTTTTTATTGGGAAGCAGGAGATTAGCTTAGCCCTTTGGCTTGGAGGCCTGTGCCCCAGTCACCTAGTGACTTTTAACCTACTTAACTTGCTCTGTCTTAGGCCATTTATTTTATTATTTCTTTTAATATGGCTGCTATTGTTTACAGTTAGAGAAATGTTTTGATTTGCGTTATCAGTGCCACTTTGTGAAGCTGTCACTATCAGCATCATAATCAAGTGATGTACGCAGGTATTGACATCATTTCCCTTTCCCACTTACGTGTGACAGGAACATAATGTACAGTTGGTGGGAATTGCTGTCCCCTTATCTATTGTTAGGGAACATACCTGCATCAGGGGTCCTACAAGGTCTGTATTAATACATTTGACACAGACTAGCCTATCAGAGGGATTGCTACCGGATGTTATGTACGCCATTTACACTGTGTTAGAAATGGGGTTTCTGGTTGGCTAGGGTATGTACCTCAGCCAGGCAGAACTTACCCACTCTAGTCAGGGCAAGGGAGTTACACGTCCAAGATAACCCCTGCTCACCCCCTTGGTAGCTTGGCACGAGCAGTCAGGCTTAACCCGGAGGCAATGCGTAAAGCGTTTGCACAACACACACATACATGTGACGCAATATCCCCACCACAAAGGAAACACAACACCAGATTATATGAAAATACACTGTATTGTACACAACGTAATTATTAGACCAACATCACATAACAGTACTATCCTGCTACCTTAGCAGTTGTCAGAACGTTACACATTAGTTACTCTGCAAACTAGCAGTAGTCACACATAACACACAGGTTACTCAGTATTCTGCAACATAAGCAGTAGTCAGGAAACACGTTATCACATTAGAACACTTGTCATAAGCATATCATAAAACGCCCATAGTAGGAACATTAGAAAACCTATGGCAAGTTAGGGAAACATATTAGCAAGTCATGCCCATAAAAGGAACATGTGCACACATATGTAAAATCATCATAGTACAGGCAGGTAATATAACACAATGAATAAAGTCTGTAAAAAGAACTTTAGAGTATCGGTATATTGGTCCCTTTAGAAAGTACCTGTTTTGATGAAGAGGCACTTCCAGTGCCTAAAACGAATAATGGGGCCCCCGGCGCTCTTCTGCGCAAAACGGGGGCCTCCCTGATCATGGCAGTCCGAGAGGGGCAGCACGCACCCTCTCTGACTTCTTGACGGGCCCCTTCTGGGACCCGTGATCACTGGGGCCCCCCCTGGACCTCCACCGGCCCTCCTGAGGGGGGCCCAGGTCGCCCAATAAGTTTAGGAAGGAGGGGGGCGCCACGCACCCCCTCCGATTCAAGTGCGGGCCCCTCCTGGGACCCGCAAACTTTGTGGGGCCCCCCGGGCCTTGTCTGGCTCTCCTCAACAGGGGGGGAGCCCAGAGAAGTTAGTGCTGGCCCACACAAGGGCCAAGCTGGGGACCGGCGGTGCGGGCGAGCCTCCGATGAGGCTCCCGTCCCGTCCGCTCGGTCGAGGACTTTGACCGGGCCCCTCCTGGGGCCCGCGATCCAGGCGCGGCCCACACGAGGGTTGCGGTGGGGCAGGGAGCCTCCGACGAGGCTTCTCCTCCTGCCCACCTTCACGCTGGATGCTGCGACCCGTCTGGGCTGCAGCCAAAGGCAGGCACCCAAGTAGGTGCCTGCTTGTGCCCCGGGGGCGCTCTCTAGAGCGAACCTCGCCCCGGGGGCACGCTAGGAGCGTGTTCGCTCCGACATTTTCGTCTGAAGATGCCCCGGGGGCACGGAGAGGAGCGCGCCGGCTCCTCTCTTCCTCCTGGGGCTACCAACAGCGCGCTCCGACGCGCGTGAGATATTAACGGGGCCCGGCTGCGGCGGTGATTACCAAGACCATTAAATCCTTCAGGTGCGATGCGCCAGCAAGGGGAAGCGCTTTCAAGCGCTTATGGAAATCCCCTAAGGAGCGCTTTTCACAGCGCTAAGAAACTTATGCAGCCTGGGCTGCGGCGGTGATCTTCTTTTAGCAAAAGAAAAGCGCTTTCAAAGCGCAATGGCCCCTCAGCAGCCTCAGTCATTAAAAGAATGCCTTGTTCCTTGTTAAAGCATTCTGCGTAAAGGTTTGAAGGATCGTAGCAGGGGTAAGGGGCCATAGCACCCTGCCCCTGGGAACAACTAAACAAGAAGGAGCACAGGGCTGGTGGGCCCAGCTACAGGCCAGCACAAGGGGTGCAGATGGTGGCAGTTCCTCCTAGTGACCAGGCAGGTCACAGGTCAGCACAGCAGCAGCAGTCCATGGCGGTTTCCTGGTGAGTCCATTCATCAGCGTTCTGTGTCCAGTTTCAAGTTCCAAGAATGTTAAAATTGTGGGGAAAATTCCCCTGTACTTATAGTCAGTTCTTACAGTGTTTTACAATGGTAGGGAGAGGAGGTTCCAGCCAGTTACAACTGGTTCTGGGAGTGCCCCCTCTCTCCTTTCAGCACAGGCTCCAAACATCAGTGGGGGGTTAACGACCCTATTGTGTGAGGCCAGGGCACAGTCTTTACAAATGCAGGTGTGCCCCGCCTCTCCCTTCTCTCAGCCCAGGAAGACTATTCAGTATGCAGATGCACCTCAGTGACACCTCCACCCTCCCTGTGTACAGGCTGTCTGAAAAGTATGCACAAAGCCCCAACTGTCACTCTGCCCAGACGTGGATTGGAGTCAAGCTGCAAAACACCAGAATTATAAGCACAGATAAATGCGCACTTTCTAGAAGTGGCATTTCTGTGATAGTAATAAAAAATACACCCACACCAGTAAGCAGTATTTATTATCACCATCACAACCATACCAAACACGCCTACGCTAGCCCTCATAAATCAGACAATACCCCTACACATAAGGCAGGGCATTTCTAATGCAATCCTATGAGAAGGCAGCACTCACAGCAGTGAGACACCAAGTTAGGCTGTTTGTCACTACCAGGACAGGCCATGCAATATGGCACATGTCCTGCCTTTCTACATACATGGCACCCTGCCCACAGGGCGTACTTTAGGGGTGACTTACATGTAGTAAAAGGGGAGTCCTGGGCCTGGCAAGTAAATTTAGATGCCAGGTCCCTGTGGCAGAAAACTGCGCACACAGGCCCTGCGCTAGCAGGCCTGAGACAGGTTTGAAAGTCTACTTCAGTGGGTGGCGCAAGCAGCGCTGCAGGCCCACTAGTAGTATTTAATTTACAGGCCCTGGGTATAGAGATACCACTGTACAAGGGACTTATAGGTAAATTAAATATGCCAATCAGGTATAAGCCAATCATACCAACTTTAGATGGGAGAGCACCTGCACTTTAACACTGGTCAGCAGTGATAAAGTGCTCAGAGTCCTAGAGCCAACAGCGAAAGGTCAGAAAAACCAGGAGGAAGGAGGCAAAAAGACTAGGGATGACCATGCGTATGGCCAAAAGTCCAACACAACCCCCTACCAGCCAAAATCCAGGGGAGAACAATCAATACCTTGATGTACTTTCCTGATTGGGGCGATAGAACAAGGACCCAGGCCCACAACAGCAGGGGCATGTTCCAGTTCTACGCCTTCCTGACTCCACTGGGATCTCTCTGTCAATGCGTCCCAGGCAGCCTAGACCAACCCACGGGGATTCTCTAGCTGCCAATGGCCAGAACCAGGCCCCAGGCCATCTAGGAGCCTCTGGTCTCTGAAACCATAATGAGTGGGGGGTGGTAGCCCCAGGTGCAAAGCAACCTGTCTCCACTCCCTTTCCGATCAGTTCAGGGGCTCTACCCTGCCACTGATCCACCAACCTAGGGTCCGCACCCATAGGTTCTACAGGGGCTAGAGGCGAGGCTCTCCTCCCTCTACCCCTCCTTCTAGGATCCCGCCCTCCTCTCCTAGGAGGGGTATCACCAGAATCCACACTTGCCAGGGTGCTGGGTACAGCAGCCCTGCACAACTTTCTTGCCAGCCCAGGATCACTACCTGGCGACTGACCACCCAACCCAGGGACGACACCCTTGGGTTGCACCGGGGTCCGGGGCGGGCTTCCCCCTCCCTGAACCCCACTTCCAGAGTCCTGCGTCTCCCCACCTCGGGAGAAGCCACCAGAAGTTTCACACAGGGGGGTGAGCACACTAACCGCCCCCCCAACCAGGTCAGAGTTTACCCCCTGAACCTGTCTATCTAGTCCAGGGACGACACCCTTAGACTGGACCATTGCCCAGCGAACCAGGACTTCCTTGGGAGCACACCTACCCCCTACCAGATCAGAGCTTACCCCCTGAATCTGGCAATCCAACCCAGAGTCACTACCCTGCGGTTGAACCACTGCCTGGCGCACCAGGACTTCCTTGGGAGCACACGTACTCCCCATCAGGTCAGAGTTTACCCCCTGAACCTGATCATCCAACCCAGAGTCACCACCCTGCGGTTGAATCATTGCCTGGCGCACCAGGACTTCCTGGGGGGCACACCTACCCCCCACAAGGGAAACACTTTCCCCAAGGGCCACACAAGAGTCTGGCTGGTGCAGGTCTCCTGACCTCTGCCCATCGGACAGAGTCTGGATTCCCCCCAGCCCAGAAATGGTCTCACCAAGGTCATTCCCGGGGGGCTCTGCACTCAGAGCTGACCCCTGACCCTCCAGGTTCTCCACTGGGGCCCGCAGCCCCCTCTCAACCCTATGTCTGGATTTCCGCCTCCTCCGCTGTAGAGCGAGACTACCAGACACCAGGACCGGCGGAACGCTATCACCAGCCACCCGCCTAAATCCTAATGACAAAATGGGATCCTTCTGAACAGCTGGCCCTACGGCACAGGTTAGGCTCACCTCCTGGCGTTCACTCATGGAACCTTCAGGGGCCTGGGACGGTATCTTGGGCACCTTGGGCCTCAGCCCAGCCCCATTCCCTCTCCTCAGAGACGGGACATGGGGTCCCTCACCCATCCCAGTCCACTGGGACCTACCTGGGACACTCCATTCCTTTCCCACCACACCTTGTTGGGAAACACCTAGACCACTCTCATTAGGAACACCCCCTAATGTCACACCAGACCCTCTGGTACGCAACCAGAAGTCTGCCTCCTTTGCGAGCTCCCTGGGGTCAGAGAGCTCACACACTGACAAGTGTTGGCGTAACTCTGAAAAACAACAACGAAACAGGTGCTCTCTGAGAATCAGATTAAACAGCCCTTCAAAATTGTTTACTGTGCTACCCTTCACCCATCCATCTAGTGCAATGCAGCAATCCTCCACAAACTCCTCCCAAGACTGGTGGGACAGTTTCTTACCACCCCTAAACCTTTTTCTGTATTCCTCAGGGGAAAAACCATACTTCACAATCAGTGCGTTCTTCACAGCGGAGTACCCCTCCCTGTCACTCTCTTCTAGAGTCAGTAGGGCATCCCTCCCCTCCTCAGGAATAAAACTCCCTAGGCCAGTTCCCCAATCCTTCTCAGGGATCCTGCGCTCTACCAGAGCCCTCTCATATTCCTTTAACCACTGACGTATGTCACCCCCCTCTTGGAACCTAGGTACCAGATCTATGGGTATGTGAGGAACATCTTTGCTACAGCACTGTACATTGCTGCCACCACTGGACTCCACCTGCAGCGCTGGTGAGTCCAGAACCTTCAGACTGCGCTCTAGAGCGAGTCTTTCTCTGGCAAAGGCCCTCTCTGCCTCTGCCATTCTCTCCTGTACTAAGGCCTTCTCTACCTCAGCCCTTCTCTCCTCAACAGCTAGGCGCGCTAACTGCAACTTCAGGTCCCTCTCTTCCCGCCTATCTCTTAGCTCATCAGGCGTCAAGGAATGAGAGGTAGCCCTGCTTCTTACACTGGACCCAGCAAGGGACTCCCTATCACTGGGGCCTTCCCTGTCAACTGGCGTCCCCAACCGGTCATTCTCACCCTCCTGATCAGTCTCTCTACCACTCTCTAGGGATGAGGTCTGGGAGCCCTCCCATTGGGAACCCTCGCTACACTCAGGATCCTCTGGGTACCCCCTAAGCACACTCCCTCCCTGGGTAAATGTCACAAACCTTTCAAAGAAATTCAGAGATCTCCTGAGGTCCCCTTCTACAGGCAGCCCTCTCTCTCTACAGAACCCCTCTAATTCCTCCTGCGTGTAAAATGGCAGGTCCTCTAAATCAAAGGTAAGCCCCATCTTGAAAAGGTACAAATAACTCAACTGTGACAACCACAATACCCAAGCGTGAGAACTGAAAACAGGAAAAATGACCAAAGAGAGAAAGTTAAGAGAAGCCAAACATGTGATGGTCTAAACGCAATCCTTGTAGTGAAATAATGAGTCACAATGGTATTGTGCAAGCGCAAGTCCTATCCTCACCGCTGACTTCCAATGTTAGAAATGGGGTTTCTGGTTGGCTAGGGTATGTACCTCAGCCAGGCAGAACTTACCCACTCTAGTCAGGGCAAGGGAGTTACACGTCCAAGATAACCCCTGCTCACCCCCTTGGTAGCTTGGCACGAGCAGTCAGGCTTAACCCGGAGGCAATGCGTAAAGCGTTTGCACAACACACACATACATGTGACGCAATATCCCCACCACAAAGGAAACACAACACCAGATTATATGAAAATACACTGTATTGTACACAACGTAATTATTAGACCAACATCACATAACAGTACTATCCTGCTACCTTAGCAGTTGTCAGAACGTTACACATTAGTTACTCTGCAAACTAGCAGTAGTCACACATAACACACAGGTTACTCAGTATTCTGCAACATAAGCAGTAGTCAGGAAACACGTTATCACATTAGAACACTTGTCATAAGCATATCATAAAACGCCCATAGTAGGAACATTAGAAAACCTATGGCAAGTTAGGGAAACATATTAGCAAGTCATGCCCATAAAAGGAACATGTGCACACATATGTAAAATCATCATAGTACAGGCAGGTAATATAACACAATGAATAAAGTCTGTAAAAAGAACTTTAGAGTATCGGTATATTGGTCCCTTTACAAAGTACCTGTTTTGATGAAGAGGCACTTCCAGTGCCTAAAACGAATAATGGGGCCCCCGGCGCTCTTCTGCGCAAAACGGGGGCCTCCCTGATCATGGCAGTCCGAGAGGGGCGGCACGCACCCTCTCTGACTTCTTGACGGGCCCCTTCTGGGACCCGTGATCACTGGGGCCCCCCCTGGACCTCCACCGGCCCTCCTGAGGGGGGCCCAGGTCGCCCAATAAGTTTAGGAATGAGGGGGGCGCCACGCACCCCCTCCGATTCAAGTGCGGGCCCCTCCTGGGACCCGCAAACTTTGTGGGGCCCCCCGGGCCTTGTCTGGCTCTCCTCAACAGGGGGGGAGCCCAGAGAAGTTAGTGCTGGCCCACACAAGGGCCAAGCTGGGGACCGGCGGTGCGGGCGAGCCTCCGATGAGGCTCCCGTCCCGTCCGCTCGGTCGAGGACTTTGACCGGGCCCCTCCTGGGGCCCGCGATCCAGGCGCGGCCCACACGAGGGTTGCGGTGGGGCAGGGAGCCTCCGACGAGGCTTCTCCTCCTGCCCACCTTCACGCTGGATGCTGCGACCCGTCTGGGCTGCAGCCAAAGGCAGGCACCCAAGTAGGTGCCTGCTTGTGCCCCGGGGGCACTCTCTAGAGCGAACCTCGCCCCGGGGGCACGCTAGGAGCGTGTTCGCTCCGACATTTTCGTCTGAAGATGCCCCGGGGGCACGGAGAGGAGCGCGCCGGCTCCTCTCTTCCTCCTGGGGCTACCAACAGCGCGCTCCGACGCGCGTGAGATATTAACGGGGCCCGGCTGCGGCGGTGATTACCAAGACCATTAAATCCTTCAGGCGCGATGCGCCAGCAAGGGGAAGCGCTTTCAAGCGCTTATGGAAATCCCCTAAGGAGCGCTTTTCACAGCGCTAAGAAACTTATGCAGCCTGGGCTGCGGCGGTGATCTTCTTTTAGCAAAAGAAAAGCGCTTTCAAAGCGCAATGGCCCCTCAGCAGCCTCAGTCATTAAAAGAATGCCTTGTTCCTTGTTAAAGCATTCTGCGTAAAGGTTTGAAGGATCGTAGCAGGGGTCAGGGGCCATAGCACCCTGCCCCTGGGAACAACTAAACAAGAAGGAGCACAGGGCTGGTGGGCCCAGCTACAGGCCAGCACAAGGGGTGCAGATGGTGGCAGTTCCTCCTAGTGACCAGGCAGGTCACAGGTCAGCACAGCAGCAGCAGTCCATGGCGGTTTCCTGGTGAGTCCATTCATCAGCGTTCTGTGTCCAGTTTCAAGTTCCAAGAATGTTAAAATTGTGGGGAAAATTCCCCTGTACTTATAGTCAGTTCTTACAGTGTTTTACAATGGTAGGGAGAGGAGGTTCCAGCCAGTTACAACTGGTTCTGGGAGTGCCCCCTCTCTCCTTTCAGCACAGGCTCCAAACATCAGTGGGGGGTTAACGACCCTATTGTGTGAGGCCAGGGCACAGTCTTTACAAATGCAGGTGTGCCCCGCCTCTCCCTTCTCTCAGCCCAGGAAGACTATTCAGTATGCAGATGCACCTCAGTGACACCTCCACCCTCCCTGTGTACAGGCTGTCTGAAAAGTATGCACAAAGCCCCAACTGTCACTCTGCCCAGACGTGGATTGGAGTCAAGCTGCAAAACACCAGAATTATAAGCACAGATAAATGCGCACTTTCTAGAAGTGGCATTTCTGTGATAGTAATAAAAAATACACCCACACCAGTAAGCAGTATTTATTATCACCATCACAACCATACCAAACACGCCTACGCTAGCCCTCATAAATCAGACAATACCCCTACACATAAGGCAGGGCATTTCTAATGCAATCCTATGAGAAGGCAGCACTCACAGCAGTGAGACACCAAGTTAGGCTGTTTGTCACTACCAGGACAGGCCATGCAATATGGCACATGTCCTGCCTTTCTACATACATGGCACCCTGCCCACAGGGCGTACTTTAGGGGTGACTTACATGTAGTAAAAGGGGAGTCCTGGGCCTGGCAAGTAAATTTAGATGCCAGGTCCCTGTGGCAGAAAACTGCGCACACAGGCCCTGCGCTAGCAGGCCTGAGACAGGTTTGAAAGTCTACTTCAGTGGGTGGCGCAAGCAGCGCTGCAGGCCCACTAGTAGTATTTAATTTACAGGCCCTGGGTATAGAGATACCACTGTACAAGGGACTTATAGGTAAATTAAATATGCCAATCAGGTATAAGCCAATCATACCAACTTTAGATGGGAGAGCACCTGCACTTTAACACTGGTCAGCAGTGATAAAGTGCTCAGAGTCCTAGAGCCAACAGCGAAAGGTCAGAAAAACCAGGAGGAAGGAGGCAAAAAGACTAGGGATGACCATGCGTATGGCCAAAAGTCCAACACACTGCATGTCACCTTGCTACAGAAATCAGCCTTTGAATCATCATGGAGTCTGACCTAGAGATCTCATTCCATGGTGACAAAGGTTAGGGAGTGCTTCTCATGGACATGGTACTGGCAGATTAGGTTTAATACACCTAGCTTGCATTAGGTTAGGGATTAGGTTCTCTATGTTAGGGATTTTACATTTCATGTTTATTGCATGATGGTGAGGTCTTTGTATTCACAAGTCTCATCTTTACAATCATGCTTCTTTTAGTATGCATTATCCTAATCATTGCAGCTCATGCATTTTATCGAAGATTGCAGTGTTTTCAATACACTGATTGAAAACTCTCCTGCATCTCCTTTTTTGCCTGTGTGAGACTGAGACGTATTGCTAGCATGAGAAAAGGGTAACTTCCGTTCCACCACAACTCCCCTGAGATGTCACAATCTTGAGTCCTTGGATAAGGCTGACAGAAATCACCTTTTACTGTCTGAATTTTTGGTGAGGTGCCTCTAGTGAGCTGGAAGGGTTGTGCTGACAGTTGTGACTTGTTGTATGAGTGACCTAATCGCCTACAAACAAAAGTGCTGTCATCCGTAAACCAGCAGCCTCGCCTAGGAGCGAGAGTCCTTCTATGACAAAGCTATCAAGGAAAGTATGCGATTCTACACTGAAAGCTAATCAGGTGAAAATCTAACAAAAGGAATATGCAATCCCCCTTAAAGCCTGCACTAAAAAAATGTCCAATTCCAAGATTAAATATTTTAAAAATATAAATATAACAGTGTTTATATGGCATGCTGTATATTTGAAATAGAATCCTAAATGGGAAGTAATGGGGCAGGCACCACAAAAGAAATACCCCAAATGATAGGTACTATTGATATCCATTATAGTCTACGTCTACCACAAATGGATATATATCAGAGCCACTTCCTCTGTTCTGTTGATTGTGAACTGCTAGCTGGAGCTCCTCATTGCTACAGTTAGCCAGGGCATTCCCTGCTGCTGTGTCAGTCTCTGAGAATGGCCGATACCCAGGAATGCTGATTTTCTGAATGTCTACACTGATTGCTTCTGATAGAAGGTAGTCTGCTGCAGACATTGTTTTTTCCACACCACATGCTCGCCAGCACATGAATCCCTCCTGATACAATTACATCCGGGGGCAACGACCTCTTGTAATCATTACACTTGTTCTAGCATGTTGACTGCACTGTCATATTATGGACACATTAATCAATAAGAACTATTTAACCAGCATGATCCTGCTATAAGTATGGAGTTAGTATAATGAGCATGGAGGCTATGTGTGCTACCTGCAGAGGCAGTAAGAAAACATCAGATTGCCCCAGCTCAGTGGTGGCTTGCTGAAATGGGTGTCAACGCTTACCCCCTATATTTTTCTCCCTTTTTTATTTACTTATAAATTTAAGAAAAAAAAAAAATGCCATACAGTACCCAGATTGCTCTGGTTGGATGTTGTGTCTGTTGGCAGCACTTATAAGCTGCCAGTCGGGTTTCTTCTCATCGTGTTAATGCACATGTGGCCGTTGGCTGGGCAATTGCAGCCCCATCAGTATGTGAGGTTATCATCTCAGCAAAGACAGACCCAATTATGAAGATCACTCCTCGATGATGCTAAAGTAAAATTAGCCCCAGAAACTTTAAGCTTCATCCGTGCATTGTCAGATTACATTTCAGTCACGGGACTGGAGCAGTCACACTTCACCATTTGCTAGCTCATCACGTGGCCGGGTAGGGTCAGCAAGAATCACTGACCTCACCCTACTCTAAAGAGCTATTTCAAGGGGGGGGGAGTTAATTTGCAGGCAGTAAGCTGATCATTGGATCCTACACAGTGCATCAGCATGAGTTGTGGCCAATATCAGAGTTGTATCTGTGCAGTGTGCAGGCTCCAGCTCTGTGCATAGTGAGTGAGTGCACCAGGTTGGTATGTCGAGTTGCTACTATTACTGAAGGGTTAAAATTGAAAATGACTGCAGGTGAGGCCCCCCTGCAACCATGAGCTCAAATTAAACACTGACCATAGTTACATTTATCTCTTTGGTCAGCTGATATATCGTCGTACCTTCTTCTAACCACGTGCACCATATTTGTTTGGTAAACAATTCAGCAGTAAAGGCCTCTCAAAATATGTTGTGCAATGCAAGATGTAGGTAAAAACATGTTTGGCCTCATGAGATCTTGGTGATTGATAGTTCTAAAATGGGCATAAGGATGTGTTTTATCACTATTACCGATTTAGAGGGCAGATCGGTTGTGTATTACTCTTTCATTTATTCCCAGTTTAGCTATTACTAACAGCGAGTTAAGATGACAAAAATGTTAAATAGGTATATATACGGTTTAGGTGTGTGTTTCCCACTCTTATGTGCTGATATGAAAAAATAATGGCATGTTGGTGTAAGAATAGCCCTTGATTTTTGTGCTGAACTCCAAATGGCCCTTCAGTTTTGTCCCTTGCATATGTACCAACAAGCATCTGAACATTAATATTACAGACTGCTTGGTTTGCGATTTGACTTTGTGCAATACGTGTAAGAGTTCTTAGATGCATGATTTACAGTCTCTCATCTGATGGATCTTTTTAAGGTCACTGATACGCCAAGGGAGTTAGCAATAATAAAACAATTCAATTTTCACGAAGCTCAATTGGCCACACAATAAGGAACAGGAATCGGTGATTGAAGTTAGGTAACTTTAATACCAATTAATAATCAGTCCAGTATATATATGTGTCAGAAGAATATAAAAAATATACAAGATTACAGCTGGCAAGCTGAAATATCGAATTAGGCTCAGTCTCAGTAGGTTATGATACAAAATAATCACAGCCACAGCAATACAGAAAAAGAGAATTAGAAGTAGATGTTCCTTAAAGAAACCCAGATTCTCTCTCCCAAACATAGATAAATTCTAAAGTCATCCAGTCAAGGTGCTAAGTTTACAATAAGAATGGTTCGTAATGTGGGTTTCAAAGAAATTCGGAAATGCACGAATGTGTTAGCATAGTGAAGACTTCAGTAGAAGTCTTCCAGAATTGGAATAAGTGTTTAGCATGAAGCTTTACACCTGCAAAAATAAAAAAATACAATAAAAGGGAGCAGAGAGGTCTGTAACCATCAAATTCTAAGGGAATGTGCTCTAACTTTTGATCAAGTGAACATTAATTAATACCAATACAATGTCAATAACAATCATATGTCTTCACCCCACCAGCAACCAATCATTTCACTTCTCATGTTGTGCATTTGCAACATCACCTAAATTTCCCATTCCACAGAGCTTGAACAGTTACTGCAGCTTTGAGCATCTCCCATTCCTGATACGCGAAGAATGGGAAGCTTCATCTGCTCCTTGACACAATTTCTCTTCTCAGGCCTTACTATCAATGAACTAGTACATACTCATACTCATAAACTACTCCTTTCTCTAGCCTATGAAATCATAAGAACACATCTGCAAAATAAATAAACAGGCTAACCAAGCAAAATACATTTCAAAATGAAGGCCTTTAAGCATACTAACTTTAACTGGACATTTAAGGTCCACTTTAAATATATGATTATATGTGGATACATATAACTATCAAAATGAATGTAGAACATGAACAAAAGAAACATATTACTTCTGAAAATACAACTTAAAGTGTAAATATGAGCATGAATAATAAATACATGAAAGGGATTTAAATGAACATTAGTGGACACGTTTATAAAGGTTCTGTTTCTCGATAGTTACATTCATCAATGTGTTTAAATGTTCACACAAGTTAATATTATTTAAGGCACACAGTGAATATAAAGTCAACAATAAATGAAAAATTGCCCTATGATACCATGTAAAGGATAAAGTCTAAATTGCGCTGCTGTGTGTTGCCCAGAGTGATTGAAGCTAGGAGTGCCCCCAGCCACTAAAATGTTAACATGTATCATAAAATGTGCATTTTACTTAACGCCTATCATAAAGGGTACATTTATGCATATTGTTATCTTGCAGTCTCTGTGAAGTGGGCAACACTGTAAAATCAGACCTAAAGTTGAAGTGCAGCTAAGATCTAATGTGCGGAGCGAAAGGGTCAAGTGGAATAACACAGGCAAAGCATTTGCCCTGTACAAGACATGTACGCACAGTACAAATGAAAATTGGTCTAACTCGGCCACTACTCGATTCTTGCCTTTGAATATGTTGCTCTTAACGGAGATTACAGATCTCACTGCATCTTATCTTCTGTATGCAAGTATCGATCCTTTAGAAGGGCCTGTACCAACTAATGTTTTTTGGCAAATTTATTAAACTAATTGCGCGGGGGAAAGCACAAGTTTACTCCATTTAAAAATAAATTATGGGAAGCACCCTCTTAAAAAAGCGCTGTGGACCACTCAGGCTTTATGGCTGCAGTCACCCACACAGATAAATGCAACTGGTGTGCCCTGTGCACTGAGGATATCTACAACATTATTCTTTACTATTTTAATATTTTATTTCACAACCAAACCAAGAAACATAAATGGATGCTTTTACATATCAGCAATAAAGTAGAGTGAGGATAAGGAAACTTATAATAATCCTAGTATACCCACAGGGCCAACCAGGTGTAGACCTTTCATGCAGAGTGTTAGACTTTTCGTCCTTGGTGTGGTCTCCCTTAACTTTTTGCCTCTGTTTCCCAGGCTGTTGATGTGTGCTGGACTCTGATTTAGCTGTTTTTGTTACTCTGGGCACTTTACCACTGCTAACTAGTGCTAAAGTGCAAGTGTTCCTTTACAAAATGTGTATGTAATTGATTTATCCATGATTGGCATATTTGATTTATTAGTAAGTCCCTAGTACAGTGCACTAGAGGTGCCCAGGGCCTGTAAATCAAATGTTACTAGTGGGCCTGCAGCACTGGTTGTGCCACCCACATAAGTAGCTCTGTAATCATGTCTGAGACCTGCCATTGCAGTGTCTGTGTGTGCAGTTTTAACTGTCAATTCGACTTGGCAAGTGTACCCACTTGCCAGGCCTAAACCTTCCTTTTTCTTACATGTCAGACACCCCTAAGGTAGGCCCTAGGTAGCCCCAAGGGCAGGGTGCAGTGTATGGTTAGGGTAGGACATATAGTAATGTGTTTTATACACATTACGCTTTTCATTGTTTCAAGGTCTGTCCCTCTCATAGGTTAACATGGGGGCTACCTTTAAATCTGATTAAAGCATAGAGTCCCTTTGGGAGCGGACGGACATGTGGAGTTTGGGGTCTCTGAGCTCACAATTTAAAAATACATCTAATAGTAAAGTTGATTTTAAGATTGTGTGTTTGAAAATGCCACTTTTAGAAAGTGAGCATTTTCTTGCTTATACCATTGCTGTGACTCTGCCTGTTTATGGATTCCCTGTCTGGGCCAGTTTGACAGTTGGGCTGGTTACACCTCACACTAGACAGTGACACAAAGGGAGCTGGGGTGTAGTCTGCATTTCCTGATGAGCCATCTGTGCTAGGAGGGAGTGGAGGAGTGGTCACTCACACCTGAAAGGGCTGTGCCTGCCCTCACACAGAGCAGTCTCCAACCCCCTGATGAGTGTCTGGGGCCTGGCCTGCGCAAGGCAGGATTTCACATTCAAGAAAGATTGTGCTTTGAAGTAGGCCTACTTCAAAGGAGAAATTGGGTATAAGAAGGGCACCCAATACCACAGATTTTAGAACCCTTCTGGAAACCAAGAGGAACCTCTGCCTGGAGAAGAGCTGAAGAGCTGAGGAAGAAGAGCTGCCCTGCCTGTGACTGTCCTTTGTGGAGCTATCCTGCAGTTTCTGCTTCTGCCAGAGTAAGAGGGCAAAGACTGAGCTGTGTGTGCCTTCCATCGTATGAAGATCTCCAAGGGCTTGATTTAGAGCTTGCCCTCTGTTGTTTGAAGTCTCAGGGACAGCAAAGACTTCTCTCTGCCAGCGCCTAGATTCTCTGGAGAGACTCCTACTCTGCCCTGTGGTTCCCATCCAGTTCCTGGGACCCTGAAAGGAGACGCTGGCAGCCTAAGAGGAAGAAATCCATGCACAGAATGCTGTGCGGGGAAAAGATTGACGCAACTCCGATCTGCTGCTGGGAAATTGACGCGCCGCCAGCTTTGTGGTTGAAAATCAACGTTCGCTTGTAATGCGACCGAGGAACGACACACAGAGCTGGAGAAACGACGTGCAGCATCGCTGACGGAGGCTGGTGAGATCACAACCTGCGCTGCGTGGTTTTCGGATCATCGTGCAACTAGATTTTCAACACAAGCACCGCTGGGTGTGTAAAAACAACGCAAGGCCTGCCCTGACCCGAGAGTGCTGACCGGATTGACGCATTGCTCTCCTGCGGAGAGAAGAAACATCATGCCCGACCCGATAAAAGGAAAACAACGCAAGGTCTCTCTCGTGAGTGAAATCGACGCATCACAAGCCCTTTTCGACGCACCCTCGCCCGCGCAGGGTTATTTTTTTCGCACCCAAGGTACATTTTCATGCTAACAGTGTTAGTGTGTGTTTAAAACTACATGAAGACTCTTTTTCCATTTGAATTAATAACTTGTCTTGTGTATTTTGGATTTTTGTCGTTTTGGTCTTGTTTTGTTTAGATAAATATTCTCTATTTTTCTAAACCTGTGTTGTCATTTTGTAGTGATTCCATTGAGTTACTGTGTGTATTGGTACAAATACCTTACACTCTGAAGTTAAGCCTACTGCTCGTACCAAGCTACCGAGAGGGTAAGCAGGAGTTAGCTGAGGGTGATTCTCTTTTACCCTGACTAGAGTGAGGGTCCTTGCTTGGACAGGGGGCAACCTTGCTGCCAACCAAAGACCCCATTTCTAACACCGAGTAAATAAGCAAATTGGTAGGAAAAGAGACCCAGTCAATTGAATCTGTTTCAATACAGTCATGTTTTGTGGTAAGTTTGTTTTGAGCCAGGATTTGTTCAAATAATTTTATTTTGAGCTGTCTCCTAAAAACTAGGTGAGTGGTGATTTTCCTAAGATGCTAGGTAGATAGTTCCATTATGCAACCACTGCTCCAGCGAATGTTTGTTCTATGCTAATGCTGATTAACTAGCAGGGGTTCTTAATTTCTCAGACCTCTGAATCCTTCTGAGATAGTAGTTCTGCTGGATAAATTGGGTTGTTTTCATGTAAGGCCTTATGTACAAGGACACAGAGCTTGAAGCATATTACAGCTTTTATGAGAAACAAGTGGAAGTTATAAAGAATAGAAGGGATGTGGTCAAATGTTTTTGCTACATATATACCAATGTAATTGAGTGAAAAGCAGCTTTGATTGGAGCCAGCTGTAATTGGGAGACTTTAGCCAGTGCGGTGTAACCAAGGTGTCGGCCCTCTTCTCTTGGAAATAATTAGGTGCCTTATCTACTTCAACATATATTGATTGAAATGTGTTCCTTTAGCGATCCTGTCAATGATGGGATAAAGGTGAGTGCAGGATCTATGGTGAATCCTGTGTCAGAACAGTTGCGATCATTCAGATTAAGTCGGTTCAGAAGAGACTGATCCATTTTTATGCCAATTAGGTCGATTTTGGTGCGTTCTGGGTTGCAAAGAAGAACATTGTCTTTTGTCAAGTATAGAGGTCAGGGGAGGCAGATTCTTAGGACTTCAAAGTAGTGAGTGTTTAATGTTTATTGATTCAGTTGCATACCATCAGTGTACGGGTGTCGGTTTATGCTAGAGTATCGTATTACTAAACCCAATGGCTCCACATGTATTTTGAGGAGTTGGAACAGTGATTGGTCTCTGGGTGACTCCATGTTGCTATCTAGTTCGAACAGAGGTTTAGTTTCCAGTTTTTACCTAAGTGTTGTACCACGATGAATAAAGAAAGCTAGAGCTGTCTGTAGTCAGTCCTGAAAATGTTTAAGAGGACGAACTGTGAGAATATTACTGTTTTATCCTTGTGTGTAGGTTTTTGTTATATAGGCAATATTAATTATGCTTTTAAAAATAACAATTGTTAATAAAGGAAAATGTTTCCCGAGGTATGATATACTGTAGAAAACAAATGTTACTGTATGGCCAATAAAAAATAAATGGGAGGTCGTTAAGTGCAGTACAGGTATACTTGCAATCAGTGATGAAAAAAGAAAAAATACTCTGAGAACACAAAGTCTAGTGGTCGAGATGAGCTTCGGGGATTAAATGTATTTTATTGATTCACCATATTCATAAGTATTGCTACAGCTGTGTAAAGAAAAGCTTGCCCTGATGCTATCTGTGATTTGCCACTTATGTGTGAGTGGGTGGGTGGCTTGTCTTCCCCCTATCCTGTTCTGTATGTATAAGTAAAGTGTACTCGTGCTGTGCCAGTTCTCTGTGTCACTTGCATTGTTGCTGAATATACTGTCCCTCCTGAGTGTATGTTCAGAGCTTGTGCTGCACTTGTTTTCTCTGCATGGGCTGATGCTGCCGGTCTTTTGCCTTTCCCAGCCTCTGTGCTTGAAGGAAGTGTACACAGTGGCTGCCACTGCTGTGCCTGTTATATATGTGAATAAATATTGCACAGGTGTGATTTGTGCTGTGAATGATCTGTGTGTGAGGGAGGATTGCACCCTGATACACGTGCTGCACTTGGTCGATATGTGCGAGAGACAACTGCACTGCTTCTTGCACTGCCAGTTGTATGAGAAAACATGTGTCTGTACTGTGTGCAAAGCATCATGCATCCCGCCTGCCTGTGATACGCCTTTGGGGACTGTGCATTAGCTGCGATGTGTGTGTTAGAGAGAGCTGCTTGCAATGCTCCCTCCATGGGGTCTCTTCTTCATGTTTGACTTAAACCTTTGCTCCATTTGCTGTACCAGCAATGTGTAAGATGGACTCTTGCAGTTCTGGGCCTGTTCTCAGAGGCATAGCTTGGTCAGTAAGATTAGGGAGATGTGAGCTTCAGGTTTTCCAACAACGATGCTGGCATATCCTGTTAAAATAAGTTATAAGAGAAGCAATACAGAAGAAGAGTTTAAGGGGTGGTTTCAAATCAGAGGCAGAGTGTGAGACAGTGTGTGGTTTGGGTGTATATGTAAAAATCCTAGGTGAAATCCGACAGACTTCTCACGGTACTTGATTGAAAAGACCTGTGTCCAACTATTTACTAGCGAATGGAGTTATTTATTAAGGAGGTTTAACACCCCAAACATGAAATCAACTTTCTACGGAAAGATTTCAGCATCACTTATGTTACCTGTAGGTCAATCAAGGTGGTATAAGTTGTGGCGTCTCTCTTTGGCCTCATTTTGGGTCTTCTGGAATAGAACCTGGTGTTCTCACGAGAAGATAGTACACCTTTTCCTCTTTAGGTTTCTAACCTACTTGAACGTGACCCAAGAGTCAACAAGTCTTTCCTTTGTGGCAAAGTGTAAACCACCTCTGTTTGGCCCCTACTAATAATCCACTGTGCTGTGCCATTTGCAGTACAGATTCAGCCACACAGTGCGGAAGCTCCTATTCTCTCACAGTCTCTGCCACTTTACTGTGTGGCTTGAAAGTTATCATCCGCTACAACAAAGTTAGTCTCAGTTACTGTAATCCTATATGAATGTTTTTTTTTCCTTTTGTTATTAGGGTCAGTGCCATTGAATCGATCCAATCCATCCATACCCATGTAAACCCCTGAGAGATGAAACATTTTGGTTGGGCTACACTTCTGAAGTCTACCTGATTCTTGAGGTTGCTGAAAGCTGGGGTGCGGCATAAGTACAACTGGATGGAGCTGTCTCTGCCTCAGCTACACCGTCTGTTAGTACACCATGAGTTTCCATGATTAAGCCTTCCCTATTCCCTCTGGGAAATCTGCAGAGATTGTGTATAGCCAAGCAGGGTCTTGGGGGTTGAAAAGTGCTCAGAGACATGGAGCCGTTTTCCAGCACTTTTAGTCGAGCCTGCAATCCAACCCCCAAACAGGACACATTAACATCGTTAACCATTCAGGGCGTGATTTAAACTTTTTAGCGGCGCATTTGCATCATTTTTTTAAGTAAAAGCAGCGCAAACTTACAAAATATAATTGAATTATGTAAGTTTGCACCGCTTTTGCGTAAAAAAATGATGCAAATGCAGCGCTAAAAAAGTATAAATCGGGCCTTTAGTGTCGCTGAAACTGCAGAACCATCTTATCACAAAGTTGCTCTTCTTTTCTCACAGAAGCAGATGGTAATGTAGTGCAGATCCAAGAGAATAAGTCTTCTTTTTAACCTAAGACTTTAACAGCCAGTCCTGAATAGTATTTGATGGAAAATAATATCTATTGATTGACCTGAAAATGTGTAGTACTTGCATTTGGCCTCTTAATTCAAATTGGCCTGCTGAAGGTGTGGAATAGAAAGAACTTGATATAAACTAGCATTACAGGAGTTCATTATTCCTTTCAAGCCAGGTCATAGAAATGGAAATGAATACGAAAAACGTCTTCAAAAAGGTCCATGTCATCTCCATTAAATGGACAATGGCTGGCGCCAAATCACAAAGTACATATGACTAATCCACAGGCATTGCCAAGGAGATGATTCTTCTAGTTCAAACAGATCTCACAAAAACTTCTAATGCCCTATTCTGCTGTTCATCAAGGCTCATCAGTATTACAAAATGAGAAATTACTTCCTCTGCAACAGATGTCACCCTTTATATCCCACTCGGACATGTGACCACAACTTAAACAAGCTTGTCAGCGTAATGTAGGCACGTTACAAATCTCCAGAATGAATGGAAGTATATTTTCTATTACTTTCTGAAAATGCAGATATATTCTGTGCGATCAGAAACTAGGCAACCTTGAATGTATAATAGACTAACTAGGTCTGGTTCTCTCTCTCTCTCTGTTCCTCTTTCTCTCTTTCTCTTTCTCTCTCTTTCCCTCTCTCTCTGTTCTTTCTGTGTCTCTCTCTCCGGTTTATTTTGACTTGACTTTGCATTTACTTACAAGGTTGTAACTCAAGAAGGGGATATAAGGGCAGCGAAAACGATGCAAAAAAGCATTAATAGGATGGGACAAGCAGTAAGTTATTACTAAATACCCAAGCCCCTTACCAGGAACCCTGACTTAGTATTGCAGCCTGTGAAAGGGAGTACTAATGTTGGGGAAAGGGAGTAGTTGTGTATACCACGCAACGAGGTAAGCTAAATATGACAAAGGCAACTAATGGCATATCTTGTCTGAGCACATGCACTCAGGGGACCTTCATTTAAAGCTTGACCCCACACCCTGCATCAGGGTGTCGGAGTAGATAGTGAACATGCTTGTGCCAGATGACACACTACATTCCCTATCAAGATGGTTCTGAAATACTATACATAAACAACACTCTTCTAGTTTCACAACCTCAAGGTTTTGCTCAATAGATATAACCTTGCAACTGTTGAAATAGTTGTGGGTTTGGTCTGGGGCTGTACCGACCTACACTTCACCCAAAAGATGTCTAGGGTTCTGGCAGTGGAGGTTGCAGCACCTGGCACCTAATCCCAACTTTCTGGGTAATGACAAGGGCTGGCTTACTTACTGCTGCCATTGGGATGGTCCATTCCTCTTATTCACTCCACCTCATGATCAGGGACACTTCCCCTCTAGTTGTGGATGTTCGCACTGCTTAATTTGCAAAAAGAAAAAAAGTTATTGCCAGGGTCCTTTTCAGGGGGCAGCAGCAGCTTGCACCATGCTTTGCCCCTGTCAACTCTGTCATTGACAGTGTCAACACAACTACTAGCCATCACACTTCTACATGTGTAACAATTCATTCTATTCCAGGCCACCCAAAGCAATAAAAATGGCTTGGCTGGCAGGTATTATTCATAATTAATGTATATTGAATTAATAAACAACTGCTGTTATGCTCATATCAAACTTTGACACACAGACCACCATGGGGCTGACTGACATAAGTGTCAGTGTCGAGAAATAAGTGCTGTTGCGGAGCACCATAAACTTCCCACCTGCAGTGTTGTGAGAGAAGAGGTCAGGGAGAGGTTCACTGTCTTCTTCATGGCCGTCATCAGTCGCCATGAGCATGATCACATCAGCCCTGTCATAATAAGGTTAAAGGTGTGTTAGAAATGGGGTCTTTGGTTGTCAGTCAGGTTACCACCTGTCCAAGCAAGGACCCTCACTCTAGTTAGGGAAAGTCACACACAATCCAAATTATCCTGTGCCCACCCTCTGGTAGCTTGGCACTGAGCAGTCAGGCTTAACTTAGAAGGCAATATTTGTTCAATAAATCATGCAAGAACACAGTATAGCACCACACAAATACAACACACAGTGTTTAGAAAAATATATACTACTTATCTGATAAGATGCAGGTCAGAACGATTAAAATGCAATAAGTAAATTTTGAGATATCACTGTAAAAGTGATATAAAGTATCTTAAGTCTTTGAAAAACAATAAATGTCTCTTAAAAACAATAAATGTATCTTGCAAGCACAAAGTACCTGGTTTGCGTTCAAAATCTCCACAAGGGACCGCAGAGGAAGTGATGCGTGGAAAACGGGGAGGTGTGCGTCGGTTTCGCCCCTTTGCACACCGACTTCCGTTGTTACTTTCCACACAGGGGAAGTCTTTGCGTCGATTTCCGGCGCGTGGACTTGTTTCCTCTTCGGATTGCGGGGTTTTCTGGTGCTCTGGGGAGGATGCGTGGAATCCTGGGCTTGCGGAGGGAAGTCACAAACGCGCCGTCGATCCAGTGGGTGTTGCAAGGAAATTTCTCCTGCACTGCAGGCGCTGCGTCGTTCTGGGTCGGCTGTGCGTCGATCCAGTGGGCCGTGCATCAAAGTTCTGGTCGCTACGCTGGGGCTGCATCGGTCTTCTTTTTGCGAAGTCGAGCTGTGTCATTTCAGTTCAGCGTGCAGTGAATCTCTGACAGTGATGCAGGCTGTGCATCGTTTTTTGCAGGTTGTGCGTCGAATTTTCACCGCACAAGGAGTCCAGTTGCAGGAGTGAAGTCTTTTTGGTCCTGAGACTTCAGGGAACAGGAGGCAAACTCTATCCAAGCCCTTGGAGAGCACTTCTCAGCACAGCCAGAGAGCAGCAAGGCAGCAGGGCAACAGCAAGGCAGCAGTCCCTCTCAGAAAAGCAGTCCAAGTGAGTTCTTTGGGCAGCCAGGTAGTTCCTCTTGGCAGGTCTGGTTCAGGGATTCTTCACCAGCAGGTTTCTTGTCCAGAAGTGTCTGTGAGGTAGAGTGTCTACCCCAAGAAGTGTCTAAAGTCTGTGGTTTTGGGTGCTCTTCTCATACCCATTTTGGCCTTTGAAGTAGGCTTACTTCAAAGGAAAGTCTCACTTGTTTGTGAAATCCTGCCTTGCCCAGGCAAGGCCTCAGACACACACCAGAGGGTTGGAGACTGCATTGTGTGAGGGCAGGCACAGCCCTTTCAGGTGCGAGTGACCACTCCTCCCCTCCCTCCTAGCACAGATTGCTCATCAGAATATTTGGCTACACTCCAGCCCCTTTTGTGTCACGGTCTCGAGAGAGGTGCCAAAAGCCCATCTGTCAAACTAACCCAGACAGGGAATCCACAAACAGGCAGAGTCACAAAAATGGTTTAAGCAAGAAAATGCCCACTTTCTAAAAGTGGCATTTTCAAACACACAATCTCAAAACCATCTTTATTAAAATATGTTTTTTTAAATTGTGAGTTCAGAGATCCCAAACTCCAATTGTCTATCTGCTCCCAAAGGGAATCTATGCTTTCATCATGTTTAAAGGCAGCCCTAAGGTTAACCTTTGAGAGAGATAGGCCCTGCAACAGTGAAAACCGAATTTGGCAGTATTTCACTGTCAGGACATGTAAAACACATTAGTATATGTCCTACCTTAACTATACACTGCACCCTGCCCATGGGGCCACCTAGGGCCTAACTTAGGGGTGTCTTATATGTAGGAAAAGGGAAGGGTTAGGCCTAGCAAGTGGGTACACTTGCCAAGTTGAATTTACAGTTTAAAACTGCACACACAGACACTGCAGTGGCAGGTCTGAGACATGATTACAGGGCTACTTATGTGAGTAGCACAACCAGTGCTGCAGGCCTACTAGTACCATTTGATTTACAGGCCGTGGGCACCTCTAGTGCACTTTACTAGGGACTTACTAATAAATCAAATATGCCAATCATGGATAAACCAATCAACAGTACAATTTACACAGACAGCATATGCACTTTAGCACTGGTTAGCAGTGATAAAGTGCCCAGAGTCCTAAAGCCAACAAAAGCAAGTCAGTAAAAATAGGAGGAAGGAGGCAAAAAGTTTGGGGGTGACCCTGCAAGAGGGCCAGGAACAACAAGGTAGTTCACATGGATGACCCTGTAAGGGCTCTCCTAGGGGTGCCAAGGTCCACCAGAGAGGTGACCTCCCCTTTTCTCTCAAGGATAGGGTAGGGTTAACTCCACATGTCCTCAGGGACCCTGGGAGTCACAGGCTCCAACATCCATACCTTCTGCACTGGTTGGTACTCTACCAGTGCAGCCTCTTAGTCAAACCATTGCTTCTGGAGCTCTTGGCTTGTCTCTGGGTTTTTGTTGACTTTTTACATGTACTCAGCGATCCTAGAACATAGGCCAAGCACATAGTCCACTATTTTTTGTTTGGCCTCTTTGAGAGGCATCTCCCAGCCTTCCCTCACCAGACTCAGTGGTCCCATAACAGAATGGCCAAACAAAGGTTCAAAGGGACTAAAGCCCACTCCCTTTTGAGGCACTTCTCTGTAAACAAAAGTCAGACGTGGCAGGAGGACATCCCATCTCCTTCTGAATTTTCCAGGGAGCCCCATGATCATACCTTTCATTGTTTTGTTGAATCTCTCAACTAAACCATTTGTTTGGGGTAAGTAGACATGAAGTTTGTCCTCTGTGTGAAACCACCTCCTTAGGGAAGCCCACCCTAGCAAATATACTGATGGGGGTTCTGGCAACTGCAGGGGCAGTAGCAGTCCTAAGGGCAATCGCCTCAGGGTACCTGGTGGCATGATCCACTACCACCAGCATAAATCTGTTCCCGGATGCTATTTTAGAGACCAAGGAGCAAACAATGTTAACCAATACCCTTTCAAAGGGTACTACTACCACTGCTAGAGGAATTAAGGGGGGCTTTAGTTTGCCACCTTTCCTGCCCCTGGTTTCAAAGGTGACACAGGAGTGCCAAAACTCCTTTATCTTTTGGGACATACCTGGACAGTAGAAGTGGTTCAACAACTTACTCCAAGCTTTGGTCAGGCAAAGATGCCCCGCTAAGGGGATGTCATGAGCTACATGGTTCAGAATCAGACCTTAAGGAGGAGGAGTTTAGTATTTATTTTATCTTTCTATGTAACCATAAAGCTTCTGTGTTGTTTCCTAAAATTTTAAGTGAATAGTAACTAGTAAAAGAACTTAAAGAGGAGTAGAGCAAAAATTGATCCAGAAGAAAGGTCCTCCCTCTGTCATATGCATCTGATGTAACAGAAGATGGATAAGCAAAAGTGTAGAAAGAAAATGTAGTATAAAAGATCCTCCTCACCATCAGATTCCTGACTTTCCAGCTGCATATGATTAATTTTTCCAAAGATCCCTGATCAGATACAAACACATATTGTCTGGAAAGTTGGAAGCATGGGAACTTCAATCTTGAAAGTATGTCATCTGCTTACATTTTCAATATGCCTTCCTTTGCTTTTAAGCTTTTTTTCAGGACATGCTTTATTCTTCTTAGCAAAGTTTCAGTCCTGATCAACAAAGCCACTTTGTTTGTATATGGACGTCAATTCACCAAATGCCAGGGGTAGCAGAAGTGACATTGTGCACCCTTGGGCCTCCACTTTCACTCACACACACTTACGTACCCATACATACAAATTCACACTTACACGCATGCTCTCTCACATAAACACACTCTCACCCACAAGCATGCACACAACATACATTTAAAAGCATTTTTACTTACCTCAGCTGCCATGAAAGGGCACATTCCCAGCTAATTGTACCATATTTATATTACACTAATAGTGAATATTATACTATTATTCACTATTAGTGTAATACAAATTGACAGAAAACAGAGAGAGTGGAGTACCAACTGACGTTCATAAGGACGAGCTGCCACTGTGTACCTGGCAATGAATATGCCACCTATGAGGTCAGCGGACATAAAGGCAGTGCCAGAGGTCGTGAAGGGCAAGCCAGAGGTCAGAGCTGCGACCTTTTGCGACCTCTAAATGATGTCCATGCGTTTGTAACCGTGAGCTTACAACTGAAAAGGTCTCCATTTACACCTATCCAAAAGATACCCTAGTAGTAGTAGTAGTATGTGCATTGACTCCTGCATGATTTACACCATGACTGCTACAACTACAAAGTGGTAAATCTCAGGCAAAGGGTCGGGCTTACCGGTCATTCACAAACTCCACGTGTACCCCTTCCATCCTGCAATTGGTTGGTTATTTGCTCCTGCTAAGGGCTGGAGTAAATCTCCTTCCAGCGTAGGAAGAGGAATGGAACACTGAGAATCTTTGTGAGGAAAGGAAAGGAGTTTCTCTTTTGGGAAATGGTTTCCCTGTGGAAACAAATGTTAATTCGACAGCTGGGCTTCTTTTCTCCATTGTAGAATAGTACTCTGAGTAGAATTGTGGAAATGGCATCATACAGAAAATGTCAAGAGAAATTGCTAGTAGTACTCCTGGAAACTGGAGACTAGCCAAGATTAACAGGTATAGTAATGCCAATGTTTGTGAATTTAAAAAATTAATAAATCTGCACTTAATCTCTAGGAGTAGTTCAATGGTTGCAGATTTACTACTTGTGTTTTTTCACATAACAGAACATCAACAGCAATCCCATTGGAGGACATTGGCTGCCACTTCAAATCTGTTTTATTTTTAATACATCCACATCTTCTGCAGTATTAAAAGTGAAACTGAGCTGTGTGACACAGAGAGCAGACCAGCGTTTCAAAAGATTGTTGCTGTTGTTCTGGTATATGGAAAGTTAAACTTTGACAAGAAAAGAAAATTGTCACTAATTCTGTCAAGATTCCTCCAATGTGACTTTTTAATATTCTTCTTGATGCACCTCAAAGGTTTTCATCAAGAAACATTTGAAGTTCTAGCTGTTCTAGCAGGCCACAGCACTTTGCCCCAGTATCAAAAACACTGTTTCTTTGTTCCTGTGCCTGCGTGTGTGATTTATTATCTATTTTAGTGGAGAAGTCATGGCTCTTTACGGTGTAGACAGAAGTGTTTGCTTTCACATATGCATAGGCAGCATTTTATGATGACAAAGAGCAGTAAATGTTCTGACGTGAAAAACAGTTATTCAGGGAACTGCTGTGGGATAGAAATTCAGAATTCAGCTGCGCATACAAATAACGTTGAATAAATCATTGGCTACTCAATCTTTTACTTAAAAATGAAAAAATACTTTAATCCGCACACTCCTAATCCTAGTTTATTGCTACGTTTAAAATTACAAATATATACACAATTCTGGCCTATTTTACTTGATAGGGATGTTGTACATGAAGCACAATTTACCGCCTTTGTGATACGTTTTTCGCAATACAAAAAATGAGGTCTGTTGCCTTTAAAAGTGAATAGAAAGACCTACAGTCTTTAACATTACCACCCAAATTATTCCCTATTGGCTTTGTGACAGGGATGCCAAGACAATCAAAACAAGGTAAATCAATATGACTTTATAACAATGCCTTATTATAAAATGAGGGTGCACCACTATTCATGGTGACCCGGGAGCCCGCTGGTAGCACTGTGCGTTACCTGTGCATGTGCGCCACACCACAGCTCACTACTTGCCAGTCTGGCACCCGGGGTGTTAATGTCCCATCTGTAAGAAGCTAATACTGAGTGTTTAGCAGTAAGAAAGAAGTGTCTGTGCACCATGTTTCAGAGCATTAGTACTGAGCGCAGAATCAGCCAGTCAAGTGCAGCTTCCTATGTCAGAGTTGGGGAGCTAACTCCCTGCACTGATCCCCAGGAACAAGAATATGGGCCCATTCTATGTGCTCAAATATATAACAGTGCTATATACACAAGAGTTAGGAGACCATGGACCACCGCCAGTGTTCCCTTTGTGGGCACAGGCTTTGAAGCAAGTGAAAGTGACTAATATCAAGATAATAGATGAATGGGGCGCCAGTGGGTACAAACCCTCATATCCATATTATTTGCAAACAAGATGATCTCTGCAGATTCATTCCTTTACTGGTGGTCATCCACAGCTTTCGTCTCTGTCTGGAAACAAAAGAAGATTTCAACATTTTTTTATTCTGATTGCACTTTCTTCATATCCTGCAACAATCATTTTGACTTAATAGTTTAATAACCAATTTCTATACATTGCTAATGAAGCACCTGTTCTGCAGAAAAAGAATTGCAAACTGTATTGTAGAAATTAGGACATCTAGTTCCAGACTTTTAGAGCATGTCGTCAAACTATCATTCCTAACCCTTGGGTACCGAGGAGGCAGTCATTGGTTTTAGTGCTTTGGATAGACTCCAAGGAGCTGGTGAGTGAATGGAAATGAGTTTTAAAAGTCTACATTTTCAAGTGGTAATGCAAAACGAAATGAATGAAATCCAAATGATTCTTAATGTATCAGAGTTTTTTCTTTTTCTTTTTTACTGGAAAAAATATTACTTTTCAGCGCATTTTAATGCAAAGATTTCTATTGCACAGTTCTTGAGGAAATCATTTCCTGACTGCCATGTTTCAGAGCCTATTTTGACACTGTAGGTGTTATGGATTTGAGATTGAGAACAAAGGAGAGCTCCATTTTGTTGTCCCAAACCATTTGAGTAGCTCGAGGGGTGGGGGAGGGGGGTGGGGGGGTCTAAGAAAAGAGCCTCCCCTATTTTCTGTGGAAATTGGAGAATAGCACTTAACATTGTTTTGTGTGGTTCTAAGTTGGGGTCTACTAAAAGAGTACCTTGAATATTTTCTACGTTGTGGAAAAACCATGGGATGCTGTGGTTGAATCTTCATGTATCGATTTCTGGTACAGAACTTGGATCATCTCTCCGGCACAAACTGTCCAACTGCCTGGCCAATGCATGTATGCAAAGCACATCACAAGGATGTATGAGCGTTATTTGTGTTTGTAGAGGCAGAAGTAAGTTTTGATAATACTTTAAGAAATTGTTTATCAAAAGCTAAACCGATGGAGGATGAGCTCCCTTCTGAAGATGGAACTTATCCCCTTTTGTGTCAATGTTATGCATTTTTTGAGACATTGCAACATTGGTGTTTACCAGGAAGCTTAATGGTCTTTGACTCCAATTGCACAGATCGTCTGAGTTTATTACAAAACTATCAAAGTTCTCTGTTCTTCCATGTTCAAATTCCTTGTTAGAGGAAACTACTGTGAAGAAGCATTTGTCCTGGCAGTTAATCCAGACATTGTCTATTATGCTCCTATCACATTTTGTAGGTAATATAGTTAAATATACCTATCAGTACCAGGTCTGTAATGCTGTGTCAGAGGCATTTAACTCATTTATTTCATATTGACTTATCTATATTCCTGTACAAATGCGAAGTGATGTGCTCTGCCACTTGGTCCAGAGCAGTTCATTATGGCGTTTCCTAGAGGGAGTATTAGAAGTGCCTTGAAGGGAGGAGGAATGGACAATTCAGCTATTTTTACAACACATACATTATGTGTATTTCAAAGACAAATCACGTGTAGCAATATTTGCATGTAAAATAGATATCTTTTTACCTAGTTTATTTACCTTAAACAAATGTATCCTGTGCAGTGTTTATTGCCTTACGATGGAGCGTTGCCTTGACAGATCCGATAAAGCACCCATATACCGTATCTTTATGTTAATTTATTTATGTACTAATTCGGAATGGAGCCACCTTATGGCCACTACATTGAGCTACGTGATATGTAATATTTGTAACATCAGTGTCATTAGAAGCTGTCAGAACAATGTTTCTAGCGCTAATATATCAATAGAAACAAGTTTTGAATAGTACGAGACTTTTTAAAGCAACAAGTGTGGGAAGTTAGACCAGAATTTGCAGCAACAAGTAAATGAGCCAAGTTCAAAATAAACACGAGTCAAATGAAGCAGCAATTTCAATGAAGTGATTGGCTCATTTCTTTGAAATAAAACTTTTGAAGCATCTTGTTTCTTCCATCATGTTGTTTCAGATGGAGTGTATGCTGCTTGTCTATTATGTTGATTTATGAAGGTGATATAGTGTAACTCATCCTAACCCTCAGTGTTTTTTCTGTGTTCTATCATTATATTTAAAAAGTACAGTACAGCGTACCCAATAATAATAAAGCCTGTGGCAGTTGACTTATTCTGTGTCTTGACATTTATGACAAATAGGAAATTTGCAGGGCATGTAAATGTCAAAGAATTAAGAGCCATAAAAAAGTTTGACTTTTTTACGTTGTTGACATTCACTGTGTATAATCAGTGAACATTTGCACATTGAATAAGGATCACCGCAAAGCTAGCAGAGATTACTCGATGCCATTGGGAATTGCTTAAAATACAAAAGGGAGAGAATCTCCCCTTCTATAAACCTCACCTTGTTCAAATTTACAGAAAAGAAGAAGTATTTTAATTTAATGTCGGGCTGCCTCACACATGAGGCATTCCCATTTATTAACTTTAAACGAGGACCTGTTGATTTCTGTGGTTACATGTAATGATTACAATAACATAGAATGAGAACAGATTCGTTATAAGTGACCCTAGAATAGATTTTTATTTTTTTACTAATGATCATATCTTGTATAGTAAATAACTACCAGTTTTAGTAGAATTTAAGTCAATCTGAATAGAATAGTTACATCTTCACACTGCTCTAAGAGGTTATTTGATCTTTGTATTATCAGTTTTTGAAAACTTTGTGACTGTTCCCCGAAATTACATTATAAAGAATGTGACGTAAGATACAGTATTAGTCGTACAGATAATAATGATTAAAACAAATAACAACTAAACAAGCATTGGCAAAGGAAGAAGGTTGTGCTGCTTTATAATTTTAAACATTACCTTATTGATTAGTATTTGTGGTGCGCAGATGGGCGAGTGGGTAAATGTTATAATGAGGCAACAGTTGAACAGGTGAGTAGAGTATGGATGGATGGTTGGGTGAATAAGGGTGAGTGTATGAGCGGATTAAACAGGTCAATTCATGTTTGGATTCAGACAGATTATACAAATCCTAAAAGCTGAGACCTAGCAGATCAGATGAAATAATGTTACAAAATGATAAGAATTACCAACACTATGGCAGTAGAAGAATCGGAGTGTGACAAGGCACATTGTGCCAAGAATGCCATAATATCTAAAGCATTACCAGAGTGCTGCTAATGTAATCATTATACAAGGGCTGGTTACTATGGCCATATTACTTACAATATGTTAAGAATTGCCACCACTATGTATGGTCAAATCTCCCTCATCATTCTGTAAAATTATCCTTATGCATGTTCATGTTTGCCCCACCACTAATTCGTCTAAACTGCTTCATAAGATTTGCATTAGGAAATTTTGTATTCCTGCCTGTTAGAAATTGGGTTTTTGGTTGGCAGTCAGGTTGCCCTCTGTCCAAGCAAGAACCCTCACTCTAGTCAGGGTAAGTCACACACAATCCAAAATCAGCCTGTGCCCACCCTCTGGTAGCTTGGCACGAGCAGTCAGGCTTAACTTAGAAGGCAATGTGTAAAGCATTTGTGCAATAAATCATACAATACCATAATATAACACCACAAAAATACACCACACAGTGTTTAGAAAAATATATAATATTTATCTGGGTATTTGCAGGTCAAAACGATCAAAGATGCAATATGAATTAGTAAAGATATCACTGAAAAGTGATATAAAGTGTCTTAAGTCTTTAAAAAGTAAACAGTCTCTTTCAAGCACAGAGTACCTGGTTTGGAGTGGAAAATCTCTGCAGAGGGCCGCAGAAGAAGAGATACGTGGAAAAATAGTGTGTGCGTCGATTTCTTCCCAGCACACACGGACTTGCGTTGTTATTTTTTATGCGGGGAAGTTGTGCGTCGTTTTCCGGTGCACGCACAGTCTTTTTCTATGGGTCGCGGGATTACCAGATGTCCCGGGTCTGTGCGTGGATTCTCCTGCTTGTTTTCCGTCTGCGCGTCGTTCCGCGGGGCTGTGCGTCGAAGTTTCGCTCTCACGGCAGGCGTCGTGTCGATTTCTCCTCTGGAAGTCGGGCGGCGTTGTCCCTGCGAGGCCGTGCGTCTAAGTTCCGGTCGTCCCAAAGGCGTCGTGTCGATCAGCGTCGGTGTGCGGCGTTTTTCTCACCGCGGAACAAGCTGTGCGTCGAAAATTTTGCGCACGAAGCGTCCAAGTGAAAGAGAAAAGTCTTTTTGGTCCTGAGACTTCAGGGAACAGGAGGCAAGCTCTATCCAAGCCCTAGGAGAGCACTTTTACAGCCAGACGAGTTCAGCAAGGCAGCAGGCCAACAGCAAGGCAGCAGTCCTTTGTAGAAAAGCAGACAGGTGAGTCCTTTGAGCAGCCAGGCAGTTCAGCAAGGCAGCAGGCTAACAGCAAGGCAGCAGTCCTTTGTAGAAAAGCAGACAGGTGAGTCCTTTGAGCAGCCAGGCAGTTCTTCTTGGCAGGATGTAGTTTCTGGTTCAGGTTTCTTCTCCAGCAAGTGTCTGATGAGGTAGGGCAGAGGCCCTGTTTTATACTAAGTTGTGCCCTTGAAGTGGGGGTGGCTTCAAAGAGTGTCTAAGAAATGCACCAAGCCCCCTTTCAGTTCAATCCTGTCTGCCAGAGTCCCAGTAAGGGGGTGTGGCAGTCCTTTGTGTGAGGGCAGGCCCTCCACCCTCCCAGCCCAGGAAGACCCATTCAAAATGCAGTTGTATGCAAGTGAGGCTGAGTACCCTGTGTTTGGGGTGTGTCTGAGTGAATGCACAAGGAGCTGTCAACTAAACCTAGCCAGACGTGGATTGAAGGGCACAGAAAGATTTAAGTGCAAAGAAATGCTCACTTTCTAAAATGGCATTTCTAGAATAGTAATATTAAATCCGACTTCACCAGTCAGCAGGATTTTATATTACCATTCTGGCCATACTAAATATGACCTTCCTGCTCCTTTCAGATCAGCAGCTACCACTTCAACAATGTATGAGGGCAGCCCCAATGCTAGCCTATGAAGAGAGCAGGCCTCACAGTAGTGTAAAAACGAATTTAGGGGTTTTACACTACCAGGACATGTAAACTACACAGGTACATGACCTGCCTTTTATCCACACAGCACCCCGCTCTAGGGGTTACCTAGGGCACACATTAGGGGTGACTTATATGTAGAAAAAGGGGAGTTTTAGGCTTGGCAAGTACTTTTAAATGCCAAGTCGAAGTGACAGTGAAACTGCACACACAGGCCTTGCAATGGCAGGCCTGAGACAAGGTAAAGGGGCTACTAAAGTGGGTGGCACAACCAGTGCTGCAGGCCCACTAGTAGCATTCAATCTACAGGCCCTGGGCACATATAGTGCACTCTACTAGGGACTTACAAGTAAATCAAATAGTCCAACTTGGTGTGATCCAAGGTTACCATGTTTAAAGGGAGAGAGCATATGCAATTTAGCACTAATTAGCAGTGATAAAGTGCGCAGAGTCTAAAAACCAGCAAAAACAGTGTCCAAAAAGTGGAGGGAGGCAGGCGAAACGTTATGGGTGACCACCGTAAGGCTGTCAGGTCTAACACTGAAGTACTCATAAGAGTCTGTGGATCATCATCATTTTGACTAAACTTAAATGACCCTTCATGGGCATTGTGAATGTTAGCCGGAGAGTCATTGAATTTTCGAGCTTCTTAAGTAAAGGAGAAATATTTCATTGTATGCAGATTTCATGCAAAGGCTGGTATGATTGGGTGTCTAAACGGATGCCTACTAATCTCTATAAATCACCTATTTTCTGTACTACCGTTTCTGGTAATAGCCCAAATGTGTGTCTGTGTTTAGTGCAACATGATAGCTGCCATGTGGCAATTTTTCATAGGGATTAGAAATAATCATAATCTGAGATATCTCTGAACAGTTGGTAATTCAGATAATAAAAACAAACTTTTTTGTTTTTCAAATTTGCAATGATTAATGGGAATTAATGTGACTGGCACATGGCTGTTGGCCACTTTTTTTTGCTTCAATTGAACTACACCAAAGTATCAAGCCTGGCAAATTTTGTGTACTTCAATTGGGCCTTTTTTAAAAAAAATTCTACATCTCAACTTGTCAACCTCATTTCTACGTTAAATAGAAAATACACTTGTAGTGGGGCCACTTTTTATAACTCCGGCCCCCTTTCAACAAATCAGCATCGCATAGGGTCGGGTGAAATTCTGAATTGGGTACTGTGTTTTTCACAATTTGGTACAAAATGGCCAGGAGGAGAAAGTTATTTAGAATGCAAACCGAGTTTTCCTGTAAAGTGTTGTGTAAACTTTATTCACAGACTGAATGCTGCCTCCGTAGTGGAGATAGTACAGAAAATTGTGTGCACTCGCATAATTGTGATTATTTTGTGTAATGTTAAACTGACATCTAATATATCAGATGTGATCTACAAGCTTTGTTCTAAGCGACATTGCAAGCACCTGGTACATTAATACATTGTAAACCTTCATGACTAATCTGTGTATTTTTGTGTTACACTGAACTGGCTTGTTGGATTAACCACAGGGTTAGAGATGTGTTCATTCACACTGTAGGTTGATTGCACTACTGTTGACTGTTAATGGCTTATTTGATTGTGTTATATATATGTACATGTGATTCCTGGCGTAAGTGATCAGAGGGCCCTAGGGTGACCACCTCACTCCATGTCATAACAGACACACTCTCCAGACCTGGACTTTTATGTGTCAGCCTAAAACATTCTGGGTTTTGTAGCCTTAGTTTGCTTCAATTAAACTTATAAAACTGACACACCTGATAGCAATCATTTGTAGGTGAAAAGTTCCATTGTCTGTGATGATATGGAGTGAGATGGTTACTCTAGTCTCCATGTGTTGTGCCTTGGTGCTCCAATTCAACATAATTAAAGGAATAGCAATTTTTCTGATGATGAGGATTGTCTTTGTGAGGCTGGGGTAGCGAAATCGTTTTTTGAGGAGATGGATTTTTAAGGTTGCCTTTTATGGGCAAAGTTAAATCAATCCACAGTTATTTTAATTAGCATTTTCTGTGTTTTGGTTGTAGTAATCCAAATTCTGACACTTTTAATTTTATCATGGAGAGATCCCTTACGTTTGTGACTCTGTGGAGGGGGTAGTTGTAAGGTGAGTCCTAGTTTTATGTGTAGATTTCAATGTTGAGAGGAATTGTGGTGGTGGCATTATGTAAGTTTGAGGTGGATTGCTTTAGGATATTGCTGCCTTGTGTAGGTGATGGTGTTTAGTTGTTGTCACCTTTTTCGTGCATTATAAATCTTCCTGTTGTGAACTGGTAAGGACTGAAATACTGCAAGTGACCTATAATGTTTGAGGTTATTCTCCATCGGTTTGCAAGTAGTTTTCCACCATAAAAAATTATGAAGTTAGTCTAAAACAGACAGACGTAAATGCTAATTCAGGGTTGGGAACATAAGGGTACCCAAATGTGATTTAGACAAAGGGTTCCTATATATAAAACATATTTTCACATGGAGAAACAAGAAACAGTGCACGTGTGAAAGTCCTGTGGCGTCACATTTCTTCATGCAGAAATGTGCAACTGTGCAAATGGCTGTGCATTTGAGCACTCACGGATGTCTCCAATATGCATAGCTATTCAGAAGCACTTCCGGACTTCGCTCTGTATTCCAAAATACTGGACATTTACACGAAACACAATTGTAAATGTATTGGGTAGCATTTGTTATGTTGCTCTATGGCTTTTTTGGACTGGGCAGGGTACAGCTGAGTAATGTAACTTTGTAGGAAAGAGAAACATTTATGATTAGAAGTATGTAAGCAAGTGATCACTTGTGAAAAGTTTAAACCGAGTACGT
This sequence comes from Pleurodeles waltl, assembly GCF_031143425.1. Lineage (NCBI taxonomy): Eukaryota > Metazoa > Chordata > Amphibia > Caudata > Salamandridae > Pleurodeles > Pleurodeles waltl. Next base: position 291,909,476 of record NC_090438.1, read on the forward strand.
TTAAGAGTTCTATAATTGAGAGTTTTCACCTTTTCCACTTCCAGAATCACATTCACAGCTTCATTTGAGTGGGTGCCTCCAGCACTCATTTTATTTGACCTGCACTTACTTTTTCACCATCAGCCTTTAGCCCAGAGCAAAAGAGAGATATGCAGAAAAGAGAAAATGAAGGAGGAAGAGAATAAGAGAAAAACATTGACAACGGGAGAAAACAGGGATGGAAAAGACCCTGCAAGAGTGAGATAAATTGTCACTCTTGCAGCCTGATGAAAGAGGCTTAAGGTGGGGCCAGTGCTACACAGCCTTGGCACCGGGCATCTCTCATATTCAGCAATGCTGGCCAGGGGCTTCTAATCACGTTCAAGGTTAAAACACCTAATCAGTCCAGTCCTGATTCAAAAAGCAGTGCACACATTTCTACATCAGAGACTTATTATTTGTTTAGATTTACATATTTGTTGTTAATTCGCAAATTCCTGTAGGAGTACTCAAGGAAATGTACGATAATCGAAAATTACTCCTAGTTCTCAGTGTCTATTAAAGAGGATTTTCTGTATATTTTTCTGCTGTCATCAAATAATTTTTCACCACAGAAAGTCTATTTTCCATGCCGTCTGGAATCATACATCTCTTCTGCTCTTTGCAGAGGTAGCTTTCAGGAATGTGAAGTGACAATGCAAAACCTTTCTGAATGCCCAAAGACGTATGTGTGTACTGGCAGTCACTAACTGTTAGACTTTTCATCCTTGGCGTGATCTCCCTTAACTTTTTGCCTCTGTTCCCCAGGTTGTTGATGTGTGCTGGACTCTGATTTTACTGTTTTTGTTACTCTGGGCACTTTACCACTGCTAACCAGTGCTAAAGTGCAAGTGCTCCTTTACAAAATGTGTATGTGATAGGTTTATCCATGATTGGCATATTTGATTTATTAGTAAGACCCTAGTACAGTGCACTAAAGGTGCCCAGGGCCTGTAAATCAAATGCTACTAGTGGGCCTGCAGCACTGGTTGTGCCACCCACATACGTATCTCTGTAATCATGTCTCAGACCTGCCACTGCAGTGTCTGTGTGTGCAGTTTTAACTGTAAATTCGACTTGGCAAGTGTACCCACTTGCCAGGTGTTAGAAATGGGGTTTTTGGTTGGCAGTCAGGTTACCCTCTGTCCAAGCAAGAACCCTCACTTTAGTCAGGGTAAGTCACACACAATCCAAAATCAACCTGTGCCCACCCTCTGGTAGCTTGGCACGAGCAGTCAGGCTTAACTTAATAGGCAATGTGTAAAGCATTTGTGCAATAAATCATACAATACCATAGTATAGCACCACAAAAATACACCACACAGTGTTTAGAAAAATATATAATATTTATCAGGATAATTGTAGGTCAAAACGATCAAAGATGCAATATGAATTTGTTAAGATATCACTAAAAAGTGATATGAAGTGTCTTAAGTCTTTAAAAAGCAAACAAAGTCTCTTTCAAGCACAACGTACCTGGTTTGGAGTGGAAAATCTCTGCAAAGGGCCGCAGAAGAAGAGATACGTGGATAAATGGTGTGTGCGGCGATTTCTCCTCTGCACACACGGACTTGCGGCGTTATTTTTCATGCGGGAAGTCGTGCGTCGTTTTCCAGCGCGCGGACAGTCTCTTTCTGTGGGTCGCAGGATTGCCAGATGTCCCAGGGTCTGTGCGTGGATTCTTCGGCTTGTTTCCCGGCTGCCCGTCGTTCCGCAAGGCTGTGCGTCGAAGTTTGGTTCTCGCAGCAGGCGTCGCGTCGATTTCCCCTCTGGAAGTCGGGCGGTGTTGTCCTTGCGAGGCCGTGCGTCGAAGTTCCGGTCGCCCCGAAGGCGTTGCGTCGATGAGCGTCGGTGTGCAGCGTTTTTCTCGCCGTGAAGCAAGCTGTGCATCAAAATTTTCGGCGCACGAAGAGTCCAAATGAAAAAGAGAAGTCTTTTTGGTCCTGAGACTTCTGGGAACAGGAGGCAAGCTATATCCAAGCCCTTGGAGAGCACTTTTACAGCCAGACAAGAGTTCAGCAAGGCAGCAGGGCAACAGGAAGGCAGCAGTCCTTTGTAGAAAGCAGTCAGGTGAGTCCTTTAGGCAGCCAGGCAGTTCTTCTTGGCAGGATGCAGGTTCTGGTTCAGGTTTCTTCTCCAGCAAGTGTCTGATGAGGTAGGGCAGAGGCCCTGTTTTATACCCAAATGTGCCTTTGAAGTGGGGGAGACTTCAAAGAGTGGCTAAGAAGTGCACCAGGTCCCCTTTCAGTTCAATCCTGTCTGCCAGGGTCCCAGTAGGGGGTGTGGCAGTCCTTTGTGTGAGAGCAGGCCCTCCACCCTCCCAGCCCAGGAAGACCCATTCAAAATGCAAATGTATGCAAGTGAGGTTGAGTACCCTGTGTTTGGGGTGTGTCTGAGTGAATGCACAAGGAGTTGTCAACCAAGCCCAGCCAGACACGGATTGTAAAGCACAGAAAGATTTAAGTGCAAAGAAATGCTCACTTTCTAAAAGTGGCATTTCTAGAATAGTAATATTAAATCCAACTTCACCAGTCAGCAGGATTTGGTATTACCATTCTGGCCATACTAAATATGACCTTCCTACTCCCTTCAGATCAGCAGCTACCACTTCAATACTGTATGAGGGCAGCCCCAATGTTAGCCTATGAAGGGAGCAGGCCTCACAGTAGTGTAAAAGCTAATTTAGGAGTTTTACGCTCCCAGGACATGTAAACTACACAGGTACGTGTCTTGCCTTTCACCCACACAGCACCCTGCTCTAGGGGTTACTTAGGGCACACATTAGAGGTGACTTATATGTGCAGAAAGGGGAGGTTTAGGCTTGGCAAGTACTTTTAAATGCCAAGTCGAGGTGACAGTGAAACTGCACACACAGGCCTTGCAATGGCAGGCCTGAGACAAGGTAAAGGGGCTACTCAAGTGGGTGGTGCAAACAGTGCTGCAGGCCCACTAGTAGCATTTAATCTACAGGCCCTAGGCACCTATAGTGCACATTACTAGGGACTTATAAGTAAATTAAATAGTCCAATCAGGTATGATCCAAGGTTACCATGTTTAAAGGGAGAGAGCATATGCACTTTAGCACTGGTTAGCAGTGATAAAGTGAGCAGAGTCTAAAAGCCAGCAAAAATTAGGTCAGAAAAAGAGAAGGAGGAAGGCAAAAAGTCTGGGGATAACCCTGCAGAAGGGCCATTTCCAACACCAGGCCTAAACCTTCCCTTTTCTTACATGTAAGACACCCCTAAGGTAGGCCCTAGGTAGCCCCAAGGGCAGGGTGCAGTGTATGGTTAAGGTAGGACATATAGTAATGTGTTTTATATGTCCTGACAGTGAAATATTGCTAAATTAGTTTTTCACTGTTGCAAGGCCTGTCCCTCTCATAGGTTAACATGGGGGCTACCTTTAAGTCTGATTAAAGTGTAGATTCCCTTTGGGAGCGGATGGACATGTGGAGTTTGGGGTCTCTGAGCTCACAATTTAAAAATACATCTTTTAGTAAAGTTGATTTTAAGATTGTGTGTTTGAAAATGCCACCTTTAGAAAGTGAGCATTTTCTTGCTTATACCATTTCTGTGTCTCTGCCTGTTTGTGGATTCCCTTTCTGGGTCAGTTTGACAGTTGGGCTGGTTGCACCTCACACTAGACAGTGACACAAAGGGAGCTGAGGTGTAGCCTGCATATCCTGATGAGCCATCTGTGCTAGGAGGGTAGGAGTGGTCATTCACACGTGAAAGGGCTGTGCCTACCCTCACACAATGCAGTCTCCAACCCCCTGGTGAGTGTCTGGGGCCTGGCCTGGGCAAGGCAGGATTTCACATTTAAAAGAGACTTTACTTTGAAGTAGGCCTACTTCAAAGAAGAAATTGGGTATAAGAAGGGCACCCAAAATCACAGACTTTAGAAACACTTCTGGAACCAAGAGGAACCTCTGCCTGGAGAAGAGCTGAATAGCTGAGGAAGAAGAGCTGCCCTGCCCTGTGCTTTGTGGAGCTATCCAGCAGTTGCTGCTTCTGCCAGAGTAAGAGGGCAAAGACAGGACCTTGTGTGCCTTCCATCTTGAGAAGAAATCTCCAAGGGCTTGATCTAGAGCTTGCCTCCTGTTGTTTGAAGTCTCAGGGACAGCAAAGACTTCTCTCTGCCAGCACCTGGAGTCTCTGGAGAGACTCCTACCCTGCCCTGGGTGCTCATCCAGTTCCTGGGACCCTGAAAGGAGAAGCTGGCAGCCTAAAGACAAGAAAATCCACGCACAGAGCGCTGTGCGGGGAAAAGATTGATGCAAATCCGATCTGCGGCTGAGAAAAACGATGCGCCGCCGGCTCCGCAGCTGAGAAACGACGCTCGCAGGAAACGCTACCGAAGAATCGACGCACGGAGCAGGAGAAACGACGCGCAGCATCGCTGACGGAGGCTGGGAGATCACAACCTGCGCTGCGGGATTTTCGGATCATCGTGCGGCTGGATTTTCGACTCGCGTACCGCTGTGCAGAGCTATTTTTGACGCACACCCACCCGTGCGGGGTTATTTTTGACGCGCACCAGGTACATTTTCACTCTAGCAGCGCTCGTGTGTTTTTAAAACTACTTAAAGACTATTTTTAATTGATAACTTGACTTGTCTATGGTGGATCTTTGTCGTTTTGGTCTTGTTTTGTTTGGATAAATATTTCCTATTTTTCTAAACCTGTGTTGTGTCACTTTGTAGTGTTTTCATTAAGTTACTGTGTGTGTTGGTACAAATACTTTACACCTAGCACTCTGAAGTTAAGCCAACTGCTCTGCTAAGCTACCAAGGGGGTAAGCAGGGGTTAGCTAAGGGTGATTCTTTTTTTACCCTGACTAGAGTGAGGTTCCTTGCTTGAACAGGGGGTAACCTGACATCAACCAAAGACCCCATTTCTAACACTAACGTTCACAGTGTCACCTTCTAACCCACAGAAATATGGTCACTGCCACATGATTAGCTGCACAAATACTACAGCAGTCGATCATACGTGTGGAATTGTCTACTGTAGTAAATTCATTGGGCAGCCGAGTTTGTCCGCTAATCTCAGGATTTGGGAATTTCTGCCCACAGATCGGGTTTTGGCTCATGTATAGGTTCGGTGTATCTACATTTGAACAGAGCTCAATACAGGACACACGTCTGTTAAATTAGTGTAGTTTGCCCTATATTACTTTTTAATTGTTGGATCACCCTTTGCGCAGTTGTCGATATTCTTATTTCATGTTCACCCGTGTTTATTTGTGTGCTTAAGTCATTGATGTTCTGCATGCAATGCAACGTTAGGTTCTACTTTGCTTGAGGAGGTATCGCAGCAGGACATTGAAACGCTCTAATTAAAATCTAGTTTGCTTTGACTAAAATAGTTAACACCAAAGAGGTGTTTCGCGCCTGCATTAATTCTCCATCAAAGTGTAACTGCAGAACTGTTATGTGGTATCCAGACTTCTATTTATGTTTAGCAACAAAGCCTCAGAGGCTTCCGTACTGCCTGCTCTTGATTACACTCGGCGTGGAAGGTATTCTCGGGCGATCCTTTAGTTTTGCACGAAGGCGGAAATATAGGTTACTGGTAGGATGATGGGTGCTGTGGTGCCTCTTCTGAGGCACAGTTAACAAATCTTTCAACAACTTCGAGCATCAGAGTGCCTTGGGCGGATTGTTTCCATTTCTCACCAAATTATAGAGTGCAGTCTCATTTTGTTGTGGAGAGGGGACGGACAAGTTCCAAAAGCTTTGTACTTTTGACTCACTTAAGTAAAGAAAAACTAATTTACCCTTTGTGTAGTTCATGCCTGGTTCACGTATCTTAGATCAGGTGCACATTCACTCAATAGGTGATGTTTTACTCTAGTAGTTCATAATAGGCTACGCTCTTTGATATTCAGCTTTGTTCACCTCTGGATATTATGATCAATAAATCTGTAGAGTGGTTAAGGAATATTTTCCAAATTTGGTGCTAACATCCACTCAGTTTTCACGCAGTAGTGATTCACAAACACATCAAATTCCATTTCCTATACTTTCAACACAATAAAGCTACATCTAAAAGGTTTACGAACAGGTGTACGAACTGCAGAAAATATAAGAAAGAGGCCGAATTACCTCTTTTTCCTCATGAAGATAGATAGATGCGACTTGGCAAAAAATGATCCTTTTTGTTCTGAGAAACCGCACTGATCTCCTGAGTAACTCCAAGTTAGCCCCATCCCCAAAATATTTGTCAGATACATGACTCCTCCTTTTTCCAACCAATGGAACATGGGCTCAAATGGCACTGGTATACCAACCTGTACGAACGCCATGCTGCGGACTGCACCCATTGACGTCTTTCGGAGGATTCCTCAGTTACAGGGATGCAAGGTGAACCTGGCCAAGGCATTGACTGTGTGGCTCCTGTCACAGTGTTGTGGATTCTTCAGTGAAACAAACTGCCTTACTTTGAATTAGGTGGTACTCTTCCTAAAAGAGCGCATCTCTCCTATGTTCACATCCCCTAAGCGGCACCCCCCATATCCCTCACAAAGGGTACCTTTAGTGTGCACCACATCCTGGATAGTGCAGGGCATGTCCCTCCTGGACTGTTCTAAGTCTTGCCTTCAGACAATGTCAGCTGTCTGGTGAGAGCCCATATCTTCATAATCCACACATCATTCAAACACACAACATGCACATGCTCCCACATACGTTGTTCTCGAACAGTTCCTTTTAGTCATTTGCTATTGTGGTTCAGCTACCTTTAGGTATTAGGTTTAGGGGTGGTCTTCGGAGCTGGTATCATCACATAGTATTCCACAGATGTGAACTACTTTAAAAAAAGTAGTTCACATACACAAGGCAGTTCTGGCATTATATATATATCCTAAAAGGAGCTGAGCCATAGCCTTTGTGACCTGGGGATTTGATGGTGGGACAACAGCCATTCTTTAAATGAGGTCTTAAGATGACAAATTGCCTAAAGTTTCCGGCATGCATGTTTAATTTACACACGGAGAAAATGATACACGAGAGTGGTTAGTATTTTTGAAAAAAGATCACATACGTCTAGTTTTGTAACCCTTCATATGAATGATTTAGACATATATAAATTAGGAATGTAGAAAGTTAGATCATTTCAAGAATGTCACAATTAACTTTTGAGACACAAGTAACAAAACCTTTTCTTTTGTGGACTGAAACTTTTAAACAATGCTTTCATTTCAAGACACAGTTACCAGATGAAATTCTATAACTAATGGGAGTGTTTTGTGACTGTTCCTCATCATCAGTATCTCACATCGGTTCAAAGAAAACTGGTTTAAGAAAGTTATGAAGCAAACTATCGGACAGGTTTTTCCAGATGTGCAGTTGAACAACTGGACTGCCAATAAAAATTGGTCTCTACTGCCAATAAAAATTGGTCTCCTGATCCCAGGTAACTTCCAGGAATACTTCTATTGTACTTTAGAACGTGTAGGAGAGGCCTAATGGGTAATTTTGGTGCTGCTTTAACCCTCCTTTGCACGTTAATATTGCAGAAAGGTTTATAAAATGTTGGTAAGTTCCTTCTAAAATTCCCACTTCTTAGGCTTAAAATTAATGCCTGTGCAATAAAGCGAGTATTTTCTTATTTGAAATCAAGACTGGGCCCAAGTAAACAAGAGGATGCGTATATTTGTGCATATGCATATTATTGCAGATGCAGGTGCATGGGCAACAAACAATGGCAAAGCCAAAAAGGCTCGTCACTAGAATGTGAGAGCCCATCTATTGGGCTATTGGTTTTGCCAGTGCTTGTTTCCACTGCCGCAATTCTGACATAACCATAACATTTCTAAAACGGCCACAGCCTGTCACATCACAATTTATGCGTCCCAATGACTTCCTTCCATATTTAGAGCTCCCCGCCAGGCAGGTAGGATCTCTAAGCATTCACAGCTTTTCTTTGCAAAACAGGTTTATATGACTGATGTGTCTGCTCGGCATACTCCCAAAGTAGATGTTTCTTATTGAAAAAAGAAAAACATTGTTAGAAATGGGGTCTTTGGTTGACAGTCAGGTTTCCCCCTGTTCAAGCAAGGACCCTCACTCTAGTCAGGGTAAAAGAGAATAACCCTCAGCTAACCCCTGCTTGCCCCCCTGGTAGCTTGGCAGAGCAGTAGGCTTAACTTCAGAATGCTAGGTGTAAAGTATTTGTACCAACACACACAGTAACTTAATGAAAACACTACAAAATGACACAACACAGGTTTAGAAAAATAGGAAATATGTATCTAAACAAAACAAGACCAAAACAACAAAAATCCACAATACACAAGTCAAGTTATCAATAAAAATGCAAAAAGAGTCTTTAAGTAGTTTTAAACACACACTAACACCGTTAGCGTGGAAAAGTACCTTGGGTGTGTCAAAAATAACCCCGCATGGGCGAGTGTGCATCAAAAAGGGCTTGCAATGCGTTGATTCCACTCACGAGCGGGACCTTGCGTCGTTTCTCGTTTCGTCGGGTCAGGCGCGTTGTTTCTTCTCTCCGCAGGAGAGCGATGGGTCAATCCGGTCAGCACTCTTGGATCCGGGCAGGCCTTGTGTTGTTTTTACACACCCAGCGGTTCTTGAGTCAGAAATCCAGTCGCACGATGATCTGAAAACCACGCAGCGCAGGTTGTGATCTCCTGGCCCCCGTCAGCGATGCTGTGTGTTGTTTCTCCTGCTCTGTGCGTCGATTCTTCAGTCACACTTCCGGCGAGTGTCGATTCTTAGCTGCCGAGCTGGCGGCGTGCCGTTTCTTTAGCCGCAGATCCGAGTTGCGTAGATCTTTTCCCCACATGGTGCTCTGTGCGTGGATTTCCTTTTCTTTAGGCTGCCAGCTTCTCCTTTCAGGGTCCCAGGAACTGGATGGGCACCACAGGGCAGAGTAGGAGTCTCTCCAGAGACTCCAGGTGCTGGCAGAGAGAACTCTTTGCTGTCTCTGAGACTGCAAACAACAGGAGGCAAGCTCTAAATCAAGCCCTTGGAGAGTTCTTCTCAAGATGGAAGGCACACAAAGTCCAGTCTTTGCCCTCTTACTCTGGCAGAAGCAGCAACTGCAGGATAGCTCCACAAAGCACAGTCACAGGCAGGGCAGCTCTTCTTCCTCAGCTATTCAGCTCTTCTCCAGGCAGAGGTTCCTCTTGTTTCCAGAAGGGTGTCTAAAGTCTGTGGTTTTGGGTGCCCTTCTTATACCCAATTTCTCCTTTGAAGTAGGCCTACTTCAAAGTAAAGTCTCTTTTGAATGTGAAACCCTGCCTTGCCCAGGCCAGGCCCAGACACTCACCAGGGGGGTTGGAGACTGCATTGTGTGAGGGCAGGCACAGCCCTTTCAGGCGTAAGTGACCACTCCTCCCCTCCCTCATAGCACAGATGGCTCATCAGGAAATGTAGACTACACCCCAGCTCCCTTTGTGTCACTGTCTAGTGTGAGGTGCAACCAGCCCAACTGTCAAACTGACCCAGACAGGGAATCCGCAAACAGGCAGAGTCACAGAAATGGTATAAGCAAGAAATTGCCCACTTTCTAAAAGTGGCATTCTCAAACACACAATCTTAAAATCAACTTTACTAAAAGGTGTTTTTTTAAATTGTGAGCTCAGAGACCCCAAACTCCACATGTCCATCCGCTCCCAAAGGGAATCTACACTTTAATCAGGTTTAAAGGTAGCCCCCATGTTAACCTATGAGAGGGACATGCCTTTGCAACAGTGAAAAACGAATTTCGCAATATTTCACTGTCAGGACATATAAAACACATTATTATATTTCGTACCTTAACCATACACTGCACCCTGCCCTTGGGGCTACCTAGGGCCTACCTTAGAGGTGTCTGACATGTAAGAAAGGGGAAGGTTTAGGCCTGGCAAGTGGGTACACTTGCCAAGTCGAATTTACAGTTAAACACTCCTGGCAAGTGGGTACACTTGCCAAGTTGAATTTACAGTTAAACACTGCATGCACAGACACTGCAGTGGCAGGTCTGAGACATGATTACAGAGCTACTTATGTGGGTGGCACAACCAGTGCTGCAGGCCCACTAGTAGCATTTGATTTACAGGTCCTGGCACCTCTAGTGCACTTGACTAGAGACTTACTAGTAAATCAAATATGCCAATTATGGATAAACCAATCAACCATACAATTTACACAGAGAGCATATGCACTTTAGCAATGGTTAGCAGTGGTAAAGTGCTCAGAGTTCAAAAGCCAACAGCGACAGGTCAGAAAAATAGGAGGCAGGAGGCAAAAAGATTGGGGATGACCCTGCATAAGCAAAAAAGTCCAATAAACATAAATAAATATCCTGACATGCTGGGAATTGTCTCCTAGCAGGTGGGGGAAATTCGATTTGCTTTTTGTTCAGGGTGGTAAACTTTCCTTGGTGGACCCGAACAAGAAAAATATATGTCAGAACAATGACTCTAAATTTGGCAGGCAGCCTAATGTACATTCACCAATGAGGCCGTGGTGAACCAGCTGAGGCTCTGTTGGTGGAAACTGGGTGTTTCTCCCTCCTCCGAATCTGGCAGGCAGACCCTGAATTTTGTGAATGAGACATCTGCTGTTCTTTGGTGGGTGTTCTAAATTACCCCATAGGTTAAAGTTAGGATATAGGTTATTCCCATGTGTGGAGTTAAGGTGCTCTTGTCATAATTCACCTCATTATAATCAAGTTCAACCATATTTTAGTAATGAATTCTAAATTTGCTTCAGTACGTATATTTTTTGATGAAACATTTACAGCTGTATCACATAAGGTAAACACTAGAAATTATAATTTAAAGCAGAGTTATGGTTTTACCAGTGTCCTTAATAGGATTTTCAAGTACTGTCCAATTGGTTCTGATGACAATCCACCCCACTTCCCAGAAAGTAGGTCTGCTTGTACAAATCAGAAGGTTCCAGGAAGAACTAAATCCCAGAGTCAAGGAGGAATTGGATTGAGAGGAGAGAGTAAGAACCAGCATGCCAAGGTCTACTTTGCCATCTCTCAGGTATTAAAGTCTTGCATCAAGGCAAGGTTATAATGAGTATTCAAAGCAGGAAGAGGACATACTAGACTTTAGTATCAGCTCTAATCATAAAAAGTTTGCAATGATAGTATAGCAACACTGGCTTCGAGATGGAGTGCTACTATGAACCCAAACCATGCTGGACTGAAGTCTATTAGACAGCAATTTTGTGATAATCCATGCCTTTGCTGCAACATATAGGGAACCGGGGATGATCACAGCAATAAGACAGAGTCAAAACAAAGTTCAATAGGCAAGGTGAGTTAAACAGGCAATGATCTGGTAACTGAGGGAACCCTAGTGGGAGAAAATAACAAAGGTGTAGGAAAACAAATGTGAACAAACTCAGAGGCAAACAAAATGCCAACACAACACAGAAAGTTAGCATGCAGCTTCAATTTGTCTTCAGGATAATTAAATAGTGCCACTTCCTTTAATGACCTTCAAGTCCCTCCTCTTCACCTGAGCTGTCATGGCTCCCCAGCCTCCAGAGGATGCTCGCCCATAGTTTTAGCGAGAAATACATCAGTGGTTTTCCCTTCAGGATTGCAAATAAGCCAAAGTGCCATAAAAACAGAACTGTCAGATCCAGTAATACAACAAAAGACATAACAAAGAAACAACGATGTAGGAAATTGAGTCACTGATTAAGGAGAATGACACCCTTCTCTTCACAAGTAGCAACCACAATTCTTCTCAGGGTGAAGTCACAAGCAAACCCTAAATTAACCTGTGCTCAACCCTAGGGTAGCTTGGCACAAAACAGTCATGCTTAACTCGGAGGCAAAGTATAAAGTATTTGAAAAACATTTCAAACAAAGAGCAACAGAGTGAAAACATAGTACAAAAGAATCACACAACAAAATTAGGAAACTAGAGCATTTTTAATGAATAAAACAAGACAAAAATGACGAATTTCTAGTTATTAGTATCAGAGATATTCAAGCAAACATAGGGCAGATAGACATAAAGCGCCAACTGTGGATATTTGACCTCGTCCAGAAGTGCACTGAAGAGTTGATGTCTGATGTCCAATATTTATACCCAGTTCTGCATTTGAAGTGGGAAAGAAGCTTCTAGAGGCTTTTCTTTGAAGTGCACAGGGGTCCTGTCTCCCCTGCCTTTGCACCAGACTAACTACAGGGTGCATGCAGCTTTTTGTATGGAGGCAGGACACAGCCTGTACAAGTATAAGTGAGGCTGAGACCAGCTGCTCTTTCCCATCCTGCCAGTAATGACCCATCCAGGCACACCCAAGCTCCCTATTGTGTGTGGCTGTCTAAGAGGAATATACAGTGTCCAACTGTCAGCTACACCCAGTCATGTGACCCAGAGACATGCTACAGGCACTAATCGGCTAAGGCAGGAAAATGCCAACTTTCCATAAGTGGCATTTTCAAAGTTGAAATTAAAAATCCAACTTCAAATTAAGTTAGATGTCTTATTACAATTACAAGGATTTGAAACATGAACTGATTACTTTTTCCATTTTGGAAATTACACTATAAAATGTAAAACGGTAACTTTAACGTTATCCTATAGGTGAGTCCGGCCTTGAAGGAGTGAAACACACATTTAAGAGTTTGTCACTAAAAGGGCATGTAAAACATGTAAAAATGTACATGTCCTACTTATTAGATACAATGCACCCTGCTCTCTGGGCTGTCCCGGGTCTACCCTACAGAAGTCTAATATGTATTAAAAAGGAAGGTTTGGGCCTGGCAAAAGGTTTTTTCGCCAGGTCAACATGGCAGTTCAACTCTACACACAAACAGGCTGCATTGGCAGGCCTGGGATGTGTTTAAAGTTCTACATAAATGGGTGGCCTAATCAGTCCTGCAGGGCCACGAGTAGCATTTAGTTTACACGCCCTGCACACAGAGCGTTCTACTTTACTAGGGGTTTACCAGTAAATTAAATATGCCAATTGAAGATAAGCCAACATTGCCATGTATGAAGGAGTGAGCACATGTACTTTAGCAATGGTAAAGTGCCCAGTGTCCTAAGCCCAGCAAAAATGAGATCAGCAACATTAGGGGAAGGTTAGGGAAAGACCAATCTCAGGCTGACAAGTCTAAAACACAGGGCAGGAAATCCAACCAAGAAGTAAGGATTCAAAGGTTTTCGCATGCTTATCCATAGAAAACGGACTACAACCCACCTCACCACCCCATTATCAGGCCAGCTATCAGTCAACACAAGCAAGGAGAGAAGAACCGGATCTAAACAACAGAAACATAATATTTACTTTACACTTCCCCAGTGGCTTCACCCATATTAAGCAGGGTAACAAAGCCAGCACCTTCATGGCCCCAACAACCAGAGGGGTCAGGAAAAGGCACCAGTGACCCATCAAATTAGTTGTATGTGGTCTCAGCTCGGACAGCCTCTGTGATAGAACTCTTCTTTTGAATTCATAGCACAATGCATATAATTCAGATACCATGAGTTTATTGTGTCTCTGGTAAGGCTTCGTTGAATATCTCTTTTGTATCCATTGCAGTCCTGAAATGTCTGCTTTCAACTTTTATGATCCCCAGTTTCGCTGCGAGCTATCAAATATATTTCAATATGTTGTCCCAAAGCATACATTTTAGTGCCACATTGAAAAAACACACGCAGGGTGATCTGGGTAATCTGAAATTTGTTGACTGCGGGGTCTTCATACTGCACCACACTTCCTATTTGAGTACACCTCTGTCCTGATAGTTCAAGAAGAGAGTGATGATAGTCCATGAAGGGGCTCCCAGCTTGGTATTGGTACTCCTGCCCTGTGAACTTTTTCAGTGAAGAGCAATTTTACCTGCCCTTTCAGATGCAGCATTTCTAGTACCAACATAAAATAATTAATTTGAAGGTCCCCTACCTTTTTAGGGAACCTGAGAAACTGAACATTGTTACAGTGGGATCGCCCCGCCACATTTTCCACTCTGGGCTCAAGCAGACATGTAGTTTCTTAATGACGGTGGTCAGTGGCTAATTTGGAAACAAGTTAGTTCAGAGGTCTGATGCTTTCCTTAGAAGTCTGCAACCATGTGGAGATAAACATTTGGTGCACCGGACAGCAGGGTGCATAGTCTTAAATTAACCTTATGCCTCAATCACTTCCAGACCCCCCGCCCCTTTTTCTCACTCCTTCAGGTTCCTGTTTTATCCCTTTGAGATGCTTTTTCTGTCTTTCCTTACCTCTGTCTATCCGATTTGTGTGTTTTTCCCTCTGTTCCTCCTGATAAATATCTGATGTGGAAAAATAAGTGCTGATCCTTAAAAATAAGTGCATGTGGCTCGTACAGTCAACATTTGGCTCAAATTAAGCACTGACTGTGGTGCAGATCTCCGAGGCACTGATTTAAGCTTCTCCACTCGGTCTTCATTGTGTTTTTGGCTCATTTAGTACATTCCTAATATTAAACCTTCTCAGATTAATTTATATGCGTACTGTGATGATTTTACATTGCACCACCAATCTTAAACGTTTAATGTCAATAAGTCAGATGGGAGTAAGTTGGACAGAGCAGCTCCAAAGCCTGTTTTCTGACTGGTCCACTCTATCAAAAACCTCATCATATCAGCAGTGTATTGAATTCATTCTGCTGGCTTATGCAGGATTGTTGGATTGAAAAATGGCAGTAAATCAGATTAGTCCACCACTTATAGCACAAGAACATAAGCATAAACAGCGTTTAAGTACTACTTTCAATGAGGCACAGAACACAATCACCATTGAGGCAACACCAGAGCATTCACAGCAGCAGGAATGCAACCTGACCAAAGGCCGCAGCTTAGTGAATCAGCCTAGCCCCAGAGCGGCAACCTCAGAACCACCTACAATGCAGATATTTGGATCACAGCTGGCATATGTGGAGCATTATTGGGTCCCACCTACTCATCAGTGCAAGGTCTACAAAGTTAAATGCAGCACCCTGCCATATTTTTTCCATTGCAGACTCCAATCTAAATCATGCTTACAGGGATTACAATGTGCTCTTTGAAGTCACTGTCTCTGCACCTTTATATGGTTCCTGGAGATAAGAACAGGAAGGCCTTCTCACAGAAGTAATTTTAGGGATAATTGGTTGCGGTTATAAACAAGGGCATCCACCTGTATTCCACATCAAGTTTTTTCCAAGGTTCTAAATGTGACTTATTATGTAACTAGCAGGCTTCAGGCAATATTGAAGTGTTTTGTAATGGTGGCCACATACACTCAAAGATGAGTACCCAAGATGCAACACAGAAATTGAAAGTACAGCACACGCTGTGTTATTGAAAGACACCTAACTCTGCTGCCTTCCACTAACCACTCCTCAAGACACAGCATAAGCAGCCATGACACTGGCCCCACTACAATTTTGCCTCACATGAGGCAGAGCTCCTCACTGCTTTCCAGACCAACATCTTCAGCTTCTTCTCAGATTCTCTCTCCAGCACTGCCTCAAGTCATCCTGCTCTCAACACTTCCCTCACCACTTCAAGCTGTCTCTCCCATTGGGTCAGCTCTGCCAAGAATTCCATCACACTCAGTTGACAGTCATTGAAACTCAGCCTCTGGTATCATGGGGCCTCCACCCTCAGATCACCCAAGACATTGGCTCCGGCTGCAGTGAGTGCCATCTTGCTGGTCTCTTGTGCAGGCAGGGATCTTTACAGATGGCTCCTTAAGACAAGGTAAAGGTGCCTATGGCTTTAAAGCCAGCACCCCTCAGGGCCAGATTGCTTATTTCACAGAGTACTTTGATTTTTGAGCTGAGATGGCATCTCCCAGAGCATGAGCTTCACAAAGAGCTATATGTGCTCACTCCACCACCCAATCCATTTCCCCATTGGACTGCTAAACCATAAATATTCTACTGAAATGTATATGTGCCTCTTAACAATATAATCGCAACAAAAGGCCATTTGTCCATTTTATTTATTCTGATATTTTTGTGTAGTGTACACTCTTCTCCAGAGGAAATAAACTGCTTCTGGCACAATGAGTGGCAAGAACATAACAAGGAGAAAAGCGGTTATGTAACAAAGACACTTGGATATGGATGATAAAAAAAAAACGTCCATCCCAACAGATTTCTCTACTTCTCTCTTCCTCCAACCATGCCCTGCCAGGACCAAAACTATGCACAAAATTTCAGATTTGTTGACCTAGTGCAGTAATCAGCTAAGCAGACTACATCATATGAAATGCCATAAAGGAACCTGCAGAGCTGTTCATAGCTACCAGCATACTCAACAAACCGTAAAACTCTACATCTGTCTCTTATACTTCATCATCCAACACACTGTTATACTCTGCATCCCATAACACGACAACCTCAACTTGTGGTCATCACACACAACAGGGAAACACTTCTCTCATACGATCAAAACTAAAACATCCTGCCAACCACACACCATACACAGTGTAGCGTGCTACTCATGTGGGCTAGCACTTCTGCAGTAGGGTTAGAAATAGGGTAACTAGTTGACAGGAGTGTCAGCCCTAGTCAAGTAGCAACCGTGATCCTAGTGAGGGTGAGGCACAAGCAAACCCCAAGTTAAGCTGTGCTCAACCCCCTGGTAGCTTGGCACAGAGCAGTCAGGCTTAACTAACAGGGAATGTGTAAAACATTGGTGCAGCACTTCAGACCACACAAAAAGATCCCACATGTTAGAACTATAGAGCAAAATGTAATGAATAAAACTAGACCAAAACAACAAAAATCCAATCAGGAGAACTGGAGTTGTAAACTTTTAAAAAATAAACTGCAATATTGCACCTAAAAGCATATAGCATCAACCGGGGATATCTAGTCGTGCTGGACCGAGACAAAGTGAAAAGTTCAGGCCGACCACAATGGAGCATGGGTCCGATATGTCAGGCTGGTGTTATGCATTGGTGGGCTTCCACGGGCAAACAAGGCTTGCTTGTGAAGAGATTGGCTGGGGTGGCTTCATTTGTGGTGTGAGTAGCGCAGTTCCGGTGCGAATGGACTTGTTCACGGTTGCAAAGAAGCCAAAATTTTGAATTTAAGAGTTCAAGAACTATATCAAGGATGAGGACCTGAGGGGCACCTCTTGGGTGGTACGGAACTCACTGAAGACGGGTCCAGAAGCCATTGGGGAGCCTGTTCTGTCCAAGAGTCTCAGATCAGGAGGCCATCAGACTAGCCATTTGAGTAACTATGGGGCCCTGCATTCAAGATGAAGTTACAGGTCCAGTTGTTTCTTCCTTGGGCAAGAAGGCACCATGCAGCAGGTCAGCACAGCAAGTCAACAGCTCCTTAGCAGTAGCAGTCCAGCAGAGTGCCATTCCTTTCAGCAGCACAGTATTCCTTATTCCTGGCAGGGTATCCACAGGTCCAGAAGTGTACTGAAGTGGTGTTGTCTGAAGTCCATCTTTTTATACATGTATGCCTTAATTCTAGGAGATGAAAGAAGCTTCTGGACAGTGTCTTTGAGGTGCATGCAATTCCCTGTCTCTGCTCCTCTGGCACCAAGCTGGGTTTAATGACAATGCAGAGTTGTTAAGCCCTTTGCGTGGAGACAGGGCACAGCCTGTTCAACTCCCCTCTCTCATTCTGCCAGCAATGGCCCATCCAGTCACATCTAAGCTCACATTGTTTATGGCTGTCTAGGAAGAATGCATAAAACCCAGCTGACAACTGCACCCAGTCATGTGACCAGAGACAGGATGAAGGCACCAAAAGGCTAAGGCGAGAAAATGCCAACTTTCTAAAAGTAGCATTTTCTGAACTGTGATTTAAAGTCCAACTTCACCATAAGTACGGTTTTTAAAGTAGGATTCCAGAGACATCAGACATGAACCAGTTATCTTTTCATTTTTGGAAATTTCACTTATAAAATGTAATAAGGCAATACCGATTTTACAAAGACGAAATTAAGAATTGTTCATTACCAGGACATATAACACTTCAAAGTGCATGTCCTACTTTTTAAATACATTGTACCCTGCCCCATTGGGCTGTCCAAGGCCCACCCTACGGATGACATATTTATTAAAAGGAAGGTTTGGGCCTGGCAAAAGGTTTATTTTGCTAGATTGAAAAGGCAGTTTAAAACTGCTGACCCAGGCTCTATAATGGCAGGCCTGTGATATGATTGAAGGGCTACTTAAGTGGGTGACACAATGAGTGCTGCAGGCCTACTAGTAGCATTTAATTTACAGGCCTGGAAATGCGTAGTGAACTTTACTAGGGATTTATAAGTAAAATAAACATGTCATTTGTAGATAAGCCAATATTACCATGTTTTATGGAGTGAGCAGATGCACTTTAGCACTGATAAGCAGTGGTAAAGTGTGCAGAGTCCTAATGCAAGCAAAAACGAGATCAGAGAAAATGGAGGAGGAAGGGAAAAAGTTGGGGGAAGACCACCCTAAGGCTGATAGGTCTAACAGGTAGTAAGTGCTATATACTAAACAATATAATACAATACAATACCTTAGTAAAATGTGGTAATAACTACAGAGCAGAAAATAAAAAATTACAGAACTTGAGGGTAATCAGTGGTGACCTGGAATGTTTATACATTTTAAGTGTATGTAAAGGGGCTTGGTTCTTGACTAATATTTCTAGATAGTGACTTTGAAGTTTTGTTCTACAATTGGAGTGACCCCAATTAATCTTACGTTTTTGTGGTTGGGATGGCTAGAGCTTGTAAGGTGTGAGTGATTTAAGACTTGGATGATTTGACTTGGATGATTTGGTTGTTTGATTTGAGGAACCTTAAAAAGGTATATATATATATATATATATATATATATATATATTACATTACCTAGTTGAGGTCATCACTAGGTAGTTATAGTTAGGTCTGATTTTCCGTAGAAAGACAGTTTTTGATTTGTTAATGAATTAACCCTGTTTGACGAATCTTCACAAAAATTTTTTTTAAAAAGGAGCACCAACTTAAAAATACAGCATTCTGATTGGCTCAGGGAGTTATACTCCTGTGAGAATGAGTGCTTTCATTCATGAGAAAAATGTTGTTGGCAGCAATTACATGACTCAGGGACTCAGTCGCTTGTCCTGAATTTAGAGAAAATATAGCATAAGGGGACAGGGTATGGATACCCTGATCCCTCTGGGGCCCATGAGGAGACCCAGAGGGATCATCTCCGGATCAAAAACGAAAAGGAATTGGCAAAATTTACCATGCTACTCTGAGACTCTTGCCCGATTTAAAAAAAAAAAAAAAAAAAAAATGGTTGCCAGAATGGATTTACTAGTTATGTCCCCTGGGAAGCCCAACCCCGGGGATGTAGTCATAAAGAGGAGCCGTCTGCATGGCCCCTCTCCCTGACCCTCCAGAGTCCCTGGGAACCCCCCCTAGGGCCAAAATGTGATTATACCAGGAGGGGGGACTCGCAGCCGCCCTCCCCAAGCTACTAGAGGCCCTGGGGAGCTCACCCACTGGGGCCAAACATAGTATGAATTGGGAGTGGGAACATGTGGCCCTTCCTTGAGCCATTAGAGCCCAGAGGAGCCCAGAGGAGCCCACACCCAGGGCCAAACATTTTATGAATGGGGAGGGGGGACAGGCATCCCCCTCCCCAAGCCTTCAGAGGCCTCAGGGAGCCCACCCCCAGAGCCAAAGATGCTTTGCATGGCGAGGAGGGCCACGTGCCCAACTCCCTGAACTTTGAAAGGCCCCAGGGATCCCACCTCCTGGGCTGGTTACCTTAAAGGAAGACCTGTTCAGATGCTATGTCCCAGATAGCCCACCAGTGGTGTGGGCAGGCAAACCTGTGTTTGCTCTCGCTTAGTGGGAGCATTTTCAAAATCCCACCATATGGGAGCTTCAAAAATGCTCCCCCCCCCCCACTGAGAGCTGATTTTAGATATGTTTCCCTGCCCACAGAGATGCGGACAGGGAAACAGATCAAAATATTTCTCCCTCCCACAGGGAACAGCATTAGGAGCTGGAGCAATGCTGGCACCCACCTGATGCGGAGAGCTAAATATGGCCACTACGACCTCAACAACACTATGGTGGATGGCCCTTTAACTGTGAGGGCCCCAGGGATGGGGTACCCTGAGCTGAAATTGACATGGAGAGGGGGGGCCACATGCCCCTCTCCCCAAGAAAGCACACAGGACTCTAGGGAGGGGGATCCACAGGTCTGAAATCAGCCTGGGGAGAAGGGCTGCATGCTCCCCTCACCCTGATAATAAAGCCAGGCCTTTGAGGATGGGGCCTCTGGGGCTGAAATCGGCCAGGGGAGAGGGGCTGCATACCCCTGCCCCGACAATGCCAGGCCTTGAGGGATGGGGTCCCTGGGCTGACATCAGCCAAAGGAGGGGGTTGTGTGCTCTCTTTCCCCTAAAAAGCATGCTGGGCCCCAGGTGAAGGGGTCCCAGGGCTGAAATAGGCCAGGGTAGGAGAGCCACGCACCCCTCCCCCTGATAATCATGCGAGGCCCCGGGTGATGAAGTCCCCAGGGCTGAAATGGATCTGGGTGGGGAGCCACACATATCTCTCTCCTTTATTTAAGAATTAGCTCTGGGGGATGAGGTCCCAGCCCCTCTCAATGCATAGGGAGAGGGGCTACGTTGTCTCCCTCTTCTTTAATAACCAAATCTAATGAGGCTCAGGGAGGGAGGCAAAGCAACCCCCTTTACCTTTTAAAAATGTAAGACCTGCGGGATGGGGTCCCTGCACTGCCGAAGGTGGGCATTGGGTTTAGCCATAGAAAAGTGAGTACTTTCAACAGTGTTTACTCTATACCACACTGTTTGCAAGCAGTGAAACTCTTATGAGAAATACACTACAGAGTATTTAAAAGTATCTACTAAATACAGTGGACACTCTATGCAAAACTTGTCCAAAGAGCGCCTATTCACTTAAAATAGGAAAGGTCTGAAGGTGCTACAGATCATGCTACCTACAGCCGTAATACTGTGGTGAAAACTTTAATGATAGCACTTAATTAGAAGCAGAACAAGCACATGTACATAGGTTAGTACCTGGTGCACACAGTCTTCTGTGTTAAGTAGAAACTGTCATGCTGACACAATTCTGTCTAATAGCTTAAGGCTGCTTACAAAACTTAGTAATATGCAGAATCTTTGGCCTGCTCACGGAATTGCTCTTCAAAACAAAGATTTAAAATGTTTTGTGCATTAGGAACACACCAGTCAATAAATCAGTCAATCAATCTGTCAATCAGTCCATTTGTATAGTGCAACTAATCAAAATAGAGGGTATCCAGACACTTTGTAAGCAAATGCATTTTGTACATTTACCCTAACACCCTAGCCTTTGTGCAGAGGTCCCCTTGAGGGCACACCCCAAGGCTTTTTTTTTTTTTAAATCACAGCAAAAATTGCAGCTGATCCACAAATTTCACTGTGATTTTTTTTTTTAAAGCGGTCTTCTGTGTTTCTCTGTTTTGTTATCCCCGGATGGGCCAGGTCCCGGGGGCATTTTGGGGTAAACAAAAAGGAGGCGCACATGGAGCCCTCTTAGGGCTTTCTAGAGCCCTGGGGACCACCACCTCCCCGGGGCAATGTTTATAAAATATGCAGGGGGTCTGCGCGGTCCTGGGTTAATATTTTTAAAGAAATGAGTGGAAGGCCACACAGTTGTAGGTATGTGAGGTGTCCGCATGACCCTCCATGCCCCAGGGACCGCCACCTCCCCAGGGCTCAAATGTAATAGTATGTGGGGGGTGTGCACCCCCCACACCCCAGGGACCACCACCTCCCTGGAGCAAAATACTTTTACAATAAAAGGGAGGATCTGCAGGACCCCCCTGGGCCATGGGGACCACCACCTCCCCAGGGCTAACTTTTGATAATATGCAGGGGGCCGTGCAGCTCCCGCAGACCAGGGACCACCACCTCCCAGGGCAATATTTTTAAAGAAATAAGTGGGGGGCTTGCACTTGTAGGCATACATGGGGGCCACATGGCCCATTTTTCACTCTGGGACCCCCATCTCCCTGGGGTTTAAACTTAATAGTATGTGGGTGGGTGAATGGCTCTCCTTGCCCCAGGGACCACCACCTCCCAGGGCAAAATACTTTTACAATAAAATCATGTGGAGACTCCAGGCCCTGGGGACTGGCTAACCCCCCCCCCCAAGGCTATCTTTTGATAGTCTGCAGGGGACTCCGTAGCTCGCCCACACCCTGGGGACCACCACATCCCTGGGGCAAAATACTATTAGAATAAAAGAGGGGGTCATGGAGGTTCTTCCTGGTCCTGGGGACCGCCACTTCCCTGGGTCTAAAGTAACTTTAAAAGAGGGGGTCTGCTGCCCTCAGCCCCAGGGACCACCACCTCCCTGGGACAAAATTGAAATGATATAGGGGGGCTGCACAGTCCCCCTTGTGGAGCCATACATGGCCCTGCCCCCCTGACACCACCCTCCAAGCAAAATCCAACATAACTCCGCTTTCATCTCTTTAGTGCAGCGAAAGAGATGAAAACATTGCTCCCACAAGCACGGAGCTGATATTTAAAGCAGCTCCCTGCTTGCGGCAGAAATGTCGGTTCCTGCAGGAGATGGGAGGCGGCTTGAAGGACCCCGCGGCCCCCAAGATGAAATAAAATATATATATATATATATATATATATATATATATATATATATATATATATATATATATATATCTTTTCAAGGAGGGCACCTCAAGAGATAGGAGCAGCCAGCCCTGGGGGGGTGGCGGTCCCCAAGGGTCATCAATGACTCCAGGATCCGCAATCCTGTCCCTGCTCCTTGCATCCCTATCCACTGCCAACTTGACTCTTCGTGTCAGGCTTTGAGGAGGTATTCCTTTTAGCAGGACTAATGTGATGCCTGTGTCAGGCCTGCGACTTGTCACTTTCACTTGGTCTTGCACGTCCAGATAACCAAGAGCGGTGCCTTGTGCTTTTAGGCACTAGACTTACCTTAAATCTTTGAAATTACATATCTCTGATTCTACTGATTGTATTTTTCTTTTTGTTTCAGAATAATTTAATACATTTTACTTTTATTTTTTCGATTGATGTGGGATCTTTCTTATGTTGTGTTTTTCATTTATTATTGTTTGTGTGCTACATAAATACTTTACACATTGCCTCTAAATTAAGCCTGACTGTTTTTTGTGCCAAGTTACCAGATGGTCAAGCATAGGTTAATTTAGTCATTGTTGTGGTTCAACCTGGCAAGGATTGTGGCTGTTGCTTGAGAAGGCCTCAGCCCCACAACCAACAGCCTGATTTCTCACATCATCCAAAGTGAAAACACCTATAATGTACCATTTTTGGAACCCTTCTAGTGCAGCTATGTGTTGCAAAGTGGTGCTCATCCATAATGCTGTCTGACCCATTAGCTTCGTATCCCATAGTACTCAGGGTGCTTCTACATGTCTGAACCAGTACCCTTGTTGCCGGCAGAAGTGGCAAATGTACCCCTCCTCTATAGAGTAAATGATGTATGGGGTTGCTTGGAGTGCCCATTTTTTGGAAGCATATGCAAGATCTCCATGAGGATTGTACTGCCATTCGTTAATGATCACTATGTCAGATGCTCTGAAATAAGATTCAGTGTCAGTCGCGCAATTCCACCCTCAAATGTTGTGGAGTTAAACACTTGGTAAGGGCTATATGGGGGAAGCCTTGATTCTACAGGAAGCTGCAGAACACAGAGTGTATTTTGAGGAAGAGAAAGTGTGGTAGGTCATAAGGGCAGTTTTGCAGTTGATATAAAAAACATGGTAGTGTTACCATTTTGGAAATAGTAAGTCGACCCAGGAGTGACAGGTGGAGTATGGACCATGTCTTAATGGCAGTCACTATGTGTCCATTGAAGTTTGGCTGTTCATGCCCCATGCCTCACTAATATGTGGAGTAATATACTGTCCTTGAGTATCTAAATCCTTTTGCGACAACTTGCAGGTTGGTTGCTCAACCCATGACTTGAGGGTATGGGGTTCACCAATAAGGCCGAGGACATGACCAGGTTAATAAAAAGGCCAGATGTTTCATTGAAGATTTGAAGGATCTTGAGTGTCCGCCAGCTGGAGCTGTCAGGTTCTGCCAAGAAAAGTAATATGACATCTGCACATAGGACCACCCCATCTGAGATCTGAGACCTGAGACCCCATTTCCTAATTCAAATCCTCTCACCTGCATATCAATGCGGAGCCAGTCTGCCAGGCTCTACAGCAATGGCAAAGAGGAGCGGTGACAGTTGTCATTCCTGTCTCATGCTCCTCTAGATCAGAAATGGTTTTAATGATACAGTTCCCACTCTGACACAGGCGGTCAGGTCTGTGTACAAACGTTGCACATAGGTGACAAACTTAGACCCAAAGTCAAGGTGTCAGAGGACTGCAAACAGATAGCTCCTGCCCAAAGAATAGAACTCATTTTCTGTGTCTGCTAGTAACACTTCAGCCTGCTGCCCCAGTCTGTCTTCCAGGTCCATGACATTATACAACCATTGGATGTTGTGTCTAGTGCCTCAGTGTAGCATAAATCCTGCCTGTCCTTGTGGACCAGCAAGGATATTACCCCAAGTGGAGCACAAATCTGGTGTTGTGTCGCCTGTTCTCCGATCTTTAATTTTCAGAGTAGGAGCTGGTAACAGAGGTAGTACTGCCGTCAGTCTCTGTACTATAATTGTTGAACACTTGTTCTTCAGGATCAAATCATTCTGTTTTGAAAGTGGGAATTGGGGATATACTGTGTGGTTCAGAAAGTGTTTGATAACCATATTTACTTTTTAGTAGAGGCCTTACCGATAATAGTTTTGTAGTAGGAAGCCGTGACATCACAATATTCGTTTCTTGATTATAACAGTGGATGGACATTTCTTTTTGTTCTGTGGTCGGTGAGCCATGGATAGTTAGCATGTCCATGGCTTAGGGTGCTGTGCCACTTGAACATGTCTGGACATTAGAAATGGGAAGATTGTATTCTTGTCTTGTATGTTCCTCGTTTCTATCCATTAACCAATAGCCCAGTACTAAAGGAATAAAGTCATATTGAGTAAGCCAGGCCAAATTATGGGTTGCAGTTCTAATTGGGCTGGAACACCCTTTAAGGTGTCCATATTGGAATGTGAAGTACAATAGGAAATACATTGTTTAGCTAGGTACTCTGTTAGATCTGTGACTCCTCAAAAGCAGTATGTTCCCAGTAGCTAACCACACAGCAGAACAGACACTGCTGGCTATTAAAGCACATAGGATAGAAGTGGCAAAAGTAAATGACATCTGAAGTGAGAAGGGAGACAAGTAAAGAATTAGTTGCATGGGAAAATAAGCAAGAACGATCAGATAAATAAACCCCTGTCTGGTTGTAATATAATTGAGTGAGAAAAGGCACTCTCATCAAAAAAGGCCAACCATTACTTTCATGTTTCTCCCCAACCTTGGACACAGTACATTGAAGCACAGTTGTAGACTTGAGGGATGCCTCAACAGCCAATTAGATTTACTTTTGCCACGCTTTTCTCCCGGAAAATGTGGAAATTCACCTCACCGCTCTAACAAACACTTTGTCCACTCTCTTCAATTCTTGTTTACCACAAGAGAAAAATTATTTACCTTTCCCAAGTGATGGTGGATTTCTCAAATTTTCAATACAATGCCTTAAGAGTCTAAATATCAAGCAAGATGCCAAGAAATAATTGTGAGGAAGTGTTTTATTAGCTGGGGTGGATTTGTGTCCCCCACAAGTAATAAAGTCACCACATTGCTAGGTCCAGTCTATGTTTTCAGTATTTTAAACCTGAACTCAACCTCTGGTAGCTGTGACAGAGAGCAGAAAGGCTTAACTTGGAGAAAACTTGTAAAGCAGTTGAAAGTACCAAAACAGGTAGAGATGAAAACATAACACAATAAAATTCCCACTCTAATTTAGAAAAAATAATAAACAAAATGACACTAAAATGAAAAAATGTAATAAAGGCACTAGAGATATGAATTTAAGAGAGAAGATATCCAAAAGGTGCAAGGTGCTAATGGGAGCCAGTGGTCGTGGTAGACAGGGACCTAGGCACAATTTGAGACTGACCGCAATTTAGCACGGATTGGATACACCAATTAGTTCGGACTCGGAGTAGAGAAGTTCACAAACATTTCTAAGTCCTAATCAGAAAAATTACTTTTTTTTTTTTTTGGGGGGAGGAAAAACTTTTCTCCATGCAGGACAATCCTATAATCCAATTTGATGCTATGAAACTGCTGGTTGAATACTTTTCACAGTCAGTCCCCTTGAATCTATGAAGCTTTGGAGCAAATCTCTACCCGTTCAGGTCAGCCTGTTCCTTTGTCTTTGAGCACGGGCTGGGAGCCGACAGAGACTTGGGCTAATTAGCCTCTTGACCGTTCAGAAAAGTAAAGAGTAGTTTTTGAAAGCTTACTTTTTCTTAATATTATTAAAACCCTACTTTATCATTTGATTGAATTTTTAATAACTATTAAAATAGTTTATTTTTTTCTTGATTGTCCCCTTCCAGAGAGAGCAGTGTTAGTCTTTTAAACTGTACTGTGGTTTTCTACAAAGGGCCTGTCAAAGTGAAAAAAAAACTTTAAAGGCCTTTTCACTGTAGGGACACTCCAGCAACTATTTTCAACATGTGCCACTTTTAAATACCGCGCACCCTACTTGTAGGCTACAAGACATACTTAGAACTGACTTATTAATATTTAAATGGAGGGTTGTTCCTTTTAAAATGGGGTATTTCAGCAGGGTACAGTGTAAACGCCAGGCTACATTCATAGGCTTGAAGCCATGGTTTCCTCTGTTACGCTAGTGCATGACAAAATAAGTGCTTCAGGTCAGAGTTGTCATTTGCCTTTTCATGCCATGGGTGAATTTCTGCACCATATAGTATGGCCTTATAGAAAAGTTAAAGAAGCCCTTCAGAGAGCAGCCAATCTTTACACATTTTAGGGGTCAGAACACATATTAAAGGTGTATTGGCACAATGCAGAACTACAATCAGCTGCCCTACCACCAGTTCAGAATGTCTAACGTTTTCCACACTGACCTTAGATTGACTGAAGTGCCAATACTGAAGCAAGAACTAGAAGGTCAAATAAAAGACAGCCACTTTCCGAAACACTCCAGAATACTGTGTCTGGGAAATTACCTTTTTACATATACGGACTGGTAAGGTGGACACAGCACTGGGACTTGTATTCCTGTCCTCAATGTTCATTCTGGTGAGATTTCTGGTATAGTTCCTGTGCCCCACAAAGGAGCACCACTCCTGCACCTCTGTCAGGCAGACCAGCGGGGGACAAGGGAACATCACACACAGAAAGTGTCTTTGTCAAAACTCTGTCTATTCTGTGCTGTTGCAATCACGGGTATGCAGAGTTGTAAAGTTTCATCTTGGGCAATTTTCATGTTATTTTTTGTAAACGTTGGCAGCCTCGAGAAAAAATGGCAACGACGTAGAGCCTTCACGACTGTGGAAAATTGTTCCCTCTGCCACACAGAGCTTGAAGATGCCCAGCGCTGCTGCATTAGCCATGCACTGCCAGGGGCGTATCTTAAGTGGGGTGTTCGGGGTGCTGCACACCCCTGAACAAGGTATTTTGTGATGACTAATGGGGTACGGGCGCTTTTAGTCGGGTATTGTGCAATGTCTGTCGGATTTTACCCGGAAGTTTTACACACAAAGACAATGACACACACTCTCTGTTTGGAAAGACTTAAAAAATGTTTGGACTCCGCTATTACGACCTGTAACCTTTTTTTTAAATGAATTTCTATGTTTTTTTATACTATTTCCTAACTATAATGTCACTAACCTTGTTTTTTTCTGTGAATTTCCAAGTTTTTTTTTTTACATAAAGTCATTTTAATTACTGTACCTTAATCCAACCACCACCACACATGGCCAAAGGCCATGTGTGGTGGGGGTTGGCCGCAGCTCCTGGCTGTTTAACCACCCATAATCACCCACATCCCAGCCTCCTGGTGGTGGTGTTTGGCTAGAGGGCCTGGCCTGCAGCCAGGCCCTGCAGCCTACCATCAATAACCACCCAAACCTGAGCCATGCACAGCCTTTGGCAAAAAGCGGTGGGGGCTGCCTGCAGGGCCTGTCCTGCAGCCAGGATCTGTGGCTTACCCCACTGCACTGACAAAGTGCTTGTTTGTTTGGTAGAGATACAATCTTAGTCCTCTACATTAAGAACATGCCTACAAAATTACTGGGAAATCTACTCAGAGTGTCGTTTTGGTAAGCTGTCCATGTTCTTTGGAAAATGGAGGGAAGACATTGTATATTACTAATGTATATGGGGAGGGCCAAAAGTGCAGGGCTTCACACAATTTGTGGTTTTAGCAGCAGGTTTTGAGAAACAACCCACCCGTGACAGTCACTACATGAGATATTGCACTTGAAAAAAGCAAGGATTCAAACACCTCCATCAAGGATTACAGATAACTTTTCACAGTGGAACTGCAAAGAACACACTCTTGGATTTACCTTTTGGGGTGAGCGGTGCTCACGGAGTCCCACTATGTAGAATTCCGCAAAGTGGTAAAAAAAACTATGTGAGCTCAGTAGAATTCTGCCACTTTCAGCGCACCCATTCACTCTTCGTTTTTCACATTCAGTAGCGCGGTTTACGTTCTAGTGTTGCAAATATTGTGTGAAGGGTACCACGCAGTTTGCATGGGCATGGCCATTTTGTTTTCTTTGTCTTTCTGTGCATGATGTCGGGCCTAACTTTAATCCACCTTAATATTGTCAATCCCACTCTTTTCTGAATTATCCACCCCTCATTTTCCTCTGTTTTATCAGTGTGTGTATTTGTGTTTGTGTATGTTACATTTTTGTCATTTTTTGGTGTGTTTTTTGTGAATTTTTTCTTCCTTCCTTCTTTTTCTTCCCATTTCCGTTTTCCCACCCAGTGCCGTGGCACAGGGCGGCAGAGGGAGTGGCGGTGCTGATGCGACTGCTAGTCGCTTACCTTGTGGGCATCAGTGGAACCAAGGGGTGCAGCCACTCACCATTTTCACTGAGGCAGAGGTGGCAGCACTTGTCTATTTTGTGCAGCACCACTTCCCCTCCATGCTTGTGGCAGGTCTGGGAGAGGTTTCACCCTTCGGGAGCATCAACTGCTTTCGGGGAGGGTGAGCCCATTGGTTCATAGACACACTGTGGTCCAGCGCACTGAGCAGCAGCTGATGCACCGTTGGGTGGACATAATAGACCATGAACAAGACCTGTATGACCTGCTGGGTGTCAAGGTGTCGGGACTCAGTGAGTAATTATTCATTTGTTCTGTGTGTTCCACAATGTTATTTGTTTTTCTATGGCAGTGCTGACTCTCAGAGGTAAGTGAAGTTTATGTTATGATTAATATTTATTATGTGATCCAGTTTGAGCTAGCCAGGTGCTCAGTTAGCGCTTCCTATTTGTACTCATTGGCACGCATTTGGGCTGATTAGTATTAAAGAAGGCATGCAGACAGAGACTCCTTCTGCCACCAAGAAAAGATTGTGGTAGTAGTAATAAGTAGTGTCAGTGAGTTAGCATTCCCTTCTCTGTGCCTTTCTTTATGTAGCTTAGGCAGTCCCTCCCAATAGCAATCTCCTGGTAATGTGTAGTACGATATCATCATAGTATATATGTATCTATGCATTGAAAAAAAATGGAGGCTGAGTTGCCCCGTCAAAGGTGGTTGAGAAGCAAAGATCATTTGTTGCAATATGAATGCATTGTTAGTGGTACATAGTTGTACATGTAGGGCCATATTTACAAGGCCCTTTGCACCGCCGGAACATTATGTTTAGTGACGGTCTGTTGGCGCATACTGCAGGGCCATATTTACAAGGCCACATAAAGCCACCCTGCGTGGCTTTTCATGGTCTCGTAAATGGACTGAGTCAACGAATCGCAAGTCACAGCGTTGACTGACCCTGTGACAGGGAGGCATGCCATGGGAGTAACGGTGGGTGTTCCCATGTAACACCCATGTAATTTGACACATTCCAAGATGTACAAGGTTTTGTAAACCTGGGAATGTGTCAAAAGACTACGCCTCCCTAGTGGAGATGTAAGGGAGATGCAGTGAGAAGAAATGCCTTTATTTCTCTTCCCTTTTTCCTTTTGCTATGTGTGTTGCATTGTACAGCACACCATGGTGCAAGGGTCCCTGTGTTGGCGCATGGCAACCCACTGTGCGCCAATGCATGGGACAAGGGCAGATATGCACCATATTTTCCAGTTACGGCCCATTCCTGCCCTTTTCTTTTGATGCAGGGCAGTGTACCAGGAAGGTTTGCAGCACTGCCCTGCTTCAAAAGTTTGTAAATATGGCCCATAGTTTAGGAAATTTGGAGTAGGGATTAGGTGTAGGAATTAAGAAAGGAAAAGTAATAGATCAACTCAAGTTGAGTTAGTCTATACTAGGCGATCTGATTCAGAAAAGTACAATGTTACTCTGTTTGCCACTGCCTGTCAACCATTTTTTGGGAACAGTATTTGTACCACTAATCTTTTTTTATATCTTTTTTATTTCTTACCGCAGTACCCAAGGGGAAGAAGAGGGTAACATCTGAGATGGGTCCAGAAGGAGACGAGGGTGCCAGAGCCACTACCAGTGCAGATGCTGGTGGATCTGCTGGCCCCAGTAAGTCTTCCTGTTATATTAGTATTTTTATTTCCCTACTTTTCACCTCTCCTCATTTATAATATTGTTTCTTTTATTTTTACTGTGCTTGTCTACCTGTTTTGTATTTATTTTCATTTTTTCTATCTTTATTAAATTCTTGTTATCTTTGAATTGTTCTACTTTTCATGCTTCTGTACCTGGCTTCCTCCTGCCTGTTTGTTCTGCTTTGTTACTAGGCTTAGCTTTTCCTTCTCCCCTTTTATATCTTGTGGACTGGTACTTTAAAACTAAGAGGACAGATTGTTGGGTCAGGTACTCTACCAACAAGATGCAACCAAAGTCAGCTTTTCTACACATGTTGGCTCATGCCCATTGCATTCGCCAACCAAGACCTCATTTTGGATTGACCAATGTATTACACCCCTTTATTGTGCTTCAGTGACTTAGCTCTGCCCCTCCATTATGAAGCCTTTGCAGTTGGTTTGTCTACCTGACTTTCCTAACAATCTACAACATTTATAAAGTGAATAATAGAAGAAAATAAAACTTTAATGATCTATTGCAGTTGTATTTTGTTGGAATCTAAAATGTGTAACATTTTTTCCAGACGCACAGACCGCCAATGCAGGGGCAGCACCAATGCTATGGACATGGCATCGGTCGGAGCGGGAGAACTGGCGGCAGCAGGGATAGGCGTTTTTAAATCATATGGAGCTTGCTCATTGACAATTACTAGTATACTCACTGCAAGGGCTTTCCTTGTGAAGCCCTTGGTTTAGCAGCTACAGCTGGAGTTGAGTTCTTAATGGCCTCTTGTCTCTGCAAATCAGCAGACAAAAGGTCATAATGAACGGACACTACAACAAATGATGGCTTAATAGAAGAGCGAATGAAGGATGGACGTCTAAAAGAAAGAATTGGTGAAATGGCATATGAGTGAAAGGATGTGTGGATGAAAGGAAAGGATGCATAGGTGAGTGATAGGAGATGCATAGGTGGGGTAAAAGGATGCCTCACTGGGTGAAGAGTAGATGGGTAAAAGGATGCTCGGGTGTGGAAAGGGTGGATGATAACGAACAATGGTAATAGATAGATGATGCGTGGGTGTTTGAAAGGGTGGATATGGGATAGGTGAGTGTATGGATAGATGCAGTGATATATAGATGCCTGGATTGGAATGGTGAAATACTGGATTTGAGATGGTGGGTATTAAAGGGTGACTAGAACATGATTAATGGAAGGATAAATGTATAATTGCTTGAATCAAGAAGTAAAGGAGCTCTTCCGGAGAGGGATGTGTGTGTTCACCTACTTGGCTTGGTTTGCATGGTTCTCAAAGCTTTGGTTCAAAGTGGGGGTATTATAATTTTCTGTCTTCTCCCTTAACTCACTGTATTTGAAGCAAAGCAGATATGTATCCTCCCTCCCACCATCATACCTTCCTCCCCATTGGTCACCCATGCTACTATGACCTAGCTGCAGTGTGGTTCAATTTGGCAGTACAATAGTGTTTTCTGTGCAGTGTGCATTGCTTCAGTTAATGCAGCATTTACAAAGTCGTCGATGCTCTGCAAACTTAAAAGGTGTGTTTTCCTTCCCTCCTAGTGCCCACTCTGTCACCTAGTATTTCAGTACTTTATTCTATCTAACATTCTGTTCCAGCCCCCCAAAAACAATTGAAAATTCCCTTTTGGCATGCACCACATTTATATACAAGAAATTAATATTTCATGACTTACATAACAGATTCATAACCGTTCAATTTTTACAGTTTTGACATTCGTCAACTCCAGTGAGGGATGTGCGAGTAGAAAAATGGCCCTGTGACTCATTGTAATCACCCACATCAAATTCCAATGGCTCTAGGGGCCAGCAATTTACTGCTACTGTGCCACTCTAGTTTTAAAAAAAATGTTTGTACAGAACACTGTTCATATTTTGTCATTTTCGTTTTTTTTTCCTGCTATAGCTACTCCTGGTAGACATCCAACTTGCCAGGAGAAAGCAGCCTGGCTGCAGCGGCAGAGGCTGGAGGGCAACTACAATGAATATGGTTGGCTGGTGACCCTTCAGGAGGAGGAGGATGAGGCCCAGGCAGCAGTCAACATACCTGTTGGTCCTAGCACCCCCAACTGGCCACCAGTGCCTCCAACCGGCATTGTTAGCGCAGCCGCCAGTTTGCATCAGCCTGTCCCCACTCCACCACTGCTTCCCCCTCACACTAAGACTGCAACTTCCATTGCCACGTCCTTTAACACTTTGAGCACATGGACTGCCAGATGGCACACATCGACGTAACCCTGGACGATCTCCATACCCAAGTTGAGAATGCTGTCTTCTGACTATTTTCGAAATTTTTGGTTTTGGTGGGAGGGACACTTGTTGTGGGTGAAGAGGGTGGCAAAAGGAATTGGGAGCACGTTTTTGCATTTTGGTCTTTTGTTGTGGGCTTTTGTTTCTTTTGCTGTGGACTTTTGTTGGTCCACTGTTTGAGTAGATGGATGGACCTGTTGTGGGGGGGAAAGGGTGGGTTTTCTATTTGTAAAAAATAAAAGGGGTATTATTTTTTACTTCATTTATGCCTCAAATCTTTATTTTGTTGTTTTAGTTTGCACTCCTTTCTTTTAGTGTAGTTTGTTTGTTAAATCGGCAAAAAAAAGTGTATGTCATTTGCATATACCCTTCCTCTACTGCCCTCTGTAACTAGATTGACCACTAGGGGATGATTGCATTGCCTATTTTGCCTACAAAAACCTAGATGCACACAAACAACATCTTCTTCAGTAGAAATTAATTACTAACTAAACAAGTTCACTTCAATCCATAGTTCTTCTCTTACCCAAATAGATAAAGCGAGGGCTGATATCTTATTCTTCTTACTGCAGGGTTTTCCCAAGGTGGCATCTTATCTCAACTTAAGGGGGTAGTAGTAGTAGCAGGCTTGCGCGCTAACAGGGAAGACACAAGGTGGCACTCCCACATATGCAAACTCAAAATGAAGGATTAATCAAAGGGTTATATATAACCGTCAACCGGATTGAAAGAACATAGAGAGTTAGTGGTTTATATTTTATATCATAACTTTAGAAAAATTGAGACCAAACTACCACGATGACAGTATTTGACACACAACAAAGAAGATCTGATATGATAATAAAAGCTAGCAATAGCAACTTCTTCTGAGCAATGGGGGAGCTAGTATTTAATGAAAATTTAGCTTAGGAAATTAAATACTTGAGTCAGGAGAAGTGGGCTTGCAGTCAGGTGTGGTTGTACAAGGTTAAGCAACACAGAACACGAGGCCTGTATGAGGATGTTGATGGGGCCGGTGTGGAATATTGCTCAGTTAGTAGAAGGTCATAAAGTGAGTTGATGTCGCTTTCACCACATCCACCCCAGCAAGTGTATGTTCTATTTATGGTGTAAAATTAGGTCACACCTCAAT
This sequence comes from Pleurodeles waltl, assembly GCF_031143425.1. NCBI lineage: Eukaryota > Metazoa > Chordata > Amphibia > Caudata > Salamandridae > Pleurodeles > Pleurodeles waltl. The sequence continues at coordinate 291,943,531 of NC_090438.1, forward strand.
AAATCACACAGCCCAGAAGAGAGTTAGGGGCTTGATGAATGGCTGGGAAAGGAGATTTGGAGAAAGGTGTGACAAAGACAAACATTATACAAGTAAAACAACGACAATATTCATCAGGTCACTGAGCAGCACACCATTGTCAATCTGTTGTGAAAGGAAAAGATGAAAAAAAAGGTATGACACAGTTCACTTAAATGCATTGCAAACAGTCCTTCAGCCCCATAGAGACCCAAAATAGTATATCTCTCAATGTTCTGTTTTCTAAGTTTGAAAAATACACATTATGGAGGATTAAAGTTAAACCACCCAGTTCTAAAAATTATGATTGTTAAAAAAAGGAAAATGGTACTGCATTGCCAAATTGGGCGATGCGTCTCCATTCTTCTCGGAAGGTCTGTCACTCTTTGGTCTCTGGTTAAACCTGTCTGGTAGGTAAGCTGGAGTGCTGAGCTTTCACCAAGTTTTGTTCGTGCAGGACACGACTAGGAGAAGGCCTGCATAGTAAAACAGTAACTGTATTATAGAGTAAAGGAGAAGGACAAAAGGAAGCAAGGTAAGGTTCATGAGGAGTCAGGAGTGTACCAAGAAGAGTCAGAGACCGAGCAGGAACATAAAGAGGAGTTTCACGTTTGAGTCAGCAATGCAGCAAACACACACTCAGCAGTATTTCCCAAATCAATGCACCTCTCTCCAGTCCACAGAGCTGAGTAAGTACCAGGCATCAGAGTCTTTGCCATCATCATGGTTTCTCTTTGAAGTCAATAACTTTCTCCTTCTATCTGTTGAGGTAGTCCCACCCTGAGTCCTTCCATACTCCTCCTCCTGACTGAGTACTCCATCCCATTCCCAAGCTAGGTAGACCTGTGTAGTGCACTGCTGTTGAAGAACAAATAATGAAAAACAATTGGAGTATTTTGTTTAGATTTGTGTTTGGTTACCAAAGTGACTGGTCTGATCCCTGAGGAACCAGAAAAAAGGAGTGGAGCCTGCAGGTACATTTCTCTAAGTCTGAAAGGACAATGATTTGCCAGAAAAACTGATCACCCATCAGCCCCCAAACATTTCAAATAATCAAAATCAAGTTTACAACTTTTTCACTGTCAGCCACCACATACATCATCAATCATCACTCACAATCACTCAATATATCACCATTCATTGGTGCAATAGTTAGTAGCTACCTCTTCCAATCCAAGCAGTATGGATGATAGAAAATATTATCTCCTCTTTGGTGGTAGCAACACATTGGAGTTTGGTATTGGCACTGGCAGTCTTTTAATCATTGGCCTTCTTCGGCAGCCTGGTTTGATGATGTACAAATACAAAAGGAAAGGAAATGGCTTGTGAGGGGGGAGGCATTGTCTAGAATGTCCTGAAGGAAATGTCGGGGCTTCTTCACTACACACGGGTCCAACTTCAATATGGCCATATATGTGAATATTAAATGGTAGGGCAGAATAAATCTGACACAAACAATGTTCCACTAGTTATTTTCTTATTTTTCAAAAAAAAGAAGTTGAAAGAGAAATAATTAAAAAGTTCTTTGATGCACTTGCAAACTCCATCTGGGAAATATATTTTGTCCTCAAACTCAGGTGGTTCACCTAGAAGTTGGTCAGCAAACACACTTGATTCTGACCAATCATCCTCTTTCTCCTATTGTGTGTTTCTGGAACTGTGTTATCAGATGGTATAAAATGCTGGTTCATTTTGATCATGGCTAATTTCTCCATCTTTGAGGTAAGATACTGGTCCTTCTCACTGTAATAACTAGGCCAGCTGCACTGAACACATGTTCTGCAGAGACGCTGGCTACAGGAAGAGCCAGATACTTTATTGCCAGCCTGCTGAGCTCTGGCCATTAGTGCATCTTCCCATACCAATACACCTATGGGTTTTTATTCCATATACACCTCTTTTGGGTCATCCAGATACTCCTGGAACATCCTCTGAAGTGTCATTGGTGCTGCCGCTTGCTTGACCTCTTTTGCCTTCGCCTCTGCACTGGACTTCAGACCTGCCACTTGAAACCAAGCCAGTGCAGAGGACAGGTCCCATTCTTTTGATGGTGTTGTTGCAGGTGTACTTGTTGCTGGTTTTGGCTGCTGTGAGACAAGACTGCCCTCTCTGGAAGTTGAAGGCAGCACCCCAGAACTGCAGAGGTGGATTCTAATTCCAGTCGTTCTTCCAGTTCTCTGGCTTGCTCAACAATCCACCTCTTGTATTTTGAAACATCCCCATCAGAAAAAGGAATGAAAGTGGGAAGAAATTTTTTGTAGCGTGGATCAAGTAGGGTGACACAGATGTACTCTTTGGGCGAGATGATGTCATTTTGCAACCTTGCATTACAAGTTAAGCAATAGCTGAGGCTCTTAACCAGGGCATGCGCTTCTTAGTTTTTGTTCACACCTCTGAACGCAAACCTTTCAGACACCTTCTTTAACTGCTCCTGTAGCCAGTGCAACAACGAAATTGCTTGGCACATTGCACTGTCCTCCTTGCTGACTTCCCGTGTGAAAAACTCTAAAGTGAGCAGCATCTGTGTGAGGCATTTGAGTAGGCCCCATTTGTCTGTATCCATGGTCATAGCTTTCCCAATTGCATCCCCTCATCTTAAAATTACATAGTCATTGATCTGTCTGTACTGCTCAAACAGACATTGCAATGTATAATAGGTTGAGTTTGAATGTGTTGGCACCTCCTGTATCAGGGCTTTCACTGGTACTCTGTTACCATGGTGAATAATCTGCAACTGCTTCTGGGCTTTAAAAGAATGGTTGAAATGAGTGCAGATTCAGCCGCAGGTGGTTAGTATGTCTTCTTTTTTTTTAGAAAGTCTTGCTAAACCAAGTTGATGCAGTGCACCGAACACAGGACCCTGAAATAGCTACTGTCTACCATGTCCTTGACTGTCCTTGGCAACAAATTCAATTCAGAGACCTCTGCATCACAGCCATTCAGACACCTTGCTATTAAATTTGTCCAAGATGTTTGCAGCGGTATGTGATTTCTCCATGGTGAACATGGCTACTGTTGCATGCCATCAATTTCTCTTAAAAACGTCTTCAGGGCCAAGACCTGTAGATAGCTTTTGCTTTACCCCTGTAAAAGAAGTACAGTGTGCAGTGATGCACATGTGATCAGTAGCCTGACAACTGGTCCACATGTCTGTCATCAGGTGGATAATGTGGGCAACACTTTGCTGCAGAGCTTGTCCTTCCAATTGCAGCACTTCGTGATGCAGCACTAGAATAGCAACTCGGGCAAAGTATGTCTGGCTTGCAACCTTCCATTTCGGGCAGATGGCTGCCACAAACTCTAAGAATCCTACTCCTTCCATAAAAGAAAAAGGGAGGAGGTCCAATCCTAACCCGTAGGGCCTCTCCTGCCTAAACATGCCTGTATCAGAAGCCTTGATTTTCTTCTTTTGTGGGGTCACTGATGCAGGTGACTTTTAAGATGTAGGTGGTGGTAGACTCAATGTGCACAATGGTGCAGTCACAGTATGCCGTGGTGTCTCCATCTGACTCTGAATCTTCCTGTGTCTTTGTGAGGTACCTGAGGGAGGTGATTCAGGTGCACTGCTGGGGAGAGGACTATTTGCATGAGGATGTCACCCTCTTCTTCCTCACTTCCACCATGATTTGACCAGCTGTAGCTGATGTTTTCCGGCTTTCCTCACCTTCACCACCACAATCATGTTCAGCAACTTTTTTTAACGTTCTCCTCCCATCGGATTGCATGATGTTTTCTCATATGGGACATCTGGCCTCCAGTACCGTAATGTGAACCAGGCTTACCTTGACGAACACTCATGTGGCAAATGGAACATATTGCAATGTTCTCCTCCTGTTTGCTAATCGTAAAAAAGCCCTAAACTGGGGAGGAGTACTGGGCCATTGTCAATGCGGAAGAAGAACTCGAGGTAGGTGTGTTAATTGCCTCTCTGCCATGCATTCTTGTACTGAGGTAGGGGTTGGTGCAGGTCTCTGCTGGAGCCTTACAAATATGGGAGGTGGCAATGCTGTCTGTGCCACATCCCTTGGAGCAGGTTACATAGTAATGTCGGACTCCTTCTGCCACCTTCCACAATGACTGGCTCATCATCATCATTCTCTTCACCATAATCCCCTTCCATGATTCTAAGGATTTCTGGAACTTTTATTTTCTGTTGCCTCTCCTGGCATCTCCCAGACACTACCGGGGCCACTCCATGTCCCTATCACTGTCATCAGAAGTGGTGCTTGGAGATGATGGTGGAATAGTACCCTTCCTTTTACTTGCTGGAGATCTGGGAGCCATTGATTCTAAAAGAGGAGGTTCCTGCTTGGCAGGAAGCACTACCTCCTGTTGTGCTCCAACTTCAAGAAGATTTACTAATGCTGGCTGCAGTTCCACTTTGCTCTGTTTTTTTAAATGATTGGGTACTACTTTGCAAACAGAACACATCAAATTCAGCATCACTGCTCATCAGCGTGATTGCAGTGACTGTTTCACTGGCAGACATGGTCTTGGGCTTAGGTTGGGGTGGTACTGTTGATGCAGAAGTGCTGCTCCCAGGTTCCTCCCTGGAGGCTGGTGGGGCAGGCACACATCTCCCAAAAAAGGTTGCAGTCAGCACGCCACTCGTGGAAAGCTGCTTCTTCTCACTGACCATTTTTTTGTGAGTAAGTTTCTTTGGACCCATTATAAAGCTCTCAGTTGGTTGTCGCACTTTTGGAAATGGCCCTTCCTGCCGGGTTTACCTTATCTTTTTGGCTTCTGACCTCCTGTTTTTGACCCTGAGCGGAATTTCGGTTTTGCTGGGTTTTATGACTCTAGACACTTTACCACTGCTGACTAGTGCAAGTGTTCTCTGTCTAAATTGAATTGATGATTGGATTCTCCATGATTGGCATATTTGATTTACTAGTAAGTCCCTAGTAAAGGGCAGTAGAGGTGCTGAGGGCCTGTAAATCAAATGCTACTAGTAGACCTGTAGCACTGATTGTGCCACCCACATGAATAGCCCTGTAAACATGTCTCATACCTGCCACTGCAGTGCCTGTGTGGGCAGTTTGGAGCTGCCAGTTTGACCTGGAAAATGTACCCACTTCCCAGTTCCAAAAGTTCCCTTTTACTAAATGTAAGACACTCCTAAAGTAGGCCCAAGGCAGCCCCATGAGCACTGTGCAAAGTATTTAAAAGCTAGGACATGTACTGCTGTGTTTTACATGCCCTCGTCATAAAATACTGCTGTCAGTTTTCACCATTGCAAGGCCTATTTCTCTCATAGATTAACATGGGGATTACCTTGAAATATCTGTTAGGTGTAATTTCTCATTGGGAGCAGATAGCGATATGGAGTTGGAGGTGTGTCTAGCATATCCTGATGGATCTTCCTTGGCTAGAGTAGAGGGAGGAGCTGACACTTGCAACTGAAAAGGCTGTGCCTGTCCTTACACAAGGCAGTCTCCAACCCCCTCTAATATGTCTGAGGCCAAGACAGGGAGAGGCAGGGTCTGGTGTATCCAAGAACAAACCAAGTGCATAGACTCTAGAGCAACTTCAGAACCGGCACTGCTGTCTGACTCCACACTGCTGCCTACACTAGGAGCTGTGATCTCCGCTGAGTGCAATGACCGTGACTGACGCTATTGGCCCGACACCGCTGCATTGCCTTCAAAGTCCCGCCACAGCATGGGTCCTCTGTGCCATATCCCCGATGTCTGGGACACCCGACTTTGACTCCACCAGAGCACCTGTGACCCTGTGGTGTGATTGTGACACCGCAAAGTCAACGTCTTGCGTCTTGACCTGCTGGATTCATCGACCCTGCCAGATCGTAACGAACCAATGTCTTGCCACCGGGGCCGCATCACCCCCCTGTAACCGTAAGGAACCGATGCTTCACCTCCCCTGCCTGGCAGTAAGGAACTGATGCTCCACCTCGCGGTGGCAGTAAGGAACTGACGCCGCACTGGCTCCAGTGACGCCTCACCGCACCAACTCTGTGCAACGTCTTTGTTTCATTGTTTTCCAAAAGCACTGTACATTAGGTCCGTGCAGCTCTGTCACTGGCCAGCACTCTCTTGCAAGTGATGCTGGACTTTTAGGAACAACTCCGTCAACGTTGTCCTGATAGCCTCAGTTGGAGCTATTGTGTTATTAAGGTTTAACCTTTATAGATTCTTTGTTTGTGTATGTTGGATATTTGTCGTTCTAGACTTGTTTTACTCAGATAAATACTGGCTATTTTTCTGAATTGATGTTGAGTGCATTTGTGGTGTTTTCACTGTGTTACTATGTGTGTGTACAAACACTTTACACAGTGCCTCTGAGATAAACCTGACTGCTCGTGCCAAGCTACCAAGGGGGTGAGCAGGGGTTATCTTAGTTGTGTGACTCCCTTGCTGGAGTGAGGGTCCCTACTTCGACAGGGTGCAAACCACTGCCAACTAGAGATCACATTTCTCATAGGCACTAAGCTGCACAAGCTGAAGATACTGGAGGACTAACTGTACAGGCCTTCTCTTTGGCAGTACTGTGAGTGATGCGACATCTCTTCTCTTGTGCACCAAAAATCAATCAAGAAAGAAAAAGATGTGATTAGTGAAATATGGCATTTTTGCAGGTTGACATAGTATAGACAAATACAATAATTGTGTGGTTGGTTACTTATGTAATAAATATCAATGTAATAAAACATTGTAAAATCAAACCACACCACCACACCATAAAATGTAATTTCAATTTAGGCAGCAGAACATGCAGATATAGCTCTTTGCTTTATCTCCATCTTTAAAGGCGACGCCTGTAGTAGTCAGAGAGAGGTGCATGGGTAAATGGAACAGTCCTTAAAAAACCTATGGCAGCAAGGTGGTCCAGTGGAAATGGAATAATCATTTAAAAAATATTAATGCTGCTGTAGTGTCTGTAATGCACCTCAGCCGGGTATCCAGGAGGAAATTGAATTATTATACACCTAAAGAATCCAAATGCTGGAATGCGGCTGTGTACCTTTGGTGGATGGATAACTGGATGGATGGATGGATGGATAGATGGATTGATGGAAACAGCTTAAAGGAATTACAACAAACTTGGCATGAAAATGGAGGTTTTCTAGGGGGAGTGCTTTTGTTTTCCGTGGTGGAAATTCATTCACTGTTTTTTGATATTACAAAAACGTGTTGTTTGGGATTCTAAGAGTTAAATGATAGAGCTATCTTGATCGTTGCGTCTTAGACAATCTGCCAACTTGGGTTCATGGTCTGTCACACAATTTTTTTTTTTTAAAAGGCACCTCATCAAACTAGCAAGATCTTCTTCTGTCGTCCTTTTTGGGTATGCCAGCTCAGAATCAGGGTTTCCAGTGCTTAATTTGAGCTGGTGGCTGTGGTGGGGGGCACCAGCACTTATTTTTGGGGACCGGGACTTATTTTTTTGCATCAGACATTTACTGTGAGCAAAAGACACATATGAAAAAGATGTTGGAAGAGAAAGACGGAAAAGCGTCACAAAGGGAGAACGCAGAAAGCTGCAAGAGTGAGCAGAAGGGGTATTGAGTGGCTGTAAATGTATTAAAGAGGCCGAAAAACGGCTTTACGATTACACTGTCTCAGTATTCTGTGGTCACACATTTAATTGCAGCAGGCTCATGTTTCAGAGGAGAGCTTTGGGCCCCGGCACGTTTTTATTTACAAATTAAGCACTGAGGGACTCAGGCTCGAAGGCTTTGATTGGCTAATTGCGACAGTAAATTGTTATTTTGTTTCCTACATTACAGGATACAGGGCGCAGTCTCCATAGAGCATAACAAATAAAGTTAAATCCTTTAGTGTATGGGATTTGTGAAAACGTTCAGAGGTCACAAACTCAATGCACGTGTTGGGCCCTGAACGCCCATGAGACTGTCTCGGAGTTCACGGACACTGATTGGGGTTCATTGACTAAGAAAACGTGGGCTCACACTGGATCTCCCTGATGTAGCCAAATGACTCTGTACAGAGTTTGCGAACTATGAATCTCGTAGATGCATACTGAACCCCTTGCTGTAGGTCGCAAACTTTGAGAGGACTACACTTGACAATTAGGATTGTCGTCAGTCCGTGATGTGCATTAAAATATTGAAACGCAGGCTATTGCCAATTTACTTTTTTTTGTGTAGTAGTGGGCTGAGTGTAGATTGTGTTTTAGCTGGTGTGTAAATTGACAGTTTTCATAAAAACATGGGGTTTGTGGACTAGCTCCAGAGTCCGCAGCCCCAGCGCACCAAGCAATGAGGAGAGGACATCTTCTAAAAACCACGGCTTGTAGCAGAGTTTAAACACTTTTTGACAAGGTTAAGAGCATCCTGTACTTCTCCTTGGTTGAATCGGTATGTAATCTTCTACCACAATAAGAAAAAATGCCTGTCTCCTAGCAACAGGGGCCACATCTGTTATTTCTAGAGAGCATTGCAGTTGCTGATGCTCTTTTCCATGCTACGGCCATGTCTGACTCAGCTTAAAAAGAGCTTGCATGGCCATTATATGCTTCTGAACAAGTGGAGGAAGAAGTCTGAAAGAGGGCAGTGGAGACTGAAAAGATAAAAAAATGACTCCATAGTTTTTTTTTTTTTTTTTTTTTTTTTTTATGAAGGCCCCTACTACTGACTGAAGATGTTGAATGCAAGAGAGTAAGGAATAAACCGTGTGACGTAAATTAAGCTCCGTATACGACAACTACATTTATACTCTTTTGGGACATCAATGATGCGAAGGCACATCAAAGCGAAGCACGATAAGGAATTTGAGAGATTCCTACATGCTGTAAGAAGACATGGGAACAGCAGAAACTGTCGCTCTAGTGGCGCTGAAGCAAACGAAGAGCAGAACAGGTCTCATCTCCGAATTTTTGTCTTGTTCTGCATGGAGTACAAGACTAATGCATGCTGCAGCTAATAGAAGAACAGGACTCGGAATGAAATGATGGTAGAACACATTGTATCTGATTTATAAATACTTGCTTGCCACTAAAGTTGTAAGGAAGCTCATTGAAAGCACAAAATGTTCCAAAGAGCCCCAAAACACAAAATCCAAACAAAAATGTAAAAAACAAAAAAACTATTCTTCTATGTACCGCCCACATTACTCAGTAAAGCCACAGTCAGTTGATTGCAGGGGTACACAGGCCAGGTTCTGCAGTGAATCCGCTCTGCACATGGCCCGAGGGCATGCGCTTTGAGGGCTGGGCTTCCACTGACTCCACCATCAACAAACCCCAGAAATTCACTGAAAAGACACAGCTAAAGTGAAGTTGACAATGGCTTACATTTAATGTGTGACATCTTCAAGCAATGTTACTGGCTAGAAAGCCAAAATGGGCTGCAGGTGTCACATAATATGAGGCCCAACTGCCAGCTGCGCGTTATTTCTACGCCCATTTTGTCGACTTGCATGTGTAATTTTACAAATAGTATGCCCTCACATAATTCCATGATACTGTGTTCGCACAGGTTCTTGGTGCTATTTTACCCCATCGGATCCCATTCCCAAGCTCTCCAGTATCTTTTAACATCAGTCTTATCAAAAGTCCGTTTGCTCTATCCAGTAGTATTAATGTATCTGTTCGTAAGCAGACTGCAGCGCGTGGCCCAACCACAGACGCTGCTTAACGTGAAGTCGCATCACAATACAGACAAGCCCTTCTGTTAGCTGCGGCTCGAGTCCCCGGTTCTCATCACTTCCTGAAACCGCCATCCTGGCTGGCTGCGAGCCGGGTTCTTATTAAGAGACATCCAGAGATGTCATTAGGCTCGGGAATAATGACTTCTCAGTCTACTAAGGCCTCAGCTAAGTGCTTTGGTCCACACACATGCTTCGCTCGTGTGCATATTTATGAGATGCAAAGTGAGGTTGTTAGAAGAAATTGTCAAAGAAGAATGAAAATGGCGAGATAGCAATTGGCGACACAAATAATTCAGTTCAAAATATTGCACTAGCTTGATGAGTTGACCTCTTTTAACTTACATCAACATTTCACGAACGTGTCACCCTTCGACGTCAAGGGAAAGAGCATTCTGCTGGATCGATGTGCACAAATCCACTTGTCACGACGGAAGTCGCTATTTAACCAGGCGCGGCAGATCCTTTCTTTAAGTCTTTTAGCACAGGACACACGTGATAGTTTAGAGTAGTCCAAGATACTTTTGTGCTTAAACTAAGAAGCTGTAAAGAACAAATGCTATTTTAGTTTCGCGTTAAGGACTTTTCTCATTTGTGGAGAAAACTACTAGACAGAATATGTCATGGACTAATTTAGAGGTGGTTGGTAATGGAATTTGCCACTAAAGCAGAAGATGGCGTTACTCCGCCTAAAGCAAGAGCTCTGTTTCATTAAAACAGGTTCAATTACCAGAAAGAAAATGACACTGTACGTTAATTAGGTCCACTACTTTCACCACCCCTATGGTGACTTCCGATTCTAAGGCAGAAGATCCTTTACAATATTGGTAGATTTACAACCAAAAGGCCATTTTAGCTGTGAACCCTCTGATGGATAGCTGCTCTGCCGCAAGGCGGAAAAATCTGCATCAAGCTGATTTTTCAATGGTCAAAGTGTGAATTAGGCACTAATTGCAGAAAAGGCGCGGGGGCAGCAGCATAGGTCCCAAGTAATTGTTTTCAAGGCTCCTCACCGGTTTATCTTGGGCCTCATTTAGAGTTTGGCTGGTGGAAAGCAGTTACTAGCAGTGGAGGCTGATTGTTCACCTATTTCAGCTGGATGGTCTACCTCATTTAGAGGTTTCCAGCAAGCTGGCAGAGTTGATAGAAGTCTACCAGATGATCTACAGCCCAGATGGCCAATTCATCAACAGATTTGCCCATTTCCTGTCAATCTGCTGGTGGTTGACTTTCTATCCATACTTTCAGAAAATAGAAATGTACACTCAAGAAGAAGGTACATTGTGAGTATCCACAACTTCGGTCCCACCGATACACCAGCTATGTTACAAAGAATGTTATGAATGTAATACTTACTTTCCAATTACCTTTTCATGGCAGAAATCTTTAGTGGTAAGTCTGCTGATACCAAATAATTTCTGCTGCATACATAGCTGATATACCGCCATCATTTCAATATGTTTCTTTCCACTTCCTGCTATACAGCCCAAGATCTAGGTTACCAGTGATGCGCCTTAGACTAACCAACAACATGGGAGCAGGCAAAGCTGTCCATGCTCCAGGAATGAGTTGTAGTGATTGACAGAGAGAAACTGCTAGGGAGTCAGGACATGGAACACACAGACGCAGAAGGTCCAAGACAAGCAGGAGTTGCAGATCAGGGAGAGGTTAACATGGAGCAGCACAGGTAGAGGTTTAGAGGAAGGGAACAGATATGAATGAGAGGTTCGAGGAGGAGCGCAAGCAGAATACTCTACATATTTTTCATGTTTGTTCATGACACTGAAAATACAGATTTATTAATACAATTATTATGGTTGTGTGCATATTAAAAGAATCCATCCTGACATGATATACTACTAAAGCCGATTTAAGGTGTGAATGTTTTTCACTTCTTTGAGAAATTTAAAGTAGAAAAGAACAGGAGGGCTTGAAACATATATACTAGCATAAGACAAAATAAACCTATATTAGGAGAATACATTAATGCAGATAAGAAGGAGCAAAGTATTAAGATAACAAAAACGATTTCTTTCTATTTATTACTACTTATCTATGTTCTTTCAAGTGCTTTTCTCCTGGTTGGGGGTAAGACTTTCTCGATCATTTCTACCAACAGAAAATCCTAGTAAGAAAAGAGGACGAATTTATGATCACGGACTTCATAGATTTATTGAAACATCTTTTGAGATACAGCAAAGAAACAGGGAAGAAATACTTTAAAGAAGCAAGTATATATATTAAAATGGACAATTTTACAGTTGTCATAACCAGAAATTACCTAAGATAAAAAAATTTTAAGGTGGGGGAATTGTATGTCTTTTTCATAACAACATTTTGTTTCTTACTGGAATATCCTATAAACGCCTTGGATGAAAGGGTGTTGAAGCTAAAATCTAAAAACAAACATTTACTGAAGCTCTCCAGTTTGGGTTAGCTACCAATCAGAACTCACCCACAGCGATGTTCATTGTAGGAAGTTGGCTCTGTATGCACTATTTCAAAGTAAGGAATAGTATGCACAGAGTCCAAGGGTTCCCCTTAGAGGTAAGATAGTGGCAAAAAGAGATAATACTAATGCTCTATTTTGTGGTAGTGTGGTCGAGCAGTAGGCTTATCAAAGGAGTAGTGTTAAGCATTTGTTGTACACACACAGGCAATAAATGAGGAACACACACTCAGAGACAATTCCAGGCCAATAGGTTTTTGTATAGAAAAATATATTTTCTTAGTTTATTTTAAGAACCACAGGTTCAAATTCTACATGTAATACTTTGCATGAAAGGTATTGCAGGTAAGTACTTTAGGAACTTTGAATAATCACAATAGCATATATACTTTTCAAATAAAACACATACAGCTATTTTAAAACTAGACACAGTGCAATTTTCACAGTTCCTAGGGGAGGTAAGTAATTGTTAGTTCTTGCAGGTAAGTAAACCACCTACGGGTTTCAAGTTTGGGTCCAAGGTAGCCCACCGTTGGGGGTTCAGAGCAACCCCAGAGTTACCACACCTGCAGCTCAGGGCCGGCCAGGTGCAGAGTTCAAAGTGGTGCCCAAAACGCATAGGCTTCCAATGGAGAAGGGGGTGCCCCGGTTCCAGTCTGCCAGCAGGTAAGTACCCGCGTCTTCAGAGGGCAGACCAGGGGGGTTTTGTAGGGCACCGGGGGGGGACACAAGTTAGCACAGAAAATACACCCTCAGCAGCACGGGGGCAGCCGGGTGCAGTGTGCAAACACATGTCGGGTTTTCAATTGGAATCAACAGGAGACCAAGGGGTCTCTTCAGCGATGCAGGCAGGCAAGGGGGGGCTCCTTGGGGTAGCCACCACCTGGGCAAGGGAGAGGGCCTCCTGGGGGTCACTCCTGCACTGGAGTTCCGATCTTTCAGGTCCTGGGGGCTGCGGTTGCAGGGTCTTTTCCAGGCGTCGGGATCTGGGAGTCAGGCAGTCGTGGTCAGGGGGAGCCTCGGGATTCCCTCTGCAGGCGTCGCTGTGGGGGATCAGGGGGACAACTTTTGTAACTCACAGTCTCGGAGTCGCCGGGGAGTCCTCCCTGAAGTGTTTGTTCTCCACAAGTCGAGCCGGGGGCGTTGGGTGCAGAGTTGCAAGTCTCACGCTTCTGGCGGGAGACGCTGTTGTCTTGAAGTTGCTTCTTTGGAAACAAAGGGGGTTATTCTAACTTTGGAGGAGGTGTTAATCCGTCCCAAAAGTGACGGAAAAGTGACGGATTTACCACCAGCCGTATTACGAGTCCATTATATCCTATGGAACTCGTAATACGGCTGGTGGTATATCCGTCACTTTACCGTCACTTTTGGGACGGATTAACACTCCTCCAAAGTTAGAATAACCCCCAAAGTTACAGTCTTTGGTGAACAGGGCCGCTGTTCTCTGGAGTTTCTTGGTCGTTCTAGAGCAGGGCAGTCCTCTGAGGATTCAGAGGTCGCTGGTCCTGGGGAAAGCGTCGCTGGAGCAGTTTTCTTCCGAAGGGGGGAGACAGGCCGGTAGAGCTGGGGCCAAAGCAGTTGGTGTCTCCGTCTTCTCTGCAGGGTTTTTCAGCTCAGCAGTCCTCTTCTTCTTAGGTTGCAGGAATCTGATTTCCTAGGTTCTGGGAACCCCTAAATACTCGATTTAGGGGTGTGTTTAGGTCTGGGGGTTAGTAGCCAATGGCTACTAGCCCTGAGGGTGGCTACACCCTCTTTGCGCCTCCTCCCTGAGGGGAGGGGGGCACAGCCCTAATCCTATTGGGGGAATCCTCCATCTGCAAGATGGAGGATTTCTAAAAGTCAGAGTCACCTCAGCTCAGGACACCTTAGGGGCTGTCCTGACTGTCCAGTGACTCCTCCTTGTTTTTCTCATTATCTCTCCTGGACTTGCCGCCAAAAGTGGGGGCTGTGTCCAGGGTGCGGGCTTCTCCACTAGCTGGAGTGCCCTGGGGCATTGTAACACGAAGTTTGAGCCTTTGAAGCTCACTGCTAGGTGTTACAGTTCCTGCAGGGGGGAGGTGTGGCATAAGACATGCTGCAGCCCTTAGAAACCTTCCCTGGCATCAGGACCCTTGGTACCCGGGATACCAGTTACAAGGGACTTACCTGGGTGCCAGGGTTGTGCCAATTGTGGAGACAATGGTACATTTTAGGTGAAAGAACGCTGGTGCTGGGGCCTGGTTAGCAGGGTCCCAGCACACTTCTCAGTCAAGTCAGCATCAGTATCAGGCAAAACGTGGGGGGTAACTGTAACAGGGAGCCATTTCTTTACATTCATGACCTCGCAAATCATTCCCCAATTGACATCCATAGATACTTAAGAATGTTTCAGGGGCACCTGAGACTGTAGGAGTGTAGAGTGAGGTTACACTTGGGTGTATGAGGCTGTGTTTATACATGTTGTAGCAGAACATGGTGATATGATGACAGTTCCTCTGCTTATGTTGAAATGCCCTGGTATACAACATCCATCCCATAGCCTATAAAAGCTCTATCGCTCGCACATTTTGGGGACTACTTAGTTAATATTTGTCTTTGATAAGTATTTTTATTTTATTAACCAAATTAGCACCAAAAACATTTGCTATATGTTATTAAAAAAGTTTGTCAGTATATCCAAATTGTCATCATTTATACATAATATGTAGAATGAATCGTGGTATACTATGAATATTTATAGCACATACTATCATCCCTGATGAGAAACTGTAGTTTTCAGACAGGTAGTGAAATCTGCCAACATTTACATTTATCACTGTCCTAAAGTTGATTTCATTCTATTTTATACCTCTACTGCATGATGTTATGTTATTAAGTATGCATATGGAAATCTATTTTCTAACTTTGATACCAAATCTGCCCCGGAGTAGCAGTTTCAAGTACTAGTAAATAATGAAGATAGAATTACCCCTAACTGAATAATTCAGTTCTCCTTGGAAATCTAGAGATACAGTCCAGAAGAATAAATGTGGGGATGGGAATGTCCCCTGCATGGTGAATGGGCACGTACCCCTGCCAGAGTGCTCGACTGTATGTAAAACTGGTATTGTGACTTTTTGCTAGTCCCTGGCGTTGCACTAATCTAGTGTGTACACTCAGGCTTAGACATAATTCTAGTAATACGGGATCCAAAACATGTTATTTTATCTGGAAGATGCCCAAAGCATGCCTTCCTAGTTGGCATAGGGAAATTATGACCTGGGTAAGTCACACAAATGTGTTTGTGACAGTGTACTGAGTTACTGGCGATCTTTAGTATGAACATATATTTTTTCTCTGTGTCAGGAGAGATCACCCTCTTGTGTAAAATTCTGCTTTGCATGTGGACACCAGACCTTACACTGACATTCTGGGGGTATGCGAAGTTCACATGTGTGTGTAAAAGGAATGTGACAAATGTGTGGTAGTAGGATTCTGTATGTGGTGAGTCTGAGTACTAGGACCAGTGAGATTAATTTGAGTGGCTCTGGTTTAGCATGGCACAAGATGGAGGATGATTAAAGATTCTCTAGACAGGGGAAGTGTACTGTGTCCATTTCTGTGGCTGGTGATCCAGACAGAAGTGAGGAAGGATGGAGACACGACTGCCTTTGGAAATAAATTGAGGGCCTTTTTAGGAAGGGGATTGATGGACCTGGCCCTTTTACAGGGTCATTTCCCAGACTTTTTGCTTTTTGCCTCCTTATTTTTCTGACTTTTTTCGGCTGACGTTTTGACTCTGAGCACTTTTTCACTGCTAACCAGTGCTGAAGTGCATGTGCTCTCCCTTACAAAATTGGTTGGTGTTAGAAATGGGGTTTTTGGTTGGCAGATAGGTTGCCCTCTGTCCAAGCAAGAACCCTCACTCTAGTCAGGGTAAGTCACACACAATCCAAAATCAGCCTGTGCTCACCCTCCGGTAGCTTGGCACGAGCAGTCAGGCTTAACTTAGAAGGCAATGTGTAAAGCATTTGTGCAATAAATCATACAACACCATAGTATAACACCACAAAAATACACCACACAGTGTTTAGAAAAATATAGAATATTTATCTGGATAATTGTAGGTCAAAACGATCAAAGTTGCAATACGAATTTGTAAAGATATCACTGAAAAGTGATATTAAGAGTCTTTAAGTCTTTAGAAAGCAATAAAGTGTCTTTCAAGCACAGAGTACCTGGTTTCTGGTGGGAAATCTCCTCAGAGGGCCACAGGAGAAGAGATGCGTGGAAAAAGGGGTGTGTGCGTCGTTTTCCGCTCAGCACACACAGACTTGCGTCGTTCTTTTCCACGCGGGGAAGTCGGGCGTCGTTTTCCGGCGCGCAGACAGTCTCTTTTTGTGGATCGCGGGGATTACCAGATGTCCCGGGTCTGTGCGTGGGTTCTCCTGCTTATTTTCCGGCTGCGCGTCGTTCTGCGGGGCTGCGCGTCGAAGTTTCGATCTCACGGTAGGCGTCGCGTCGATTTCTCCTTGGAAGTCGGGCGTCGTTTTCCTTGCGAGGCCGTGCGTCGAAATTTTGGTCTCACGGCAGGCGTCGCGTCGATTTCTCCTTGGAAGTCGGGCGGCGTTGTCCTTGCGAGGCCGTGCGTCAAAGTTTCGCACTCACGGTAGGCGTCGCGTCGATTTCTCCTTGGAAGTCGGGCGGCTTTGTCCTTGCGAGGTTGTGCGTCGAAGTCTCGATCGTCCCGAGGGCGGCGCGTTGATCAGCGTCGGTGTGCGGCGTTTTTCTCGCCGCGAAACAAGCTGTGCGTCGAAATTTTCGGCGCACGGAGCGTCCACGTGAAAGGCAGAAGTCTTTTTGGTCCTGAGACTTCAAGGAACAGGAGGCAAGCTCTATCCAAGCCCTTGGAGAGCACTTTTACAGCCAGACAAGAGTTCAGCAAGGCAGCAGGCCAACAGCAAGGCAGCAGTCCTTTGTAGAAAAGCAGACAGGTGAGTCCTTTGAGCAGCCAGGCAGTTCAGCAAGGCAGCAGGCCAACAGCAAGGCAGCAGTCCTTTGTAGAAAAGCAGACAGGTGAGTCCTTTGAGCAGCCAGGCAGTTCTTCTTGGCAGGATGTAGTTTCTGGTTCAGGTTTCTTCTCCAGCAAGTGTCTGATGAGGTAGGGCAGAGGCCCTGTTTTATACTAAGTTGTGCCTTTGAAGTGGGGGTGATTTCAAAGAGTCTCTAAGAAATGCACCAAGTTCCCTTTCAGCTCAATCCTGTCTGCCAGAGTCCCAGTAGGGGGTGTGGCAGTCCTTTGTGTGAGGGCAGGCCCTCCACCCTCCCAGCCCAGGAAGACCCATTCAAAATGCAGATGTATGCAAGTGAGGCTGAGTACCCTGTGTTTGGGGTGTGTCTGAGTGAATGCACAAGGAGCTGTCAACTAAACCTAGCCAGACGTGGATTGAAGGGCACAACAAGTTTTTAGTGCAAAGAAATGCTCACTTTCTAAAAGTGGCATTTCTAGAATAGTAATATTAAATCCGACTTCACCAGTCAGCAGGATTTTAGATTACCATTCTGGCCATACTAAATATGACCTTCCTGCTCCTTTCAGATCAGCAGCTGCCACTTCAACAGTGTATGAGGGCAGCCCCAATGTTAGGCTATGAAGGGAGCAGGCCTCACAGTAGTGTAAAAACGAATTTAGGAGTTTTACACTACCAGGACATATAACTACACAGGTACATGTCCTGCCTTTTACCTACACAGCACCCTGCTCTAGGGGTTACCTAGGGCACACATTAGGGATGACTTGTATGTAGAAAAAGGGGAGTTCTAGGCTTGGCAAGTACTTTTAAATGCCAAGTCGAAGTGGCAGTGAAACTGCACACACAGGCCTTGCAATGGCAGGCCTGAGACAAGGTTAAGGGGCTACTGAGGTGGGTGGCACAACCAGTGCTGCAGGCCCACTAGTAGCATTTAATCTACATGCCCTAGGCACATGTAGTGCACTCTAATAGGGACTTACAGGTAAATTAAATAGTCAATCATGGATAAACCAATCAATAGTACAATTTACACAGAGAGCATATGCACTTTAGCACTGGTTAGCAGTGGTAAAGTGCTCAGAGGTCAAAAGCCAACAACAACAGGTCAGAAAAAATAGGAGGAAGGAGGCAAAAAGTTTGGGGACGTCCCTCTCAAAAAGCCAGGTCCAACAGTTGGCTTATACCTAATTGGCATATTTAATTTACCTATAAGTCCCTTGTAAAGTGGTATCCCTATAACCAGGGCCTGTAAATGAAATGCTACTAGTGGGCCTGCAGCGCTGCTTGCGCCACCCACTGAAGTAGCCTGTCAAACCTATCTCAGGCCTGCTAGCGCAGGGCCTTTGTGCACAGTTTTCTGCCACAGCGACATGGCATCTAAATTTACTTGCCAAGCCCAGAACTCCCCTTTTACTACATGTAAGTCACCCATAAGGTACGTCCTAGCTAGCCCTTTGGGCAGGGTGCCATGTATGTAGAAGGCAGGACATGTGCCATGTTGCGTGGCCTGTCCTGGTAGTGACAAACAGCGTAACTTGGTGTCTCACTGCTGTGAGTGCTGCCTTCTCATAGGATTGCATTGGAAATGCCCTGCCTTATGTCTAAGGGGTATTGTCTGATTTATGAGGGGTAGCGTAGGCATGTTTGGTATGGTTGTGATAGTGGTGAGAAATGCTGCTTACTGGTGTAGGTGTATTTTTTATTACTATCACAGAAATGCTACTTCTAGAAAGTGTGCATTTATCTTTGCTTATGACTTTGGTGTTTTGCAGCTTGCCTCCAATCCACGTCTGGGCAGACTGACAGATGGGGCTTTGTGCATACTTTTCAAGACAGCCTGAACACAGGCAGGGTGGAGGTGTCACAGAGGTGCATCTACATATTGTAAAGCCTTCCTGGGCTGAGAGAAGGGAGAGGCAGGGCACACTTGCATTTGTAAAGGCTGTGCCCTGGCCTCACACAATAGGGTCGTTTTGCCCCCCACTGATGTTTGGAGCCTGTGCTGGAAGAGAGAAAGGGCACTCCCAGAACCAGTTGTAACTGGTTGGAACCCCTCCCCTCCCCATTGTAAAACACACTGTAAACCTAGTATGAGTACAGGGGAATTTTCCCCACAATTTAGACATCCTTTGGACATTCTTGGGACTCCAGAAACCTTACCTGGAGCTGGACGCAGGACGGTGTTGAGAGGACTCACCAGGACCACCTTGAACTGCTGCTGCTGTGCTGACTTGTGACCTGCCTGGTCACAAGAAGGAACTGCCACTGCTAGCACGATTGTTGTGTTGACCTGCTGCTGGGTTTGCCAGCCCTGTGCCCCCTTCTTCAATTGTTGTCTCCAGAGGCAGATTGCTGTGCCCCTGACCTCTGTAAATCACCACAGCACAAGGAGTGCTGTTTTGCCGGTCTCTGCGCTTTGGGAGTGCTCCTGTATGGCTATTCAGCACTTTTTGTAAGCGCTCCCTGGATGCCAGAATTCACTGCCACAGCCCGGGGTCACCGTGGGGCACCTCGCACTTTATGGGAGCACTCCGTGCTTGAAAAACATTCACCGCCCCAGCCGGGGTCTGAAGCACGAGGCCTTTGCGCTTTGAAAATCGCTTTGTGAGCTAATTAGTTCATCCTGAGTACTGTCATTTGGTAGGTTGTAGGAGTGAAGGTTGTGTCTGCAGTTTCTGTTTTCAAGGTGAAGAACATTTACCCTAACATTTGTCTGTCTCTGACTACCACTTCAGGTTAGTTGGTTACAGCCTTGTGCAGAGATCTCATATTCTATTGTATACTTGTTTTGGATAACCCTGCTTGAAGCCAGCACCACTGCTACCTGCTGTGAAAGAAACAACCCACATCAGTTCTGAAACATTTGACAAAGGATCCACATCCCGTATCTGGAAAATAAAAGTGTGACCCAAACCACACTACTTTGTTCCAGTTTAAAGTTCTTTATGACCAAAGAAAGAAGCAAGGAAAGATATTTAAGTTTCTGCTTGAATATAGGATTTCTAGGAATGAGTACATGATTAGCAGTAGCGTTGCAATGTTTGATCTGACATAAACCGCCAGCATTTACACCATCAAAACTATACGCAAATGCTTTCAGCAGTACTAAATTCTACCATATTTTCTTCAATTCACATAATTCTGCAAGTCAGCAAAATTGAATTTGAATATTACCGTGTCAAAGTTGTGTAGATAGCATTGTTAGTGAAATGGCTGGGGTTTTTAACAAACATATAAGATGTGCTGAAGGGAAAAGAGAAAAAATGTCAGCAGACTGAAAATGTACACTCAGCAGTGTATCATAACTTTTACCTAATTATTTGAATGTAATGTATTCAGTAATTATAGATGAAATGCAAATATTGGCCAGGAGTCCACAGTAATTCAGAGAAACCCCCTTACCACGATGTTAACTACTGCACAGAAGTAAGAGGAAGGAGCAAGAAAATGAGACTTCTACAAGCCTACCTTGGTGACTCCTATCGACATGGCTTGTGCTAGAGCCATATCTCTAGCCCCGCTTGTTGCATAAGGATATATCTACAAATCATTACCCAAGACTGTGCTTCTACTAAAATATGCATGATAGGGTATCTGTTAGAAATGGGGTTTTGGTTGGCAGTCAGGTTACCCCCTGTCCAAGCAAGGACCCTCACTCTAGTCAAGGTAAGTCAGACACAATCCAAATTTTTCTGTGCTCCCGGTCTGATAGCCTGGCCGTGAGCAGTCAGGCTTAACTTAGAAGGCAATTTGTAAAGTATTTGTGCAATAAATCATGAAATAACACAGTATACAGTATAGCACCACAAAAATACACCACAGAGTGTTTAGAAAAATATAGAATATTTATCTGGATAAATGCAGGTCAAAACGATCAAGATTCAATAAATACATATTGAAATATTACTTCAAAGAATGATAAAAGAGTCTTTAGTCTTTAAAAAGCAACAAGTGTCTCTTGCAAGCACAAAGTACCTGGTTTACGTTCACAATTCTCCACAAGGGGCCACAGAGGAGGAGATGCGTGGAAAACGGGGAGGTGTGCATCGATTTCTCCGGCGCACACAATGGTGATGCGTCAATAAGTTTTCACGCAGAGAAGGCTCTGTGTCGATTTCTGTCACGAAGACTTGGATCTCTTTGGATTGCAGGATATTCGGATGCCCCGGGGACGGTGCAGAGAAATCCTGGGCGTGCAGGAGAAGTCACAGGAGCTACGTCGATCTGGTGGGCGATGCGTGGAAATTTCTGTCACAGGGCAGGCGCTGCATCGATTCTTCTCGCAGGAAGTCAGGCTGCATTGTTCTGGCTCGGCTTTGCCTCGATCTTTGCCTCGATCCAGTGGGCCGTGCATTGAAGTTCCGGTTGCAACGCTGGTGCTGCATCAATCTCCTCTTGGGGAGCCAGGCTGTGTCATTTTGGTTCAGTTGCAGTGATTTTCTCACCGCGATGCAGGCTGTGCATCGTTTCTGGCAGGCTGTGTATTGACTTTTTGCTGCACAAAGAGTTCTTTGCAGAATGAAGTCTTTTTGGTCCTGAGACTTCAAGGAACAGGAAGTAAGCTCTATCCAAGCCCTTGGAGAGCACTTCTCAGCAGAGCCAGAGGGCAACCAGGCAGCAGGGCAACAGCAGGGCAGCAGTCCTTTGCAGAAAAGCAGTCAGGTGAGTCCTTTGGGCGGCCAGGCAGTTCCTCTTGGCAGGTTCTGGTCCAGAGTTTCTTCACCAGTGGTATCTTGACCAGAAGTGTCTGAGTTGGTAGGGTCAGAGGCCCTGTTTAAATACCCATATGTGCCTTTGAAGTGGGGGAGACTTCAAAGAGTGGCTTAGAAGTGCACCAGGTCCCCTTTCAGTTCAATCCTGTCGGCCAGGGTCCCAGTAGGAGGTGTGGCAGTCCTTTGTGTGAGAGCAGGCCCTCCACCCTACCAGCCCAGGAAGACCCATTCAAAATGCAGATTTATGTAAGTGAGGCTGAGTACCCTGTGTTTGGGGTATGTCTGAGTGAATGCACAAGGAGCTGTCAACTAAACACAGCTAGACGTGGATTGTAAGGCACAGGAAGATTTAAGTGCAGAGAAATGCTCACTTTCTAAAAGTGGCATTTCTAAAATAGTAATATTAAATCCAACTTCAGCAGTCAGCAGGATTTTGTATTACCATTCTGGCCATACTAAATATGACCTTCCTACTCCTTTCAGATCAGCAGCTACCACTTCAACAATGTATGAGGGCAGCCCCAATGTTAGCCTATGAAGGGAGCAGGCCTCACAGTAGTGTAAAAACGATTTAGGAGTTTTACACTACCAGGACATGTAAACTACACAGGTACATGTCCTGCCTTTTACCCACTCAGCACCCTGCTCTAGGGGTTACCTAGGGCGCACATTAGAGGTGACTTATATGTAGAGAAAGGGGAGGTTTAGGCTTGGCAAGTACTTTTAAATGCCAAGTCAAGGTGACAGTGAAACTGCCCACACAGGCCTTGTAATGGCAGGCCTGAGACAAGGTAAAGGGGCTACTAAGGTGGGTGGCACAACCAGTGCTGAAGGCCCACTAGTAGCATTTAATCTACAGGCCCTGGGCACAGCAAGAGGAAACCAAGGCACATTTGTTTTCCTGCACTTGTACATGATAAAAAAACACAAGGTCAATTATAATCAATATCAATCTAATTTTCAACCTTTTTTACCAGTGTAGGCTCTTTATGGCATCAGATATGTGGCAATGTTGTGCCACATTTGTGAATAAGGCTACTCGCTAGAACCTGGTAGAGCACTTTTCTCACAGTGGAAAAAGAGGAAGAGATACTTTTATACAAAATCTTACTTTATCTTCATTGTGCCATGCTCTTTGAAAAATACTAGGTTTTGGACTTTACAAGACAATGTTGCATGATGTTCAGACCAACCATCAAGGAAACAATACTACAATTATTTAAGTGAAGTGAAGGGGCGAAACCGATGCACACACCATTTTTCCACGCATCTCCTCCTCTGCGGCCCTTTGCGGAGATTTTTCACTCCAACCAGGTACTTTGTGCTTGAAAGAGACTTTGTTTGCTTTTTAAAGACTTAAGACACTTTGGCCCTGATTCTAAGCTTGGCGGGCGGCGGTAGCCGCCCGCCAAGCGGGAACCGCCAGAAGACCGTACCGCGGTCAAAAGACCGCGGCGGTCATTCTGGGTTTCCCACTGGGCTGGCGGGCGACCGCCGAAAGTCTGCCCGCCAGCCCAGCGGGAAACACCCTTCCCACGAGGAAGCCGGCTCAGAATGGAGCCGGCGGAGTGGGAAGGTGCGACGGGTGCAGTTGCACCCGTCGCGAATTTCAGTGTCTGCTTTGCGGGGCCCTCTTACGGGGGCCCCTGCAGTGCCCATGCCATTGGCATGGGCACTGCAGGGGCCCCCAGGGGCCCCACGACACCCCATACCACCATCCTGTTCCTGGCGGGAGAACCGCCAGGAACAGGATGGCGGTATGGGGTGTCAGAATCCCCATGGCGGCGCAGCAACCTGCGCCGCCATGGCGGATTCCCATGGGCAGCGGAAAGTCGGCGGTACACCGCCGGCTTCCCGCCTCTGGCCCTGGTCAGAATGCCCGGCGGAGCACCGCCAGCCTGTTGGCGGTGCTACCGCCAACCTCCGCCATGGCGGTATTTACCGCCAGGGTCAGAATGACCCCCTTTATATCACTTTCCAGTGATATCTTTACAATTTATTATTGCATCTTTTATCGTTTTGACCTGCAAGTATCCAGATAAATATTATATATTTTTCTAAACACTGTGTGGTGTATTTCTGTGGTGCTACATGGTGTTATTGTATGGTTTATTGCACAAATACTTTACACATTGCCTTCTAAGTTAAGCCTGACTTCTCAGTGCCAAACTACCAGAGGGTGGGCACAGGATAATTTGGATTGTGTGTGACTTACCCTGACTAGAGTGAGGGTCCTTGCTTGGACAGGGGGTAACCTGACTGCCAACCAAAGACCCCACCCTGCTCTGTTGTTTCATGGATGCCCAGCTCCCTCTTTCTTATGTCTTCCTTTCAAAGTCTGGTCACATCAATTTCACTCTTCAGTTACAGTAAGGATCCTTCTCCTGCATCTGTCAGGTAGAAGCTGATTCACTGGTTATGTGATATCTCAGGTATGAACGCCTCTCTAAGTGTTGACTTATTTCTTCAAGATTTGGTTAAATGTCTTGAATATTAAAAGAGAAACCTTCTTTGAACAAGTGATTTCCAGAACGCTTGCCCCATCACTTCTCTTACTTTGGCAATTTGTTGGAAACATCAGTGTAGGTCCAATTTAAACATTACTCTAAGGCAAAGGACATATTAAAGTCTGATCTGTCAGGTTTTGCCCCCCTCTGCAGTACTGTGCAGTCTGTTGCCACTTTACTGAAGATGGTCTCAGCATTCTGGGTAGTGACTTTTCTGCCTTTTTCTACAGTTGAATATTATGTCAGCCTTCGATACCACCAACCATGGGACATTGTTGTCCATTTTGTCCTCACCAACAAGGGTGGCAGGTAAGATTCAATAATAGTTTGCTCCGTTCTTTCTAGTCCTATGAAGTTTGTCAAACTAGATTCTCCTAGTCCTGTGCCATCCCTGTATTGTATGCACAGCCACTGTAATCATGTTTTGCCTCTTTATTAAAATAATATATCTTTGGCTGGAGGTGACAGTGTTCAAATATCATTCATAAGAATTCATGCTGATGAAACAAAGCTCTATCTTTAAGTATCATATGCTGTTAATAATATGTTTCTAAGTGAATGTTTCGGATGCAGTGAGAGCTGGATGACTTCTGTTCATCTAAAACAAGCATACTTGATACTGATTGTTCTTATTTGTTTCCTGCTCATATACGTGTGTGTGCTATTTGCATAGTGCCAACCTAGTCAAAAGATAACAGAGCACTTTACAGAATCAAAGCACAGGATATAGTCAAAAAGTGACTGGAGAGGATTGTGGGTTATGAAAATGGAGGTGTTACTTAGTCCTGATGCAGTGTCCTTAAAGTGATGGGTCCTCAGCCTTTTTTTAAATTAAAGCGGAGTTGGGCCAAATGTAATCCAAGATCCTGGATGCTTAAATATAGAAGGCATGTGGCCTTGTGTTTTCTAGTGTGACCTTAATAGAGTCTTCGGGAGCTAATCTAGCCTAAGTATGATTCCTCTGTCTCTGCCTTCTAGGGCACAGTTTAAGGCCCAGAAGGATAAAGTAGTTGGCACCACGTTGGGTCATATAAAAATCTGTCATATAGCCACTGCACAATTTTTTATTGTGTAATGTAGAAGCAGGGGCGGCTGGTGTTTAAGGGCTAAGGGGCTGCGCCACTAGCCTTTTCTGGCCTCTCTAGTGAAGCATATATTTAATTACATGATGAAAGTAAAACATTTTCTGCACAACATTTTCCGAGTGAAAGTTGTGCACTTTGAAAAGCCCTATTGCACCTGTGTCAGTATGTAGGGCTGACAGGGCTTGCCCACGCAAAGCCCTTACGTTTTCTCAGAACGTAGTGACGTCTCTGGCTTATCTCCTCCTCCACCAGAAGCCCTGGTAGTAAACAGCCTCGAGCGTTTTTTGTTCAGCCCGGGTTTCTGAAAACTTCATGTCACTCTGATATTATTCTCCACCTTTTCCTATTTACTCAAATGGTGGGGTGTGATCAGAAGGGTCTAAGTACCAGAGGTCACATTTTATTAAAAGAATGTGGCATTGCGCAAAGAAAATCCCCAGTCTGTGGCAGAGAAATGGAATAAATACAATAAATAACTCCATCCGGGGCTCTATGGGAGACAGGAGTGTGACCTGAAGACCTCAAGTCATAAATATGCCAAAGACAACCCTGCACACAAGTAAGTTGGAGCTCTATCTTTTTTACAGACGATAAGAAAAAAATCTGTTCTCTCAGCTCTCCTCTCCTTTCACTGCCTCTGTAGGTGATTTCGTCTCTCAAATGCAGTAATGGTTCCAGTAATTTATCATGGCTAGTTATTGTTTTATTTCTTCTGCAGACTAATGACGTGATATGACATATTAAACATGTAATCTGCAGCTCAAATAAACGTGTACCTTTTATCACTGAAACTGCTGGATACTGGATAGGTGAGGCAATGTTTGTTTGTGTTTGCAGGGCTTGACAGAGTGGCTGAGAAAATGTGGGTGTCTGTGTATAAGAGTTGTGTGAATGGCAGTGGATGACAATGTGGATGAGTAAATGGGTAGGTGACCAAAGGCAGTGGGTGAGTAGGTGAATGGAAATACGTGGGTAGTGAGGCTCTCTCACAAGGTGCAATTCTGTCTTGTATTTGTGCCCCACCACTGCTTTCAGTCACTAGCCACCACTGTGTAAAAGGTGATTTTCTGAACGAATTCAAGGAGTGTGTTGTATATTTGCGTTCATGGTTCTTTTTCCAGAATTTAGAGAAGTCAAACTATCCGGTATGTTTTCAGTCTTCACCCTCTCCTTCATTTAGTCTGTCTAGCTTGCGATGCGTGACTGTTTATTCAGAGCCATGTCCCTTCTTAAGTAAAGCAGGAGGGACCCCGACCAGATTCTATAACAAAACCATACCTATTTTCTTTGTTGATGCTTGTCTCATGACCTGCTGTAGTAGGTATTTTCAAGTAAAATACTAATAACCAATCCCTATTCTATACTTATTGTAACCATAAATCTGTCGACAACATTACATTATCCACATCTGTATCTTCAAACAGTATTTCAGTGGAAAACTCTTGCTACACAGAAAACAAATTGTACCAATTTGACAAGCACGAAAACGTGTTTTTTTTCTTTGTACTTTAAATATACCTAATGTTTGCCTTCCACCGTTCTTATGTAGGGAATATTCTGATTTTAACATTCATGCAGCCATAGCAACCTGAAGCTATTTCAACAATAGGCAGCATATGGCAGTCTTGCCAACTTGGAAATAAATATGTCAATGTGAGAGAGGACTTGAGGCCTAAAGAAAGGGACATGGACATGGGATAGCCACTGCCTAGGTAGCCATAGGGAAGCGAAGCCATGGAGAAGGCGCAGGTTTTTGTACCGGCCAGTTGCTTAGGGTAACATCTTAACCCATATTTTGCCTGCTTCCCCACTGACAATGCCTAATAAGCACAAACTGTTCTTGTGTTGTTTGTGTTCCCTTTCAAACGGGAAAATAATTGCTTCTATGAGGATGAATCCAGTACTCTGTTTAGAGTGAACCACTCTGCAAAATGATGAGTTGAAATGCAATGAGTGAATCACAATGGTTTATAGTTTGCAAACATTCTATCATGTATGAATGATGTGATGCCCTAAATGGTCAGGTGTAAGCCCAAATGTGGGTCCCTTGCTCACTGTGCCATATGATCCAAGCTATACCTCACTAACAAATCCTAACAAGGTTGACACTAGTCTGGTATTGTTTGCATTCCTTTCTAGAGAGGACTTCACCTGGCAGTTTGGGATGGACTGTTCGTACCCAGCTTACTTTGTGCTCACTGTGTGACAATGGCTCTTCAACTGGTGTTTGTGTGAAGATTTCCAATGATGTATGACAAATGTTTGCACCATGTGAGTTTCCATGTCTGAGATAACTATAACATTGCTTACGGACCGTCATGACATTAACTCTTCATTGTATTGTATTGCATTGCATTGTATTGTACTGCAGCATTAATATAGCACTTACTACCTTTATGTGGGGAATAACCGTTATGTCAGTTATTCCATGGCTGTTCATTCTGTGATGTTTGGTGTTTTTAGCTGTACAGTGCTAGTGATGGATCACCCTTATAGCAGATATATCTGATGTGAATTGAAGAGTTATAAGTTAACATTTTCTGCTGACCGCTTCATATTATAGTCTTTGTATTATTGTGTGTAATACTGTGTATTATTGTGTGTCTACTTGCAATTACAGAACTATATAATGCCACGGTAAATGATAGGCTAGCCCATATTGAACACAGTTTGCTGGTTGAGTTGTTTCTATTTTGTGGGCTGTAAACTGAGGATTGCTCTTGAAGGTGTATCTGTTTTCTGGACCTGTTTCCAAATGTGTGTGGTGCTGTTATTTAGGTAAAATCCATGTTTCAACTGTCTTCGGAATTGTATATTCTCTAGGGTGCTTTTAATGTTGGCTGGTATTGAGTCCCAGAGCTTGGTGGCTTGTAGTGAGAAAGCAGTGTCTCTGCCAATTTCTTATGGTAAGGTGGTATGTTGATAAGGGGTGCAAGTCTGGAGCACAGTGTTTTGTTTGTATTGCTTGATTTTAACTGGTAGGTATAGTGGTCCTTTTCTTTGGGAGGCTCGGTGGACAATGCAGATCTGCTTCATAATGGTGGTCCTCAGGATGAGTTAATCTACCTTATGATAATTTCAGGGGTGCAACAAACTATTTTACCCCTTGTTATACATATCGATAATTAAAATGCTACAACTTCTAAGCAGCGGCCTAAGAGGTCTCTTTATCCTCTGTGACGCGTCCTGGAGGCTTTTCTGAGATGAAGTACAGAACGAAGGGGAAATATTTTAATAGCTCCATATATGAGCTATTGTCCACTAGGTAAGAGTGTTTTGACTGTACATATTTGTTTTCCTTCATTTCTACAGAAAAAAATTATGTCAACACAGGCACAAGGATACACGTTTGACACATGAGCAGAATATTAAGAAGCTGTATTGGGTGATGTGTGTGGTGGTAGATGGGAAGATCTGGAATATAAAATCTGCAAACTCTTCACTCAAATTAGGATGATCCCCATAAAGCTTGAACATAATAAACTTTAGGGTGTAGTGTCAATTTTGTTATATGTAACTCTGCAATCCCTCATATACTTGTACTCTAGTAATATCGATATACTTCCCAAGACGGAATCAAACATTGTCATTTTAGTTTTCTGTAAAGGAGTCAATTGAATTTTAATTTACTCTTCACAGTGACAGGCTCCATGAATCATATATATGTATATCTACATACATACATATATATATATATATATATATATATATATATATATATATATATATATATATATTATATATATATATATATATATATATTTTTTTTAAAACAAAGGTTACAGAGATGTCATAGTTAGGTTCTGAATTTACTTGTACCAAACCATAGAAATTCAGCAGTTATAGTTAGTTATTTCAGGTAAAGATAACTATATTTCTTATCAATACTTTTATTGCAGATGTTGCATTGATAATATAAAATATGTCATAGAAGATGATAGGTGATATAATATGTGGAGTAATTAGTTGTGCATGGTGAAGACGTAAGTTATAGTTACCTTAGGGCACGAGTTATAGTTACTTGAAATAACTAACTATAAATGCTGAATTTCTATGGTTTTGTACAAGTAAAATCAGAACCTAACTATACCATCCCTGTAACCTTCAGTTTTTTTCAATAGATTTCTTTGTTTTTTTTAACATAAAGTAATTTTAATTACTATAAATTAATCCATTCCTCGCCAAGCCCTGCAGTCAAGCCATTATAACCACCCAACCCTGCGCTGCTCATAGCCTTAGCCATATGCAGCGGGGTTGGCCACAGGGCCTATCTCTGACAGTGGATCTGTGAGTGGGTGTGTGAGTGCCTGAGTGGGTCTTAAAGTGGGTGTGTGAGTCTGAGTGGGTCTGAGTGGGTGCATGATTGAGTGGGTGTGTGAGTGGGCGCATAAGTCTCTGAGTGCATGTATGAGTGAATGATTTAGTGTGTAAATAAGTCTGTGAGTGTTTTTACAATTGTTTGTGTGCATATTCTTGAATATCCTCAAACATGTGAGGATATTCTTGAATGTTTGTGAATATTCTTGAATCTTCGCATATATCATAGGTGGTGAAAAAAGTAATTTTAAGCCCATAATTTGACACTCAGCAACCCTATATCACCCTGGAGTCAGGGTACTGCCACCCTGACCCCTTATGTCACTTTTAATTTTATTTTTTCAGCCCCAGGGACTGGTCTGATTGCAGTCATCCAATGACAGCATTCCTGTGGTTGCATTCATTCGTGAACTCATTGTGATAATCACGAAAACATTGCAATGGATCTGCAGCCCTTGGTATACAAATGTATTTACCCTTTAATGTCTCACAAATTACTGAATGGATTCACATCAAATAAGTGAAAGCCCAATCTGTGTACCAAAAGCTAGATGTTTGCCGAATTTGGTGTAATTCTGTCTAGTGGTACGGGCTGTAGTTGTGTCTAAAGGTCCTATGAGAATTAACGTGGGAAACGCAACTCCCCCCCTTTTTTTGTCTGCCCCCCTTGATGGATCACCCCAAAACTTTTTGTGTGCAACAAGAAGTACTGGCACACTCTTTTGGAAACATTTCATGAAGATTTGTCAAACGGTGCCAAAGATATAGGCAAGTCAAACAAAAACACCTTTTTCTATGGAAACATGGTCCTAACTATAACTACCTACTGGTGACAGCCATTGCCATTGTTTGATGGCATGCGTAGCTGCAGATACACATGCTGTGCACATCCCGCCATCTGGTGTTGGGCTCGGAGTGTTACAAGTTGTTTTTCTTCAAAGAAGTCTTTTCGAGTCACGAGACCGAGGGACTCCTCCCATTTCGACTCCATTGCGCATGGGCGTCGACTCCATCTTAGATTGTTTTTTTTCCGCCATCGGGTTCGGACGTGTTCCTTTTCGCTCCGGGTTTCGGGTCGGAAAGTTAGTTAGAATCTCGGAAAAATCGTCGGTATTGTTTGCGTTCGGTATCGGGTTAGTTACAACAGATCGACACCGAATTAAGAAGAGTTCCGGTGGCCCTTCGTTTTTTTTTTTCGATCCCCGTCGGGGCCTGGTCGGCCCGGCCACGTGTCTCTTCAAGGCTGATGGAACGGACCCCATTCCGCTTCTGTCCAAAATGACATAACAAGTATCCATATACAGATCAACACCTGGTCTGTAACTTGTGTTTGTCACCAGAACACAAGGAGGATACTTGTGAGGCCTTTCGAGCGTTTCGGTCCAGGAAGACACTCAGGGACCGAAGGGCCAGAAGACTGCAAATGGCGTCGGCGCCGACAGGACAAGGGCGTTTCGAGGAGGAGGAAGAAACATTCTCCACCCAGGAATCGGACTCGGAGGAGATCGATCCCGAAGAAACGCCAAAAACCGTGAGTAAGACGTCAAAGCAGAGAACTCACGAGAAGACCGCTAAAGCCCCGGGGACGCCACCACCAACAGGCCATGGCTTAACCCGAAAATTAGGTGACCGTCCATCGGCACCGAAAAAGGGCGAGATGGTGTCGAAGTCATCCGACCCCGGTCGAGATACCGGCACACAGCAATCTCGGGCCCGAGATAGTGGCTCCGAGGAGATTCGGCATCGAGACAGCGGCACCGAAATGGGTCGGCATCGAGAAGGCACGACGCCGAAAGTAAAAAAGGTTTGGTCCGAGCCGAAAAAGGCAGCCGAAAAGGTTTCGGTACCGAAACATCCGGCCTCGGAACCGAAAAGAAGTTCCTATTCAGAAGAACAAGGACTGTCCTCACAAATGAAGACACACAGATTTGAACAAGAATTAGAGACAATAGAGCCAGATCACACACAAAGGCGGCTCTTTATTCAAAAAGATACGGGGAAGATCAGCACTCTTCCTCCAATCAAAATGAAACGTAAACTTGCCTTCCAAGACAAGGACAAACAGCCACACGCAAAGGTGGCTAAACAAGTAACACCACCACCATCCCCACATCACTCTCCGCCACCATCACCTGTAGCCACTCCACCAATGATGCAATCCCCAACTCATACGGGAATGAGTCAAGATGACCCTGACGCATGGGACCTTTATGATGCACCAGTGTCAGATAATAGCACTGAATGCTATCCAGCAAGACCATCGCCACCAGAGGATAGTACAGGCTACGCTCAAGTGGTATCGAGAGCTGCAGCATTTCACAATGTCAGCCTTCATTCAGAACCCATTGAAGACGACTTTCTTTTTAATACACTGTCGTCGACACACAGTCAATATCAAAGTCTTCGATGTTACCCGGAATGCTCAAACACTCCAAACAAGTGTTTGAAGAGCCTGTCAAGGGGAGAGCCATTACTCCAAGAGTAGACAAAAAATATAAACCGCCACCAACAGACCCAGTGTACATCACACAACAGCTAACACCAGACTCTGTTGTAGTGGGAGCAGCGCGTAAAAGAGCCAACTCACATTCTTCAGGAGATGCACCACCTCCAGATAAAGAAAGTAGAAAATTCGATGCTGCAGGCAAAAGGGTGGCGGCACAGGCGACAAACCAGTGGCGCATTGCAAATTCCCAAGCTTTGTTAGCCAGATATGATAGGGCCCATTGGGATGAAATGCAACACTTTATTGAAAATTTACCAAAAGAGTTCCAAAAAAGAGCGCAGCAAGTGGTAGAAGAGGGACAGAGTATCTCTAATAATCAGATACGGTCAGCAATGGATGCTGCAGACACAGCTGCTAGAACTGTCAACACAGCAGTAACAATAAGGAGATATGCATGGCTGCGTACATCAGGATTTAAACCAGAGATACAGCAAGCTGTGCTAAATATGCCATTCAACGGACAGCAGTTGTTTGGGCCGGAGGTGGACACTGCGATAGAAAAACGTAAGAAAGACACTGAGACGGCCAAAGCCATGGGCGCACTCTACTCCCCGCAGAGCAGAGGCACATTTCGAAAGACACAATTTCGAGGGGGGTTTCGAGGGCAGACCACAGAAGCCACAACCTCACAAACAAAGCCCACTTACCAGAGCCAGTATCAGCGGGGAGGTTTTCGGGGACAATATAGAGGAGGACAATTAAAAAAAATAGAGGAAAATTCCAAAGTCCCAAAACTCCTCCAAACAAACAGTGACTTCAAGGTCACAAATCCCCAACACATAACACCTGTGGGGGGGAGACTAACCAAGTTTTACACACATTGGGAGGAAATAACAACAGACACTTGGGTCTTAGCAATTATCCAGCATGGTTATTGCATAGAATTTCACAAATTCCCTCCAAACATCCCACCGAAAACACACAGTATGTCAAAACAACATATAGATCTTCTAGGACTAGAAGTTCAAGCATTGCTATAGAAAGAAGCAATAGAATTAGTACCAAAACAACATTAAACACAGGAGTTTACTCACTGTACTTTCTGATACCCAAAAAAGACAAAACTCTCAGACCTATACTAGATCTCAGAACATTAAATACCTACATCAAATCAGACCACTTTCACATGGTTACCTTACAAGACGTAATCCCACTGCTCAAACAACAAGACTACATGACAACACTAGACTTAAAGGATGCATATTTCCATATACCAATACATCCTTCACACAGAAAGTACCTAAGGTTTGTATTCCAAGGGATACATTACCAATTCAAAGTGTTGCCATTCGGAATAACAACTGCGCCAAGAGTTTTTACAAAATGCCTGGCAGTAGTAGCTGCACATATCAGAAGGCAGCAAATACATGTGTTCCCGTACCTGGACGATTGGTTAATCAAAACCAACACGCTAAGACGGTGTTCACAACACAGAAAATATGTCATAGAAATCCTACACAAACTAGGTTTCTCAATCAACTACGCAAAGTCACACCTTCTGCCGTGTCAAACACAGCAATACTTGGGAGCAACAATCAACACAGCAAAAGGGATTGCCACTCCAAGTCCACAAAGAGTTCAAACATTTCACAATGTAATACAGGCCATGTATCCAAAACAAAAGATACAAGTCAAAATAGTAATGAAACTACTAGGCATGATGTCTTCATGCATAGCCATTGTCCCAAATGCAAGGTTGCACATGCGGCCCTTACAACAGTGCCTAGCATCACAATGGTCACAAGCACAGGGTCAGCTTCTAGATCTGGTGTTGATAGACCGCCAAACATACATCTCGCTTCAATGGTGGAACAGTATAAATTTAAACCAAGGGCGGCCTTTCCAAGACCCAGTGCCACAATACGTGATAACAACAGATGCATCCATGACAGGGTGGGGAGCACACAGCATCCAAGGACAATGGGACATACAGCAAAGACAGTTACACATAAATCACTTAGAACTGTTAGCGGTATTTCTAGCGCTGAAAGCATTTCAACCCATAATAACTCACAAATACATTCTTGTCAAAACAGACAACATGACAACAATGTATTACCTAAACAAACAGGGCGGGACACACTCAACACAGTTGTGTCTCCTGACACAGAAAATATGGCATTGGGCGATTCACAACCACATTCGCCTAATAGCACAATTTATTCCAGGAATTCAGAATCAGTTGGCAGACAATCTCTCTCGGGATCACCAACAGATCCACGAATGGGAGATTCACCCCCAAATACTGAACACTTACTTCCGAATTTGGGGAACACCACAAATAGATCTATTTGCAACAAAGGAAAACTCAAAATGCCAAAACTTCGCATCCAGGTACCCACAACATCAGTCTCATGGCAATGCGCTATGGATGAACTGGTCAGGGATATTTGCGTACGCTTTTCCCCCTCTCCCACTCCTTCCATATCTAGTAAACAAGTTGAGTCAAAACAAACTCAAACTGATACTAATAGCACCAACATGGGCAAGACAACCTTGGTACACAACACTACTAGACCTTTCAGTAGTACCTCATGTCAAACTACCAAACAGACCAGATCTGTTAACACAACACAAACGACAAATCAGACATCCAAATCCAGCATTGCTGAATCTAGCAATTTGGCTCCTGAAATCCTAGAATTCGGACACTTAGACCTCACACAAGAATGTATGGAGGTCATAAGACAAGCTAGGAAGCCTACCACTAGACACTGCTATGCAAATAAGTGGAAAAGATTTGTTTATTACTGCCATAATAATCAAATTCAACCCTTACAAGCATCTGCAAAAGATATAGTAGGATACTTACTACATTTGCAGAAGTCAAAACTAGCTTTCTCTTCTATAAAAATACATCTTACTGCAATTTCAGCTTACCTGCAAATTACGCACTCAACTTCATTATTTAGGATACCAGTCATAAAAGCATTTATGGAAGGCCTAAAGAGAATTATACCACCAAGAACACCACCAGTTCCTTCTTGGAACCTCAACATTGTCTTAACACGACTCATGGGTCCACCTTTTGAGCCCATGCACTCTTGTGAAATGCAATACTTAACGTGGAAAGTTGCATTTTTAATTGCCATCACATCTCTAAGAAGAGTGAGTGAAATTCAAGCATTTACCATACAAGAACCATTTATTCAAATACACAAAAATAAAGTAGTTCTACGGACAAATCCTAAATTTTTACCAAAAGTAATCTCACCGTTCCACTTGAATCAAACAGTAGAATTGCCAGTGTTCTTCCCACAGCCAGATTCGGTAGCTGAAAGAGCACTACATACATTAGACATCAAAAGAGCACTAATGTACTACATTGACAGAACAAAACTAATTCGAAAAACAAAACAACTATTTATTGCCTTTCAAAAACCTCATACAGGAAATCCAATTTCAAAACAAGGCATTGCTAGATGGATAGTTAAGTGCATTCAAACCTGCTATCTTAAAGCTAAAAGAGAGCTGCCTATTACACCAGAGGCACACTCAACCAGAAAGAAAGGTGCTACCATGGCCTTTCCAGGAAATATTCCAATGAACGAAATATGTAAGGCAGCAACATGGTCTACGCCTCATACATTTACCAAGCACTACTGTGTAGATGTGTTAACTTCACAACAAGCCACAGTAGGTCAAGCGGTACTACGAACATTGTTTCAAACAACTTCAACTCCTACAGGCTGAACCACCGCTTTTGGGGAGATAACTGCTTACTAGTCTATGCACAGCACGTGTATCTGCAGCTACACATGCCATCGAACGGAAAATGTCACTTACCCAGTGTACATCTGTTCGTGGCATTAGTTAATAAAAAACCCTAGTGGGGCTGCACTTACCACCCCCCATTCTCAGGGACCACCACCTTCCTGGAACAACAGTAAAAAAAATATACAATGCGGCTCCCTGGGACTTCATATTAAAAACAATTAGGGGACCCCAAAGACTCCCCCGTGACCCAGGGACTACCACCTCACCGGTACAATGTTTAAAAAATATGTGGGGGGGTGCACAGGCCCCCCTGGGGCCCGGGGACCACCACCTCCTTGGGCCTGCTTTAAAAAATATTTATAAGGGGCCCACAAGAACCCCCCTGGGGCCTGGTGATCACCACCTCTCCGGGGCCAAATACTTTTTTCAAAAGGAAGGGGGGGCACGTGGCCCTCCTCCCTAGGTTGATTTTGGCCCCAGCCATAAATAATATGGTGCCCTGGGCACCAATGAGAGCCTTTGGGGGCCGCGGGGTAAGCCTCAAGGACTCAACAGTCCCAGCTGGCTCCTGCTGGAGCTGGCACTGCTCCAGCAAGCAGGGAGCTGCTTTGAATTTGAATTGAGAGAGCTATGTTTTCTTTGCATGTTTGCATGCAGGTACAGAGATAAAAACTCTGCTTTCAGCAAGCAGGGGCTATTTGACTGTTATGTCAACTTTCAGCTTCCACCAAGCAAAAGCAAGCAGCCACTTCCAGAGGGTGGGCACCTCGGGAGGTAGCAAGAGCCAGCTCTGGGAGGTGGCATTCTCCAGTGTCATCTATTGCTCCATTGTTTGATTTTAGCTCAGAGGAGCTGGTGTTCCCGGGCTGAGGGTCTGTGATTGACCCTCTTCATTAATCTAATTGAGTGCAGAGGATGTGGTGGTCCCTGGACTGTGCAACCCCGCCACCCCCATTGTCTATATTGATTCCCGTGTGGAGGCGGTGGTCCCCAGGGCTTCTGAAGGCCTAAAGAGGGGGGTCTCATGCTCTGCCTCTTTTTTTAACACCCTGATGCCCCCAGGACTTGGCCCACCCAAGGCCCAAATAAATTTACAGCAAAGGAGCCACCCCTTTTTTTTAAATCACAGAAAAATCTGCATATCCATCCGCAGATATTTTTGAGATTTAAAAAAAAAAAATGCTCTTTAGCCCTGGCAGGGTCCCTATACCAAGGCTTGGGGCTCAATGTATCCCTAATCTGGTTCCTTTTTTTTTTTTTTTTTTTCATTTTTAAATGGCTGCCAATGAGATGTCAGCACAGGAACAGTTGGATCTGTGGATCCTCATCGTACCAAGATATCTATATTTCTTTTGTCTTTAATATCTTGTGTTTCAGGACTCCCCTTTTTTCTCATCCCCTGCTTGACGGATCACCCCCAAACTTTAAATACAGCAACGTAACCATCTGCTGTATTAGTTTTGAACATTTCATGAAGCTTCATCAAGCGGTGCCAAAGTTATTGGCAAAAAACACTCTTCCTATGGGAACCAAGAACTAGTTGTATGTAGCTTAGGTCTTGGGATTTCCTGATAGCGAGTTTTTGTGGTTCACTATTAGGAAATCACAAATTGCTATGTACAAGAGTGTTTTTAACACTGTGATTCCCAAACAGGTCACAAGAGACCTGCCTCATTAATATCCATGAGGCAGGTTTCAGTTTGCGACCCATGTGGGAATGGCCAGACTCACAGGGATGGTGGCCTGCTGGGGTCAGCAGACCACCATGTCTGTGACTGCTTTTTAAATAAAGCATCCCTGTTTTTTAAATGCATCTCGTTTTCCTAATTGGAAAACGAAATGCATTTAAAAAATGAAAATGAAAATGAAATGTTTCAGTTTAGTTTTTTCAGAGTAGGCAGTGGTCTGTGGGACCACTGGCTGCTCTGAAAAAATGTTGGCGCCCTCATTCACAAAGTGGAGGGGTCCCTTGGGGACAGCCTCCCGTTTACAAATCGGTTACCACTAATTTGAAATTGGTGGTAACTGTGATTGTTTTGTAACCACATTCACAGTCAGAAAACAATCATAGATGGGCCTGCAAGATGCTATTAGGAAGGGGTGCCCTCGGAACACCCCTTCCAAATAGTGAGTCGCAATCCCTGTTTTGCTAGTTGGTAACAGGTTACGGACTCGCAAAATAGGTGGCCTTTTACCAGTTGCAAACAGCCTGATAGGCTGTATGCAATTGGTAAAAGAGCTTGATACTTCTGGCCCTAGTTCCTCACTAGACCTACCTACAAGTGACCGCCAGTATATAAATGTATATATCTATATTTATCTATCTATGCACTCACGTATGTCCTCCTAAAAAAGGGTCGTACCAAACAATCCTCCTTAAATACCTTTATTGATTAAACACCTAAGGCAGTCATTTATTAAACTTGAAAGGCCAGACAGTCTACTGTGTGGCTCAAACATTCCAATTCTTTGACAAAATATTTATAACTGCTGTTCTGAAATCCATTAGTGAGTTATATTATTCTGTCCTCTTATTTTATCGTTTTTTTTACTATGCCAAGTTTATACTTATTCCATTACTCCTGCACTTTAAATATTGATGCACCAAATTAGCATACATATATAACTCTGAAACTGTTACTTTTTTCAAAACTCTAATTATTCCTAGTTGTAAGTTCCATAATTTAGTTTCTTAAACGATATTCCTTCTGTGAAGATTTTTCTAAATAATGAAACTTTACATTATCAAGCAGCACTGTTCTATGCTGTCAGACTTAAAAATGCTACGTTTTATAAGAACTGTAAACATTCTTACAATACCAACATGATAATATATGTTGTTAACCGGAACGCTTGCCTAAATGTTACATTTCAAGTCAGTTTCACAGTAATCATAAACTCAATGCGGGTTGTTCTGTTCATTTTAATGAAATATTCTTTCGTCCAAGATCACATGACTGTGCAACAATTTGGCATGTAGTTATTTATTGAAAAGCTGTTTGATTTTTAAAGGAAATTAAAGTGCATCAGGCATCGAAGAAAAAGGGCTATCCCTACTGTGTATGGAGTGAAGAAAACACACAATTTAAGCTTTGATCTCAGATAGGGTGGATGTTGCGGGAATCCAACGAACATCATACCCGGGAAAGAAAAGGACAAATTACAGCCAAAACTACTCACTGTGTAAACTACCCTAAGCAATGGTAAATTGGTAATATTTTCTGCCCCTTTGGTCGGATTTCCGCTGTAAAAATAATAGAAAAGCAAACTACTGCAGGCCCATAAATGTTTTCCTCATGACAACTGGAAATATACCTTTCAGAAATGTTGATGTTCTTTACAAATTCTAAATAAGTTATTGAATTGGATTGCTTTGAGTTTCAACCTTAGCTGTATGTGAGCAAAACGTCACTATTCCACACTGACACTTGCTGCAGCACCATGGAATCCTAGCTATTACTTAAACTGAATAGTGGATTCTGCGTTAGAGGTCAATGGATCAAAGCGACATAGATTTGAGGGGATGACATCAATGTGGAATGTAATCATCAACAATAATCAATATAATCAAAGATCTTAATCCAATAACAGCACCAGTTTATTAAGAAGATTTATACAATTTATTTCCCTAGTTTAGCAATGCTAATGTCATGAAAATAACTCTCAAACACAAATGATAAGCATATAGAATTAATAGTGGTTGATTAGAGCTTCTAATATATCTAAGTTTAATCAAAACAATCAAGCAAATAATCTCCAAAACAATAACACTGATTAACAACCCCAAATGCGGTAATAATGGCAATTTATGCATTTGTACAACATTCAAATATGTCAATATAATCTTGAGCATTCAGTATTAATACACTCACTAACCACAAATTAGCATCAACATGTTGGGCTTCATGTAAAAGAATTTAGAAACACAGATTTAGAAAAATCTCTTTAACTCAGGTTATTATAAAAAAACATTATTAGTATGGAGCAATCAAATTATAAGTTGCAGCTGGTACCTGCAAAGCAAAAGAGACACATATAACATTACAATATCATGTTACCCTAATCGATAACAACATTTAGACTACTTCACCAAGGGGACACCATCAGTTATGTCTTCAGAAGAATCGGGCCTAACACCTGCTAAACCCACATTGCTAATACGACTCGAACCATCAGCAGTAACTCTGGAATCTAATTCTGAGGTCTCTAACATGAAGTCTAAAGTCTAACATCTGACTAAAGGTTGTTATACTAATCAAAAAGCTTATGATTGATCAGTTCATGGGATGATTACATTTCAGCCATTAGTAATTTATTTAATAACCTAAAATACGACATCATTGCATCAACCAGGATATGTTCTAAACTGTAACTTTTCCACTTCCATCGCGTCTGTAGCTCCATTGTTCCATCTCATCTAAACTTCTCTTCTCAGGATGAAACTTTCTCACTTGCTACTTTTATTTCCATCCTCGAGGAAGAATTCACGAATTAGTAAGATTCTCAAACAACAGAACATTCAACTTATTCAAAGAGTCAATTAAACATGGCCTTGTAAGACATAATGCAGCAAACCACTAGGGATAGCTGTAGACACATCTATTATAGCATCAAATACACTTTTATGTAAGCAATGAATTATAGAAAATAACTACAACATTTAATTAGAATGTTACTCAGTTAAGAACAGAAAATGAATTATGGCGATCGTTTTCAAAGATCACCTGTTTTCACATGTCAATTCAATGTATAATTAATATGCTAAAACCATTAAGAAACATGTTAGAAAATTCACACTCTCACACACTGAAGGGGAAAGGGCTGTAAACACGGGTACAGCCTCCACATTCCAATGACCTAATAGACAGCCTTTGCCTCTTGTCATGATATATGGAGCTATGCAGGGGGAAAACGGTCTTAACAACGTGGGCTGAGCCACACCTGTCATTTCCCCACAAGCTAAACCTCACTTGCCTGATCCATGCATTGGCATGGTGTCTTCCTTAAATACACGTGCTTTAACAATGCATGTGCGTGGTTAAGGCAGAGTGTGCTGCATAGCCGTCAAGAGCAGGAGAGGTAAGTGGGTCTGGGTTGGGGGGTGGTTTTTTGGGGTGGGGGTGATTTTGGTGGGACAGTTTTTAGGGGTGGGGTGGTTTTAGTGCTAAGGGTGGGTGAGGGAGGTCGGTTAGTTTTTTTGACAGGGTGGTTGGGTTAGCTTTTTGGGCAGGGAGCAGGTTTTTAAGGGGCTGGGTTTGAGGGTAGTTTTTAGGGGTGGGGCAGTTTTAGGGCTAAGGGCAGGGGAGGGAGGTCAGGTTAGTTTTTTTGACAGGGGATTGGGTTCGTTTTTTGGGCAGGTAGTAGCTGGGGTCGGATTTGGGGTGGGGTAGTTTTTAGGGGTTATGGGGTTTTAAGATAAGGGCAGGAGGGAGGTTGGGTTCGTTTCTTGGGCAGTGAGGAGGGTTTTAGGGCTTAGGGCGGGGGGGTCGGAGTAGTTGTTAGGCCTGGGGCAGGGTTTTAGGGCTCAGGGTGGTGGGTAATGGGCAGTTTTCAGGGTTGAAGACAGTTTTAGAGCTCAGGGTGGCGCAGGCTGTAGTTGTGGTAGTTTTAAGCAGGGAGGAGTGGATTCCAGTGCTGGCATATCGGGTGTTAGGGTGTAGGTCGGGGGGGAGGGGATTTACCAAGCATACTCCTTTGCCAGAAATGCTTTTACAACACAATTTATTGCAAATGCACGTGTGGTAAAGGCATGCATGGTAAAGACGTGATAGTTGTTTAGACCTTTTTCTTAAGACATGCGTGGTTCAGGCATGCATGGTTGTGTCATACAACTGATGCAGGGAAGTGAATGAGACAGAGGCTGTGGTTCAAAGGAAAGATAGAAAGCTCCTCCCTCCTCTCTCCTGGCAGCATTCCATCTGTTACTGGTCTACGGATGCAGTAATAGCCGGAGCATCTAAAAGAGAGTGGCAGAAGCCTTACTTTGCCACATGATTGTGAGGTTTTCTCATTGAAACAGTGTACACCAAGAACCTGTTCTTTGAGTCCTTTGTAAATATGTTGATAAATAGTTGTGTGGTGGTAGTGTCCAAATGAAATAAGTGGTGAGGTATGAATGTTCAAAGGGCTGTTGCTTTTTATGAATAGGCAGACAGGACTTACTACTTACCATGCCTGGGGGAATAAGCAATGGCTCTAAAACAAATATCTGAAATGCGTGAGGCTCAACTGCTCCAGGTTCAATTATGTAAATTGCACTATACTCTTACAGAACTGATGCCTCTTTCTTATGTCTATGTGAGGCTTTGGAAATGTCCCGTGGATTTATCAAGGAGCCTCACCTGGTTTTGCATTAGTACCTTTATCTATGACGTGGCATAGAGAATCCCAGTTCCAGCAATAAAGCTCCAAACTACAGCTCACATTAGGTGTATGTGGGGATAACCCCAAGAACTTGGTACAACCACAGTCCATGCTCATGCTGACTGAGTGACAAGCACCACAGTTAGACCTCCCTGAGCTGGGCTAAAAGGTGGGTCCCCTGATCTTGTCCCAAGACCTACAGAATTGTTATCATTATTGCTATTATTGCTTACATAATTTCTTGTCTTTTCAAATGAGTGGCATGAGATAGGGTCTGATTAAAATGTTTACAAGAGACTTTGCCTCATGAAGATGACTGCAGCCTGGTCCCGAGTCCAACCCCTCGCAGGTAAGTAACCCCAAACCATGCACAGCCTTCTGGCATGCACAGAGTGTGGTTGGTCTCTCAGGTACTGGCCACAATCAGGCAGACCTAGGACTTTGTCAAAGAGTCACAACACAAAAATATAAAAAGTAAGCTTAGATGCTTTCTCAAGTGGTGAGCATATCAACATATATAAAGCAGATCTTTCATCTATGTCTAAAAATCATCAATATATTTCCATAATTCCCACAATATATTGTTTAATAATAGTGATTATAAATATGTTTAATCAAGTTTTAATAGAAACACGTATGTGAGTTTTTCTTTTAACATAGTTTGAAATATTGCATTTTATGAGGTGAAAAATGTTAAAAGAAAGGCTCAGACATGTTTTTTTTAAAGAAAACCAAACTGTCTTTGAGTCTTTCTTTTAACATTTGTCAGCCTATAAAATACAATTATCTAAACAGTGACAAGAAAGCCTTGCAATCTAGCTGAAGAGCATAGAGCTTCAGCTATGAGCTTTAAAAAATATGGTAAGCTCTCATCGGTTCATGGATTTAATGACCCAGGGGACCTACTGTTGTTTTAATGTTATGGGAGGGCTGCTACACTCCTTGCAACCACCCCACCCCACAGCATTAATAAAATGTTGGATGGTGCCTCTGTCCCTTGTAGGGTCACTACAAAGGTAAAATGAAAGCATAAAATAGCCCTCGCAGGGTATTAAGGGGTGCTCCTTCACCGAGAAATGAATAATAAATTAGAAGCTTCTGCTGCTCATATATTATTCATTTTTCTTAGTTTTTTCAAAAACATTTTTGTGGGTGTTCCGGTGCCCTCCCAGGACACCTACATCTTTATTTTATTAGGTGTCAAGGGAGCAGTCCCAGTGCCCCTGCAACCCCAGACAGTACAGAGAGCCCTCATATTTTTATTATGTGGAAGCCCCTGTGCCTAGGGGATATACCTTCAAGGGGGGGGAGCTCTGTGCCCCCTCCCCCTTTGTTTAGAAATGTAGCTCCAGGGGATGTGGTCCATATGGTCTAATAGCAATTCGGGCTGGGGCCATGTGCCCCCTTCCTCTTTTTTTTTAAAAAAAAAAGCCCCCATGGGATGGGGTCCTCAGGGCCTAATAGTGGATCAGGGAGGGGGGGGTCACATTCACCCTCCCCATTATTAAGCATTCATTCCTGAGGGATGGGGTCCCTGGAGCCTGATAGAGGTATGGGGCGGGGGCTACATGCCACCCTCCTCTTTAATGTGTATTTCGCTCTGGGGAAAGAGGTCCCCGGGGCTGAAGAGAAGCTCAGGGAAGGAGGCTCCACTCAAAATGTAGACCCGGGGCCCTGACCCACCCCAGGGGTGTAATATTTAAAGGATAAAAGAAAGCCGGGAAGTGTTTTTTCTTTAATTTTTGTGCTACAATCATGTGGGAGTCCTGTGGGACACCAGCGAGATCGCAGCACAGTAAAACTATTTTATTTCTTTTGTCCCCATGACGGATCCCTCTGGGACCCCTACCCAAGGGCTAGAGGGCAGGGTATTTTAAAAAAATCCAAGGACCGGGGACTTAGTCCCCAGGTCCTGTAATGCCTTCTGCAATATATATTTTCATGTTTTGGCAGCCTCTCCCATGGGAGCGAGGAGGCTGTAGGGAAAAAAAAAACCATAGGCCAATCAGAACACTCTATTTTTAGGTTGGGTTTGAGTGACTCTTGTAAGTGTCCCTCAAACCCAACAATTCAGAAATATATTTTTTCTCCTTAATTTCTCAAAAACTATTGACTGGATGTACATCAAATAGCAAAAAAACATACTTTCTGGACCAAGATCTGTTTTCCTGCCAAATTTGGTGTAGTTCCATTCAACAGGTTTTGTATTATTGATTTCCAAGAAAGTCTATGTAAAAAGGATTAGGATATGAGTTTTGGGGCTTGCCACTTTTTTCCCCTCTCCCCCCCCTTTATATTACACCAAATTTGTGAGAAAACTAAATCTTGGTCTAGAAAATGTGCCTTTTGTGATTTGGTGTAGAGTATTCTAATTGGCTGTGGGGGCTGTTTCCCACTTGGGCCCATCTTGCTGCCCTGGGAGAGAGGCTCAGAGGAACCCATGGGGCCAAAATTAGAAACAAAATTGTATTACCACAATCCTACGATATTCCCACTGGGAAAAAAAACAAGCTGTTGGTTCCATTTATTTGAAATAAATATGACCTCTAGGCAGGCCAGGGGTTGAGGGTCCATGTATTATAATAATTGGGGAATGGGACATGCGTGGTGCCCTTTCTCT
The DNA here is from genome assembly GCF_031143425.1 of Pleurodeles waltl. NCBI lineage: Eukaryota > Metazoa > Chordata > Amphibia > Caudata > Salamandridae > Pleurodeles > Pleurodeles waltl. The sequence goes on from NC_090438.1 coordinate 291,988,442, forward strand.
GACCTGATTATGGCCCTGAGGACCCCATCGTCTGACACCTTTAAGAAAGGGGAGGGGAGGTGTGTGGACCCCCTCCTTGAGCCAATCATGGCCCTAGGGACTCCATGCCCCCAGGGCCCTGCACAGTATTGAAAGGGGAGTGGTCAAGTTGCCTATCCTCCCCAAGCCAATCACGGCCCAAGGACTCCATCTCTAGGGGCCTGGCAAAGAATTGAAAGACAAGAGGTGAGCGGCACCACTCCCCAAGTCGATCACGGCCTCTGGGACTCATCCCTCAGGGTCCACAACAACTTTTAAAGAGGAGGGGAATGCAAGGCCTCCCTACTCGAGCCTCTCAAGGCCCCAGGGACCCGGCCAGATCTACTGTGGTGTACCAAGGAGACCACTCCCAGAACACCGTTTCCCTGCCCACAAGAGTGCAGGCAGGGAATTCTTATCTGCTCCTATACAGTGTTAGCTTCAAAATTGCTCCCATTGGGTGAGGGCAAAATTTTTTTTCACTGCCTGCACTCCTCTAAGCAGGGAACCTCAGATTGCTCCCGCCCTGCAGGCACATGGAAAACAGCTGCTCCCTTGGGATGGGAACAATGCCGGCTTCCAGTGCACCCAGGATGGGTACATGCCAAAATCTGGTGTGGCTGCTGAGGCCATTAGGCAAAATTCACAGTTGCTGTGTCATTTGGTTTGGGTGCCCGGGTAGGGATGAGGGCACCCCATTGGGCCCCGGGATGTGTGCTTGGGGAGGGGGCCACAAGCCCCCTTCTGCCAATAAAAATGGCCATGTGATGGGGTTCCTGGGGACTGCAGTGGCTCAGAAAGCATGCTGCACACCACTAGGCCTGGGCGGAGTTCACACAGCTCCACTCTGTGGAAGACCAGAACTTGCTTAATGCTTCTGAGATTGCTTGCATTCAGGAGAGGGCCGTTGGCAGTGAAAGCTGCAGTTTCAGGCCTTTTGTGCAGCCACCTGCCCTGTGTGCACTGCACAAGCGGCCTGAAACAGCAGCTTTCTTTTGTTGGCTACGGCCCTGGCCTTATTATAGGCCAGGGCCGTAGGCAGCGAAAGCTGCAGTGTCAGGCCTCTTGTGCAGTGGCCTGCCCCCACAATGTTGCGGTAATAATATCAATGATGCCATAGAAGGTGTCATCAGTGGTGTAATATGTGGAGTAATTAGATGTGCATGGCGATGGTACAAGTTATAGTTACCTTAAGGCACTTGTTATAGTTACTTGAGTTAACCATCACTATAACTGCTGAATTTCAGTGGTTTTATATGAGGAAATGCAGAACTTAACTATAACGCCCTGTAACCTTTGTTTTTTTCTGTGAATTTATATGTTTTTTTTTAGCATGCACAGATGTAAATATAAGCCATGCCACATACTCCTACTCTCCTGCATGCACTCAACCCCAGCTTGAGTTGGGACACAGTGGGTGGTTTTGCAGATGCACTGGTGGATTCGCAAATCTGTGATCTGTGGATCAACCTGTGGATCTGCGGCTCCCGCGGATCGACAGAAAAAAATAATTGGGCAATTTTTTCCCCATGAGGGGTCACCTCCATGTGTCTTATGGGTTTCAGGATATTTGTATCCTGAACCCTTATATGTTTTTTCACTCTTCTTTCCCCACCCCAGAGCCGATGCAACAAACAAAATGGCAATCACAACTTTTCTGTCAGGGTGATGCCGCCCAATCAGGGCCTTGCTTTTTCCCCAAATCCACAGATCCAAATCCACAGCCCTAGATATCTATATTTTTTAAACTCTAATATCTCAGAAACTACGGAACGGATTTACACCAAATCACAAAAAGCACAATCTGTGGACCAAGATCTAGCTTTCTGCTAAATTTGGTGTAATTTCATTTAGCGGTGTGGGCTGTAGGTGTGTCTAAAGACCCAAAGGAAAAATGAATAGGGAAAACATGTTTTAGGACTCCCCCTTTTCCTGAGCCATGCTTGACAGATCACCCTGAAACTTTCAAGGCAGCAGCTGAAGAGATCAAAGTATACGTTTTGAAAATGTTGTGAAGATTTGTCAAGCTCGCCAAAGTTATAGGCAAAGCAAAAAACGCTCCAGCTGTGGAAACTAGGTAATTATTATATATAATATGTATATATATAATAATATTACCTCTTGGTGGTCACTAGTAGGTAGATATAGCTAGGACCTACTTTCCATAAGAAAAGCTGTTTTTCTTTTGCCAATAACTTTAGTGCCATTTGAAAAATCTTCACAAAATATTCAAAACTAATACGCCACTCAGTTCAGCTGCTGTCTTGAAAGTTTCGGGGTGCTTCATCAAGCAGGGGCAGAAAAAATGGTGGGGTTCCAAAATGCTTTCCTTATGCAAATTTCATAGGGATTTTTAGACACGCGTACATCTAGAACTGGACAGAATTGCACCAAATTTGACTGAAAGGTAGCTCTTGGTCTAGAAAGCACCCTTTTTGTTATGTGCTTTAAATCTGTTCAATAGTTTTGGAGAAATTTAAAGTTGAAAAATAGATATCTATGGATGCTGATCCTCTGTAAACCTAACAGTCCCATGCTCATATCTGATTGGCTGCCAACACTTCAATCAGGAAGTGTTGGCAGCCATTTTGGGACTAAACAAAAAGTTAAAACTAAAGAAAAGGGGGGTGGATAGGAATACCCTCACTCCTTAGGCCTGGTGCTGGAGTCCCCCAGGGACTTTGCCAGGCCAAAAATATATATTTTAAAAAAAAATTGCTGCGAAATTCACTTTCCGTGAATTGATTTTTTTAAAAGTGCTTGCAGAGGAGACTGGTCAAGGAGAGCTTTAGGGCTCCGCCCTAACAAACATTGCAAAGCCCATTATATATATAGTTTTTTTTATATCCAAGATTTCATCAACAAATCCAGGTTTCGGACCCTTTGCTGGTAGGTAGGGTCAGGCAAGCAGGCACTTCCTGAGGATCCAGTTCACAGGTGTTGGCTAGGAATGACGAAATGACATTGGGCTTATTGCTGGCCAGCACTTCACTTTCACTTCAATAGGTGGCGTGACCTCTGCAAGCTGCAGCTCATCCTAGGGTTATAGGAACAGATGTTGCAGACAGAAGCCCTGCGTGATGTTTTATGTCAGTCACCTTTGATTTATGACACCCTTTCCCCATCTCACAAGTAATACCTTATCGTTGACTTGTGCTGTCCATCCAGGTCCCACCTTCTTGAAGAGGGAAGGAGGACTTGACGAGGCAGTGTGTGTGATGTTTGGAAGCCGCACAAAACGGACATCTTGCAGAGCGGAGAATATTGTTGCAAGTGCGTTTAGGAGAGCCATCCAGCTGCCTGTAGAGAGGACTGTACGGATTCAGAGGTGTCAATGGACTGAAAAGAGCCATCAGGAGCTGCTAACCTGCCCTGCGAACTCCAGAGTTTGTGTGGCCAGCTTTGCAAATAAAACCCTTTTAGAGTTGAAAATTTTAATTGGGTTGAAAATTGGATTTTGTAGCTGTCCTTTGGAGTTGTTGATATTCAGCTGAATTAATACCACAGCACTGCGACTGTATGATGTGGTAGATCATATGTAATTTGTGCTAGGCCCTATTTTGCATATTTGTGTCACACAAGACCCACCTTTCTGTTTCCATGCTTGACTGTCTCCAAAGGTTCTTTCTTTCGCTCTCTATTGGGCCCGCCTAAAATCAATACAGCTTTTAAATGGTGAACACTTCTCTTTACATGCATCCAAGGACACAGGATGGACCTACCCCATACCTCTTAACAGACAGAAACAGAGGACATCCATGATTAAATCATTGCTACCGATAGGAATTAATCGTGCAATAAACTTCACTTGTGCTTGCATTCCGGGAATTAATGTCTCCGATTGTGAAATGTTTTGAATAGCTTTGTGCCTGCGTTATGTTGCCTCTGCAACCCCCTTAGAAGTCTGGTTACGGAATACAATAGGACTTTTCTGCAATTTATTATAAATTACTTGTCTGGAAAGTTTGAAACACTGCAGCAAAACTGAAGTGTTTTTTCTCAGGCATTTGCCTTTTGTCCCGCATACGTTTATTTGCATTGCATTCTGTTGAGGTGAATTTATCGCAATTTGTACTGTAATAAAATTAGCTCATTATGACCCCTATAACATTTCTTTTTTTGTCTGCAGTTGACCAATGTGATTTACAGTTCTTAATTTGCTTTCTTTGTGATCTGTCCCCCAAGGAAGTCTTTCAGCCTCCTGGTCTTTCAAAGCAAATGACCAAGGTAGCAATCAAATACTATCTGCATTTTGTGAATGCTTGAGGGTGGCCTTTGGCAGTGAATTCGTCAATCTCATACCATTTCTGTGACAAGGCAGGTTTAAACTGCTCATACTAAATACACAGAGATGTACCATCCTCTTGCAGAAGCTAAGAGCCGTGCAAGTGACTGCAGCAGTAACAAATAACAATCAGTCCCTCTGTCTTTGGTAGATACTCATAGACATGCCGCTTAATACCATTTAAGCCAGTGTGTACCATTAATTTCTAAAAAGTAAGTCTGTTAGCATTGTTATTTTGGCCCTTCTGTTTCCCTGGACTGAGGATTTATTACTGCTAGGGAGCTAACATTTTTGTCTCTGAAAAGGGGCTAAAATGTCAGCTACAAGGACTAAAATGTCAACTTGCCCTCCTCTCCCAGGGGCGGAACCACTCCTCTACTCAAACGACTGAGTTATCGCCTCACTTGCACCGTGCAATTCAGGTTTGGATTTATGCTCCACCAGTTCTAAAGTTCAGCAGCCGCCACTGCAAGACAAATGCATTTTATAGTCACAACGGAATGTGTTAAAGAGAAAGCTGCAATACCAATTTTAAAGGGATTAAATAATGTTCTTTGTATTCGGAATAGCTAGAATTAGAAAAACAACTTGTGCAGGTGTGAGCATTTTGATAAACCACATGGCAGATAATAAAGAAATACATATTTCCTGAACAGTGATTGACTTATTCGGAAGTCTTGGGAAGAAGGCTGCATTTTATGTGGTTCACCAACTTCTGCAATGCTGATATGCTCTAAACACTGACCTAGTGACTATGATTACAATTTCTTTAAATTGATATTATGTTTATAAACTCACAAAGCGATCGATAAGCAATAATTATAAAAGGAATCCTCTTTAAAATGCATGGCAAACTTAAAAGAATGTAATAATATTTATATTAACATACTAAATTAATCGTTTGTACATCATTTTAGGGACCCATGGATTAGAGATCTCAGTCTACTTGTAAATCTGCTTCTGGCCTTGGGGTGAGTAGGGATTGTGCGCTGCAAATGTCCCTGGTGACCTTGAGACCATGAGGAAATCTTCATCCGGCAGCATGACCCTGCCATGGCATATGTTGTTGAGATAGCGACACAGTCTGTTCAAGTACAGTTTGTCTTTGTTAGGGCACCATCTATTCTGGCACAGTTCGATGTAACAGCAGCACAGTCTGGTTGTGCACGGATTCATGATGATGCAGCAGCACAGTCTTTAGGCACAGCTTCATAACCTACTGAGGTACAAGTTCACAATGTTGCCTCTGTCCCAGACTAGACCCACTCGTTGGGAGAGATTGCGTTCAGGTCCCTGCACTATGCAGATAACTGTACTCTGTCTTTATTGGTGGACGTGCACTCACACTCAAGAGTCAGAGTTAACTGGGATGAGTGAGTATTTTTCATGCTGAACTTGGCTACAGCAACGTTATAGTTAGGAAATGGATTTTAAAAAACTTAGAAATTCACTAAAAAACAAAAGGTTACAGGGACATTATAATTAGGTTCAGATTTTACATGCACAAAACCATAGAAATTCAGCTGTTATAGCTAGAGTGATTTTAAGTAACTATGGGCCAGATGTAGCAAAGGGTTTTACCCATTCTGTGTCTATGGGAAAATGTGTTCGTACATATGGGCCTATGTCTCTCATTACAACCCTGGTGGTAACGTCTGCAGACCTCCGCGCCGATGGCTGCCATCATACCATGACTGCGGCGGAAATCCGCTACGGGTATTATGACCCACACTGAGAAATGCTCCACAATACAGACACTCACACAAGTCCGCCACACCAAAGATCAGTGATAAACTGGTGGCAACAAAACCCCCACTGTCACGCCAACAGGAATACGCCAACACAATCACGACCCACGAATCAACGCAGCGGTCATTCAACCTTGGTAAACCATTGGCGGTACACACCGCCGCAGGCAAAATACACACACACTTACAAAACTACACCACATTGGACAATTCAAACTACACAAACCTGACACACATACACCCACCACACCCACACACTCACACCACTATAAAACACACACCCACATTACCCACAAACCCTTACAATGAACACCACACACCCCAAAACATCACCCCACACATCACATCACATCACACATCACTTCACACATCACTCACACCACATCATGGCACCTCAAAGACACCCCAGGTTTTCAGAGGAGGAGCTCAGGGTCATGGTGGAGGAAATAATTCGGGTAGAGCCACAGCTTTTCGGATCACAGGTGCAGCAGACATCCTTTGCTAGGAAGATGGAGCTATGGGGGAGAATTGTCGACAGGGTCAACGCAGTGGGACAGCATCCAAGAACACGGGATGACATCAGGAAGAGATGGAATGACCTACGGGGGAAGGTACGTTCCATGGTATCCAGACACCAGGTAGCCATACAGAAGCCTGGCGGTGGACCCCACCTCCTCCCCCACAACTAACAACATGGGAGGAGCAAGTCTTAGCAATTATGCATCCTTAGGGCCTCGCAGGAGTAGCAGGAGGACTGGACTCTGGTAAGGGAAATCTTTACTAATATATCACCCACCCTACCTACATGCCATCACAAACTCCTACCCACACCCTCACACCCAGCACTCCACCACCTCACATATATGCCACTATCACAACCCACTCATCCCAATACCAAGCCCTGCATGTTGCACCAACGCATGGACACCCCATCACAGACCTTCATGGACACCCATCACCAAAGCATGTCCAAGGGAGAGACTCACCCAGGGCACACAATCACCACTCACACAAGGGCCAAGGCGATATTGCAAGCACAGCAATAGAGGGAAACACACCCAGTGCACAAGGTGGCACACACAGATAAAATAACAATGCATTTACACTCCAATAGGTACCCTACCCAACGTCACCGGACAGGAGGTGCCAGCCATATCCAGTCCCCCACAGAAGAGGCACACAGTGATGACAGCAGCTCTGCACGCCTGGATCACGATGACCAGCCCGACCCATAAGGGACCTCAGGACAGTCGGTTCCCCTGCCACAGTCCCACGCCACTACAGAACCTCCCCCCTCAGGAAGCACCACCACAGCACCCACCCAGCGGGCCCATGCCACTGTCCCCAGGACACGTCAATCAGCAGTGTGTCCACCACTTCAGGGACCCCAGGCATACCCACTAACCCAAGCAAATCAGGGACCTAGGGTCAGGGGCAGTGGGCACACGGTTCAGGGGACAGAGGCACAAGACAACAGGGAAGCTGGGAGGACTGCTGTGCGACAGGGGGAGGACAGGCCCAGGGAACCCACTCTCCACGAGCACTCTCAAACATCATGGGAGCATACCGCCATTCCCAGGAGACCATGGGCACGGTACTGGCCAAGTTTCAGGAGACCCAGCAACTGCAGGAGGGACAGTACCTGGGGATAAGGGAGGACCTGAAGTCCATTACCACCACCCTGGTCACCATTGCAGGGGTGCTGGCAGACATGGCCAACACCATGAGGGAGACAGTGGCATAACATCGGGCCCCTGACACCAGCCCAACTGATGAACAGCCTTCCATGTCCACCGGCGCTAGTGGACAGGATGCCCCGCCACAGGACCAACAGGCCACCAGCACCCCACCCCCTGCAGAAGGAGAACCACCCCGCAAACGGTCCCTGCGATCCAGGCAGAAGACAGAGAACATTGCCAAGACCCCCGCCAGGAAATAAGACTCTCCTGATTGTCACCCTACTGTCCCACTCTGTTACCCTGTTCACCTTGACCTGCTATTGCTCCCCTTCCTATGCCCCCTTGGTCAATGCACCTGTGATACCAAGAGACTGGACTCTACCCTGGACTTTCCTCCACCATCACCCCAGCACCTTCCACATACCCCATTACACATTAGCCCATAAATAAACACCCTTGAATCACAAACCAATCTGGAGTCAATGTGTTCTTTCACAAATGTATAATTACAACATCATCCACAAATATCAATGTAACTGTTCATTTGCTTATACCAATGTATGACAGTTGTTGGGCAGCAGTACATATAGCAGAAGGCAGAATGAGGTACCCAGATCTGTGAAATGGAAAGCCAAAGTGAACTGTCCGTGTCCATAGACAGAGGTTAAGAGGCTGACTTATACAATGTCCTACAGTAGTCAGATATGAGATAAGCAGTGCCATTCTCTTACCTGTGTGTCACTGGAAGTACTGCATGATGATGTTCGTTCGGTTGTCAATATCTTCTTCCTCTGCCTCCTCTTCCTCACTGTCCACAGGCTCCACAGCTGCCACAAGACCATCATCAGGCCCATCCTCCTGCAGAAAAGGCACCTGGCGTCGCAATGCCAGGTTGTGCAACATGCAGCATACCACGATTATCTGGCACACCTTCTTTGGTGAGTAGTATAGGGAGCCACCTGTTAAATGGAGGCACCGAAATCTGGCCTTCAGTAGGCCGAACATCCTCTCAATAATCCGCCTAGGTCACCCATGTGCCTCATTGTAGCATTCCTCTGCCCTTGTCCTGGCATTCCTCACTGGGGTCAGTAGCCATGAGAGGTTGGGGTAACAAGAGTCACCTGCAAATGTTGAGGGATATCTGTTAGACACACACTAACCATTAGGGACTACCCCATACCCAGACACCTATTCATACTGTGTGGGGACCTTAGTCACACCCGGTGCCTCTGGAGTTGCCCCATCAAATAAGGGATACTGCTATTCCTCAAAATGTAAGCATCATGCACAGAGCCAGGATACTTGGCATTCACATGAGAGATGTACTGGTCTGCCAAACACACCATCTGCACATTCACAGAATAGTAGCTTTTTTCGATTACTGTACACTTGTTCATATGCCACATGTGTACCATCAATGGCACCAATGATGTTGGGGATATGTCCTAGGGCATAAAAGTCAGCTTTCACTGACGGAAAATCCTCCACCTGGGGGAAAACGATGTCGTTGCGTATGTGTTTCAGCAGGGCTGACAACACTGTGGTCAACACGTTAAAAAACATTGGCTGAGACATCCCTGATTCCATGGCCACTGTAGTTTGAAAGGAGCCACTTGCCAGGAAATGGAGCACTGACAGGACCTGCACTAGAGGGGGTATTCCTGTGGGATGGCAGATGGTTGACATCAGGTCTGGCTACAGTTGTGCACACAGCTCTTGGATTGTGGAACTATCAAGTCTGTAGGTGATAATGATGTGTCTGTCTTCCATTGTTGACAGGTCCACCAGGGGTCTGTACACCGGAGGATGACTCCATCTCATCATCTGCCCCAGCGGATGTGCCCTATGGAGAATGGTGAGCAGAGGGTCATGTACCACATAGGTTGCACAAGTGTGTTTTCAGTAATGTGAGTAAATCCATGTGTGGTGTTGTTTGTCCGTATATCTGCCAAAATTTGCTGTGACGCAGTTAGGTGCCATACCATGTGCCCCCCTGAAATGGCAGCTGCCTGACCTGTAAGGAGGGACAAGGGGAAATGAGGTAACTGCACTGGCGTTGTGCAGCGTTGTTGTCGGCGGCGGTGACGGTACGCACCGCCACAGACGTGACCGCCATTTTCTATCTGTTCCCTAACTCGATACCTGACCTTCAACAGGAGAGGACCTACACTGCAAGTGCTGCTGTGACCTCAGTCTGGAGGCGACAATGGCTCATGTGTCTGGGGAAAGGGCCCCTGCCTTCACCGCGGAGGAGTTGGACAAACTGGTGGATGGGGTCATCCCCAGTACACGCTACTCTACGGTCCTCCAGACAAACAGGTGAGTACACTGTGAGCATGTTGTGTGGGCAATGCCTGTTTGGAGTGGTGTGGATGGAAGATACATGTGGGTGGTGGCTGAGGCCTGCATGTGAGGATGGTGAGTCTCTGTGCATCAGGGCATGGGTGGGAACTGATGGGCAATGAGTATGATGGCCCAGACGGGAGAGTAATGTCCTTTCATCCTGTACCTTTCCTCTAGGTCAGCGCCCACCAGAATAAGGGTATTTGGCGTGCCATCGCCAAGGAAGTGCGGACCCTGGGGGTTTATCATAGATGGAGCACCCACTACCGCAAGAGATGGGAGGACCTGCGCCGCTGGAGCAAGAAGACGATGGAGGCCCAGCTGGGGCTGGCCTCCCAATGTGGAAGCGATGCCCGTCGCTCCATGACCCCCCTGATGTTCCGGATCCTGGCGGTGGCATATCCATAGTTGGATGAGCGCGCGAGGGCATCACAGCAGCCACAAGGGGGTGGGTACAGTGTCATTCAGCTGACTCTGTGCGCTTTACGAAGTGTCTGGGTGGGGGATGTGGGCTGTGGGATCCTGTAGGCCAGGGCGAACTTGGTAGGGTAGGTCTCTTGTTAGGCAGGCTCTGAGGCACTCCAACCCTAATAGTGTTAGTGGGCGTCTACAACTAGTCAGGCTCCTGTGGGTTCCAGGTGTGCACCAAATGGTGTTAGGCATAGTACGCCATGGGCAGGTGATTTTCCTACTAACTGCTAGTGCATGGCCTAGTGCATAGAGCTGCTCCCTGTGTGTTGTGTCCGCCAACAGTAGTGGTGTTGCTGGCATTGACCATGTGTCTCCTCTGTCTCCCCCCCCTTCTTGTTTGTCACCCTGTCCTTATGTGCATTAGCATCATCTGGCGGAGGAACAGAGGCACCGCCGACGGAGGGAGCTGCATCTCAAATGGCCCATGAGGGTGAATCTACGGAGTCTGAAGGCACCAGTGGGACGGAGGGCGAGGGGAGCTCCACGAAGGGGACAGGTGTTGACCCCAGCGACAGCGACTCCTCCTCTGATGGGAGCTCCCTTGCAGTGGCGGGCACCTCTGTGCCCACAGCAACAACAGGTACAGCCGCCACCCCCTACCAGCACCGCCCTCCCAGCAGCCCCTCAGCATGTTTCCTGTGCCCGCTCACCCAGGAGGGTGGGCATCTCCTTCGCTCAAGGCACCTCAGGCCCTGCCCCGGTCAGCCCTGCTGCCATTAGTGAGGAGGCTATTGACCTCCTGAGATCCCTCACTGTTGGGCAGTCAACCATTCTGAATGCCATCCAGGGTGTTGAGAGGCATTTGTAGCAAACAAATGCATATCTGGAGGGCATTTATTCTGGCGTGGTGGCCCAACAGAAAGCATTTCAGGCTCTGGCCTCAGCACTGATGGCAGCCATTGTCCCAGTGCCCAGCCTCCCCCTCCAACTTCCACTACCCAGACCCAATCCCCTCTACCTCAGCCTATCCCAAGCGCACCATCAGACCAGCATGCACACACATCAACACACAAAAGTGGCTCAGGAAACCATAAGCACCACACATCTCACAGGCACTCACACAAGCACCATACCCATGCAGACACACCAACATCCACTGCCTCCACTGTGTCCCCCTCCTTCCCGTCCTCCAGCCCCCCCAGTCTTGTCCCCACTCACACGTGCTTGTACTACATCCTCAGCCACTACTTCCATCACCAGCATGCCCACCACTACACACCGCTCACGTGTAATCACCCCCCACTACCATTCACATGTCCCCTGTGTCCTCTCCCAGTGTGTCTGTAAGCCCTCCTCCCAAAGTACACAAATACAGGCACACACCCACTCAACAGCCATCCACCTCACAAAAGCCTCCAACCCATGCACCTTCACCAAAACTCAGCAGACGTACACCTCCTACAAAAACGACCTCTTCCTCCACTCCCAAATCCCCTCCATCTTCCCATCCCAGTGTGTCAAAAAAACTTTTCCCAGCTAACTTGAACCTCTTCCCTACACCTCCCCCCGTCCTTCCCCTAGGGCCAGGATGTCTAGATCCCATCCCAGCACCTCAGCCACCAAATCTGCATCCGCTGTGGTCCCTGCTACTCCAGTACAGTCTAAAGGGGCACCCGTCAGAGCTGCCAGTGTGCCACCGACAGAAAAGAAGGTCCACCCTATTCCACCACCTGCAAAGGTAAAAAAGGGGCCGGCTTCCAGCAGGGGACAGTCACACCACCCACACAGCAAGGCCTCGTACAAACACCGAGTGGACAGTGCTAAGGTCCCTGCAGCGACTGTGAAGATGGGGAAGGGCCACAAGCCAAAGGGCACATCACCTCTGGGCACGATGCCACTGCCGATCCGACTGCCACCTGCACCGCCGCTGCCACAACGTCAGTCAGCATCATCCTCCCCAAGGATCATCCATCCGAGGCTGCCGGAGACGGTCTGGTGTCTCCATCCACCGCAACAGTCACTTGCACCACGGCCAGCACTGGCAGCATCTCTGCTGCAGCAACAGCCGCCTGCACCACCATCAGCACCACCACGTGCACAGCCGATGCCACTCTGTCGGATGTCAGCCCTGTCCCCAGTGTGCAGCCGTCAGAGTCTTCAGGTGACATCCTGGACACGCCACTTGAGACACCACCTCCAGCACTGACACAAACCAGCTACTGGCAGCCTAAGTCGCCACAGGATGGTGTGTGGGTCTGCCTCCATGGAGTATCATGCTACCTGTTCCAGGAACATCGCGTGGCTGAGACACCCAGGTGAGACGAAGTCAACTGCCACACCCCAGGTGCAGCATCACTGGTCACAAAGCCCCCTCCAGAACCAATGGAGAAAAGCTTCCACTAACACAGTCTTTGGCAGGATGAAGCACTCTGGGCACAAAGCCCCCTCCAGAACCAGTGGAGAAGAGCATCCACTAACACAGTCCTTGGCAGGATGAAGCACTCTGGGCACAAAGCCCCCTCCAGAACCAGTGGAGAAAAGCATCCACTAACACAGTCCTTGGCAGGATGAAGCACTCTGGGCACACAGCCCCCTCCAAAACCAGTGGAGAAGCCATCCACTTGGAGACAGTGGCCTCGCACTCCCCAGGACCAAGCAGTGGGCAAACCACCCACTTGAGAGACTTTAGAGACTGTGGCTTTGCACTCCCCAGGACCAGGCAGTGGGCAAATCACCCACTTGAGAGACTGTGGCTTTGCACTCCCCAGGACCAAGCAGTGGGGAACCCACCCACTTGAGAGACTTGAGAGACTGTGGCTTTTAACTCCCCAGGACCAAGCAGTGGGCAATCCACCTACTTGAGAGACTTGAGAGACTGTGGCTTTGCACTCCCCAGGACCAAGGAGTGGGTAAATCACCCACTTGAGAGACTTGCGAGACTGTGGCTTTGCACTCCCCAGGACCAAGCAGTGGGCAACCCACCCACTAGATAGACTTGAGAGACTGTGGCTTTGCACTCCCCAGGACCACGCAGTGGGCATGGAGCCCCCTCGAGGAGCAGTGGCATTGTACCATCATTCAGCTGAGGTGCCCCCCTCCCCTTCTCCCTGAGGTGCCTGTTTTGTTTTCGACCTGATGCCCCTGCAGTGTTCTCTCCGTTTTGAGGCATGTGTCATGTGTGGGCTTCGCCCATGCTTTCTGGGACCACTGGTCCACAGACATTTCATGGGACAGTGTACGGACTTGTGTACTTGCTGTAAATATTTGTGTATACTGATTATTTGCTGTTCTCTTGGGTTATCTGATTGTTCGCATATTACAATAGTTAAAATCATTTTGTTTTGTCCTTGCGTTCTTCCAGGGGGTGACAGGGTGTATCTGTAATGTTTTTGGATATGTGTGTGTGTGTTGTTGTGGGTGGGGGTGTTGCGTTTTGTGTGTGTGTGTGTCACTCTCTTTTCTCTCCTCCCCTCCCCTGTGTACTAGGTGCAGTACGCACCATCGTCGTTGCTGCCTTCTTTCCAATTCATGGTGTATTAATAGATACAGCAACATGGGCAGGACCTGTAACTCGGGCTCCATGGCGTCCTGGTTCTTTGTTGAGTGTCGAGAGGTGAGTGGTTTCCCTTCTGTGTACTGTTTCTGTCGTGCTTTTGATGGTGTTGGTACCGCCCCGGAAAAGCTGGCGGATTGGTGCCTTGTAATAGAGTGGGCGGTACATTGTCTTCCGCCTGTCTGTTGGCGGTGACCGCAGCGGTGTTTGTTGCTACCGCCGTGGTGGTCGGAGTGTTAAAGTGGCTGTCTGTGTTGGCGGTTTCCACCATGCGACTGCCATGGTTGTAATGAGGGCCTTAACTATTACTCACGCCCCCACCAGTTTCTGTAGTTTGGAGCTGATGGTTGATAGTCACTAATGGGATTTTGTCACTTTCGTTTCTGCTGTTGGTATTCCAAAATAATGTTTCCCTGGGTAACTGCAAAGAAAAAAAAAATTGTTGCTGTATGGTATGTAGAGGATAGCCCCACATTTTAAATAATCTCGCAAGCTATTATAAATATTTTTTACAAGTGTCCTCATTGCTGCAGATACGTTTTACTGTGAGTGCTTGGCAGTAAACGATGCTGAATTTATTGTGGTGTGTGCGACATGAATTCCTGTTTGGATACAAATGAGTGTCTGTAAGTTTGTGGTACATATCAGTTATAATTTCTTTGGTTATAAATGATGAGTAGTACATCCACAAATGGGAGATGATGCTTCTTTTTAGCATTGTGGCTGGTAAATTCTATGGTAAGTTGGATACTGTTGATATAAGCTGAAAATTCTTCCAATTTTCTACTTCCTGCATTCCATATTATAAATATGTTATCAATGTCATTTAGCCATTCCAGTGGTTTGATGCTAGAAGTAGCAAATATATAGTCCTCTAGGTTGCCCATGAAGATATTTGCAAAGGGTGGAGCCACCTACATACCTATGGATGTTCCTTGTATCTGCAGATAGTGTTTACCACTGAAGGTGAGATTGTTGGATTTAACGATAACTCTTGCAAAGTTAATAAGCACATTGGTTGCTAGCTTTTTCACAGTTCTTTTATTAAGCTGAAATATTGTAGTGGAAATATATTTTTGTTCTTTAGTGAGTACATCTGTTTGAGTTACTTCTTTTTCGGATACTTCATTTTTTGTGACACATTGTATCCTTTGGGATCTGGATATTTACCCTGGTGGGTTGTTGTTTTCTTATTTTAAATATCATGGCATTCTGGTCATTGTGATCCCATCTGTAATAATACAATTTGGATTTTAGTTATGTAATTACAAATGTCAGTAGGCGGCTAGGAGTATCTGGAATTCTTGGTTAAATCAATGCTATTTTAATTAAATCCACCATTTGCCACAGAACTGTTCTGCCTCTATGTATGTCAACCAAAAACATATTTTGCTCCAGCATAACATCGCTTTCAGTTCTAACAGGTTTCTGAAGAGTGCTACACTTAAGGCTGGATCAACCATTAAGTGAAATAAGCACATGCTTAGGGCAGGGTTCTGCAAAATCGGTCCTCGACTGCCGGATCCTTGCCAGATTTTTAGCATATCCACATTTAGAAAAATGTAGATTTCGGAAACATCTTTTTACTAAATGTGGATATGCTAAAAACCTGGCATGGACCTGGCTCTCCAGGACAGACTTTGCAGAATCTGGCTTAGGGCATCAAGGGAAGGGGGCACCACAAAAAATTTCCATTGCTGGATTTACCACTGACCATATGGTGCAAAACAGAAAATGGTGCAGCTGAACCAAGTTCCACAAAAAGGGGCTCCCACAATAAATAAAAAAATACATACACATATATACCATAATAACAATAATAATAAAATATTAGTTACAGAGATTAATGATTGATATACATCAATCTTGGGAATACAAAAAAATTTGAATCTGGTAACTGCCGCACTGTGTGAACTTAAAACAGGTGCAGATCTGTATGGATTATTAGCTGGCGAACAGTGCGCTTCACAAGATGAATTTGAAATATATGAAGCAGCTACAAAGGAAATGCTACAAATGTTGATTACCAGGCATCTCAAACTCGCAAATGTATTAGAAAGAAGCTACCCAATGAAGGAGATGCATAATTGTTGACAAACCTGAAACTGAGATGAGAAACAGAGTGGAGATATACAGAGAAATATCAGAGAGATCTTCTTTTCTAAGTGGTAAGCCACATATTCTCAGTGTTATCAAAAGCTGATTGATGCTTACCCAGAGAACTTGGGTACTAATTTCTCAGCTGAGCTTCAGCAGTTTCACTCATATGTGCTTCATAAGTTCAGTGCAACAAAAAATGTAAATTCAAAATTCACTCATGCCGAACTTTATAAGATAATTGTTGATGACAATATTGAGTGTGTCTTTCCAAATGTAGACATTTGCTTTTGTATATTTTTAAAATTAATGATCACAAATTGCTCAAAAATCCCACCAGAACAACTATGCAACAAGGCAGGCTGGATGTCTTATATATACTGCTAAGTATAGAAGCAGATATGTTGGGTAAGATTAATTTTGAGGATCTGATCAAAGACTTTGCAAGTAGAAAAAGTAGGTGAAAACTTTTCAAATATAAATAAAGTGGACGTATACAAAAATAAACATTATTTTCCATCTTACTATAAGATTTGTTTTATTTTTAAAATTAAAATTGTATTTTATGGTTTATTATAGTTTATATTTTGAATTATATATTTAATGGGTACCTAAATATTTTAAGTGCTTAGGACCTTCAAAGGTCCTAATCCCACCCTAGCCACACTGAGATAAAGTCACAGTTCCAAAATCAAGCTTAACTTAGCGTCATTTAATGCAAAACCATTGTCTAGAAGAGGCCATGCCTAGCAGTGACACCTGTTGTCACACAAGCTCTCTGTGTAATAGGGCCTGCTTGTTGATCAATTTCAATGTTAGAGTTTTGAAGTAATCTCATGAGCCCCATGGAGATTTTCATGGTTAAGTCAACTGCTGCAAGGTACTTCCCTGTGGAAAAGGTAATGGGCACGAAGGGTAATACGTTTTAAGAGGCAGATTCCGAAGGCTTGAGCAGTCCTGGGGGATTTGCCTCATGCTGCCATGCACACTTTGAGCATGGGCGGTGGACAAGGCCTTAGTGGACTGAGTTTGTTTACAGCTGATAGAGAGGGAGAAGATACAGCACAAATTGCGTCCTGCACCACACAGCTCTACAAAAGCATTGTTAATGTTTTGAGATGGTAATAGGGTGGCAGGTGAAGACCTACACTGAAGCATCCCTAAGCCGCTAGAAGGGACCCTAAACCATCAGGGGGTGACCTTGTAGTCTTTAATGCATTCTACCCATCTGACATTCACCATATTGATTAAGGTCAGTCCACCCCTAGTCAAAAACATAGATCACAGAGTTTGAATCTACAAATTGAAAATTGGCATGTGAGCTATAACTTAACCTGGGGATGTGAAGAATATTTTGATTTGTGGAGCAGAGGGAGAATAATTAAATGTATTCGCATTTTGTTGATATGGTGGTTTGTGTATATATTATGGATTCAGACGTGGTTTCAATTAATGGAATCAATAATGGCATTTCAGCATTAATGTAACATTACATGCACATTTGAGTCATGTTTCCATTCTCTTGTTGTTTCTTCAGTAGGAACCATGAGTCACACTGGTGAGACAGTAAAGTAAGGCTTGACCAACCACAAACAGAGGCATTTACACAAAAAAATAACAAAGCATATATTGGTCAAAATAGACGAAAATAATGCATCAGTGAAGATGGAATATGGATTTGGTACAATTTTCTTATTTCAAGCTTATTTTCTTTATTGCTCATGCTTCTTTTACAGTAGAATTACTTTTCTGGTAGTTGGTGTTGCACTTTCAGATCACCTGTACTTATCTTGTAATCCTTTTTCCCTTTCTCCCCTCCCCATTTTCTTTTATTTCTACTTGGTCTACCAGGCCTTGTGGAATATCTAGTCTGAGGACCAAACATCCTAATTAATGCCATACTAACACACTTTAAGGTCAGAGCATGGGCCGCCGCAGCACTGGTGCACCAAAGATTCACCAAAGTCAGACCTGCATGAACCTGTCCAAGGGCCAGGCATGATGCTTCTCCTGCATTGTGCCTACTAAATGATTTTCCTATGCAATATAAGAGCTTCTTCATCTTTGTACTGGGTCACCTCCACTGGTAGGTGCTGTTTTAACTCATATTTTGCCACCTGCTGTGCCCCTTTACCATTTCAACTCTGTTGAGTTGCCACACTGCTGATGCGCACCTGAGAGGCACACTGTCAATGCTAATGGCATTGTTGAAAGTCCTGCTTACAAACCTCCTTGCTTGCCAGCCTCGCCATAATTGTCAGTTGTTGAGTATTCGCTCTTTCACAACATTTCAGTCAGACACCTTTTTAACTAGGTCCCCTGATGTATCCATTCTTCATAACAGAGATGTGGCTTTTAAAGTCCTTGGTTCTTACAATTGGATTAGCTACTCCTGACCTGTAAAACATTGTACTTCTTGCTTTCCTGTGATCAGAAGGGCAATGACCTTGTGGTAATGTGCAGACACTACTGTTCCTTTTGTTGTTCTTCTAGCTTCCTCCTTTATGCCTTTGGGTTATTTTACTATATAGCGTTAAGTTGCAAACAGCCAGGTGGTAAAAAAATCTGTTAGATGCGTGTAGCACTATGGATCTCTCTCAGAAATGTAGAGGCCCTATTGCTGGTTATGCCCTAAACAACATATTTTCTTCTATATAATCTTTCGCAAATCAACCCTGGAATATTTCTACCTCAAAACGATCATGTACTTTCATGTTTGCAGGGCCATTCACCTCATCTGTGCCGCTTCCTTGTGGTCCTCTGTTCTCTAGATGTTGGTCTAAATTAATAACTCATAGTTTCAAGCATCTCTAGTCTTGACCTTCATCTGTCTTCTTCTGCCCCATGCCTAGCTGCTTCAAAGTCTGCTCAATAGCTCTTGCTAGCCAAAGAAATCTTGTTGATGTACTGAAAAATTCTAAAATGCATGTTTAGAACTGCTATAGGGTAGCCATTGCTAAACCTCTTGCTTTATTTTCTTAAAACAGATTCTAACATCTCTAATGAATTTATTTAATTGTAAATTATTTTACCTGTCCAACAGCCTACGAATCTCCTATCCATTCTTCTAACACCTTTTGTAAAGGTCTCTTTGCTTTTTCATCTATTGATTCCATGTTCACTTTCATTAACCCCTTCTCTGCCAGGCCTTTTTCCCTCAGGTGCCAGGCCTTTTTTGGCTACATAGGGCAGTTCATGCTTAGGCATTCATGACTTTTTGTCCACATCAGCCAAATTTGCGTCCTTTTTTTTCCAACATGCTAGGGATTTTAGAGGTACCCAGAGTTTGTAGGTTCTCCTTTAGGAGACCAAGAAATTAGCCAAATTACAGCAAAAATTTAGTTTAAAAAAAATAAATGGGAAAAAAGGACTGAAGAAGAAGGCTTGTGTTTTTTTTAATACTGAAAATGGCATAAAAAAAAGGTTTGCAGTGCTAAAATCACCATGTTCCCAGCTTTCAGGAACAGGCAGACTTGACTCAGAAAACCAAATTTTTCAACACAATTTTGGCATTGTATTGGGGAATACACGATTTTTCCTATTTTTGTGCTTTCAACCTCCTTCCAATTAGTGACAGAAATGGGTGTGAAATCCAAGCTGAATCCTGAAAAGCTAAATATTTCTGAAACATACAGGGAGTGCAGATTTATTAGGCAAATGAGTATTTTGACCACATCATCCTCTTTATGCATGTTGTCTTACTCCAAGCTGTATAGGCTCGAAAGCCTACTACCAATTAAGCATATTAGGTGATGTGCATCTCTGTAATGAGAAGGGGTGTGGTCTAATGACATCAACACCCCATATCAGGTGTGCATAATTATTAGGCAACTTCCTTTCCTTTGGCAAAATGGGTCAAAAGAAGGACTTGACAGGCTCAGAAAAGTCAAAAATAGTGAGATATCTAGCAGAGGGATGCAGCACTCTTAAAATTGCAAAGCTTCTGAAGCGTGATCATCGAACAATCAAGCGTTTCATTCAAAATAGTCAACAGGGTCGCAAGAAGCGTGTGGAAAAACCAAGGCGCAAAATAACTGCCCATGAACTGAGAAAAGTCAAGCGTGCAGCTGCCACGATGCCACTTGCCACCAGTTTGGCCATATTTCAGAGCTGCAACATCACTGGAGTGCCCAAAAGCACAAGGTGTGCAATACTCAGAGACATGGCCAAGGTAAGAAAGGCTGAAAGACGACCACCACTGAACAAGACACACAAGCTGAAACGTCAAGACTGGGCCAAGAAATATCTCAAGACTGATTTTTCTAAGGTTTTATGGACTGATGAAATGAGAGTGAGTCTTGATGGGCCAGATGGATGGGCCCATGGCTGGATTGGTAAAGGGCAGAGAGCTCCAGTCCGACTCAGACGCCAGCAAGGTGGAGGTGGAGTACTGGTTTGGGCTGGTATCATCAAAGATGAGCTTGTGGGGCCTTTTCGGGTTGAGGATGGAGTCAAGCTTAACTCCCAGTCCGACTGCCAGTTCCTGGAAGACACCTTCTTCAAGCAGTGGTACAGGAAGAAGTCTGCATCCTTCAAGAAAAACATAATTTTTACATGCAGGACAATGCAACATCACACGCGTCCAAGTACTCCACAGCGTGGCTGGCAAGAAAGGGTATAAAAGAAGGAAATCTAATGACATGGCCTCCTTGTTCACCTAATCTGAACCCCATTGAGAACCTGTGGTCCATCATCAAATGTGAGATTTACAAGGAGGGAAAACAGTACACCTCTCTGAACAGTGTCTGGGAGGCTGTGGTTGCTGCTGCACGCAATGTTGATGGTGAACAGATCAAAACACTGACAGAATCCATGGATGGCAGGCTTTTGAGTGTCCTTGCAAAGAAAGGTGGCTATATTGGTCACTGATTTGTTTTTGTTTTGTTTTTGAATGTCAGAAATGTATATTTGTGAATGTTGAGATGTTATATTGGTTTCACTGGTAATAATAAATAATTGAAATGGGTATATATTTGTTTTTGTTAAGTTGCCTAATAATTATGCACAGTAATAGTCACCTGCACACACAGATATCCCCCTAACATAGCTAAAACTAAAAACAAACTGAAAACTACTTCCAAAAATATTCAGCTTTGATATTGATGAGTTTTTTGGGTTCATTGAGAACATGGTTGTTGTTCAATAATAAAATTAATCCTCAAAAATACAACTTGCCTAATAATTCTGCACTCCCTGTAGACAAAATTCTGAATACAGCAAGGTGTCATTTGTGTAGATCATACAAGGTTTCCTACATAAAATAACAGCTGAAATAAAAAAATGTTTAAATTGAGGTGAAAAAATGCAGTTTTTTTCCACGTTTTCCTTTGTAAAGTTTTCCTGATTTTCAAAAGTAATAAACGTTACATCTGCTGGACTCTTTGGGTTGCGAGGATATATAGGGCTTGTAGGTTCATCAAGAACCCTAGGTACCCAGAGCCAATAAAGGAGCTGCCCCTTGCAATGGTTTTTCATTGTATACCAGGTATACAGCAATTTATTTGGTAAAATATATAGAGTGAAAAATAGGTATCAAGGAAACCTTTGTAGTTTCAAAATGGGCACAAGATAAGGCGTTGAGAAGTAGTGGTTATTTGCACATCTTTGAATTCCAGCATGCCCATACTAGCATGTGAATTACAGGGCATTTCTGAAATAGACGTCTTTTTTACACACTGTCTTACATTTGGAAGAAAAAACTGTGAAGAAAGACGAGGGTCAATAACATTTGTTCTGCTATTCTGTGCTCCGCAAAGTCTCCTGCTAAAAATGGTAACTTATTTGCGTGGGTAGGCCTAATGCCCACGACAGGAAATGCAACATGGTCACATCACAGTTTTACATTGAAATATGTTTTTTGTCAGGAGTCTAGCTGTGGATTCTGGCCTCTAGCTCAGCCGGCACCTAGGGAAACCTACCAACGTGTGCATTTTTTAAAACTAGACACCTAGTGGAATTTAGAATGGGGTGAATTGTTGGGCTCTCACCAGTTTCTGTTACCCAGAATCCTTTGCAAACTTCGAAATGTGGCAAATAAACTATTTTTCCTCACATTTCAGTGATAGAAAGTTCTGAAATCTGAGAGGTGCCACAAATTCGCTTCCACCCAGCGTTCCCCCAAGTCTCCCAATAGAAATGGTACACATCACATTTTCCCAAAGAAAACAGACCTTTTTTTTGCAAAGTGTCTAGCTTCGGATTTCGGCCTCTAGCTCAGCCAGAACCTAGGAAAACCTACCAAGCCTGTGCATTTTTTAAACTAGACACCTAGAGGAATTCAAGATGGGGTGACATGTGGGACTCCCACCAGCTTATGTTACCCAGAAAACTTTGTACACTGCTAAATTTGGCAAAAATAGCACCTTTTCCT
The DNA here is from genome assembly GCF_031143425.1 of Pleurodeles waltl. NCBI lineage: Eukaryota > Metazoa > Chordata > Amphibia > Caudata > Salamandridae > Pleurodeles > Pleurodeles waltl. The sequence continues at coordinate 292,010,946 of NC_090438.1, forward strand.
CACATTTTGGTGATAAAAAGTTCTGGCATCTGAGAGGAGCCACAAATTTCCTTCCACCCAGCATTCCCCTAAGTCTCCCAATAAAAATGGTACCTCACTTGTGTGGGTAGGCCTAGTGCCCGTGAAAGAAAAAAGCCCCAAAATACAAGGTGGACACATCAAAAGTATCAAATACAAAACTACCTGTTTTGAGGGGGGCACCTGCATTTTTGGTCTTGGGCTCAGCAGCAATATAGGGAAACCTACCAAATCCAAACATTTCTGAAAACTAGAAACCCAAGGGAGTCCAGGGAGGTGTGACTTGCGTATATCCCCCAGCCTTTTTTTACCCAGAATCCTCAGCAGCCCTCAAATTTAGCTAAAAATATCTCAATTTTCCCACATTTCTGTGTGGGATCACTGCACTAGCACAAATTTCCTACCACCCAACATTTCCCTCAGTCTCCTGGTAAAAATGGTACCTCACTTGTGTAGGTGGGCCAAGTGCCTGTGACAGGGAAGAGCCAAAAATATGTCGAAATTGAGGGGTAACCAAAGTGTGTCCAAAAGGGCAGTTTGAAAAAAAAAAAAGTTTTTAGACTGACAAGTGAGGCAGACGTTTAATTGGCATAGATGCAACAATGCTGGGTGGTAGGAATTTTGTGGATTCCTGCAGATTTTGGAAGGTTCCATCACAAAAATATGGGGAAAATGTGCGATTTCCAGCAAAGTTGGATGTTTGCAAGGCCTTATGGGTAAGAAAGGATACAGGGTTCATGTAAAGCACACCACCCTGGATTCACCTAGATGTTTAGTTTTCAGATGTGTCTAGGTCTCTTAGATTATTCTGCATGGCAGCGTCCCAAAGTCCAAAAAGTGCAGCCCTCACCAGTCCAAGTGGAACGATTTTGAGAGTTAGACAAGCTCTCATGGCCCAAATGTAAAACCAAAACCCAAAGTAATCAAATGTCCTCTTGCTTGCCGTGAGAGCTGAAAGGCTGTTGCCCCCTTCAGTTGGCGTGGGGACATAACCATGCCCATGCTGGTTGGTACCCACCGCCCCACTATTTTTTTTATTTTTTTTATTCCCTGGCATCTAGTAGGCTTTCTGCGCCCCCAGGGAGTGGATCAGGGGTAATTGACACATCTGCCCACCAGTGGGCAGAACAACTCTGTCTGCATTTATTTGGGATAGGGGTGTGGGCATAGCCCCACCCTCTTTTTTTGAAAAAATTCTTCCCTGGTCTCTGGTGGGGCAGAAATGGCATAAAATAAATTGGCCCCCCAGGGGAGCGACCCGTGCCTAAGGGGTCACTCCCATTGCATGAAATTGACCTAAAAAATAAAATCCCAGGTGTCTAGTGTTTTCTGCCCCCCCCCGGCAGAAATGGCCTAAAGATAATTTTCCCCCCAGGAGAGCGAAGCTTGCCTAAGGGGTTGCTCCCCTACGTGTAAAAAATAAACCAAAACAAAAAAAATGATCCCTGGTGTCCAGAGGTTTCTGCCTCCCCTGGATGCAGATAAGCCTAATTACAATAGGCCGATCTGCTACCGGGGGTGGCAGAAATGGCCTTAAAATTAAAATAATTTGCCCCCCTGGGGAGCGACCCTTGCCCAAGGGGTCGCTCCCCTCATGTCAATAACACAAAACAAATCACTGGTGTATAGTGGGTTCTGCCCCCCCCCCCTGGGGCATATTGGCCTAATTAAAATAGGCTGATCTAACCCGGGGGGTCAGAAAAGGCCTAATTATGAATTTCCCCCCTGGGGAGTGGCCCTTGCCTAAGGGGCCGCTCCCCTTCTAAGTAAACCAAGCATAAACAAAAGAACAAACATCCCTGGTGTCTAGTGCAATGGTTCCCAACCTTTTGACTTCTGTGAACCCCCACTTTATCATTACTGGAACCCCGGGACCCCAACTGAATCATTATTGGAATCCGGGTCCCCCAACCCACTGAGTCATTACTGAAAGCTGAGGACCTAATCTGTTAATATTATTTAATTTTCTAAGCAGTCTTGGACCCCCTGAGGAGGCTTTGCGGACCCCCAGGGGTCACTGGTCTAGTGGGTTCTACCCCCCCTTCGGGCAGAACGGCCTAATTAAAATAGGCCGAACTTCCCCCAAGGGGGGGCAGAAAAGGCCTTCTAAAAAAATGGGCTGCTCCCCTCATGCAAATTTCACCCAAAAAAATAATTCCCTTGTGTCTAGTGAGCATTTCTGGAGCCCGATCGCTTCATGATCGGGCTGCAGAAATGCTCAGAGAGACATCAAAGGAAAGGAAAGGCCTTTCCTTTTCTTTGATGCCCTCCTGCCCATAATTGGAAGAGAAATGCTTTTGCGTTTCTCTTCCGATCTGTGCTGAGCTTTCAGCACGGTGGGGTCGACCTCTGCTGAGGTCAGCGCGTGATCGCACACTGACCTCATCGGATGTCACTGGGGAGGGTTAGGGGTGGAAGGGAAAGTGATTCCCCTTCCAGCCTTGTCCTGGGGGGTGGGGGGGAGTCCTACCAGGACATAACGGTTACGTCCGTGGTTCCTCAGGGCTGCAGCCAAGGACATAACCGTCACATCCTTGGCGGGGTAGGGATTAACCTTGACTCTTCCAGCTTCTCCTCACACTCCTGAGAGGTCTCCATCTTTTCTTCCTACCTTAACTTCTTTATGCCTCTTTCTTTAGAAACTGCCTGTAATTTCCTTTTTTGCTATTAAATTAAAGTTGACCTCTTCTTATGGAAGTGTGTAAATGTAATTTCCTCAGCATCTACCTCCATCTCGGAAGGCTGGAAGAATTCTAAAGTCACTGCCTAGTTTAAGGAATTTGCCACTCATGCCTCTATGTTGGTTAATTTCCAACCAATTGCATTCTTTCCTTTTTGTAAAAGTTCACTATAGTAGCAGTCAATATTCAGTTCAGTTCACTGCTCTTGACATAAGGATGGTTGTTGATGGTGGAGGCTGCTTCAGTTCTACTTGAGCTCTTGGCAGTCTTTGAAAAAGTATTTCACCTTATTTTACTATCCAAACTAAGAGGCATTGAGGTAGGGTTGCACGTTGTGGATTGGCTAGCCTCCTTTTCTGCTAGTCATGAACAGGTTGCAGTACTCCAACTGTTTAAATTAGGATTTGCCATCTGTCTGCCATCTGTCATATGAAGCACCCAGGGCTCATTGCATAGCCCTCTGCTCTTTTACGTTTAAATTACCCCTAGAGCCTTTATTATTTGATGGTTTGAAATCCAATTTCTTTGTTATGCCAATGACACAAAATGTTTGCGTCAAAATGGAAAATCCATCAACCCCTCTTGTTTTTCCAAGATTGCATTTTGGCAATGTGCCATTGGATGCTAGATAGCCACTTACGGCTTAACATCATCAACAGTGGTGTAACACAGCCCCCTGCAGCTCCTGTGGTGTGGGGGAGCCCCTGAGCTTCAGGGAGCCCCTCAGCACAGTACTGCGCTCCTGACTAAGTTCAGAGGGGGCCTCCCCGCCATGTACTTTGCAGGTGCCCCCTCGATTTTCATGATGCCACTAATCATCAAGACAGAAGTGTTGATTTTTTGAAGCCCCAGTTCATAATGGGTTTTATGGCCACACTCAGTGGGTGATTCCCTCACTCAAGTAGGGCAGGCTGATCTTAATTCAGCTTCTCTTTTAAGCTTCACATTGCTATGGTAGTAGGAGTCTGTTTTTTTCACCCTCAGAGTAAGGTTCTTCTTCCTTTACCATTCTCTTTCAGGAACATGTCCATTGAGATGATTACATAGGCTCTTCTTGATTATGCAATACCACCTTTTCAGGCCTACCCAAGTATTTTCTGTACAAGCTCCATTTAAGCATAAGGTAGAATGCACTTTAGGTTACCCAGACACAGACATATCAAGGAATATCATGGATCATTCACTGATTGTGGGGATGATTCAGAGTTCAGGCATAGGAGGCATAGCAGTTGGAGTGAAGACAACTGTTTCTAAAATGGCTTGATTGTCAGAGTGATGTGGATTGGGCTGAGATTGGCACTAGAGGAGGCTGTGATTGCAAAGATGTAGGAATTCGAGGGTTAACCTAATCTTGAATATGAGTGGCATGTGGGTGATGAGGTAACTAGGAATTTGGGATAGTTATGTTGTTGAAGGAATGGGCAAGGATGAAAGGCTGCTTGTTAGGCTAAAGAACAGAATGGAGTTGGTCAAGAAGAAGATTTTAGTTTGCACTGAGTGTGTTTATGGGTATCGGTAAGATTATGAGTGAAAAGGATTTAAGGGCCAGATGTACAAAAAATTTTCTGGTTGCAAATGGTCCGATTCGCAGAATCGGGCCATTTGCGACTGTAAAATGGTTTTTCTAATGTATAAAATGCAAAATGTGACTCAGTAACTTGGTACTGAATCACGTTTTTCATTTGCAATTCAGCATTTAGAAGGGGCATGTTTAGGGCGTCCCTTCCAAATACCGAATCAGTATGGTATGTATTACTGTTTTGTGACTGAATTCCAGTCTCAAAACAGTCATATTTTACCAGCACTTTAAAACTGGTGATAACCCATTTGCAAAGTGGAAGGTGTCTTTTGGGGACCCCTTTAACTTTGTGAATGTTAAAAAAATATATTAAGAGCAGGTAGTGATCCCACGGACCACTGTCTAATATTAAAAAAATCAAACAGCAAAGTTTCATTTTTTCTTTTAACTCACATTCCGGTTTCATTTAAGGAAAATGGGTTGCATTTAAATAAAAACGATTGCTTTATTAAAAAGCTATCACAGAGATGGTGGTCTGCTGACCTCAGCAGGCCACCATCCCTGTGATGGCTGTGATTTGTACTGGGTCGCAAATTACGACCTACATCATTAATATGCATGAAGTAGTTCTATTTGTGACCCACTACAAATCGCTATTGAAACTCAAAAATGTTTCCTCTGTTAGGAATACTGATTTCCTATTTGCGATTCAGCAAGAATCACAATTAGGAAATCCATATTTCTATTGTTAGTACATCTGGCCCTTAATCTCTGAGGAAATGTTTGAAATATCAAGTATAAGGGTGGGGCTGTTGAAGAAAAATCAGTCAGGACTAGGAAGTATAGGAGTAGATGATGGTGAAAGTGCCAGTGCAGTAGGCCAATGGAGATACGATCAACCATGTTACATGTTACTGTTGAAGTAAGAGAGAGGTGGAAGGATATTCTGAGTCTGGATCAGAGGATATGTGTTGCAATATCCTGATTCGGGTGTAACTATCGAAGTGGTCAAATGATCACTGTAATATTGCTTTATGCATGAATATATGTGAGGGATATATAAAGCATAAACTTAGTTATAAAGAAGCAAAGTGCTGTACAAGTCATGCATCCAGCATTCTGTGGGCAAAATGTGAAGTTAGTGTGATGACTCAGTGTTGGGAAGTCCTCTGCTTGGCACAGGGCTCTGAGGGCCCTTTTTTACTGTTGTCTGGATCCCTAATGCTGATTTTTGTTGCCAGAGGCAATCTTGGATCAGGTGTCCACCATTACATAGGCTTTTGGTCTAGATGGACAGGGAGGGGCGCCCAAAGCGCTACCCTCATAGTAATGGGAGGCTACTGCCTTTACCAAATAGTTAAGCAGCTTGAGGACAGTGGTGGCAGAATACCATGTAGTGATCAGAAGGAGTGAACAGGCCCTTCTTGTCCTGTGTCACTAGAGTGAGGCCTACAGGCTCACTCACCTTTTTTTAAAGTTCTGATGCTTTGTTCTTCACTCATCCTTGGGCTACATCAGTTAGCGTAGAGTGCTGTGTAATGCAGGAGAAGTGATACTGCACTAGATGTATGTGTTTCTTGGAAGGGTACAGTATGGGGTAGAGCAGTGCTGTGTATTACATGAATGGTTAGTGCATGTACTGCGCGTATGCATGCCTGCAAAGAATACATTAGATGAGATATATAGTGCGGTGCAGTGTTTGTGTAATCCAAAGCATGTGCTGGGTGTATGTGTGCTTGCGAGAAATGCAACACATAAAGGGTGAAGTGTTGTGCAGCACACACATGATGAGTGTGTGTGCTGGCAGTGTGTGTGTTTGCCAATAGCACACCCTGGCACAACAAAGAAAGGCTACAATACTGAACAGTGTGCACAGATTGAATGTGTGTGCTAATTGTATGTGTGTCTGTGGTGGCACAAATCATGGAGGTAACAGTGTTGGACAGTATGTGTGCTGTAAATGTACACTAAGTTAAAGTGTGCCTGCAATGGTACACTACATGGAGGACCATGGCTTCCATTTTGGGAAGCACAGGCCTACCTGATGAAAAGATGAAGAGTAGAATACTGCCAGATGGATTTGTGTGTTGCTGCGTTCCTTTGAGCTGGGTGGGACACAGTCGAAAAAGGGAAGGAGAGATGCAGCTTTGCACTTCAAAAGGTTGCTCTTTAATTCAGTGATAGATCACAAGGAATGGGCCTGAATACATCTTAGGAAGGAGATGGGTCTGATAAGGCAACCATAAAGAGTAGGGCTGGAAGCCTGGAATTAACCTTTTGATCAACATATCACTGTGGCTGACATCCAGGTGTGAACTCTAGTAGCTGCCATGGCCTGTGTAGTGGGACAATCACCTTTGAACTTTTTCGTGCTATCACAGACAGCCTTTGAAGAGGAAAGAAGAAAACAAAAAGTGTACACTTCAACAGAAGCAGAAACTCAATATAAAACATCAAAGTTTCAGACCCCAAATCACATTTGGTGTCTGGAAATGGACTATAACAATTGGAAGTTGAAACCCCAAAAGTTGGCATTTGCCAAGTAGCCAGATGGGCTGTGTGAGAAGTGGAAGCTCCACAAGACTTCTGCCAGTGACCGAGCCTGGGGGCAAGGCCTACTAGTCGCCCTGCTGTGTGAGGTGACATCACCAATGGAAATCAAGACCACCTGCCCTGGAGCCTCAAGCACCAGCACCTGCCTGCTTGCCAAGACCAGTGTGCCCTGTAAGGAAGAGGAGAGTGTTGGAGAGATTGAGGCCCAGTGGGGAGCCCTACTGAGAGGACTCCATGAGCAAGGTGTGAGGATGAAGCTGTGCACCAATCGGGTAATTGTCTGTGTGTAGCATTCATTTGGTGACCCCAGTATGCCAGGAGAGAGCTGTCATGGACTGAGTCATGCATTGAGTGCTGTGCAGGAAGACCTTTGTTGCCGTGACCCTGTATGCTAGAGGAAGCTACAATTGAATTAGTTGTCACAAGAATGCTGAGAGTCTTGACCACCTTAGCAGAGACACCATATCCCAGGAGACCACCATGGTGTGGGCGATTGCACCATAGAACTCTGCACATGGGCCTTAAAGCAGCCATGCAACCCAGTATGCCAGGAGGTGTTGCTGGTGCCAACATTGTGACAAAAGTCTGGCCATTGCCCGGGAGAAGACTGAGTATGCCCACACATCAAGTTCAGCCCCTGAGCACTGTGAATGACATCGCAGAAAACGTCACACCATCGCTGGGCTCCTGTCAGGAGTTGGAGGATTGAATTCCCCCACCCCCTGTGTGAAGAAGATAGACTTACTGCATCTTCTCAGATTGGGAGCATCTCTAATCACTCGGAAAAGCCGGCAGGGCCACTCAACAGAGAAGGCATGCTAGGTGCTGCCGCATGTATTGTGAGCAGCCTGACTGCTCTGAACAGGATCAGGACTTGTGAGTGCCCGTGGTCAGGGCTCTCACTGCAATGCTGAACGATGCACGACTGGATAAGACTTGAATTGGGGTGGTTGGGCCCCAGTGGACTCGCTTCTGACAGTGCTGCAGCACCCTAGACACTTTAGACTAATTCCTAAAGATTCAAAGGAGAACCCTTGAATACAGCCTACTAGTGAGCATTTCCTGGATGCGGCCACCAGTGAATGGGAAATAACCCCAACTATGTTACAAGGAAGAAGGTGGGCTAGGGATTTGCCTAACAAGCACCATAGCTCCAAACTCAAGGGGATAGTGTTGTTGTGTACGAATGTTGGTATTTCTTTGAATGTGTAGCATTAGAAATACTGGACACTGATTTGCTGACATTACTGTGTGCACTTTGAGTTATGTCGTGTTTACTAAACTGTATCTACACTTCTCCCCTGAGGGAGCCTTTGACTGCTCATCCACAGCTACCACTGAGAGCCAAGTGCAGAAAGGGTACTCACCCAGTTGCCCAGGATCCATAGTAAAACTGGCCCTGGGATATCAGGAGTAAAAGGCCTCAACCATCACAGTTGTTCATTAACCTAAATGTTTAGTCGCTCTCTGAAAGGAGTTCTGACAATCAGTTTGCATAGAGATCGGAATTCTGAGTTTTGTAGTAAACACTGCAGCAGTCCAAATTTTGCCTGACACAGTTCAGCAGATAAAGCCTGTCGAAATATATTGGGGAAATGTGCTGGAAGACTCAGAAATTTGTGGAATTGGGTGTGATTCCACATTTAATTCTTCATTGTCTCCTTTACAACTCAAAGTAGGACGTGTTTCTGCACCTGGTAAATACTTTGTCTTAGGGTTATTGTTATTTGTTGGGTATAGTCGATGCCACAAACTATTCAAAAGCACTTGAAATTAGGCATAGATGAAATTAAACCAGCATAATTTCCTGAATTTTGGATATTACGAATTACACTTGTTAGGCTAAATACCCACAATTACTCTTTTACTCCACTTTGTGTATTTACATGCCATTTACAGAAACAAAATCTACAGTGAACGTACCACCTGCAGTAAAAATTGACAGCAAACGCACCGGAAGAACAGAATACGAGTGGCAGTTGTGTGCCATCCTTTTGTGTTGTACTATTTTTTCAGCACACAATGGCCCTCATTGCAACCTTGGCGGTAAATCCCGCTTTCCGCCGTGCTGACGACCTCCAACATACCGTTGCAGCGGAATTCCACTACAGGTATTACGACTCACAGCTCGGAATCCGCCACAATACAGACACCCACACAAGTCTGCCACACCAAAGGTCAGTGATAACAAAACCCACACACTATCACGACCCATGAATCAACGTGGGGGTCATTCAATAGCGGTAATCCATTGGCAGTACATACCGCCGTGCTCAAAAATACACCCACATTTACAAAACACAACCACACTGGACAAATCCAAAAACACACACCTGATACACATACACACACCACACCCACACACCCAATCCAATATAAAGCACACACCCACATCACCCACAAACCCTTACAACCAAAATTTTGAAAGAAGGCCAGAGAGAGAGATTAGCTAACACATCACCAGCATCCACAGACACACAACACCATCACTTATACAACATCCACGCACCTCAAACAACACACACCAACACATCCCCTCACACATCACAACAGACAGCACCTCACACATCACCGACACTACATCATGGGACCTCAAAGACCCCCCAGGTTTTCTGAGGAGGAGCTCAGGGTCATGGTGGAGGAAATCATCCGGGAAGAGCCACAGCTATTCGGATCACAGGTGCAGCAGACATCCATAGCAAAACACAAACGCTGTGGGATAGTGTAACTGGATGGACGGAATGCGGAACCAATCAAACATTCACCCCCAGTCACAGATCTGGGTTTAATCCATCCATTATTTTGCTCACCATGCCACCCCAGTTTGAACCCAGCCATATGCAAATCAGTCTTGACCCTGTTCCTCATGGGAACAGTCCAGCCCGAACTGCCAGGCCAGGTTCTCCCTGGACCGGAAACAAGCATCCTGGGACCGGTTTCGGGGTTTCACCCCTCATCAGCCAGGCTAGCTTGAATCCAGTGGCACAGTGAGCCCGGGACCCACGTCTGGGCATACCCGGCGCACTTAGGGCGGCAAAAGCAAAGCAAAACACAAACGCTGTGGGATAGCGTAACATTGCTAGGACGATGGAGCTATGGTGGAGAATCGTTGACAGGGTCAATGCAGTGGGACAGCATCCAAGAACACAGGATGACATCAGAAAGAGGTGGAACAACCTACGGGGAAGATATGTTTTGTGGTATCCAGACACCAGATTGCTGTACAGAGGACTGGTGGGGCCCCCACATCCTCCCCCACAACTAACAACATGGGTGGAGCAAGTCTTGGCAATACTGCATCCCGAGGGCCTCGCAGGAGTAGCAGGAGGACTGGACTCTGGTAAGGCAAAGCTTTACTACTATATCCCCCACCCTACCTGCATGCCATCACATACTCCCACCCTCACACCCATCACCCCAACACCCTACAGATACCCCACCACCACAACCCACACATCCCAAAACCAAGCCCTGCATGAAACACCAATGCATGGACACCCATCACCAATGTCCAGTAGAGAGACTCACTCATGCCCCAAAATCACCAATTACACAAGGGCCACAGCAATAATGCAAGCACAGGAGTAGAGATTAACTCACCCATTGCACAAGATGGCACACACAGATACTAAGATTATGCATTCACACTCCAACAGGATCCCTACCCAACGTCATCTCACAGGAGATGCAAGACATATCCAGTCCCCCCACAGAAGAGGCCCACAATGATGACAGCAGCTCTGCACGCCTGGATCAAGATAACCAGCTGGCCCATCAGGGACCTCAGGACAGTCGGTTCCCCTGACACAGTCACAAACCACCACTGAACCTCCCCCCTCAGGAAACTCTGCCACAGCACCCACCCAGCGGGCCCATCCCTCTGTCCCCAGGACACGTCAATCAGCAGTGTGTCCACCACTACAGGGAAACCAGGCAACCCCACAAACACAGGACGATCAGGGACCTGGGGGCAGTGGCAGTGGGCACACAGTTTAGGGGACAGAGGCACAGGATAACAGGGAAGCTGGGAGGACTGCTGTGCGACAGGGGGAGGACAGGCCCAGGGAACCCACTCTCCACGAGGCACTCTCCAACATCATGGGAGCTTACCACCATTCCCAGGAGACCATGGGCACGGTACTGGCCACGTTTCAGGAGACCCAGCGACTGCAGGAGGAACACTACCTGGGGATCAGGGAGGACCTGAAGTCCATCAACACCACCCTGGTCACCATTGCAGGGGTGCTGGCAGACCTTGTCTACACCAGGAGGGACACAGTGGCACACCAACGGGCCCCTGACACTAGCCTGGACGATGAATAGCCCTCCACCTCTGCCGGCGCTAGTGGACAGGAGGCACCGCAACAGGAACAACAGGCCACCAGCACCCCACCCCCTGCAGAAGGAGAACCACCCCGCAAACGGTCCCTGAGATCCAGGAACAAGACAGAAAACATTGCCAAGACCCCCACCAGGAAATAAGACCCCCCTGAATGTCACCCTTCTGTCACACTTTGACACCCTGTCCGGCTTAGACTGCAATTCCTCCACTTCCTATGCCCCATTGGACAATGCACCTGTGAAACAAATAGACTGGACTTTGCCATGGACATTCCTCCACCCCAGCCCATTTCACAACCCCCTCCACTTATTTGCACAGAAATAAACACCCTTGAATCACAAAACAATCTGGAGTCAGTCTGTGCTTTCACAAATGTGTAAGTGCGCACAGCTGTAGGCCAGCAGTTAACATAGCAGAGGGCACACAGTGGGACCCAGATCTGTGTAATGGAAAGGCAAAGTAACAAGTCAAGGTCCATACACTGAGTGAAAATGGCAGACTTAGGCTAGCTCCAACAATAGTAGGAGTTGTGGGAAGCAGTTACATCTTCTTACCTGTGTCTCACTGGAAGTATTACATGATGATGTTGTTTCAGTTGTCTACATCTTCTTCTTCTGCCTCCTCTTCTTCGCTGTCCACAAGCTCCACAGCTGCCACAAGACCACCATCTGGCCCATCCTCCTGCAGAAAAGGCACCTGTTGTCGCAAAGCCAGTCTGTGCAACATACAGCAGGCCACGATTATCTGGCACACCTTCTTCGGTGGGTAGTATAGGCAGCCACCTGTAAGATGGAAGCACCGGAATCTGGCCTTCAGGAGGCCGAAGGTGCGTTCTATAATCCTCCTAGTTCACCCATGTGCCTCATTGTAGCATTCTTCTGCCCTTGTCCTGGGATTCCTCACTTGGGTCAGAGGCCATGACAGGTTGGGGTAACCAGAGTCACCTGCAAATGTCGAGGGACAACTGTTAGACAGACACTAACCTTTAGGGACAACCCAATACCCAGACACCTATGTCAACTGTGTTGGGACCTTGGGCTCACCTATTAGCCACACACAGTGCCTCTGGAGTTGCCCCATCACATAAGGGATGCTGCTATTCCTCAAAATGTAAGCGTCATGCACAGAGCTAGGATACTTGGCATTCACATGGGAGATGTACTGGTCTGCCAGACACACCATCTACACATTCATTGAATGTTAGCTTTTCCGGTTTCTGTACACCTGTTCATTCCTGCGGGTGGGGGGGAGGGGGAAATGCCACATGTGTATAATCAATGGCACCAATGATGTTGGGAATATGTCCCAGGGCATAGAAGTCACCTTTCACTGTGGGCAAATCCTCCACCTAAGGGAAAACGATGTAGCTGCACATGTGTTTCAGCAGGGCAGACAACACTCTGGACAACACGTTAGAGAACATTGGCTGGGACATCCCTGATGCCATGGCCACTGTTGTTTGAAAAGACCCACTGGCCAGGAAATGGAATACAGACAGAATATGCACAAGAGGGGGGATTCTGGTGGGTTGGCGGGTAGCTGACATCAGGTCTGGCTCCAACTGGGCTCACAGTTCCAGGATTGTTGCACAATCAAGTCTGTAGGTAACTATTATGTGTCTCTCTTCCATTGTCGACAGGTCCACCAGGGGTCTGTATACCGGAGGATGCCACCATCTCATCACCTGCCCCAGCAGACGTGGCCCATGGAGGAGAACAGTGAGCAGAGGGTAATCCAACACTTAGGTATCACAATGTGTTATTTGCTAAAACGTTGGAATTCGCAGTGTGCCTTTATCTGTCCGTATTCCAAGCCTAAATAGGTGTGACACAGTTTTTTTCCCTGCCATGTGGCCTCCTGAAATGGCGGCTGCCTGACCTGTAAGGTGGGACAAGGGGAAATGAGGTAACTGCGCTGGCGTAGTACACGTTGCGGTAGACGGTGGAAGAACGCGGCGCAATTCAGCATTGGTTAACATTGAGTCTTAAGGGTCCCAGCAGCCAATGACTATGTACGTCGGCGGTGACGGTACACACCGCTGCAGATGTGGCCGCCATTTTCTAACTGTTCCCTCACTTGATACCTGACCTTCAACAGGAGAGGACCTACACTGCAAGTGCTGCTGTGCCCCGTGTCTGGAAGCGGCGATGGCTACAGTGTCTGGTGAAAGGGCCCCTGCCTTCACTTTGGAGGAGTTGGAGAAACTGGTGGATGGGGTCCTCCCCCAGTACACCAACTGTACGGTCCTCCAGACAAACAGGTGAGTACACTGTGAGCATGGTGGATGGCACATGATTGTATCGAGTGTCGTGGATGGAAGAGGGTGAGGAGGGGGACAGGCCAGCATGTCAGGATTGTGTGTGTATGTATGCATGGGCCAGGGTGGGAGGTGTTTGGCAATGCGTGAGATGAAATGTACGGGATAGAAACATCCATTCTTACTTTCCTCTAGGTCAGCGCCCACCAGAAGAAGGGTATTTGCCGTGCCATCGCCAAGGACGTCCAGACCCTGGGGGTCTACCATAGACGGAGCACCCACTGCCGTAAAAGATGGGAGAACCTGTGCCGCTGGAGCAAGAAGATGGCAGAGGCCCAGCTGGGGATGGCCTCCCAACGTGGAAGGGGTGCCCGTCGCACCCCTGATGTCCCGGACTGGCGGTGGCCTATCTTGAGTTGGATGGGCGCTTGAGGGCATCACAGTAGCCACAAGGGGGTGAGTACACTCTAATTCAGCAGACTCTGCGTGCTTTATGAGATGTCTTGGTGGGGGAAGTGGGCTATGGGTTCCCCCTAGGCCAGGGCAAACTTGGTAGGCTAGGTCCCTTGTTAGGCAGGCTCTGTGGCACCCAACCTCACTACTGGTAATAGCCTTCTATACCTAGTCAGGCTCCTGTGGCTTCCAGGTGTGCAGCATTTGGGCTTAGGCCTCATCCCCCATGGGCATGTGAATTTTCTAAGAACTGTTAGTGCATGGTTTAGTGCATAGGGTTGCTCCCTGTGTGTTGTGTCCGCCAACAGTAGTGGTGTTGCATGCACTGAACATGTGTTTCTTCTGTCTTTCCCCCCCCTTTTTGTTTTGTCACCCTGTTCTTGCGTGCATTAGCATCATCTGGCGGAGGAGCAGTGGCACCGGAGCAGGAGGGAGCTGCATCCCACATGGCCCTGGAGGGTGAAGCAATGGAGTCTGAAGCCACCAGTGGGACGGAGGGCGAGGGGAGCTCCACGACGGAGACAGGAGCATACACCAGCGACAGCGACTCTTCCTCTGATCGGAGCTCCCTTGCGGTGGTGGCACCACTGTGCCCACCGTCAACCCCTTCTACCAGCACTGCCCTCCCAGCAGCCCCTCAGTGTGTGTCCCGTGCCCACTCACCCAGGAGGGTGGGCATCTCCTTCGCCCCAGGCACTCCAGGCCTTGCCCCAGTCAGCCCTGCTACCCTCAGTGAGGAGGCTATTGACCTCCTGAGATCCCTCACTGTTGGGCAATCTACCATTTTGAATGCCATCCAGGGTGTTGAGAGGCATTTGCAACAAACAAATGCATACCTGGAGGGCATTCATTCTGGGGAGGCGGCCCAACAGAGAGCATTTCAGGCTCTGCCCTCAGCACTGATGGCAGTCGTTGTCCCTCTGTCCAGCCTCCCCCCTCCGACTTCCTCCACCCAGACCCAAATCCCTGTACCTCAGCCTATCCCAAGCACACCATCAGACCAGCATGCACACTCATCAACACTCAAGAGTGGACATGGAAAACATAAGCACCACACATCCCACATGCACTCACACAAGCACCATCTCCATGCAGACACAGCAACATCCACTGTCTCCACTGTGTCCCCCTCCTCCATGTCCTCCTCCTCCCTACCTGTCTCATCTCCACTCACACCTGCATGCACTACATACTCTGCCACTACCTCCATCACCAGCATGCCCATCACCACACACCGCTCACGTGCCATCACCACCCCCACTGCCATTCACACATCCCCAGTGTCCACTCCCAGTGTGTCTGTGAGCCCTCCTCCCAAAGTACACAAACGCAGGCACACACCCACCCAACAGCCATCCACCTCACAACAGCCTCTGGCCCATGCACCTTCACCCAAATTCAGCAAACGTACACCTCCTACAGCCACTACCTCTTCCTCCACTCCCAAACCCCCTCCATCTTCCCGTCCCACTGTGTCTAAAAAACGTTTCCTGGCTAACATTGACCTCTTCCCTACACCTCCCCCCCGTCCTTCCCCTAGGGCCAGGCTTTCCAGGTCCCAGCCCAGCACCTCAGCCACCAAATCCCCAGGCACAGTGGTGCCAGCAACTGCCGTGTTATCGAGCGCGCCACCCATCATGGCTGCCAGTGTGCCACCTAGCGAGGCCAAGGCCATTCCAGCACCTGCCAAGGTGAAGAAGGTGCCCACATCAAAGAGGGAGAAGCCACAGCTACCAGCCACCAAGGGCTCCTCCAAACCAAAAGGGGACAGTGGCAATACACCTGCGGCAACATCAAAGTTGGGGAAGGGATACAATCCAAAGAGGAGGTCAGGACAGAGCATGGTGGCTCCGACTGAGGGACTACAGTCACCCCTTTTGTCAACCACTACACCAACCTGTACGGCGGCGGACACCGCCACCTGCACCACCACCAGCACCGCCACCTGCAACGCCACCAGCACCGCCACCTGCACTGCCACCTGCATGTCTGCAGCCTCAGCAACTGTCCCCAGCATCTTCCCCAGTGGGCAGCCGTCCTGCTGTGTCCCTCAACAGGTGCTGACACATGAACCACTGCCAGAACATCTGCCACAGACACCGCCGCAAGCACCGCCACCAGCCCGCGACGTGCTCAGACAGTGCCAACACATCTGACATGGCTACCATCCCCAGTGGGCAGCCGTCCGAGGCTGGAGGAGACTTCCTGGACCCTGCCCAGCTTCCATGAGGCATGACTCTCATCACTGTTTGCACCTGCAGGTGGCAGGCGAAGGCACAGAAGGGTGGGGTATGTCTCTGCCTCCATGGCCTATCATGCTACCTGTTCCTAGGCAATCTCGTGGCACACACACCCATGTGAAGTAATGGGACCAGCCATACTGCATGTGAAGCAATCTGGGCACAAAGCCCCCTCCAGAACCAGTGGAGAGATACATCCACTACCTCAGTCCTTGGCAGGATGAAGAACTCTGGTCACAAAGCCCCCTCCAGAACCAGTGGAGAGATACATCCACTACCTCAGTTCTTGGCACGATGAAGCACTCTGGCCACAAACCCCCCTCCAGAACCAGTGGATACTGTTATCCACTTGAGAGACTGTGGCTTTGCACTCCCCAGGATAAAGCAGTGGGCAAACCACCCACTGGAAAGACTTGAGAGACTGTGGCTTTGCACTCCCCAGGATAAAGCAGTGGACAAACCACCCACTTGAGAGACTTGAGAGACTGTGGCTTTGAACTCCCCAGGACCAAGCAGTGGACAAACCACCCACAGGAAAGACTTGAGAGACTGTGGCTTTGCACTCCCCAGGATAAAGCAGTGGGCAAACCACCCACTGGAAAGACTTGAGAGACTGTGGCTTTGCACTCCCCAGGATAAAGCAGTGGACAAACCACCCACTTGAGAGACTTGAGAGACTGTGGCTTTGAACTCCCCAGGACCAAGCAGTGGACAAACCACCCACAGGAAAGACTTGAGAGACTGTGACTTTGCACTGCCCAGGATAAAGCAGTGGGCAAACCACCCACTGGAAAGACTTGAGAGACTGTGGCTTTGCACTCCCCAGGATAAAGCAGTGGACAAACCACCCACTGGAAAGACTTGAGAGACTGTGGCTTTGCACTCCCCAGGATAAAGCAGTAGACAAACCACCCACTGGAAAGACTTGAGAGACTGCGGCTTTGCACTCCCCAGGATAAAGCAGTGGGCAAACCACCCACTGGAAAGACTTGAGAGACTGTGGCTTTGCACTCCCCAGGATACAGCATTGGGCATGGAGCCCCCTCGTGCAGCAGTGGCATCGTGCGTTCATCCGGCTGAGGTGCCCCCTCCCCATTCTCCTGAGGTGCCTGTTTAATTTCGATCTGATGCCTCTGCAGTGTTCTCTCCGTTTCGAGTCAGGTATTTTGTGTGGGCTTCGCCCATGCATTCTGGGACCACTGGTCCACGGACAATGATTGGAACACTATCCGGACTTGTGTAGTTGGTTTTACATATTTGTATATACTGATTTTAGAAGTTGCACTATCTGATTTTTCTTGATTGCACTTGTTACAATCATTTCCTTTTGTCCTTGCGTTCTTCCAGGGTGTGAGGGGGTGTAATGTTGCTGCATGTATTTGTGTGTATGGTGCTGTGGGTGAGGGTGGGGGTGGGGGTATTGCATGTTCTGTGTTTGTGTCACCCTTTTCCCTCACCCCCTCCCCTGTGTTGTAGGTGCAGTGCTCACTGTGGTCGTCAACGGCGTCTGTCCTGCTCCTGATACAGAAGGAGGAAGACCAGCATGGGCAGGACCTGTAACTCGGTCTCCATGGTGTCCTGGCTCCTCGTTGGGTGTCGAGAGGTGAGTGGTTTCACTTCTGTGTACTTTTTCCGCTGTGCTTTTGATAGCATTGGTTCCTCCCCGGAAAAGGTGGCGGATAGGCGTGTTGTAATACAGTGGAGCAAAGTACTTTGTCCTTCGCCTGTCTGTTGGCAGTGACCGCCGCGGTGTTTGTTTCTACTGCCGTGGCGGTCGGAGTGTTAAAGTGGCTGTCTATGTTGGCGGTTTCCGCCATGGTCGTGATTCCATTTTTTTTCCGCCGGCAGTTGCCGGTATTACCGCTGCTTTAACACCGACCACCCGGGTTGTAATGAGGGCCAATATGTTCTTGTGTTAAAAATTATTTAAGGGCGCAGTTTGCATTAAAACATAGCTCTAAATGATGGATTTGAATTTTGCATAATTTTGCTGCAATTTTGCATATTGACCGTAAAGCAAATTACAGTAATTTTGTACCTCCCCATTTTTAATCCCATGCCCACCTCCTCAAAACGTTAGCCAAGATCCTGACAATTTGTTGATACTCCAGACTATGGCCCTCATTCCCACCGAGGCGGGCGGCGATCGCCGCCCGCCTGGCGGGAACCGCCATATGGCCGCTCCGTGGTCGGAAGACCGCTGGGGCCATTCCGACCTTCCCGCTGGGCCGGCGGGCGCTAAAGCACCCGCCGGCCCAGCGGGAAGGCTGCCTGCAACACAGAAGCCAGCTCCGAATGGAGCCGGCGGTGTTGCAGGTGTGCGACGGGTGCAGTTGCACCCGTCGCTCTTTTCACTGTCTGCTAAGCAGACAGTGAAAAGCTTCATGGGGCCCTGTTAGGGGGCCCCTGCACTGCCCATGCCAATGGCATGGGCAGTGCAGGGGCCCCCAGGGGCCCCAGGACACCCGTTCCCGCCATCCTGTTCCTGGCGGTAAAAAGGCTGGCGGGAAGGGGGTCGGAATGACCCCCTATGTTCTTTCAAAGAGGAGCCAAAGTTAGCACTGATTTTGTTATGAATACTAAAACCAAGCTGACATAACCTACAGTTATGCCAGGAGCACATAATGGCACTTAGCATCTTTGAAGGGTGTAAATTCTGAGCAACTGAACAGCAGCAATAGATAGACTACGTTGAAAGACGTATTACAACATTTAAAGTTCTATACTGTGAAAGCTACATGAATATTTTTGTGCTGCTTTCAGTTGCAATATGTAGACGACACTCACAAACACAGTAGAATTTCTAGGAAAAAGATTAGGACATTGTTCGGTCTTTGTGGGGCACATTGTCAAACATTAATCTTAATCTTACTTTATTTTACTTAGGCGTGCAAAGAAATTCAAGCACGATCACCAATGTCACCCTAGTTTCACAACATTCAGATAAATAGAATTCTATCATAAATTGCACTTAATATGTGTGAAAATCTACCAGAAGAGTGGATAATCGCCACCTTACATTTAGGGATTGGGTTGGAGACTGGAAAGGTAGGCATTCCCACGGAAAAAGCTATGCACAACTGACGCAGTGAAATTTACAATATTTCACAGTGTCATTCTGCAACTTCACTGCTCCAGAATTTTACCGCCTGTTTATGGCAGGCGTAATACTCATTCTTATCCACCATCGCACTTCCACTCATCCCTGCCATCACCAGGGAAACATTAGATACCCCAATCATGACGCAAGAGGCCATGCATGCTGTTAAAGACCTGGCTTCTAATAAGACCCCAGGCCTTGATGGCCTCCTACTAGATTACTATTCTAAATTTCTTCTATGTTAGCAGCCGACCTGGTAGAGATTTATGGAGTGGTCCTTTTTTTAGGGGGTACTCCTTTGCTCCCTGCAAGCGTGTCTATTGGTCTCCATCACGAAGCCTGACCAGGACCCTTCTTTGTTGGGATCATTTCAACCTATTGCCATATTGTAAGCAGATATTCACAAATTATTCCAGTGCTTATACACATGGATCCACATGGATCTAAACAGACTTGTACCTGGCCGTTACACCTCATTGAACATCCAATGACTTTTTCTATATTCAAGATCAGATCCAACATGACTTCCCACTTGCAGCCTGCCTTATCCTAGACATAGGGAAGGACTTTGGTACCCTCTTTTTGGATTATTTATTCCAAGTGCTCACCCACATGGGAGTCTGGAAATGCCTCCTCGCATATACCTGATTACCCTATACAGACCCCTCGTCCCATATTCGGTTGGGCTCCCTGGTCTTGGATCCCTTCCCGACAGGAGTGGCACCAGACAGGGGTGCCCAATCTACTCTTTACTCTTTGCTTTTGCGATGGGGGCGTTGGTGATCCGCTTCCATGAGGAAGGCCATGAGTGGGGCATTGCACTGAAAGATCGACTGCTTGTCATCACACTTAATGCAGATGACTTGCTTATAAACCTCTGAGACATGACAATGACTGTCAGTCCACTACAGGATTCGCTGATGCCTTTGGTCTGCAAGTGAATTGGGCCGAATTGGCAATTTACTCCCTAGGTCCCGAACAGAAGTAATGATAGGTCTTGCGGGGGCGTGTCTTCAATGGTACCCGACGATTTGATACCTGAGAATCCGACTTTATCATACCCCCCCCTTGACTCATATAAGGGGCGTCCCAGGGCCCTGTCGGGAATCCGCTCACAAATTTCTTTTTGGCAATCCCTCCTTCTCACTCCCAGATTATTACATTTTTTCACCAATCTTCCTCTTACCCCCCCCCACGGCCTCATACATCAACATGGACTGTATGCTGCCTGCATGCTGTGCGTGACTTATGTTTAGAATGCTACTTCTTTCCCTTTGACCAAGTAACTGCAGATTACACACTACCCACTTGATTGACAGTTCCTCACTTATCAGCAATTGTGTAATACTTTCACACATTATGGAACACCACAGACACCAAACCAAATCCTCAGCCAGACAAACACACGGTCCTTACAATGAGCACGAGTCACCAACTCATTACTTGGCTCTATAAGGCTATCCACGAACTCCCACATGCCCCTCTCACTACACTACATTTTACACAGAGCGTATCTCACCCCTGCATGATTGAATCACTGTTATCCAGATGCACATGCCCGCTCTGCCTTTTTGCCAGACGCAGACTTCAAACATGTTCTTTGGGCATGCCCAGTGATACAGAACATTTGGCACTCAGTGTGTACCGCCCTCCGGGAGGTCACATAGCTTGCAGATTTGCACAGATGGGAGGCAAGTGCCTTGGGCATCTTTAGCGTAGGAAAAAGATTGCACCTGCTTTGCGGCGATGGCACTCCTCCTTCCCATCCGCACCCTCTCACTGCATTGGCACTCAGCATCCCCATAACCATTGAAGGCTTGGCTGGGACCCCATCGCAAATGGGCCACAGGTAAAGTGGAGGCGCTCTGCGATGAAGAGACTTATGGCCACTGCAGATGCCCCATTTCCTCTCACTGGGCTTCTTTACTCCTGGACTTCCAAAGAAAATAAAAAACGCAATTATACCATGCCTCCATTAACTCACTTACACTCATAGTACCACTTCCACTGTTTCTTATGTCATTTATTAGTTTTACTACTCCTGGTAATCTAGTCAACCTAACCCTTGCCTACTCCTCCCTCTCCACACTCCATCCCCATCTACTCACCTACCACACCCCCTGGATCCAATTATCCAACTGCCACTCCCCAAAGTAACCCTCACTTAGCTTTACACTGCAAACATATTCTTCAATTGCCAAAGCCTATAATCCATATCATGCTCATTACACAAATCCGATAACAGTTCCCACTCATGTATACCCAACCCCCCTTTTCCCAATTAATTGGTTCGTATCACCCTCTTTATATTCAACAATTGTACATTACATTGCTCATTGTTTCTTTACTTGTACCGTATGCTTCAACTTACCAAATAAAAGGTTTTAAAAATATGATATTTGATGCAAACATATCTTAGAAACAGTTCAATACAAGTCAGTTTAAAAAAAAAAAAAAGCTGTAGTAACTTAGAACGTGTAGAAACATGCAGCAAAATTCTGGCTATTTTTTATCTAAAATAGATCTATTCTCTGCCTGTGATTGTAAGCTATTTAAATAGAGCAGAATTTTAAAAAACAACATTCAATTTGTTGCTTTAAACAACTGCATTAATTATGGTCCATGATCTGACCTGCCTTTCACCTCAACTGCTGGCTCTGACTGCAGGCATTGAGACATCAGAACTCGACTGTAATAATCTTATGATAGTTGAGTTCTGACTTTTTTTGTTATAATCAGTGACTCACAAGTCGCCGATAATAAAGAAATTAGTGACCGCCATTCAAACATGGATTACAGAAATTCATGTTCTATAAAGTGAAAACATACCACAAGAAAAATCCTAACCAACCCATTGAGAAAAATAGAGAATATTTCAATAAATAAAATTTCACTAGAATGATAGAAGATCAATAAGTAGAACAGGAGATAATAAGGTTTAGAGTTCGAATTAAAAACAGCTCAAGTCACCAGCTACGCTTATCAGGTCAGGCTAAATCGGGGCAAAGTCAATAGTTATGGCTGACCAAGATGGAGCTTGGGTCGGACACAGAGACCAGGTTCATCTTGGTGAAAACTTTACCTTCAGACTTTTATGGGGAAAAAGTGGTCGTTGATTACGTTTTAGCGGGGCAAGCTACAATCTGGATCAAAGAGGTAATCGACAATGTGGGTAGCTCAAAGCGAGCAAAGTCTAGAGTCAGTGCCCATGAAGGCCTCAACGCCAATTGTCTTTAGTTCTGCGTCAGTGTCAGTGTAGGTTTCACTGTTGGAACTTAGAAATTTTCCTGGAAATCAGATCTGCTTGAGCAGTTCAACCCACCAAACTGAGGCCTACTGGTGATTCAATGTTAGAGGCTTCAGCTTGAACAGCTACCCCAGTCTCTGTTGGTTCACCAGACAGAAAGAAGGCAAAAAGTTTGTAAGTCCTAATTCTTGCAGTTTGGGGACACCAGCCAGGAGTCCAGGACCTCTGGGGCACCACTTGCAGGTTCAAACGCACTCCACCAAAGGCCAGCAGCAGGATCCACGGCAGGTCCAATTTGTACTTGTCAGCTTGGAAGTTGCAGGCAAAGGCCTCTGGAAGCTGGTGTGTCCCTGTAGCTGACACAGAAGGCTAGCCAAGTGACCCATGGAGTCACTTCTTGTGTCTTGGTTCAAGCCAAACTTCCTTCAGGCTTTACAGACAGCAGGACCTCACAGGTCTAGGAGTGTTCTGAGAAGAGGTTTATAGGGTCTAATTTTACTTTTATCTTAAGTACCAGTCTGTCGGTGGAGTGTAAGCCTTTGTCCACTCCCTAAACCAGTTCTGACCAGTTCCTCTACCCTCTACCCCCACTGGGTTTGGTGTCTTCCTGACTAGAGAGACAAAGAAGAGACAGACCTAGGTGTGAGGCACATCTGTTAGTAACAAGGTATGCATCCTTCTAAGCTCAGGAAAGGTCTGGATGCTGGCCCCAGACCAACTTGTCAAGGGTGGAGTACCCTTCCACAGTCCCAGGGACCTTTGTCTACTGTCTGGGAATAGTACACATCTTTCCACACAGGGGAACCATCAGCGGGCAGGTGACAGCTGGACAGTGGCAGGAAAGCCTTTAGAAGTTAGCCAGGAAAATGATAACTTTCTAAAAGTGTAGTTTCCAAAATAGTAATATAAAATTGAATTGACCATTAAGTTTAAATTGTAAAATACAATTAAAATGAACTCTTCAATAATTTTTTGCAATTCCCAAACTACATTTAGTGCCTATTAAAAGTAGCAGTGTAAACCAGTGTTAATGGATGCCAGGGCCAGCCTTTCCGCAGTGAAAAATGACTTTGTATGGTTTTCACTGCCATGATATGTAAACCTAAGATACACATGTCCTACTTTCGAAATATCAATCATCTTGCAATATGGTCATTTAGGGCCTGCCTTATGGGTGAATTAAATTATTAAAAAGGGAGATTTAGGCCTGGCAACAGGTTTATTTTTCCAGGTCGAAATAGCAGTTTAAAACTGCAGACCCAGGCTCCTTTGGCAGGTCTGCAGATGTGCTTTACATTGCTACTTTAGAGGATGGCACGAGTGCTGAAGCCCACTAGTAGCATTTAACTTACAGGCCATGGTACATGCAGTACCATATAGTGAGGGCTTATAACTATTAAATGAAAAAATATAGGTATATGCCAATTTTTACTATTTTTAAAAGAGCAGGAACACGCGCTTTATCACTAGTTTGCAGGAGGAAAATGAGCAGTCATGTTGCAAATAAAAAAAACGGGTTCAGAAAAACATTTAGGGAAATGTCACACACCAGATGGTCACGTTCAACAACATGTATTTTCGAAACCTGTGACACTGTTCTGAAAAACGTGAATGACCAAAGTGCATTCTTTGCCACAGGAGAGATGATAGTGTGACAGTAATCATCACTTTATAGCTGTTTAACAAATGAAAAGGTAACATGTTCTTCTCTGTGAGAAGTGTAAACATTATTAGTCTAAACTTTTAAATCTAGAAATCCAAATCGACTGTTTTGGATTTAGAACATAGTCCACAGAGTCATGCCAAAACGCAGAAGACCAAACGGAAAGTGGACCATTAAAAGTTCTGCCATTCCAAAATTAAGTTTTAAGAAGTAATCCCCAATCGATTATGACATACAACCGTGAAATATTCTGATGATTTTTAACTAGCTACACACATACTCTGAAGGCTGATAAGAAGCAATTATATTGCTTGCTTTAGAGCGAATGTTTTGAACGATCAGTAGCTCTCATATTATATCCCTTCCCAGCTGATATTTTATCTCAGTGATAACCCTTTTGTTGGCCTTTGGGAGGCGTGGTGTCTTGGTATTCTTACACATGTCAAGGTGGTCCTTAAAGTGTCCTGTTGATGATATTCCTACTGGTCTAGGTAGTCCTTATAAATTCTTGCTGTGAAGACTGATCAGTTGGCCTTTACCCTGTTTTGAGTTTCATACTCCTCCCAGAATGTAAACAACTGAAGTTGTTTCATGGGTCTCTCAGATAAGTGTAAAGTAATTAATCTTAGCAGGATGTTTCTCCCTTCTAAACTTGGATGCTACCTTTGGAGATTTGGCCTCTTCTCACTTGGGGTTTTTGGATGGTTGGTGACAGATGGATTAATTGCTCTCTGAGTTGGTTGCTCACTGCCGGTGGATGTGGTGATCTGAGCATCACCAGTTTCGTTCGCGAAGTATTGATTAATCTTTCCACCTTTCCGAGGATGATCAATTGCGTAAAATATGTTGATTACTTCTAATGGTTGAATTATACACCTGAGAGTGAGAGTGGCTTTTGTTAATTCATCCTCCCGCAGCAAAGGTTCATCAGACCAGCATTCTGTCAATCGTTGCTTGTCCCTATTAGTCATTGCAGGCCAGCTATCTTATGTGAGTGGAGAAAATATTTTGTTACTCTCTGGACTTTGGTTCAGTATGGGGGACCCTGACCTTAACTGACGGTGTTCCTGTTTCTGCTTCTTGTATCTCACAGGGCTTTGCAATCCTGTCCCATGAGGCATGTTGAATTACTTTATCTCTTAGTCACCCTAGAATATGGCCCCTGGTTTCTGTGGTGCTGTTATTTCTTCACTTTTTTTGTCTGTGATTACTTCTTCGAAGGCCCTGGTTTGGTCCTCTGTCCTTCTTTTCGGCATTGTTTGCTCTAGTCCTGTAATCAGAAATCAGGAGTTGACTTGCATGAGAGCATTTTCGCTAGTATGTAGGTGGCTACAGGATTTACCTGTGTTGCCCATCATGATGGTTTAGGGTGCTGACCTGTTCTTTATCTTGTGGTTTTCTTTGTGTCCCTGTGAAGGTTTTGTTTTGTTTTTTTCACAGATAGGTTTCTGTCCAAGTTTTGATATGATGGCCCCTTTTTATCTGTATTTCTGAAGACTGTGATTGTATGCCTTTTCTTCTGTCTGTTGAGCTGCTATGAGAGTGCCTTGGGGATGTCACTTGTTTTAGCTGCTTGCGTGCACCTTTATTCATTTCTCCAGCAATCACCTTTCCTCATCCTGCTGGTATAGCAGGCGTTTTTATATGCTCATTCGACCAGGCTGTGATACTAACAATGTCAAGGCTACAGGTTTAGATGTCCTGGGTATAGTTTGGGATTTGATGGCTTATCAGAGATGCCCTTCACAGCTCTGTTCTTGTTGGTTGTGTTATGGGCCTACCAAAAGATATTGGTTGTTAAGACCTACGAGTAATTTCAGATTTTGTAAAACTGTGCCCTAATGTGCTAGAGGAGTTATTTGTATGTTGTGCTATTCTATTATGTCATGGAAATGTGTTCTGCCCTGGTAGGTAGTTTAGGAGCTATTTGTAGTATTTGACAACCATCCCAGTGCTGCTTTGAAGAAAAAAGAAATTGACATCTTCACTTGTGTAAGTTATTCGTCCACTATATTGGGGAAGGGAGCGCATTTGGTTTCCATTGTTTTTTCTCCTGTCTTCCTGGGTTGGATTATGGTGTTGTGTGTTCCATTTCTATATCTCGGTGTTACTCTATGTGCTTACCATTGTCCTTTGTTTATATGGGATTGTACGTGCATCGAAATGAGCCTCAGGTATTTTTTTCCTGTGGCTTACTTCCGGATGTGCTTTTTGGGATATTTGTTGCCTCTTCTTCTTTTGGGTTGGTCTGGAAGGTTTCTAATGTGTACATGCTTCTGTAAGTTTGTTTGTTGACATTATCATGTTGACTTGGCTGGGGCATGTTTTTCTTCTAAGGGTTTGAGCTTGTGTTGCAACTTCCCATGTCCTAGAGCTCTGGTTGTTCCTATGTTGACAGTGATCGCTTGGTATACCCTCAGTTATGTAAGAACTGTGATGAGGAAGATGGATAAGTAGGTAAATTTCCAATTACTTAATGGCAATATTCATTGCTGCATGGTCTTAGTTCCCATCCACCCTCCGTCTCATTCTCTATTCACATCCTCTAAAACTTGGCAATATGCACGGTGGACAAGGGCATTTTTGGTACTTGATATTTTATAGGTGGTCATGCTGGTCTTATGGTTAAGCGAGGAATATATATTGAAAGGGAAGAAAGACTAATCCACAGGGTGTATGGAGTAAAAGTCTTCTTCCCAGTTTATAGAATTGTAGGATGCTTGTCTCTAGGTGTAAGGAAAGTGACAAGGAAGACCAAAACTTGGGAGAAACAAAGATTACAGGTAAGTAATCAGGCCATGTTTTTTTCTATTCAGTTGAGTTGAGCAGGTTCCAGCTCTCAAATGGTATGGCGTTACCAAATAGCACAGGAAACTACCAAGAATGTTAAAATGTTGGGCGTTGGTGTGCCTTCAAATGAAGATCCCCAGTTAGGTAAATGGTAATAGATACAGAGTGAGCATCTCGTGGGAATTTGAAGTAGCTGAGTGCACATAAGTGAATATCTGAAGGCAGGTACAGTACACTTGGATTTAGCATTTAGTGGAAGACTAGGGCATCTCATTTTGCATTGCCACAGAGTAAAAGGGCAGGGGAACTATTCTTTCTTTAAACATAAAACGTCTGCCATTTGAATATTAGGGAGCTGTTCCATAACTACTTTCAGATGAATCAAGTACAATCAATGAGCTATTGCCCTGATGAAGAGAACAATCTGATGAATAAAATGGTACAATGGGCAGGGAGTTTCCCCCGTGCACATGGAGCTATTCAAATTTTTCACTGCCCGTGTCCCCATGTTATCTACACTAAAAATGGATAAAGTCTGAAGTGGAGTCAGGATTTTTAACTTCCTGGACTTGCAAAATAATTTTCTGGTTACTGAAGCCATGTGGTGGATCTCTAAATAGGGTGTTCCAAAGCTCCCTCTCATTGTCTTGAAAGAGAGCAAACCCTAACCTACACAATACTCACAGACGGCTCAAGCCTATAACTCGGGCTCTACTGCAGCACTGATGTGGTAATGCAAATTTGTATTTATCTATTTTGAAGGACTGAAGAGATGAAGAGATGCACTGTACTTGTTAACACTAATGCAAAACAAGCTCTTACATAAGTGGGATATTGTATAAAATAGGTAAGTGAACAAATACTTAATAGGAGATGAGGAGGAATGGAGGAGGAAGGAGACATAGTGGGAGAGGAAATCTAGGGGAAAGGAGAAATGGGGAAGGTGAAAGCAGGATTGAGCAAGCACAGGGAGAGAGGAAAGGCTTGGGAAAAGTGAAGAAGGGAAGTTAGGGAGGGAGGAATGAGGGAAGGAGGGTAAAATCTGCATGTATATTGATGAACTCTGACATTAAAGTGGGATCCGAGTACGATTCTGTTGCTCAATGTAGAGTGTATACAGTTATGGGTTAGTTATTGGGTCGCATACAGCCTAAATGTGTGTTTAACAGAGAACAGAAGTAAAGATAGGTTAAAGCAGTTCTGATTTCAGTAGGTAAGGTGTTCCAGAAGATAGAGGCCATTCCCGGGGATTGCTCCAAAGTATGCAAAGTTCATATTAAGGACTTTTCAAGATGGTGGTTTTCTTTGCTAGGGAGAGGATGTAGCGCAGCAGTCAGAGCGACCGCCTCAGGAGCTAGAGATTGGGGTTCGATCCTCCGCGACGGCGCTAAATCCTGTGATTCTGGGCAAATCACTAAATCTCCCTGTACCCATGGGCAGCGCCTTGAGACCCTCACGGGTGATAAGCCGTGCTATATAAATCTACATTTACATTTTTTGCTACTAAGATTCCTGATTCCTCCTTAGGTCTTCAGTAGGATAGTTAAATATGGCACAACTTTTCCATTGATTGCTTTGAAAGCTAGGAAACCCAGATTTAAAGTGAAATTGAATCTGACATTGATAGGAAGCCAGTGCAGTTGAGTAAATATTAAGGAGGTGTATTCACATTTCTTGGCTAAAGAGAATAGTCTGGTTGGTGCATTGAGGACAGCTTTTAGTGGCATAAGGACAGCTTTAAAATACCTTGCAAGAACCACATTACAAAGTTCAGTCAAGAAAGGATCAGAGCTGATTTAAAAAAATCAGAAGAAGCATAGTTTGTAGTCGTTCTTAGTGGCATAATATATTTTAGAAGCGATTAAAAACAGTTAACAAGAGAAATGCCTAATTCCAGCATCCCCTTTCCACTTCTGTTTATTTAGACTACCAATCCTCTCTATCAATAATAATTCTACCTTAATTTTAAAACAATGACATTTTGGTAGACGTTTAATCTTCCATTTAAATCTATGGTAGTAGATCATTGTTTGGAACTGTAGGATGTGGTTGTGTCTGCAACTGTCTTGTGTTTGTATGAGTGCTTGTGGGCTGAAGTGTGGTGCCTGTGTTTGACTGTGCCACTCCTGTGTGTTGTCTTGTCACTCTTGTGTGCATGCTCGTCAGTATGTGTGCATGGGATGTGTTGGAGTTCAGTAGACTGGGACTGGGAAGTGGTAGTTGGAGGGGGGACGAGAGGAACAGGGACCATGGCTGCCATCAGAGAGGAGGCCAGAGCCTGAAAAGATCTCTGTTGGGCTGTCAATCCACTGTGGATGCACTCCAGGAATGCATTGGATTGCTGCACCTGGGATGCCAGCCCTTGGTTGGCATTCACAATGGTTGACTGCCCTACAGAGATGGATTTCAGGAGGTCAATAGCCAACTCACTCAGCAGGGCTCACTGGGGTAGGACCTGAGGTGCCTGGGGCTAAGGAGATGCCCACCCTCCTGGGTGAGTCGGCACGGGCAACTCGCTGAGGGGCTACTGGGAGGGCGGTGCTGGTACGGGGTGGTGGCTGTACCTGCAGCTGGGGTGGTCTCAGAGGTGTCCACCACCACCAGGGAGCTTCCATCTGAGTCAGTGTTGTCACCTCCTGTCTCCGCAGTGGTGCTCCCCTCGCCCTCCGTCCCACTGGTTCCCTCAGCGTCGGTGGACTCTGCCTCCTGGGTCGTGTGGGATGCAGCTCCCTCTGTCACCGGTGCCCCTACTCCTGCGCCAGATGATGCAAATGCACACATGGACAGGAGTACAGAAGGGAATAAAGGGGGAGAGAGAGAAAGGGAACACTGGGTCAATTACAACACCAACACCACCACCAGTATGCAGGCCATCAGGGGGTCAGGTTCCGATGGGCACCCCTTCCTCATTGGGAGGCCATATCCAGCTGGGCCTCTGCGGTCTTCGGTGCCCAGCGTCTCAGGTCCTCCCACAGTTTTCTGCAGTGGGTGCTCCTCCTGCTGTAGACCCTCAGGGTCTGCACGTACTTGGTGATGGCACACCACAATCCCTTCTTCTGATGTGTGCTGACTGGCAGAGGAAACACAGACAGGAGGACACCATTAACCATACAATCCAGCCTGTCACACATATGGCCCACCAATCCGGTTTCCATCACCATTGGCACATACATCACCCTGTACCCACCATGTACACTACCACCAGACATCCCCCCGATGACACAATGCTTGCACACACATCCCCATGCATACTTCCCATATGCATTGTGCCCATGGTGTACTCACCTGTTGGTGTGGCGGCCCATACAACAGTCCATACTAAGGTAGGACCACATCCACCACTCGCTCCAACTCCCCCGAAGTGAAGACAGGGGCCCTGTCCCAGGTCAAAGGGGCCATGGTAGGTTCCAGACACAGGTCACAGAAGCACACGCAGTGTAGGTGTCGTCCTGTGGAAAGTCAGGAAACAAGTAAGGTTTGGATATAAAATGGTGGTCACGTCCGTAGCGCTATAGACCGTCACCACCGGTGCAGATCTCCATTGGCCACTGTACTCCATAGAGCCCCATATTGGCCAATGAGGAATTGCACGGTGGTGCAAGACCGCCTTCCGCCACACGCCTAACGTTGGCGGAGTTACCTCACTTCCACCTGCCCCAAGAGACAGGCAGGCGGTCGCCAATTTCATGGTGGTGGGCAACGATCAAATAAACTGTAGACGGGTCTCCTTGACCGCATCCTCTGCCTCCCAGAGCTGGCACCGCTCTCACGGCTCGCTCAATTCACTTCCGCGTTCCCATGTTACCATGGGAACGCCGTCGGACGTCGCAGGAGCGGAGTTCCGGACGGGGGAACCACAAGAGACGACGGACTTCGCGGCGCGCGCGCGAGACATAGAGCAGGAAGAGTCGGAAGTGGAGAGAGGAGCAGATGCCGAAGAAGAAGAGGTCTCCAAACCTATACAGAGGCGAGAGGAAAACGAAGCGGTTTACTGTGAAGAACGAGAGACGACGACCCAAGGAACCTGCCACAGCCCAGGAGGGTCGTGGCTCCTCAAGGTACGGTCCCTCCTAGGGAACAAGGGGCATAAGAAGATAATAGGGGCACAGGGGAAAGGAACCGGGGAGGTGGGCCAGGGGGAGCACCAGTGAGCCACTGGGGAACACTTTTGGGGCATAGTTCTGTCTATTAAAGAAAGAGACAGAGCGTGCCTCAAGTAACCAAATCCTCACCCTCACAGTGGAATACCCTTCACCACCAGTCACCCTGAGAGGTCCCTCCCCGCATGTACCTCTAATAAAAGAAACCCACAAAAGCGCCCCACAACGTACTTACCCTAGTTTCTCCTCTGTTTGTTTTCCGGTACTCTCGGGAGGCCCAAGAATCAGACGTCCGCCGAACCTAGAGGAAGAACCAAAAGACAACACGATTAACAGAGACTAGAGGAATCTACAAGACATATAAATAAAACAAATGTACTCGATTAACACAAAAATAAAAAATTAAAAACTTCCTTCACCCTATATAAGACTCAGACCCTCTGTACAGCCCAAAGCCTACCACAGTGGTGTCAGAAGTGGGATTTATATCCCGAAGGCTACTGGACGGTATACAAAATGGGTGAAAAACCAACGCTAGAAGACATGATTAAACAGCTAGCG
Organism: Pleurodeles waltl; assembly: GCF_031143425.1. Classification (NCBI taxonomy): domain Eukaryota; kingdom Metazoa; phylum Chordata; class Amphibia; order Caudata; family Salamandridae; genus Pleurodeles; species Pleurodeles waltl. Next base: position 292,042,470 of record NC_090438.1, read on the forward strand.
GAGGGCCAACGCCATCTACAACTAGTCTGGGAGGCACATCAACGGGAGGCAAAGGAAGACAGAGAGGCCCTACAAACAGCCCTAAAAAGCCGTGCTACAATCATGGCTAACAACCAGCTCGTACATGAGACTGCGCTGCAGAAACTAACGGACACCATAGCAGCCAGCAAGGTACACCCCAATGTCCCGAGCTCTGTCTTACAAAAGTTCCAAGAAGGAGAAGATCCGGACTCCTTCTTCACAAACTTTGAACGTGTGGCCTCTTCCGCTCAATGGCCTGAGGAACGGTGGGGACAGTATATTGCGCTACTTCTCACAGGAATTTTACAGACGGCCTACCAGGCCGCTAATCCGGGTGGCACCACCCCATACAAGGATATCAAAAGGAGTATCCTTGAAAGAGTTGGTCATGACATGGAATACTACAGAATGAAGTTCCGAAAAGTGAAATGGGGACAGAACGAAGATCCTCGCACTTTTTACTTTAGGGTTAAAGATTTGGGATTAAAATGGTTGGGGCCCCTAGGAACTACCAGAGAAGATGTGATAAAAACAATTATTTTGGAACAGTATTTAGACTCTCTCCCGAATAGCACCAGGAATTGGATAAGGCAACATCCGAAGGTCGACACGGAACTCGCCATAGATTTGGCCTGTGCCTACCACCGATCTACGGATGTTAAACTCCTACACCTCAGACAGACCATGAAGCCAATACGACCCCTCCTAAATCCTCCCCAAGATATCCACTGGAAGAAACCGGATTCCACAAACACGGGGAGGGTAATCCTATGCAACAACCCCAGTGTTTTAGTTGCGGGGAATGGGGCCACATAGCAAGTGCGTGTCCCAGAAAAAACGATGGAGTCGAACCCATGGAAATTGGGGTCACCCAACGTAGGGTATTATGTACAGGCAAGGGAAACTCTAAATTCAAACAGGTCATCAAGATAAACGGAAATCCTATATATGCCTTAATTGATTTGGGTTGTAGTCAATCCGTAATACGAAGAGACTTGGTGGACCCTACGGACCTGGCCCCAAACCAGTGGTTCACTATTTGCTGCATACATGGTGATAAGGAACAATATCCCCTAGCGTTGGTCAAGATAGAATGGGGCGAGTACCGCAACTTTCTTCCAGTGGGGATTATGGACCGGTTGATTGAAGACTGTATTATCGGGACTGATTATATCCGGTTCTATAACCTCCTAGATCAAACCCGAGTACCGAAACAGATCCCGGACTGGTAGACAGAAGCACCGTTTTCTAACAGCTTTATTGAGTGTCCTCCGAGTCGCAGAAAACTAACCCGAAGGGAAAAAAGACAAGGGAAACTAAAATATCAGGAGTCCAGAGAGGAGTCAAATCCCGACAAATTGGTAGCAGAAATTCGGGACACAACTGTTTCCTTTAGAACTAGCCAGAGACAAGACCCTACTCTCTCTCATGCCTGGCACATGGCCAAAACAGAGTCCACAAACAAGGTGGGTCCTTATTTTCTAATACAGAAAAACCTTCTGTATAGACTTACCACGACTACAACGGGAGAAACAAAACAACAACTAGTTGTACCTGAACCTTATCGAAGCCAAGTCCTGTTCTTAGCTCATAACCAGCCAGGAGGTGGTCACTACGGTAGAGAAAAGACTGAGGAATATCTCCTACGGAGGTTCTATTGGCCGGGGGTCTATGCTCACATCAGGAGATACTGTTTACAATGTCCTAGGTGCCAACTGACAGAACCAAGAATACCCAAGAAAGCTCCCTTACAACCCCTACCCATTATAGAGGTTCCTTTTAGCCAGGTTGGTATGGATTTAGTCGGCCCTCTACTACCATCATCCAGAGGGCACACGTACATTCTGGTCCTAGTAGACTATGCTATGAGATATCCAGAAGCAATTCCCTTATCCAGTATGACTACGAAAACGGTGGCTCAAGCCATGATAACGTTTTTTTCTAGGATAGGATTTCCCCAAGAGATCCTCACTGATCAATGCATCCCTTTTATGTCAAATCTTATGAAACAGATATGTAAACTATTAGGGATCACTCAAATAAAAACATCTGTATACCACCCCCAAACGGACGGTTTAGTGGAACGCTACAACCGTACCATAAGAACTCTATTGCGGAAAATAGTAGATGACTCCGGAAAGGATTGGGACCAGAAGTTACCCCTGGTTCTTTACGCCATCCGGACTCACGAACAGTCCTCTACAGGACATAGTCCTTTTGAATTAGTCTTTGGAAGACAACCACGTAGTCTCCTAGACATGGCCGCAGAAAAATGGGAAGAGGAAGGGAAACCCTTACTAGAATATGTCCATAACTTGAAAACGCATTTACAAACCATATGGGAGGATGTGCGTAAGCATCTCGAGAAAGCACAAACCAATCAAAAGACCTATTACGACCAGGGAAGTAAATTACGATCTTTCCTCCCGAACGATCAAGTTCTTATAATGCGACCAACATCTGAGCATAAATTATTAGCTAAATGGCAAGGACCCTATAGAGTAATAAGAGCAGTGTCTCCCGTCACCTACCTCATAGAACTGAGTTCACATCCAAAAAGAACCCAAATATACCATGTAAACTTACTAAAGAAATGGGAACAACCAGAAGAGGTCACTAACAGATTAGCTAACGGATTTTTTATCACGCCATCCACAGGTCTAGGGTTAGAGCTGTATCCCCTGGGGAACCAGAAACCGGAGGAAAGCCCATGCATAAACGGTTCTCTTACTGAAACTGAGAAGTTACAACTGTCCGCCCTCTTACAACATCACTCACACTTCTTTTCTGAGACACCTGGGAGAACCTCATTAATCCACCACAAAATAAAAACTCCCGAGGGTCAGACTATACGTATCCGCCCCTATCGTATACCCGAAGCCCGGAAACATATAATTGAGGAAGAAATAGAGAAAATGCTAGCCCTGAGGGTAATTGAACCCTCTGTCAGCCCATGGTGTTCCCCGGTGGTTCTCGTTCTAAAACCCGACGGGTCTGTTCAGTTTTGCATCGACTTTCGTAAACTCAATGACATATCACTCTTTGACACATATCCTATCCCTTGTGTCGATGACGTCTTAGAGAAGTTAGGGAAAGCGAAATACCTGTCCACACTCGATCTAACTAAGGGGTACTGGCAAATCCCCCTCGCACCTGAAGACAAAGAAAAAACAGCTTTTTCGACCCAATCAGGCCTATATCACTTTACAGTCTTACCCTTCGGTCTTCACGGGGCCCCGGCTACCTCTCAACGTTTGATTGACCGGCTTTTAAAACCATTTCATGGTTTTACAGCAGCATACTTGGATGACATTGTAATTTTTAGCGACACTTGGCTCAATCATTTACACCATCTCAATGAGGTGTTCACTGCCCTGGCAGAAGCCGGGCTGACAGCCAATCAAAAAAAATGTACACTGGGGAACACGGAAATATCCTATCTAGGTTATGTGATAGGCAACGGGACTCTCCAACCACAAAAAATGCAAGTGCAAAAGCCAAAGACCAAGAAAGACCTACGATCCTTTCTAGGGTTAGTGGGCTATTACCGCAGGTTTATACCCCAATACTCCACAATTGCCGCCCCTCTTACTGATCTCCTGGCCAAACAGCGCCCCTCCACATTGGCCCCGTTCTCAGAGTCTCAAAGTAGTAGCTTTGAACAGTTAAAAAAAATCCCTTACAACCGACCCAGTCCTGAAGTGCCCTGACTTTTCCATGCCATTCCACCTATATACTGACGCTTCTAACGTCGGCCTCTGTGCAGTCCTCACCCAACCCGACAAGGAGGGACTTGATCACCCCGTTGTCTTTATCAGTAGAAAACTCCTTCCCAGAGAATGCCACTACCCCACTATTGAAAAGGAGTGGCTGGCCATTAAATGGGCTGTGGAAAACTTACAATACTACCTTTTGGGCAGACCTTTCGTGCTTTACACCGACCATGCCCCTCTCACATGGCTGGCCTCCCATAAAGACTCCAATTCTAGAGTGTTAAGGTGGTTTCTTGAGCTCCAACCTTTTACTTTCCAGGTCCGCCACGTCCCGGGTTCTCAGCAGGGCCCCGCCGATTACCTGTCCCGGTTCCCCTCCTCTTCGGTCCTCTACCAGTCCCGATCATGGGATGGGGAGTGTAGACGGGTCTCCTCGACCGCGTCTTCTGCCTCCCAGAGCTGGCACCGCTCTCACGGCTCGCTCAATTCACTTCCGCGTTCCCATGTTACCATGGGAACACCGTCGGACGTCGCAGGAGTGGAGTTCCGGACGGGGGAACCACAAGAGACGACGGACTTCGTGGCGCGCGCGAGACATAGAGCAGGAAGAGTCGGAAGTGGAGAGAGGAGCAGACGCCGAAGATGAAGAGGTCTCTCAACCTATACAGAGGCAAGAGGAAAACGAAGCGGTTTACTGTGAAGAACGAGAGATGACGACCCAAGGAACCCGCCACGCCCCAGGAGGGTCGTGGCTCCTCAAGGTACGGTCCCTCCTAGGGAACAAGGGGCATAAGAAGATAATAGGGGCACAGGGGAAAGGAACCGGGGAGGTGGGCCAGGGGGAGCACCAGTGAGCCACTGGGGAGAACTTTTGGGGCATAGTTCTGTCTATTAAAGAAAGAGACAGAGCGTGCCTCAAGTAACCAAATCCTCACCCTCACAGTGGAATACCCTTCACCACCAGTCACCCTGAGAGGTCCCTCCCCGCATGTACCTCTAATAAAAGAAACCCACAAAAGCGCCCCACAGCGTACATACCCTAGTTTCTCCTCTGTTTATTTTCCGGTACTCTCGGGAGGCCCAAGGATCAGACGTCCGCCGAACCTAGAGGAAGAACCAAAAGACAAGACGATTAACAGAGACTAGAGGAATCTACAAGACATATAAATAAAACAAATGTACTCGATTAACACAAAAATAAAAAAATAAACACTTCCTTCACCCTATATAAGACTCAGACCCTCTGTACCGCCCAAAGCCTACCACATAAACCAAAACTAAAATTTCAAATACATTGCCGTTCCCACTGTTCCATTCACATTGATGCTGTATGGACATTGAGGTGGTGGTTCCATTGTTCAAATTGTAACACCCTGCTCACTCTCGTGTCCGTTAGATACCCACCGCTGCGGATGAATAGGAGGAGGAGACAAACCCCCGTGTACAGACCCCTTGTGGACTTGGCTACGCTGGAGGACAGGCACATTATACTCACCTGACTGGACCGGGCCACAATCACAGAGCTGTGTGCCTAATTGGAACCTGACCTGATATCAGCCATCCGTCATCCCACTGGATCCCCCCTCTTGTGCAGGTTCGATCAGTTCTACAGTTCCTCACAACTGTTTTTTTACAAGTGATAGTTGGCTTGGCAACAGGAATGTCACAGCCAGTGTTCTCAATCATGCTGGCAAGGGTTCTGTCTGCCCTGGTGAAACACATGTGAAGCTACATTTACCCCTAGATGGAAGATTTGGCCACTGTTAAGGCAGGATTCTATGCAATGGGCCATATCCCCAATATTATTGGGGCGATTGACTGTACACATATTGCGTTAGTCCCCCGCCAGAATGAACAGGTGTTCAGAAATTGGAAGAGTTTCCTCTCACTGAATATGCAAATGGTGTGCCTGGCTGACCAGTACATCTCCCATGTCACTGCTAAGTATCCTGGGTCGGTGCATGATGCCTTTGTCCTGAGGAATAGCAGCATCCCAAATGTGATGGGCCAACTACAGAGGCATAGGGTGCGGCTAGTAGGTGAGCCAGAGTCCCCACCCACTAAATGTCAATGTATGCCTTGAGGTGTTATCCACATAGCATTGTATAAAGTTAAAGTTTGTCCGTCACTATTTGAGGGTGACTCTCGCTACCCAAACCTTTTGTGGCTCCTGACCCCTTTGAGGAATGCCAGGACAGGGGCTGAAAACTGTTATAATGAGGCACATGAGCGAACCAGAAGAATAATTGAAAGGACCTTCGGCCTACTGAAGGCCAGGTTCAGGTGCCTCCATCTGACAGGTGGATCCCTGTGCTACTCACCTGAGAAGCTCTGCCAGATAGTAGTTGCATGCTGCATATTGCACAACCTGGCCCTCAGACGGCATGTGCCAGGTGGTTCACCTTCTGCAGGGGAGGGGTGCTGGTGGCTTGTGGGTCCTGTGGCGGGCCTCCTGCCCACTAGCTGCAGTGGAGGTGGTGGGCTGGTCAATAGACTAGTGGTAGGAGCCCGCTGGTGTGCTGTCAATTCCCTCATGATGTTGGCCATGTCTGCCAGCATCCTTGCAATGGAGATCATGGTGGTGTTATGAGCCTGCAATTCCTCCCTGATCTCCTGATGGTGTTCATCCTGCAGCTGCTTGTTCTCCTGCATGTTGTCAAGGATCTGGTCCGTCATGTCCTGGGATTGTTGGTAGGCACCCAGGATCTTGGTGAGTGCCTCCTGGAGAGTCGGTTCCCTTGGCCTGTCCTCCCCTTGGCGTACAGCAGTCCTCCCAGTGTCCCTGTTGCCCTGTGCCTCTGAACGGTGTGTCCACTGCCACTGAGCCCAGGTCCCTTATTGTCTTGGGTGTGAGGTGTGGGCTGGGGTCCCTGTACAGGTGGGCACACTGCTGATTGATGTGTCCTGGGGACAGAGGTGTGGGTACGCTAGGTGGGTGTTGTGGTGTTGGATACTGATGGGGGAGGCTCTGTGGTGGACTGTGAGTTTTGCGGGAGTGACCGTCTGTCCAGTGGTCCCTGATGGGCCAGGTTGTTGATCCAGATCCTGAAGTCCAGAGTTACTGTCATCACTGGGGCATATTCTGTTGGGGGATCGATTTGTCATGGCACCTCCTCTCCTCTGACATTGGCTGGGGCACCTGCGGGGATGTAAGTGATGTTTTATGCTTCATGCCTGTGACATATTGTACATGCCTAGCTTCCCCTCTATCGTTGCTGTTTCCTTGCCACCTTGGTTTGTGTATATTGATGTATTGTGGGATTGTTAGTTCCCCTATGCTGTGCATGCTTTAGTGATGGGTGTCCACGCAGGGCTGGGAGGGCTGTCCATGCATTGGTATTGCATTCAGGGCTGGGCTTTGTGGTTAGTCACATGTGTAGGTGCAGTGTGTGGGATGGAGTGGAATGCTGGGAGTGAGGTTGAGGAGGTGTGATGGCATGCAGGTATCGGGGTTGATAAGTAGTAAATGTTGACTCACCAGTGTCCAGTCCTCCGCAACTCCAGTGAGTCCCTCAGGATGCAGTATTGCCAAGAATGCTCCTCCCATGCTATGAGCTGTGGGGGAGGTGGTGGGGGTCCACTGCCAGTCCTCTGTATGGCGAACTGGTGCCTTGCTGCTATGGAACACACCTTCCACCGTAGGTCGCTCCACCTCTTCCTGATGTCGTCCCTTGTTCTTGGATGCTGTCCCACAGCATTCACCCTGTCCACAATTCTTTGCCATAGCTCCATCTTCCTGGCAATGGATATCTGCTGTACCTGTGCTCCAAACAGCTGTGGCTCTACCCTGACTATTTCCTCCACCATGACCCTCAACTCCTCATCGGTGAAATGGGGGTACCATTGTGGGGACATGGGTGTTGTGTGGTGTGTGTAAATGTGTCGGTGTTGGGTACTGTGGTTGGGTGTGCGTAGTGGTGTGCGTGAGGGATGTAAGGGTGTATGTGATGTTTGTGTCTCGTTGTCGTAGTGGTCTTGGTGTCAGTCTGGTGGCAAAAATGTGTATTCATGTGTGATATGGGTGTGTTTTATAGTGCTGTGGGTGGGTGGTTGTGGTGTGTGTATGAGTGTCAGGTGTGTGTTTTTGGTATTGGCCAATGCTGTGTTGTTTTGTATTTGGGTGTCCATTCTAAGCGTACCGATGTGTACCATCAATGGTTTACTGCCGTTGAATGTCTGCCATGGTGATCGTGGGTCATGATGTTGTGGGCATTGTTTTGTTGGCATAATGTTATGGGTGTTGATACTGCCCGTTAGCACTGACCTTTGGACTGGCAGATTTGTGTATGTGGCAGTATTCTGTCAGATTGGTGCGTGTGTGTCATAATATGGAGAACGGATATTTGCCACTGCGGCGGTATGTTGGCGGTCCTCACCGTGGCGGTAAGTAGGATTTACTGCCAATGTCATAATGAGGCCTAAGTTATGTGACATTAGCATTGTTAATATAGGGAAATAAACATTCTAACTTTTACATAAAAAGGTGTGTTTATTCATGGCCGCAAGGTCATGGTGTGTTGAAATTACTGACTCCTATTGGTGTTATTGATTGTTATGGCTATTGATTTTTATTGGTATGGGGTTACATGGTGGGAAAAACTCAAAGCACAGTTGAAAGTTCCATCTGCCTATTCGCGTCTCCTTGTAAGTTTACTTAATAAGGTCTGACACGCTAAAAGAAATCAGACTCACTAGAAGATATCTGTCTTACAATACTTAAAAATCGTACCTCAGTTCACGTTGTCTGCAATTTCTTCTCTTTTGGATGTTTCTTTCTCTCGGGGTAGTTCCTAAAAACTGGAAGTTGTTGATGGGTACAGTCCCTTTGAAAGACGTAAATCTTGATCCCTCTGAAGAAACGAATCACAAACCCATTTTCCTGCTTCCTGCAATAGCAAAAATATAAGAAAAGAAAAGTAGCCTGATGGCTCTCTTGACTATTTAAAAAAATCATCTGGATAAAACTTAAATGGGGTTTTGACCTGGGCTTGTGACAGGAGTAGCCCTGGTTTCTGTTTTGATCTTTCTAAGGTTAGATCTGGACCATAGAAATGCCACCTGCCTCATTCTGCTTGATCGCTCTGTCAGATTAGATTTGGTAGAACAGGAATGCTTTTGGATAGGTTCAAATCATTTCTCAAGATTCTGAGATTTACAGTAATGTTACCTTTTATAGTTCCAATGTGTGTCAATCTCTTTAGGAATCACTTTGTCACCATTCATATTTATTATACATATATTACATATTGTATGCTTTCTTTTAACAAAATGCAGTAGAATAAAAAAACATATTTCAAAACGAACCATAAAATATGGGAAATATTGCACAATTCAATGTGAAATTTAGATTTCCTCTTCATAATGACACCCCCCAAACCAGTCTTCAGAACTATGCCATTGTCTAGGCTACTAGGATTATGCGCCATTGAATTATGCATCAAGGTTTTCTTAGTTATGCACCAAATTATGCAGCACATTTTCCAGCAGTGTTATTTTACTCTATTTTTCCCAGGTGAAACATTTTTATGAAATATGGTAATTTTGCAACTTACATAATAAATGCAGTAAATCTGTGATTACAGTTTAAACACTGCAGTCATAGAATTGCATAAATCTTTTGTCCATTGCCATTGTTTTATCAACAATTTATTCATGAATGTTAAAAGTAAATATTGTTATTCTTATCTGTCAGTACCCAATGGTAGCTGTGGTTTGAACAAAAGTCCTCTTTTTCATTTCTACCACAAAATAATCATGTAATATTAAAATTGCACAACAGGCAACTGTAAAAGGTCCTCAATTGCTATCTCAGTATTCTGATGACTTTTACAAACAACTTGCCTTGTTGTGATTTATGATGTCACTAGAAACAATATTGGACCATATTACACAGTTAGTATCTATCTATCTATCTATCTATCTATCTATCTATCTATCTATCTATCTATCTATCTATCTATCTATCTATCTATCTATCTACCTATCCGCCTGCCTGGGTGTCTGTCTGTCTGTCTATCTATATTCACCAGTAATAGTTATCTCAAGTACCTGTAACTCATGTCCTAAAGTAACTATACCTCACACCCCCACCATGCACAGTGGTGTCATCAATGATGCCACTTCAGATGTTGTATTGATGTTATCAATGGTGTAATTGGACATCTCATGAGCCATGGTGAGGGTCTCAGTTAGGTACTTGACATAACTATAACTGGTGAATTTCAGTGGTTTGTTTGTTAAAAATGGTTTGTATTAACTGGCATTTTCACCCAACAATAACTACTGTTAACCTTTGCTGTTTACGTGAATTACTAAGTATTTTTTAATGCAAAGTTAGATATTCCTAGCACACCTAACTATGACATCACTTTAACCACTTTTTTCAGTGACTTTCTGTGTGTTTTTTTTATGTAAAGTAACATTTTATTACCACACTTAACACCAGGCCCTACGGCAACACCCCCCCATGCACAGCCTTTAGCTTTGCCTGGCTTGGGAGGTGGCCGCAGGGTCTGGCTTGTGGCCAGGACCTGGCAGCCAACCTTGTGCATGGCTTAAGGACATGTGCGGCAAGGGTTCAGCCACAAGTTCTGGCCTGTGGCCAGGCCCTTTATCCAACTTTTGTGGACAACCAACCCTACTCTGTGCAAGGCCATCAGCACTACTCATACCAGGGTCAGAGCAATTTATACCACACACATTATGAACAGACAATGCATCATACAAGAGTGCAAATCAATGTGTAGGACGTGTTACATGAGACAATGAGGACTAATAAGTTTAAGACTCACATGTCATCCATACTGGTAGGCAGTATATTTTAAGAGTGCTTGGTCTGGAGAAGAACAAACTCAGGATTTAAAATGTGTCAGAGTAGTTGGGGTTGGCTTTACTAACAAGAATTTAGTTCTACCCAATTAACTTTTTTTCACAACATTAGGATAATAAAAGACCGGGGAAATAGAGTTGCAGTTTGAATGCAGCCTTATGATGTTGCTTCATAAGTCACTGTGCTACCTTATTACAAGGATTGTAACTTATTGAATGCAAGTAACAAAATGATCTCTGTGACAAAAGCAGGATCCTACGGCGCGACCTGCATAAAATATAATTCTGTCACCAGCATGTTACATGTGCTTTGCAGCAGGCACAATGACCCTCTGTGATACTTTATGATGCTTCTGAATTGCCAATAGACAAAACTCAGATCTCTAAAGCAGGTACATAATCACTAGCATTATCTTGACATTTTGATTATTGCCTGAAAACTGTTTGGCACACAAGGAACTCTTCAGCAGGTGCTTTTAACCTTTGAGTACATTAGATGTTACAAAATTGAGTGCCCCTGAGCTCAGCACCCACTGTAACGGCACTGGTTGCCCCGCCCTGAAGCTGGCACTGATCAACAACCTGAGATAAACAGATAGGTCAGCATTGCTATGATACACACGTTCAACTGCTACAACATTTCTGCTTCAGATTCATTATCCTACAGAGCGCCTACATTTCTCTACTTTTCAATACATGCTTACATTTCCCTAACCTAATCGCTGAGCTCAGGGAAGGGTACACAAGTAACTGTTTTTCCAAAAAGAAACACACCATCGGATTTAGTTAACAGCAAATTAATCCCCTATTAAGCCCAGCTATTTCCAATCTGCTAAAAGAACTTTCAAATGTGCAGCCACAGGAATAGAATGTTGGAAGACCATTTCTAATTAAAATGCAGCTGCTCAGTTAACATTGGTTTGCCTGTTTTTTTCCAGGTAGACTGTTCCTTGAGTGTAGACTAGAGTACTATTAAGCAGCTACCGGCTAAGGATAGGTAAAATATTGATGGGTTCAGAAGTCGAAACAGTCAGTTTCCCCAATACTGTTGCCCTAAAATATATTCATCGGATGTACCTGAAGATGAGGTGGACGGGGCAGTGTGAGCTATGCAACCTCCATGGCCTATGGAACATGATCGAATCTTTGATGATTGTAGCAAAAAACATAGCAAAACAATCATTGTTATAAAATGGTTTGGCTGATCACAACTTCCTCAGTCCCACATACTTACACTGAAGTCCTGCCCTTCCATCAATTAAACGCTTAAAAATTATGTCAACATCTTGAGTCTCTTCTTTTAAGGCTTCTCCGTTTATCGTTGCTTCTCCAGTACTTGAATGCAAGGATTCCAATTTGAACACCATCACTATCTATGGCATCTTTGCTCACAGACTTGTGCATCACTACTATTCTGTCTTTCCTCTTGTATTGCTTCCCAAATGGTGCTTTGAGATGGCACATTTGAAGTGTACCTCTCTTCTCAAATTTTGACTCGCCCCATCATTTTAGGTCTCGCCTGAAACAGTAAATGAGTTGTCCCTGGAGAGATCTTGTGTTAGTTTAAGGGATTATGGCATGTCTATTGCTTACCATTGGCTGGATTCATCGTCACTCTCATTTCGTTGCTTCTCATTGGTCAGAATGTCCCCACTTGACTTTCTCTTTGTGTGTTCACGCTCAAGGTGTTTTGTTTCTTCTTTCCCCATTGTTGATGCTTCCTCTGTTCTTTGCTTGTTCCATCTGGGCATAGTTACTTACTAGACCCTAGACATCCAGTACTGTAACACAAAAAGGTATGGAGAGCTGCACACACGCCTCATGCAAATACCCATTACCCTTAAAGTGGGACCCATGTGTTGGAGCAACACATGCCACAGAGATGCTGTAGTTCAGCTACCCTCCCCTAAACTTTATAACTTTAAAACCTGTATTGTAACTTGATTCACTTCAGGGCTCCGGTCACTAGATTATGAGCCATGTTGATGTAACATACAAAACGTTTCAGGTTCCCATTTCTTCATCCTTGCAGGTCTAGTGATGGGTACCAAGGCTACTACGAGGACATATGTGCAACTTTTTCCTTCAGCACCCCCCAGGAGCTTCACGTCACTGACTTCCCACAGAGATGCTGTTGTTTGACAGCCCTCCCCTAAACTTTAAAACGTGTATTTGAACTTCTTCACTTCGGGGCTTCGGTTACTAGATTACAAGCCACGTCTACAGAACATACAAAAAGTTTCAAAATCGCTTTTCACCATATTTTACAGGTCTGGTGATGGGTACGAAGGCTAGTACGAGGACATCTGTGCAACCTATTCCTCCAGCACCCCTAGGGTGCTCCACGTCACTAACTGCCCCGTACCAACTTCAGGGGTGCCTTACTCAGACAGTATCTGGACGATCTCAGCCATAACAGAACTACTCACATCTTCAGCGTTGAAATATTTATCTTCAGCACACAGCATGACGAATTGGCGTCCTTCTACTCACCTTCAGCATCGGCACGGCAACACATATTTTTGGAGCATTAGTAACCCATGCATGACATTTAGGAGAGCACAGATTCTTGGTTCTAATACACCCTGAAATAGATGACCAGATTAGATAACCTCATGCCACCTCAAATGCAGGGCTTCACTCCACGGACTAAGTTCAGCAATCTAATGTATTCTGGGGGTTGTAGTTGTAATTAACGCCAGTGGAGACAACAAAGCCCACATACCTAAATAACTGGTTTGTAGAACAATAGAACAGGACTTGAGCATTGCGTTCTTAGAGACAGTAACATTACCATCTAAAAATCATTTATTTTACTGGAGATCAGTTAATCATGCACTGGGATTCCTTGGTGCCCCTTGTCTTCCAAGAGATCTGCATAAGATCCAGAGATCAAGCAATCCAGTGCTATTTGTGAATAGCTTATCCAGTCCAGGGCTTTTTGTTACATGGTGGCATTTGAGGTGCTTTTAAACCCATTCTACAACTATGACTACTAGTCCTGGAGTGGATGGGGCACACACACACAAAATTACTAAACTCCTGATCCCTGGAAATCCCTGAGCCGTCCTCAGATGATCAAAATTCTTTCCAGAAAGGCCACCCTCCCCGCCCCCAGGGTAGAATACCATCAAGCACCGACCATTACAAAACAAATCCCAAGCAACATCATCCCCCCTTCTCAAAAGAAACAACAACAAAAAACAAGCTGGGAACTCATTTGAAAGCTACATTTTCTCGGGGTAAATAAATGCCAGGGCAAAATGTGCCACTTCAAATAATGAAACTGTGTTTCGTCACTTGAATATAAGTACTGCAATTTTTAACTGACAAACTCGTTCATCCAAAAATCTTACTCCAACTTTTGCAGCTCTTTTGGCATCCCACTCCCTCCAGGGCACTGCTTCAAAGGCTTTTGGCTACCATTGAATTTCACCTTTGGGCATCACACCCAGCCGTGACACGAGTCACCAACACAGGACTGTGCCTCCGAGCAGGCCATTGCAGCTGGTTTTCAGTCTTTTTAATCATAAAGGCAGGCTTCTTGTATGCAACAATATGACAAGAACACTTGGATTTATGCAAAACCCAAACTTTCAAATTCGAAATCCTAGCCTCGGAAGTTTCCATGGTAACAAAAATACATGTCCAAAGGCGTCTCTTGACTAAATCGTGAGTGGAAAATTATAAAAGCCTCTGTACAAACAGAACTTGGCACCGCACTGATAATTGTGGACATCCCAGAGGTGAATAAACATGGCCCCTTCGAGAGGAAGTGTTGCACTTGCGACCTTGTATCAAAATGGCATGATTCATTGTACTGTTTTGTATTGCTCTGGTATTTATATAGTCAGTGCTATACACTTTGTGCCCATGGCAGGATAATAGCTATGATTAGCCCTGGGCACGAGCCCCTCTGGCTGCTAGATTGTCAGGTGCACACAGCAGCGCCTCTTCAGCCATTGACGTTCATTGACTTGGTGTTTTGGTTCAGAAGATTACAACGCCCAATATGCACAGAGTTTTCGCATGATAGTCCAAGACCAACTATATATTACCTGGCACACAAGGAGCAATCTGAAAATTCTTCTTGCTCTGCAGTCATTCAGTGTTTAACTCTGTACAAAACACGTTTAGCCGTTATGGTTTTGACAATTTCCTGTTTTTTTATTTCCCTGTAATCAATGTAAAAAGCGTTTTTACCCCCTCCTCCCAAAAATGCAAAAATAAATGCTGCACAATTTTTTTGTTCTTTCAATATGCTGGCGGTGACTGTTTTCAATAAAATGATTTTAAGGTTTGTAATGCGAAGAGGGATGAGAGACGCCGAGTTCTTGGAATCTGAATACGTATTACCGTTAGACGGCACATACCAGGAGGCGTGGAGGCTAATGTGGCCAAACGCCTAAATTTAAAATGAGTTCTGTAAATCAATTTTAACGCTGCCACCAATGAAAACTTTCAGACGCCACAGTAGAAACGTGCCGCAGCTAAGTTCTACTCCTGGAGTAAAGCCTGCAAACATCTCAAACAATCAAAGAGCAGGCAGTTGCGTTTTATGCACTCATTGCTCTTTTCGTATGTCACCAAAAGGCGTGGCAGATCTAATATTAGGAGGCAACCAGGCAGTAAAGAGGCAAAAACAGTCACAGCTCGGATTATTTAACCGTAGATAAATTTGTGTACAAATGGGAAGCAGAAAATATACCAAACTCTATGTAAATGACCTAAAAGGAGCAGAATGCAAAGATATTACAAACAGAAAAGATAAGAACACCTCTTCACATGAGTAAAGAAGATTAAAATTCCAAAGCTAGGTCCAACCAACATTTCAAATGTTATACTTCAAAAAATGAAAGCAATCCAGAGGAGATAGTGTCCCTCTCAGCCATGGTGGTGACTAACAACCAAAATGGTAGCCAAGCATTAGAAACATTGGAAAGCTAGAAGACGTTAACTAGTGGCATTCAGATGATGCAGTAGATGAAAGTCTGTCGGCACAAAAAAGACACCCACATCATTTTGTAGACGTGCATGCATAGTAGAGTCTACTTAACCTACAAAATTACACCAATACACTTTTTAAGGCTTTTTTTTTCCATGGCGCACATCATCTTGCTGATGCTTTACAGTATGGCTAAAAGGCATTGGCAAAGCCAACAGGGCTGAAAGGCAAGACCTCTTGGCTTTGCCACTGAGTGCTTTTTTAGTGTGGAGCGACAGACACCTGGCAGGCACATCCATGCAGAGCAAAGCAAACTACCTGTGCCTGGTGTCCGATTTATATTGACAAGGCCGCAACAAGGTGAGTATTATATATAGAAACTGCTCCAAACCGTTATTAAAGCACATACTATGCACTGTAATTTCTGCATGTGGATTAATGGGCACACATTCTGAAACAAATCAGAGAGGTAACCCTTCCAACACCAAAGGGACAGGGTTAAAAGTCCATACACAAATTCCCTTTGGATGTGAATTCGAATCCTAAGACTCAATTGAAATTACATTGCTGGCATACAAATTTCTACATATATGGGAATAAAAGTGTTTTATATATATATATATATATATATATATATATATATATACAAGGTGAAAAAATAAAGGGCTGTTGACTGTTTTGCAATGCCACTATAGTCCAAACATTACTATTTGAAGACCATACTCTACACATTGTTTTTCTTGTTATTTCTTATCTTTTTATTTTTGTTATTCAAAATATTTCAATAAATACACCAAACGTATCTTCAATGTATAATACTTTGCAAAATGTTGGCGTTAAAATTTGTTTTCCTCTTATCCTTTATAATAAAACATAATCACAATAAAAATATATTTCTCATATCACTATAAAAACTGTCTGACGCAGCGTTTCGGTGGTCTTTCAGTTGGTTCACACTCCTTCTTCAGTACAAGTTCATCAATTCATACATAAAATTTCCATACACTTAAACTGAAAAAATACAAGAAAAAATGGTCTTAACGATTTCATAATATTTGAAGCTCAAGATTAAAAAAAATCACATATTTGTTACCCAACATTCATCACTCTTATCACACTGCTACCGTTCTACTTCTTAAAAACAGTCCGCCATCTAATTCTAATATTCACAATGTATCTTGTTGAATCTTTAGAGAGATTTCTTATCTATAACAAGTTAACTCCCATGCCAATCTCCCTGTGTTATGATAATCCCCAGCTTTTGTGTAGAGTTTTTTCAGTTACTACCACCCTTTCATCTCCTGCTTTCATAGGTAGGTAATCCTTACTTTAGGCAATTCTTTTAATAGTCAACTAATTCCTTTCATAAGGTAAATTGTATATTTTACAATGGCTTAATAACTAATTTCAACTTCCTTGTTGGTCTTTGCAATTACCAGTTCCAGTTTATAAATATTTATTGTTCTTCACACTTTATGTGCTTGTATCCTGTCTCACTTGTGTTCATGCATGCAATGCCTTACATTAGGTTTGTGTGCTCTTCCTCCTCTTGTTTTTGATAGCGTAGCACGTTCCTGTCTTGCAAGGATTTCGTTTTTAAATACATCTATGAAGAGGATTACTTAAAGTTTCTCTATTATTCATTTCACTTCGTGTTTGGTGGTTATATTAATCTCCAATCGTACTTTTATATTGTGACTCTCTCACCTTCTGAGTGCAATAGCACCGTTCTCAAATAGCGCGCTCACTCCAGCTATTTTCATTAAAGTGGTGCATCTCTATCTCTTGTGCACTCCACCTCAAGGGCAAAAATCTAGAAGGGGTAAAATTCCCTTTTAGTAATTAAATGTCGACATAATTTTATTGTAAGCCCTCTCCATTTCTGTTTATATTTTTCGGCCCGCTCACCTGTATATCAGCATGTTCCTTCTTGCATTTTATCAGTGACAAACACCGTCCACCATTTTGGAGGTCGTATTTATAGCCACATGTTAACCACGCTTAACCATGTGCTTTCCCTGTCACAGGTGGCAGTCATTTGGAATTGGTTTCTTCTACACCTCTATGTGGGTATTCGGTATACAGATGCCTCAATAGGTCTGGTATCTCGGGCCTAATAAGGGTTCTTTATCTATTTTGCTCTCTATATTAAATAGAGAGCCAAAGATTTTCCTAATGGGCAAAAAGTAGGTTTAATCTTAAGATCTTACTTTTTCACTCCTCTCCATTTTTTTTTCTTTTTCCCTGTTTGTCAGCAATTTTAACATCAGACTCTTTTACCCTATTTTAAGTACACTCCTTTTGTATACTGTTCTTATTATTTTGCCCCCCCCTTACTTTTCTAATAGGAGACCTATTACTTGAGATATTTCTTTAGCATTTCCATACTTCTTTAAAATTGTCAGAGCATATATGTTCTCTTAATTGACCTTACTTATTTGCCATTCTAAAATCTGGCATAATTAGTTCTATTTTTTACATTTTCGTCTTGTCTCCCTTCTAAATCAGTTCTCCACATAGTGAGGTGCTGTTAAATCCTCATTTTACTAAATGTTCCCATTCTTCTCTCTTGTTTAAACCCTCCTTATATGTTCTAAACTTACTCATAGAAAGCGGTTCTCTTCATTTTCTTTTTTTATCAATGTTTCCTCCTAGTCTTGTTCCCTTCACCTTTTGTAATATGCACCACCTTAGATCATTTTCATTATGGTTCTGCTCTAAGTAGTGTTCAACTAGAGGAGCATTCCTCTTTCTAGTTCTTATCGCTGATCTGTGTTTGTTTAATCTTAGCCTAACTTCTCTAGCTGTTTCTCCTATATATCCCTTGTTACATGGACACACTATCAAATATATCACATTTTTAGTTTTACGATTTACCATGTCTATGAGATGATGTCTCATCCCATTTAACTCCACTACATTACCTTTTTTAACAGAATCGCAGTAACTACAGGACCCGCACGGGAAATTTCCTTTCACTTTACCCCCATCTCGAATGTCTCTCTGCTGGGCCTCTTTAGATTCCTTATAGGTATGTACTAAAGAATTTCTTATTGTTCTATTTGTTCTATATGCAAACAGGGGTTTCTCTAGACCTCCTCCATTCCCGTTATTCAAAAGTGTCCAATTTCTATTTAGCATTTTTTTAAATCTTATTACTAATGTTAGAATAGTTTGTAATGCAAACAATTCTGTTTATGTCCTTTACTTTACAACCTCCCTCAAATGAGCTTTCCCTATTGTAGTACTTTGCTCTCTTATATGCTTTATTTATTAATTTCTTTGGGTAACCTCTCTCTAACAATTTTCCTTCCACAGTCCTAGCATGCATTTTGTAATCTTCTCTATGTGTACAATTCCATCTAAGTCTTAAAAATTCACCAAATGGTATATTATCTCTCTGACATCCTGAATGGTTGCTAGTATAATTTAATAGGGTATTGCGATCGGTCGGTTTTGTATATAACTCTACTTGTAGTTTCCTCTCTACAGCTTTGATCTTAATAGCTAGAAAATTACATTCCTTCTGGCTAATCGTCGAAGTAAATTTCAAATTTTAATCTCCACAATTTAGCCAGAGAATAAAGGAATCCAATCCTCTCTATCTCCCTGCCATATGAAAAATATATCATCGATAAACTGTACCCAATTTCTAACACTTTCATAGAATGGGGCCATTTCATTATATATATGTTTTTCTTCAAAGGAACCTCCATATAAACATGCTAGACTTGGAGCACACGTAGCTCCCATGCTGGTCCCTTTTGTTTGGCAGAATATTTCATCATTGAATAAAAAAATATTATTTTTCAAAATAATCTCCACCCATTCTATTATCAAATTTGCGTGGGGAGATAAGTCACCTTCATCACTACACAATATATGCTTCAGCATTTCTACTGTAGCATCATGTGGGATGTTCGAGTATAATGCTTCAAGATCCAGAGTTACAAGCCATTCCCTTTCTGAGTCAAATTTCAATCCTTCTATCTTACTTATCATATCAGTTGTATCCTTGATATATGATGGTTATGGCAAAGCAAATGGTTTCAAAAAGCAATGTACATATTTGCTGAGAGGCTCAGTAAGAGAATTCAGACCTGAAATGATCGGCCTCATAGGTGAATCCTTCATGTTCTTATGGACCTTTAGTAGGCCATATAAAGCTGGAAGCATGGGATGTTCACTATATAAGGACTCATATTCATCCTGACAGATTAATTCATCCTCCTTTGCTGGACATAAACCGTCCTTTATTTTTGATCCTAGAGCTACCCATTCTTCTCTATTTGATTTTCTATAATAGTCTGTCGCCTGCAGTAGGTTATTCATCCTTCTGATGTAATCATTGGTATCCATTATCACTGTACTCCACCTTTGTCTCCTGGTTTAATTGTTAAACTCGCACAATTTTCTAGATCTTTAAGTGTTTCCCTTTGTTTTTTTGTTGGATTGCCCTTATGCCATTTTTTCTTTAATATATCTTCCACACTCTTCTCTATCACCTTCTCAAACACCTCTACTTCTTTCCCTACCATCTGTCTGAAAGGGGTCCATACGGACGGGGCCTCACGCCTTATTTATTTTCTTTCTTAATCATGTCCACACCTTCAAAAACATTTTTTAAATGATTTTTTCTAAACAAGTCCCTCATATCACTTTTTATTACATATTTATCTGGGGCTACAGATGGGGCAAAACCTAAACCCTTTTCTAAAACCTCTCTTTCCTCTGTCTTCAAAAGTCTGGAGGACAAATTGATTACAGATGCACATGTTAGATCTATTCCCACTCCTTCTGACTTCTTGTTCTCATGTGTTGCCTCCTGGGGCCTGAACTTTGATATTGAAATGTTCCTCTCCCCTTGCCTCTGCCTCGATGATTCTGGGTGAACCTCTTCTGTTCTAAAAAAATATTAGAGTTACCTCTGCTCGATCCTGCTAGTCCCTCTCCTTCTTCCCTGTTCATTCTATTATCAGAGGTGTTCTCTTCCTCTGATTCAGTACTTGTATATGATGTGTCTGAAAATGTCACATGTTTTTTAAAACCCCTTGTTTTATTCTGAGACCAACGTCTTTTCCAATTCTCTCTATTTTGGGGCATCTCATTATAATCTTTCTGTAAATATGGGTATACTGACTCCATTTTGTATTTGTTGACATCTTTCCTTAAGTTTATAGTTTTTTATATTTGTCAAGTATTCTCTATATCCTACCAAATCATCTTGTTTTTCCTCAAGTTTCCGTTTCGCTCCAGGAGGTTTATGAAGACTCTATTTTATTGTTTACAGCAACCACCAACCCGTTTCGACTTCTAAGCTATGCAATAGCAAAACATCATAATGAGAATCATACATCTGATTGGAAAAACTTGAAGTTTTTTGAGTTGGCTCAAATGAATAAAAATGAACGTAGAGGAAACAGAACTCTCAAACTACGACAGCAGGAGAGTAAATACATTATCCAATCACGAACTAAGGTCCCATTTCGGTTAAACATGGACGAGGAACTTCATGTGCATATATAAAAGTTAAATCATAAGTGCCAAAAGGATGAGAATATCTGGAATGTTTATATTGAAATAATTATATTCAATTGTAATTTTTCCCCTTTTCTCCTTTTTCTGTCTTTTTTCTTTTTTTCTCTTTCCTGTTTTTCTTTTTCCCCCTTTTTAGTTTTCTTTTCTTCTTATTTTCTTTTTTATCTTTTTTATTTTTTTTAATTTTTTTTCTTTTCCTTCTAACTGTAGATCAAAGCTAATATCTCATAAAAATGAAAATGAGAAAACAAAATATTGCAAACATGTGGGAATTAATGGCTGCAATATAATTATGCACAGCACTTAGCTAATAGAAATTGAAAAATTGAATACTATTAGGATAAAACGTCAGGAAGCATCATTGGTACTCAAGGTATAATTATATATATATATATATATATATATATTGTGTCTTACAGGGAAATGGTATATGTGCACTTTAATATATGATAATAATTGATTAATAATATACTACAGGTGTTAGTTTTATCATTAGTAATTGCCACATAGGATTTTTATTTTATTTTAAATGTTTATTTTTTAGTATGTAAACATAACAACTACAAGATCAAGAATGCCACATAGTGGGCACTATGGCTCGACACTATTTAAGGTAAAAAGGAAAAAAGAACTCACTAGCCGTGAGCAAGACTTGTTAGAAGTCGAAACACGATGGTGGTTGCTGGAAACAATAAAATAGAGTCTTCATAAACCTCCTGGAGTGCAGTGAATATATTCAATTTTGATATATATAAAAACATTGAATCCCATATATGTAGAAAATTACATGCCAGCAACATAATTTCAATTGAGTCTTAGGGATTCAAATTCTCACCTAAAGGGAATTTATGTTCAGAAGCAGACATGACATGTACATTTTGCATTGGATTGTGCATACTGTAAAATAAAGTACCCAGTATCAAAGGATGGATGCTCTACATATTAATGATGGAGAATTCAGCCCCCCAAAGGAAATTCATATTGTGCAATAGGATACTGTTTATAAACAGATGTGCACTTATAGAACTGGGGGTCACATATAATAGCACAGTAAAGAGGCCAAGCATCTAACGTGCACAAATACTTGTATTACAATAATGATGGCATTAACGCATGCAGCAGCCTCCCATCACACAGATTGTTAGTAAACTTCATGTTGTCTCTTGAGTGTTGAGCAGGCAGTAAGCCTGGAGGTATTTATTGGTCATAAATTAGTTTTTCACGATTAATGGCACAATCGTTGTAGAATAAGTTGTAAAGAAATAAAATATTTGTTATAAGTTAAAATGAATTTATTTGCACCAATGGAGTACATGGATGGGTTAAATTATTGTAATTTATGCAAATGCATAGCTCCCTTGTTCTGGAGTAATTACTAGCAGTCTTGACCGAGTACACTGATTTAAAAAATCATGTTGCATGTTTTTTGGAGGACAGTTTAAGTAGTAAAATCGTGATCTTATGAGGTATTTTAATGTATTGCAGCAAACCTATTTGCAAAATATTGCTATTCTATGTTTGTTCAATCTTGGTTCCTCCTTCATAGCTGCAGTGTGCTCATATTTTAAGTCTGTCCTGGCCAGTGTTCTACATTATGTTGGTGCTGAATTGCACGATCTGTAAGCACCATCACAACTAGTGATAAACTGATTTACCCCCTCTTTTATAAATCTCATCTGTCTGGCATTAGTTGCGGCATGAATCAGTCTCTAATCTCCAGACGTGGGAGCCATGGCACTCAGTGGAGTGTGCGACAGGCAGGATATGTGGGGATAAACTTGAACACTCAGAGGGCAGAAGAAAATGTGGAACCAACCTTTTCACACAGTGTTGCTAGCTTTCTATTCATCATTCATCTGTTGAATGAACCCTGACCTCTGAACTGATGATTATAACTGTTTGTTGTCACATGTAAGCGGCTTAGTTGATTGTGCACCATGAAAAAAATTAGGTAGAAAACCCAATAAAAACACTTGATCCCTATTAAGGCAGATGAAGTACTTAGGATCAGCTGTGCGAAAATTCAATTTTGCATTTCTTAAATAGCGACGTCATAGAAATTGCTATTTACGAAATGCAAAATGCTATTTACAAAGATACTGATTTCATAATAGTGATTCCTACAAAGTAGGAATCCCTATTAGGAAATCTGTATTAAGAAATCCCATTGCATTTTAGTCAATGGGCCGGTTTTGCATTTCCTAAATAGCGATGGCTTATAAATGAATCACTATTTAGGAAATGCAAAACCAGGGATAGCAATGGGAAAACCACCCCCCACTTGGTGCACCCGAAAAATAGGGGTGTACCTGTAGAGCACACACATGCCTAGGGAGCATGTGTGTGCCCTATTGCAATAAAAAAAAAGCACCTTGGGGTGTTGTTTTTTTAATTGCACCTGGTTACCACTGATTTCAAGTCGGTGGTAATTGCATTTTCGAAATGCATGGTACATCAGAATAGGAAATGCAAATAGGAAATCCCTTTTTGCATTTCCTATTCAAAATGCCCAAATCGCATTTTGGAAATGCATGGTACATCAGAATAGGAAATGCAAACAGGAAATCCCTTTTTGCATTTCCTATTCTGGGAATCACAAACTGCAATTTCTACAAGGTAGAAATTGCAATTTGTGATTCCTTGAAGGGCTTAGTACATTAGAAAAGCCCAGTTTGTATTTCCTAATGGCCCAAAATACCAATTCCGACCATTAAGAAATTAAAACAGGCTTCATACATCTACCCCTTTGTCACTAAAACAGCAAGATCGTTTTTAACTGAAGATGTCCAAGTGAAGGCAGTGTTTCAGAGTGAAGCAAAGACAGAGAAACCAATGACCCCTTGAAACAGATCGTGAACATATGTTATCCTCCAAAGAACTTTAACGTACACAAACTTTGACTGCCTTTAAGAGTTTTTATTATATATGTCACATCTACACTTATTTTTGGGGACTGGAACTTATTTTTCTGTATCAAATATTTACGGAGAGCAAGAGAGACAAAAACACAGACAACGGAAAGACGGGCAAAAAGAAAGATGGCAAAGTAAAGTGAGAAAGCAGGGACCAGAAAGAAGGTATTTTATGCCTGTCATTGGTGAAATATTAATTTAATTTGTCCCCAATGTAAATGTTTATAAGCTACATACACTAGCTCACACTTTCATTCTCACATACAAGTACTTGAGTGCATGGCCACACTCACCCTTTCCCCAATGCAAACATGCACGTTATTGTATGTGAGACTGCTTGGCAGTGCACTTGGTGTTTAGAGGCACCCATCAATTTCATCATGTGTACAGAGTAGGATCTCCTAGCAGTACTTGATAATCTCTGGGTGGAGACTTATGATGGTGTTAGGGCCCTGGTTTTGTTGGATCTGTCTTTGATTTTTCACACCATTTGCCTTAATGTTATATACTGCTTCTTACAAGAAAGTGGACTCCGGGCCTGGCCTTGAAATAGCTCATCTACGCCACCCTGTGTCTTCACCTTGCTCATTACAGTTGAGGCTGAGGAATGATCCAAATTATCTGCTGTCTCCCACTCTCTTATACCCTCTGCACTGAGACACTGACCAAACATGAAAACTTGAATGGTCTTCTTTTTCCCAAATACTCTTTCATCCTTCAGTCTGGAGACATTTTTCCATCTTTCAATAAGAGGACACCTTTGAACAAAGTGTGGAGGTATGGGAGTGATGGGGTGGCCACGGTGCTTAATTTGCAAACAAAGGATGAGCCAGCACCCTTGTCAGACCACTGTAGCTTGAACCACTTATTGCCCCTGCCAGCACAGCCAGTAGCCAGATGAGTGCATCTGACCTTATTTGGTCTTTTATAATTTATTCATAAAGGAACGCATTAGAGGCTCGATAGACCTTTTGACTGCGCTTAGAGGAATCTCACCATCATTACTGGCAGCTCTCTTCACAACCAAATCTAGTGACCCCAACATATAAAACAATCAATTTGTCAAAATCTTGAGTCAGTAAACATCACGCACCATGACCCATATGGCCATGAATAACCACAACTTTGACTAAAAGTTAGAAAGTTTATTTCCTTATATTACCATCATGTATATTAGTCTCAATGCCAAATGATATGCATGTATGAATAACACTGGCTGACCAAATCTTCAAAAGAATCTCAATTTAACTAAAGCATTTACAATTAAACATTCAAGAGTTAGAGTACAAATCAATAGTAACAATAACTGCGCAATAGAAATGACATATACCTGGTTTCAGCAGGTGAACAAGTTCAATTCTTAGTTAATAACATTTGTCAGTGTTAGGATTTCTCACTCAACCTTGAATTAGAATAACATGTTTGGACTTCATGCAAAAGCAATTTAGCTAAAGTTAATTTGAAAAACATCTAACTATGGGTCTATGCAAATAGTGGTTGGTACCTAGAGATTTAAAGAACAAAAATCTACAACAAACAATAGCATTCTATTATACCTCTCCTCAATGGGATCAGCAACATGCGATTCTCTTCATCAGTTGGACATCCGCCTGGTCAGCTTCGATAACCGGGCAGTGAAAGGGGATGGCTCCAAGCTATCTGAACCATTTAAATTTAGCAAGCTAAGGAATCAGCATTAACACAATTCACTCTATGGGGATGGTTATAAAGGAAAAAGATCAGCAGGAACTGTTCAGCTCCTCAGAATAAAACTGTGCGTGAAGAAGAATGGCATAATAGCACAGAACTCTCTCTGCAGTCAGGCTAAATTAGAATTTACTAAATAATCTTCCCACATCATCATTGGTCGGGATATTGTATGTTTACAGTTGATACAATGGAAACTAAAACCCAAATCTAAGATATAACTAAACTGATGATTGGCTCTTCTTCTCCTGTTCCTACCGTCAGGCCACTCAGGTATCTCTTTCGTTACAATCCACACTAAAGTCAGTGCATCCATTGTTGATTCCTGGGAACATTTCAGTTTCATGCATCAAGTTAAGTTAGTATCTTTTCTACTACAACATGGTACTACAAGCAGTTCTCATGAGAAAGGTAAAAACATCTGCAAATCGTTTGGTCAGCACAGCGGGAACAATGAAGCATTAATGTTCTAGTCTGGTAGTACTTTTCCCATCATATATTAAACACAGCAGCTTGACATGAAGTTTTACAAACTAGGCCCAGACCTCGCCAGTTTGCGGCTTAAGATTAATAAATCAGATACATAACATGAAACCATTAATATGACATACTAATACATTTGTCTCTACACGTGCGCAATATCTAATAATAACATGCATTCACTAAAAACATTTACATCGTTGATGGTGGCCACTCAAATGGGCACATTTTCCAAGTCAGACATTCTTTTTCTACATTAGCCTAATTCTATGCAAGTTCTTAACCATTAATAAATGCAAATCATGAGTAATTAATTCAGTTTTCACAGTACCACCACAGCTAGTAACCCTTGCATTCTTATAAGTGTGGAAATTCAGATGGGTGACCACTAGCTATATCTTAACTCAAGCAAGACCAAGATTCTTATAATGAGTAGAGGTCCTGCCTGCTCTTTGGAAATGGAAGTGAATAGTTGAAGGCTGTGCACTGTTCTGGTGCAGGAAATACTAAACCACAGCTTCAAACTAGAAAGTGATCTTACCTTATCTTCATAGGTCTCAGATGTTGAATCCTCTTGTTCTCTTCCAATGGATTTAATGTGTGAATAGTAAATATCTTGGTGTATCTGCCATCATCCTCCTCCTTGACTGTGGCAATGCCTTGTATTCAGTGCTGCGTAAGTTCTTGCTGCTGGCCAGTGCTATTAAATCTATCAACTCAGAATCACATCTCTACAAATTCCATTAGCTGATAAAGTTGTGGCAACACCCCTAGCTTTTTGGTCAGTCAGATAAAGGATTTTTTGCTTGAGGTGTATCACCGGTCGAATTGATTATG
Organism: Pleurodeles waltl; assembly: GCF_031143425.1. Taxonomy (NCBI): domain Eukaryota; kingdom Metazoa; phylum Chordata; class Amphibia; order Caudata; family Salamandridae; genus Pleurodeles; species Pleurodeles waltl. The sequence continues at coordinate 292,069,451 of NC_090438.1, forward strand.
CAGCTTCTCCCACTACGTTCTTCTCTGCAGCAGCAAATCATGTTCAGCAGTCCTTTGGCTAAGGGGCATCTGAGCCCCTGGAACTGTCTTTGGCTACAGCCCTCTGCCTCGTCCCACTGAAGATTTTCAACTTCCAAAAAATAGACTTTGGGCCTCATTATGAGGCTGGCAATCTTGGGACTGCAAGCCTTGTGGTGGCAGTTAGACCGCTGCAATCCTGGTGGTCAGACCACCAGGGGACCGCTATCTCCACCAGGAACATGGTTCCCGAAGGGGTAACGGCGGTCAGATTCATGGTCAGCCACGGCAGTGCTGAGTTAAGCACTGCTATGCTGATTTTGAGTCCCCTTTCCACCAGCCTTTACATGACGGTTTAACCACCATGAAAAGGCTGGCAGAAAGGAAGTGCTGAGGGCCACAGTGGTGCCCGTGCATTGTCCATGATCAAGTTGTGGGCAGTGCAGGGATCCCCCCTGCCCAGCAAAGCAGACAGTGCGCGTTCCGAGGGTGCTGTTGTGCTATGGAATTGGCCTTGGCTCCCTTAAGAGACCCGATACTAATACCCTAGCACTATCATAATATGATGTTCCTGCAGGTCAGCCCGGTGGGAACATTATAATATGACAGGGGATGAGGCTACTGGGTTGACGGCGGTCTCATCCCCTCGTCTAACTGCCAATCTCGTAATCAGGCCCTATGTCTGTATGTAGAAATCTTCACCGTGACTTTGACCGAAGGCTCTCTGATGATGACGCCCCCTTTTCAGACAATACCTGCAGTCTTGTGCTGCTGAACTTTACCTTCTTAGAACATTTTCTCAAAAATTCTCACCAGTCTGACCATAAGCGCTCACCGGGCACAATCCACTTCTTGTATCAGAACTACACTCCATCACGGTTGACCATATTTTTGGACTTTGACCCAGTATTGCGCGACTAGATGTCCGTGGCTGGTGCTTTGATCTTTCAGGCACTAGTTTTACTAAAAACTTAAAATGGAGATTTCCCTGTTTACCATTGTTTTTATTGACTCACATCTCTGCTTCTTGTGCTTGCTCTTCAAGAAACTAGGACCATATAATTACCATGAGGGGGGATTTTTTTTTTTAAGTGTTCTTTTAGTTATTGATCCAAATTGGATCTATGACTAAAAATGTAAAACGTCCTGTGTCATTTTTTAGGCATGCGCAAGCATGGTGTGCATGCCTACAAAATGATGTGTGCAGCCGCCTCAACTGCTTTTTGTTATAACTTAATCTGTGCGGCATCGCATCAGAGATGCTGTACAGTGCTGCTAGAAACCATTGGCAAAGCTAATAGGTCACAAATGCGAGACCTGATGACTTTGCCATCACTTGTTGAAATTGCAGGCGTGCCTTGGTGTAGTTGAGCTAGGTCTATATTTCCCTTCTCTGGTTATTACTTGAAAAATGGGCAGTGCAGCACATTACGATGTATGTTATTGGTATAACAACCCAGGCAAGTGTGGCCAAAGTAGACATCTAAAATACATTCATTATTACAGTCTGTTCAGTGTCAGTGGTTTCTGTTTTCAGGCTGTTTTGAAATGCGTGTTTTATGCACTTTTTTGTTTTAGTAATTTGGTAACGTGCATAGTTGCTTTATGCTGCTCTCTGTCTCTTCTGGTGAGTCTCCTAGAATGAGGTAGTGTTTATTTTTTCTATAAATGTACGGAGTTAGACGTGCAAAGTGTATTTGTAGCCTGGGCAGGAACTGCAAAAATGTATGTGTTTCTACTTCTCCCAATACCCACTTGTTAGACTTTTCATCCTTGGCGTGGTCTCCCTTAACTTTTTGCCTCTGTTCCCCAGGTTGTTGATGTGTGCTGGACTCTGATTTTGCTGTTTTTGTTACTCTGGGCACTTTACCACTGCTAACCAGTGCTAAAGTGCAAGTGCTCCTGTTTAAATTGTATGTAAGTGGTTCATCCATGATTGGCATATTTGAATTACTAGTAAGTCCCTAGTAATGTGCACTAGAGGTGCCAGGGCCTGTAAATCAAATGCTACTAGTGGGCCTGCAGCACTGGTTGTGCCACCCACATAAGTAGCTCTGTAATCATGTCTCAGACCTGCCCCTGCAGTGTCTGTATGTGTATTTTTACACTGTAAATTCGACTTGGCAAGTGTACCCACTTGCCAGGCCTAAACCTTCCCTTTCCTTACATGTAAGGCACCCCTAAGGTAGGCCCTAGGTAGCCCCAAGGGCAGGGTGCAGTGTATGGATCAGGTAGGACATATAGTAATGTGGTTTATATGTCCTGACAGTGAAATACTGCCAATTTCGTTTTCACTGTTGCAAGGTCTGTCTCTCTCTCATAGGATAATATGGGGGCTACCTTTAAATATGATTAAAGTGTAGATTCCCCTAGAGAGTAGATGGACATGTGGAGTTTGGGATCCCTGAACTCACAATTTAAAAATACATCTTTTAGTAAAGTTGATTTTAAGATTGTGCGTTTGGAAATGCCACTTTTAGAAAGTGAGCATTTTCTTGCTTAAACCATTCGGTGACTCTGCCTGGTTTGTGGATTCCCTGTCTGGGTCAGTTTGACAGTTGGGTTGTTTTTCACCTCACACCAGACAGTGACACAAAGGGAGCTGGGGTGTGATCTGCATTTCCTGATTAGCCATCTCTGCTAGGAGGGAGGGGTGGAGTGGTCACTCTCATCTGAAAGGACTGTGCCTGCCTCTGACAATGCTGTCTCCAGCCCCCTGGTGTGTGTCTGAGGCCTTGCCTGGGCAAGGCAGGATTTCACAAGAAGGTGTGAGTCCCCTTTGAAGGAAGGTGACTTCAAAGACTAAAATGGGTATAAGAAGGGCACCCAAACTTCCAAACTTTAGAAACACTTCTGGAATCAAGAGGAACCTCTGCCTGGAGAAGAGCTGTTAGCTGAGGAGGAAGGGCTGCCCTGCCTGTGACTGTGCTTTGTGGAGCTTTCCTGCAGTGCTGCTTCTGCCAGAGTAAGAGGGCAAAGACTGGACTTTGTGTGCCTTCCATCTTGAAGAAGAAATCTCCAAGGGCTTGATGTAGAGCTTGCCTCCTGTTATTGAAGTCTCAGGGATAGCAAAGACTTCTTCCTGCCAGCACCTGGAGTCTCTGGAGAGACCCCTACTCTGCTCTGTGGTGCCCTTCCAGTTCCTGGGACCCTGAAAGGAGAGGCTGGCAGCCTAAGGACAAAAATACACGCACCGAGCGCCGTGCGGAGAACAGATCGACGCGAATCCGATCGCGGCTGAGAAAACGACGCGACGCCGGCTCCGCAGCTGAGAAACGACGCCGCAGGAAACGCGACCGGAGAATCGACGCCCGGAGCAGGAGAAATGACGCGCAGCATCGCTGACGAAGGCTGAGAGATCGCAACCTGCGCCGCGGGACTTTCGGACCGTCGCGTGGCTGGCTGTTTCGACACGCATCGCCGTGCCGAGTTGTTTTCGACGCATATAACCGTGCAGGGTTATTTTCGACGCACACCGCCCGTGGGGGGTTATTTTTGCCGCAAACCAGGTACATTTTCACGCTAGCAGCGCTAGTGTGGTGTTACAACTACCTAAAGACTCTTTTTATTTTTAAACCTTTAAAAAATCATAACTTGACTTGTGTATGTTGGATTTTTGTCGTTTTGGTCTTGTTTTGTCTAGATAAATATTTCCTATTTTTCTAAACTGGTGTTGTGTCATTTTGTAGTGTTTTCATTAAGTTACTGTGTGTGTTGGTACAAATACTTTACGCCCAGCACTCTGAGGTTAAGCCTACTGCTCTGCCAAGCTACCAAGGGGGTAAGCAGGGGTTAGCTGAGGGTGATTCTCTTTTATCCTAACTAGAGTGAGGGTCCTTGCTTGAACAGGGGGTAACCTGACTGTCAACCAAAGACCCCATTTCTAACATTGGTGACCAGCGGTCGGGATTTGGACTTGTGTTTGTACTTGACATACAGTAATTAAGTGTACACTACTGTTTTGATCTCAGACCACTACGTGACCACATACTACTAGTCTTGTGATTGTTGGTTTTTTACTTGGACTGTTTTTCTCTGCATTCAGTTTCTTTTTTTTTCCTTCGCTGATCCCGTGATTGACTTTTCTGGAACTTCATTTGAGAACTTGCTTTTCTGTTTTTGGAACTGTGCATATTTTTTTAACCTCTCATCATGTCTCAGTCTGGAGATGTCCTAGCTGAAGCTGCTTTTGACTTGGAGAAATTGGAGAGCTACAAAGTGGCTCAGTTGAAGCAGTTTTGTAGTAATGTTGGCTGTCCCATTCAGAGCTCATCCAAGAAGGATGAACTGCAAAAGGCGCTGAGGGCCTGGGTGACAGCCAAAGCAGCTGAGGGGCACACAGATGAGGAGCCAGAGGGGGAAGAGGAGTTGCAAGTCACTCACACTGATGTAGTGGGTGGGCCTGCTATGTCTCAGGGGAGAATCTCCAGGGCAGGTAGCAGTGTGTCCTCCAAGAGTCTGACACCTGGAGAGTTACAGGACAGACAGGCAGAGAGGGAGTACCAATTGGAGCTGAAAAAGCTCAGTCTAGAGGTGGAACAGAGGAAGCTGGCCCTTGAGGAAAGGAAGATAAACATGGCTCATGAGCTCAGTTTAAAAGAGATTGATCAGAGGAGTCAGTCCAGTAGGGATGGTGGCAGCAATTCTACAGTGCAGCCTGAGAGAAGGGTACACATCCCAAAAGACCTTGTGAGGGATTATAAGAGGGAGGATAATATCTACTTGTGGTTCAAGGGTTATGAGTCAGCTCTCCACATGAACCTGGTTCCTGAAGCTCATTGGGGGGCAGCCCTGTGGAAGCATTTTGAGGCAGAGGGGAGGGACACACTGACGGCCTTAGGGGATGCTCAGAGTCTCACCTACCCTGCCATGAAGGAGGCCTTACTTACCAGGTATGGTCTCACCCCTGAGCAGTACAAGGAGAAGTTTAGATCCTACAAGAGAAAGGAATCCCAAACATGGTTGGAATGTGTTGATTCTTGTTGCAGGTCACTGGATGGTTGGGTGAAGGGCAGTAAGGTAAACACGTATGAGGGGCTTTACAATTTAATTGCTTGGGAGCACTTGTACAGTTTATGTTTTCCAGAGCTGCGCCAGCACCTCATTGACAGCAAGCTGACTGACCCCAGGAAGCTTGCCCAGGAAGCAGACCGCTGGGAGAGCACCAGGGTCCAGAAGAGGTATGGGGGAGACCACGCCAAGGGTGGGCAGGGTCCCTCTCAGAAGAAAGGGGGGGGGTAAGGGCAAACAGGATGAGTTCTCTAAAGGGCCCCAAACTGATTCCCAGGGTAAGGATTCCCAACCCCCCAGTGAAAAGAAGCCATGGTTCTCCAAAGGGAAGCCAATGGCAGGTGGTCCCCTACGTAAGTGCTATTCATGTGACCAGGTGGGTCATGTGAGGGGGGACCCCAAATGCCCCAAAAGTACACCGGCACCCACTGGTGCACCGTCCCAGGGTTTGGCCAGTGTAGCGCTTGGGGAGGAGTTGGTTTCAGGTGGGTGGGAACCAGCAGAAATGACCCTTGTCTCACTAGGGGACAGTGAGATGGTCCAGAGAAACCTAGTGCCTGATAACACTAAGAAGTACAGGCAATGGGTGACCATCAATGGACAGAGGGTGGAGGCTCTAAGAGACACAGGAGCCAGTGTGACTACAGTGAGGAGTCACCTGGTGTCTGAAGAGCAGATTGATCCCCGGGTACTTCACCAAGTAGTTGCAGTAGACAATTCTGAGCGCCTCTGCAGAGTGGCGCAGGTTCCCTTTGAATGGGGGGGGGTCTCAGGTTCCTGGAAAGTAGCTGTGAGTCCAACCATGCCTGTTGATTGTTTGCTAGGCAACGACCTGGAAGATTCCCCTTGGAAGGAGGTGGAACACAGGTCTCACTTGGAGATGTTGGGTCTGCCTGGGTGGGTATGCGTATCCACCCGGTCTATGGCAGCCAATCAGGGTAGTCAAGAGCCCCTGGAGCCTGAAACAGTGGCCCAGGGGACCGCCAAGAAGAGGAAAGGCAGGAGGCGCGGGAAACCCGCCCCAGAAGTTCCCACGGTCCGGGAGGAGGCAGAGCCTGAGGGTGATGCCCCGGAACCTACAGGGGAACAGGTGGCTGAACTGGGGGAGGTCCCTGAGCTGTCGCAGTGGCAGCAGGAAGGGGGACCCACCAGGGAAGTATTCTGCACAGCGCAGAAGGAGTGCCCTACTCTTGAGGGACTGCGGCAGCAGGCTGCAGCCCAGGCGGCTGGCAAGGCGCCAGGTACTCACCTGATTTATTGGGAGGATGGCCTCCTGTATAGTGAGCCTAAGGTTCCTGAGCCGGGGTCAGCTCGTATGCTGGTGGTACCCCAGGACTTCAGGACCTTCCTACTGGGTTTGGCTCATGATGTGCCTTTGGCAGGACATCTAGGGCAGGACAAGACCTATAAGAGGCTTGTCTCCCACTTTTACTGGCCCTTGATGAACAAGCAGTCAGCTGCTTATTGTAGATCTTGTCAGACTTGTCAGGCAAGTGGCAAGAGTGGGGGGAAATGCAAAGCTCCCCTCCAACCTTTACCGGTAGTCAGTACTCCCTTTGAAAGGGTAGGAATTGACATTGTGGGGCCTCTGGATCCCAAGACAGCCATGGGCAACAGGTTCATCCTGGTCTTGGTGGACCATGCCACACGGTACCCAGAAGCTATTCCTCTAAGGACGGTCACCGCCCCCGTGGTGGGACGTGCCTTGATGGGGGTTTTTACCCGCATGGGGTTCCCCAAGGAGGTAGTATCTGATAGGGGTACCAACTTCATATCCACTTATATGAAGTCTCTGTGGAAGGTGTGTGGGGTAACCTACAAGTTCACCACCCCTTACCACCCCCAAAGTAATGGTCTGGTTGAGAGATTCAACCGCACCTTGAAAGGCATGATTCAGGGCCTGTCAGAGCCCTTGAGGCGTAAGTGGGACGTCCTCTTGCCATGCCTTCTGTTCGCTTACAGGGAGGTGCCTCAAAAGGGACTTGGCTTTAGCCCCTTTGAGCTCATCTATGGCCACCCTGTGAGGGGACCGCTCAGTCTGGTGAAGGAGGCTTTGGAGAAAGCTCCTAGTAAACCACCCCAGGATGTATTTAGCTACATGCTGGCACTAAGAAACCAGACTGCCCGCTTCAGGAGTCTCGCTCAGGAGAACCTGGAAGCAAGCCAGGAGGATATGAAATGGTGGTACGACCAGAATGCCACTCTGGTTGAGTTTCAGCCTGGACAAAAAGTGTGGGTCATGGCACCAGTGGAGCCTAGGGCTCTCCAAGATAAGTGGACTGGGCCTTTTGAGGTGGTGGAAAGAAAGAGCGAGGTCACCTATCTGGTAGACTTGCAATCCCCCAGGAACCCCTTGAGGGTCCTACATGTCAACCGCCTCAAACCACACTTTGAGCGAACTGAGCTATCCATGCTCCTAGCGACAGATGACGGGGTGGAGGAAGAGAGTGAACCTCTTCCTGACCTCCTGTCTGCAGGAGAGAAAGATGGGTCTGTGGAGGGAGTGATCCTCTCCCCCTCCCTGACTGAGGAACAGCAGAGGGACTGTCGCCACGTGCTGGGACAGTTCGCCTCGCTGTTTTCCCTGGTCCCAGGAGTCACACACCTGTGCACACATGATGTGGACACTGGGGACAGTACACCTGTTAAACATAAGGTTTACAGGGTGACTGACAGGGTGAGGGCTTGCATTAAGGAGGAAGTCTCCAAAATGTTAGCCCTCAGGGTTATTGAGCACTCCAGCAGTCCTTGGGCCAGCCCAGTGGTCTTGGTTCCAAAGGCTGCTGCTCCTGGTGCCACTCCAGAACTTAGGTTCTGTGTGGACTACCGGGGTCTCAATGCGGTCAGCAAGACTGACGCACACCCCATCCCCCGAGCTGATGAGCTCATTGATCGGTTAGGAGCTGCCAAGTACCTCAGTACGTTCGATTTAACATCTGGGTACTGGCAGATTGCCTTAACTGAAGGGGCAAAGGAGAGGTCAGCATTCTCTACCCCCGATGGGCACTTCCACTTCAATGTGATGCCCTTTGGGATGAAGAATGCCCCTGCCACCTTTCAGAGGTTGGTCAACCAGGTGTTGGCAGGACTGGATGAGTTCAGTGCCGCCTACCTGGATGACATTGCTGTGTTTAGTTCCACATGGGAGGAACACCTGCAACACCTCTGGAGAGTGTTAGAGGCCCTGCAGAAGGCAGGCCTCACTATTAAGGCGAGCAAGTGCCAAATAGGGCAGGGTTCTGTTGTGTACTTAGGACACCAGGTGGGGAGTGGCCAGGTGGCACCCCTACAGCCTAAGATTGACACGATTCTGGCTTGGGAGCCTCCCAAGACCCAGACTGAAGTGAGAGCCTTTTTAGGTCTCACAGGATACTATCGGAGGTTCGTTAAGGGATATGGTACCATTGTTACCCCCTTAACTGAGTTGACTTCTAAGAAACAACCCAAGAAAGTGATCTGGACAGAGGCTTGCCAGAACGCTTTTGATGCCCTGAAGGCTGCCATGTGCACAGCACCTGTGCTGAAGGCACCTGACTACTCCACGGAGTTTGTTGTACAGACAGACGCCTCAGAGCATGGTATTGGAGCAGTACTCTCACAGCTGAATGAAGAGGGCCTAGATCAACCCGTAGCCTTCATTAGCAGGAGGTTACTACCCAGGGAACGTAGGTGGAGTGCCATAGAACGTGAAGCGTTTGCTGTGGTCTGGGCACTGAAGAAGCTAAGACCCTACTTGTTTGGGACTCACTTCCGAGTTCAGACCGACCACAGACCCCTCAGATGGTTAATGCAGATGAGGGGTGAGAACCCAAAACTGTTGAGGTGGTCCATTTCCCTACAGGGGATGGACTTTACGGTGGAACATCGACCCGGTACAGAGCACGCCAATGCTGATGGTCTGTCCAGGTTCTTCCGCCTTAGTGATGAGAACTCCCATGAGGTTGGGTAGTTGCTCCCCACTTTTAGCTGGGGGGGACACGTGTTAGACTTTTCATCCTTGGCGTGGTCTCCCTTAACTTTTTGCCTCTGTTCCCCAGGTTGTTGATGTGTGCTGGACTCTGATTTTGCTGTTTTTGTTACTCTGGGCACTTTACCACTGCTAACCAGTGCTAAAGTGCAAGTGCTCCTGTTTAAATTGTATGTAAGTGGTTCATCCATGATTGGCATATTTGAATTACTAGTAAGTCCCTAGTAATGTGCACTAGAGGTGCCAGGGCCTGTAAATCAAATGCTACTAGTGGGCCTGCAGCACTGGTTGTGCCACCCACATAAGTAGCTCTGTAATCATGTCTCAGACCTGCCCCTGCAGTGTCTGTATGTGTATTTTTACACTGTAAATTCGACTTGGCAAGTGTACCCACTTGCCAGGCCTAAACCTTCCCTTTCCTTACATGTAAGGCACCCCTAAGGTAGGCCCTAGGTAGCCCCAAGGGCAGGGTGCAGTGTATGGATCAGGTAGGACATATAGTAATGTGGTTTATATGTCCTGACAGTGAAATACTGCCAATTTCGTTTTCACTGTTGCAAGGTCTGTCTCTCTCTCATAGGATAATATGGGGGCTACCTTTAAATATGATTAAAGTGTAGATTCCCCTAGAGAGTAGATGGACATGTGGAGTTTGGGATCCCTGAACTCACAATTTAAAAATACATCTTTTAGTAAAGTTGATTTTAAGATTGTGCGTTTGGAAATGCCACTTTTAGAAAGTGAGCATTTTCTTGCTTAAACCATTCGGTGACTCTGCCTGGTTTGTGGATTCCCTGTCTGGGTCAGTTTGACAGTTGGGTTGTTTTTCACCTCACACCAGACAGTGACACAAAGGGAGCTGGGGTGTGATCTGCATTTCCTGATTAGCCATCTCTGCTAGGAGGGAGGGGTGGAGTGGTCACTCTCATCTGAAAGGACTGTGCCTGCCTCTGACAATGCTGTCTCCAGCCCCCTGGTGTGTGTCTGAGGCCTTGCCTGGGCAAGGCAGGATTTCACAAGAAGGTGTGAGTCCCCTTTGAAGGAAGGTGACTTCAAAGACTAAAATGGGTATAAGAAGGGCACCCAAACTTCCAAACTTTAGAAACACTTCTGGAATCAAGAGGAACCTCTGCCTGGAGAAGAGCTGTTAGCTGAGGAGGAAGGGCTGCCCTGCCTGTGACTGTGCTTTGTGGAGCTTTCCTGCAGTGCTGCTTCTGCCAGAGTAAGAGGGCAAAGACTGGACTTTGTGTGCCTTCCATCTTGAAGAAGAAATCTCCAAGGGCTTGATGTAGAGCTTGCCTCCTGTTATTGAAGTCTCAGGGATAGCAAAGACTTCTTCCTGCCAGCACCTGGAGTCTCTGGAGAGACCCCTACTCTGCTCTGTGGTGCCCTTCCAGTTCCTGGGACCCTGAAAGGAGAGGCTGGCAGCCTAAGGACAAAAATACACGCACCGAGCGCCGTGCGGAGAAAAGATCGACGCGAATCCGATCGCGGCTGAGAAAACGACGCGACGCCGGCTCCGCAGCTGAGAAACGACGCCGCAGGAAACGCGACCGGAGAATCGACGCCCGGAGCAGGAGAAACGACGCGCAGCATCGCTGACGAAGGCTGAGAGATCGCAACCTGCGCCGCGGGACTTTCGGACCGTCGCGTGGCTGGCTGTTTCGACGCGCATCGCCGTGCCGAGTTGTTTTCGACGCATATAACCGTGCAGGGTTATTTTCGACGCACACCGCCCGTGGGGGGTTATTTTTGCCGCAAACCAGGTACATTTTCACGCTAGCAGCGCTAGTGTGGTGTTACAACTACCTAAAGACTCTTTTTATTTTTAAACCTTTAAAAAATCATAACTTGACTTGTGTATGTTGGATTTTTGTCGTTTTGGTCTTGTTTTGTCTAGATAAATATTTCCTATTTTTCTAAACTGGTGTTGTGTCATTTTGTAGTGTTTTCATTAAGTTACTGTGTGTGTTGGTACAAATACTTTACGCCCAGCACTCTGAGGTTAAGCCTACTGCTCTGCCAAGCTACCAAGGGGGTAAGCAGGGGTTAGCTGAGGGTGATTCTCTTTTATCCTAACTAGAGTGAGGGTCCTTGCTTGAACAGGGGGTAACCTGACTGTCAACCAAAGACCCCATTTCTAACACCACTGTTGGCAGGTTCTGCCTCCAGTTTGTGGTTTAGTCAGTTGTCCAGATTCTGTTTCTAGTCTGTGCAGGTGTGCTCTTTCTTGGAGGATGTTTGCGGTGTGTCATCCCACCTAATAAATGTATTGTGGTTTTGGTCGATAGGCCCAGGAACTCCCAGTTAGATGCGTCGGTCTGTGTTAGATTTTCATTGCGGTCAATAGCACAGGTATATGTCCATGTAAAAAGTGCATGCCCACACCAACACCTTCTCCCCATCACAAACTGCGGGGTACCAGCGAATAAAGATACTGAGCAGCCTACACTGAAACTAGGCGGCTGTTAAAGGCAAAGAGACAAAGAAGCCTTTCACATTTTAACCTTCTCGTTTCTCCCCTAACAGTATGGTTCAGTTTATTGTTTAGCTAAGAGGCTCATAGACTATGTCAAAGACATCTTGTAGATTGAAAAGGAGAGAGCAGTTTTAACTCCTCTAGTTTGACTTCTGTTCTGTTCTTTGAAAGTGTGGTGTATTGTACAAGCAGAAGAAAAATGGAAACTATCAATTTTTATATACTTTGTTTTGTTTGCACTTGGAATGCGAATCATTTACATATTCTTTCCCATTTAATGGCTGTTTGGAAGACGGTTTTAGCTTTCAGATCAATGTTGTATCTATTTGTCTCTCTTCCTTTTTCAGCAAAAGTGAGTGGAGCCGTGGACCTGGTTGCATGTTAGCAGTCTATAAGCTCCTACTTCTCACAATAATATCCTCCTGTTGACCCCTCCTCTCCTCTTCTAATCATATTCAGGTATCTGTAATCCAGTTTTATATTGACTTCACATGCAGACTACTGTTCACAGTACAGCGCCTAAGGTTTCAGATGCTCATTATTCCTAGTGTTCTCCACTGCTTTTTTTGAGTTGAGTTCCTGCTGTATCAAATACTTAATATGAATAAAAAACAATCTTTGGGACAGATTTTGTTGCAAAGGTGACAGAGTTCCCTTCCCGCCAAGATAATGGCCCCCTCTCCTAATTTAAATATTGTTAGACAACAACAAAGACTACACCTTACTCCATTAGGCTGTCAGAGTTTTGACTATCTGCCGCCTAATTTAGATGAGCGTACATACAACTGTTTTTCAATGCCTGTCACCGCCAGCAAAAACCAAGACACTCCCATGGTAAGGGTGGCATTTTCTTATTTATTATCAAAAAGAAAATCCTGTTTGTAACATTGACATACGGCTCCATCATGTTTGACAGAGCTGTCCGGCAAAGTTACATGGCATTGGCAGGAACTGCCTTGACAGTGGTTCTTGGAATTGGGTGAAATGCACCATGGGCCGGTGGCCATTTTAAAATTAGGTCGGCGGCACCTCCGTCGCGACAACTGAGCTATGTTTTCATCCTGAGGGATAATAGGCCATCTGCCAAAAAATGAATAGGGACCTTTGGGTCTTTTGCCATGTATACACACACACACAGCTAAACTAAGCTAAAATAAGCTAAGCTAAACTAAGCTAATTGGCATTTAAACCTGTGTCCTGCAGATTACACTTAGATTACTGCACCTAACCTTCTCTTTAACTGTCTCATTGGGATGGGAGCTTCTAACATGCTAGCTTCTGTGACAAAGATTCCATGGCACTCATGCTCAGTTTATCCTACTCATTGCCAGCTTTTCTTAAGCTCTTTATGAAATTGTTGGGAATCAATGCTTGGATAGATTTGAAGGGCTTTAACAATATTTACTTTTCAGAATACCCGCACGCCTAACTGTTTCTGTTCTACGCTTTGAATCATTGACTGATGATGATTGGGGAACTACTCCACTCAACCTCACCACCAAGGCTAAGATACATCCTCGAGTATGTGTCACTCAGTCTGTATTTGGTGAGGATTTGTTTATGGTTTGAGTTTTTCACTGTGCATAGAGATTCTGAACTGTTGCATGAACGATGACATATTGTGCAATACGAACATTATATGCTGAAACATATGTTGGTTATGCAGTTTAGGAAGGCCCTGGTCGCCCAAGGCCCGTGTCCAGAGCCACTCCTGTCGCTGCTGAGAACCCCACGTGAACTTATGCAAAAAATCAGCCTCCCGAGTTTAAGCTGCCCCATGAGATCTGGGTCACTCTGTGACTCTACCATGAGCCGTGTTCTGCTTGCGTGAAAATCCATGCAAGACCTTTACCAGTGGTTTGGTAGCTCCTGCTCACCAGATAAACCTAAGACTCTAGCGCCAGGGCTTCAGACACACAGCTAACAAAACCTTCCAACATGTTTACACAAATGCTTGCAGGATCTAATGGGAAATAGGACTCTTAATCTAAGTCTGATGAAACGAGGAACTTTCTTAACCTTTAATTACCTTCTTAAGGAGTATAAATAACAAACTTCGTAATCAAACAAATAACAGGCCAGCAATTATCTTTTACTGTTTATGAACCCTATTTTGCACTGCTTCCAGATCTAGATGCATTGTGTTTTCATTTAAGATATAGAAGAGCTTTTGAAGGGGTATTACAACCTTCACAAACAATTCTTCCAAATGTCATTTTAATGTGCTTTAGAAAGAACGAGATTAGAGGAAACATCTGCTTTCATTTGCTGGTTTTGTTTCCTCAGTGGAAAACTCAGTGGGGAGCCTGTAGTTCGTTTGGAACTATGATATTGCTTTATTTTGTTGTAAAAAGGAGCAACTTGAAATTAAGCTCTAGTTTGAACTTTTTTTGAGAAGGGGAATGATAATACAGTTTGTGTACACGTGACCTATTTTGCCTACTTCAATAAGAAGGTCATTAAAAGACACGTTTTCCATTTTATTATGTATAATCTAGTCTTCGTTTAGGATAGATTGCCTTTCCATCTTTATAGTATCCTTACACAAAGGGTCTTTGTTAATATTGCCCAAATATGAACAACGCGCTTAATATGTGCCATAACTATTGGGAGTGGCATAAGGTGTTTAAGGCAGGGTGAGCCCCATGACATCACACTCGCTGACAAAGGAGTAGTGTGTGTTACGGCGGGGAACCAAAAGTAAAATGAATTCTCAGATTCTGCTACGCCATTGAGCAAGATCTACCCAATGAAGGATTCTGAAATTCACCTCAAAAAGCATTTCAGGGAAACATAAAGCACCACGGTGCATTTCACAGTAAATCGCAGAAAACTGAAGTTTTAAACTTTTGGGGAGAAAGGCTTTATTCATGATAAGGGACTGAGCTGCAAGACATCCCTCACAGAAAATTGCATTTAGTATATGAATAGCAGCATCAAAGCAACATTATTGGTAAGAAGTAAATAAGTACACATTTTCAAAGCATTGTATTAAAAAATAATATTGATTAAAACAACACCGAAGCTACTGAAATAAAATGTAGTGATTTGGAATTGTAATATCTTAGAAAATGGCCTGTAGGAAACAAGAGGGTCTAAATTCCATTGTAAGTCAAAGGGCGATATTGATTGTTGCCTAGGCACCCATTGGAGCTGAGCAGCAGTGGACTGATGTAAGATGAAGGCTGTGGTTCGCTCTGACCACCTATTAAAAATGAAGAGGACTAGGGCACCCTTTGCAGCCATTTGGAGATGGAGTGAGTTTGGAAATGGATTTGCAGAATGTCCTGGCTAAAAGTTTTTCCTTTGCAGTGTGCAAGGCTGGAGGATGCAGAAGAGCAATGTTCCCCAGAGACTGATACTGGTCCTTGTGGTTGTTCAAAATCCATGCTCAAAATCCTTAAGCAGAACAAATCAAGAAAATATAGGGCCAGGTGTACAAAGCCATTTTGCATTTCTTAATGGTCTTAATCACTATTTCGGGCCAATAAGAAATGCAAATTAAACTTTTCTAAAGTACAAAGGGCCAGATGTAGCAAAGGTTTTTACCCATTCTGTGTCTATGGGAAAAAGTGTTCGTACATATGGCCAAAAGTTCCTTAAGGAATTGCAAATTGCAATTCCCATAATAGGAAATCACAAATATGCATTTCCTATTTGTGATTCCTATTCTGATATACCATGCATTTCCTAAATGCAACTTGGGCACTTAGGAGATGTAATTATCATTTACTTCAAGTCAATTGTAACAAGGTGCAATAAAAAATAAAAAATAAACCAGAGTGTTTTTTTAAAATTGCAATAGAGCACACACATGCCCTTTAGGCATATGTGGCCTATATAGGTGCACTCCTATTTTTGGGGTGCACCAACGGGGGCCTTTTTCCCATTGCCATCCCTGGTTTTGCATTTCCTAAATAACAAATTTAATAAGAAATCACTATTTAGGAAATGCAAAACTGGCCCATTGACTCAAACGCAATGGGATTTCTTATTACTGATTCCCTAATAGTGATTCCTACTTTGTAGGAATCGCTATTAGGGAATCAGTATTTTAGTACATTGCATTTTGCATGTCTTAAATGGCGATTTCGATGAAGTCGCTATTTCAGAAATACAAAATTGCATTTTCGTACATTTGGCCTCAAACTACGTGTCAATCATACTGGGCCAGATGTAGAAGACCCTTTTGCATCTCTTAACGGTCCAAATCGGTATTTCGGGCTGTTCAAGTATGTAAAACAGCCTTGGCTTATGTACAAAGACCCTTAAGGGATCGAAATTGCGATTTCTACCTTGTAGAAATCGCAATTTGCAATTCCCAGAATAGGAAATTGCAAATAGGGATTCCCTATTTTTAATGTGTATACTGATGTACAAAGCATTTCCTAAATGTGACTTAGGCATTTAGGAGATGCAATTACCACCGACTTGAAGTCGGTGGTAACCATGTGCAATTGAAAAAAGCACCGCAAAGTGCATTTTTTAAAATCGCAATAGAGCACACACATGTTCCTTATGCATGTGTGTGCTCTACAGATGCACCCCTATTTTTGGGGCTCAACCAAGGGGGGCCTTTGGCCCTTTGCCATCCCTTGTTTTGCATTTCCTATATAGCAATTTCTTAATCAGAAATCGCTATTTGGGAAATGCAAAACCGGCCCATTGACTAAAATGCAATGGGATTTCTTTAAAATGATTTCCTAATAGATACTCCTACTTTGTAGGAATCACTATTAGGAAATTGGTATCTCTGTACATAGCGTTTTGCATTTCTTAAATAGCGATTTCTATAAAGTCGCTATTTAAGAAATGCAAAATTGCATTTTTGTACGTCTGGACCATAGTCTCTAAATTTGCATCTTTTTTTCTGTAATCTTGCTTCATTGTCTCTGTGCTCTAGAAGTGAAAATGTTCTAACCCCAAACCTTTTTCAACAGATGTAAAACTTATTTCTTAATGCTGCAAAAGTCCCCAAACATCCAGATGACTGGTACAAATGACAAAAAAGATTTTTACAATTCCCATCACAACATCAGCAAACGATTCAGTCATCAATGGTCTTGCTAGTTTTACTTCAGGGAGACTCCAGTGTCTCTGTTACTTGGATATTCAGCACTTTCTGAAGAGAAGAAGCTACACACCAGTCAACCTTTCTATTTTTCTTAGTACAGTCACCCAGTTCCTAGCTTCCAAAAATGGTAAAGCAACCCCATAATGTCTTGTACTCTATTTGTCCAAAATGACAGAATTTAGCTTGGTCTAATATTCCCTATCTCTGCCTCTTAATTCTTTCCATGGCCAACCCACTCTGGTCCCCACAGGATCAAAGAAAAATGTCACCCCTTCTCTGCACATCTGCTCTTCTCCTCCAGGCCTGCTACAGCCTCTCTCCTCAAAGGAAAGAAGAGGTGGTTGAGATCGAGAGGGAGAGGAAAGCCATTGTTCCGAGAAGGCTTTGATGAATGCGAGAAGGACACCTTTTCGGGAAGGTTTTGAGATGTGAGTGAAACCAATTACCTGTGAGTGAGAGTGGGTTCAACTGAGGGAAAGGAATTAAGACGACCCGCTGAGATTAACTACTTAAAAGACCTAAAATGTGACAGTTTTATATCATATATGATTAAAAACTCTTGTGCCTAATAGTTTTTATTTCTTGACCAGCTAAGTACGATAAATGTGACTTTTTTGTCATGATCTGTGGCTCGGATTCAACTTTCCGACACGCAGGCCTGTCAAGCATACTAGTCTAAACTCATCTAAACCCCATACTAGTCTAAACCCAGGCAAGGAAAGTCTGGTGGTGCACTCCGAATATTTGCTCTGATTAGTGAAATGCTTTCTGCCTTTGGAGGACGTACTACACATAGGTGCCTGATTGCAATTAAGAAATACATTTCCTATGAACCACACACCTACAATGTTTGGAAATGGCGACAATCATTTTGAAGATATCGAGAATACGTTTTTATGGTTCATAGTATCCTTTCTAATCAATTAAGACAGTTTGCTACTGAAACATTGCTACATTCAGGATGTTGTTACCAAATCTTGCGAAAAACTTGAAGATTGCTTGGCTTATTTTTGGAAAGCACGATTGGAAGTCAAAATTGAATACAGAGAAGTACTCTAACAAATCTTTTGGTGTTTTGGAAACAAGCTAAAATAGTTAAAAGTATAGTTTAAGAGTAACATTGGTGGAGTATGAAGTACCTTTTTTGTTGCACATATTGGATTCCAAAGTTAGATGAGAAAATTAAAAGAATAATTATCATTTTTAAAGACTTGTGATACTAGTTCATAGGTGTTCTTAGGAAAGCTCTTTATTAGTTCCAGTGCCACTCTCATAATCCTGAAAGAAATTGGTTTATGTTACAGTGTAAGAAAATAACATTAAATATTTATCAAAACCCCAGTATGTGTATTCAAAAAAGCTGAAAATAGTTGTCTAAGTAGAGTAGAGAGTGAGGTTTATGAAAAAACTAACATCAATTGCATAGTGTTGGGCTTGACCCTTTCTGTCTTCCCCATACTGTTTTGCTAACCAGTTTTTGTTGGTATTTAGGACTCTGTGCATTTATCCATTGCTAACTAGTGGTAAAGTGTTTTTGCTCTCTCCTTTAAACATTTTAAAACTAGCTACACCTGATTGGAATATTTCATTTGTTTGCAAGTCCCTTGTAAAGTTGTAGTACATGTACTCAGGACTTGTAAATTAAATGCTACTAGTGGACCTGCAGCACTTATTCTGCCATCCATTTTAACAGCCCTTTCAAACATGTCTAAGGCCTGCCATTGCAGCCTGTGTGTGCTGTTTTGAACTGCTGTTTTGACTTGGCAAAATAATCCTTTTGCCAAATCAAATCAAATCAGGGTTTACAAAGTGCAACTACTCACCCATGACGGTCTCAAGGCATTAAGGGGGTTTATCTCTGAGCTTCAGTCGCAGAGCCAGGTTTTAAGGTCCTTCCTGAATTGGGATACCAATGGTGACTGCCTGAGGGGCAGGGTGTTCCAACTCTTTGCCACGAGGTAGGCAAAGTATCTCCCACCAGCAGAGGTCTTCTGTATGCTGGGTACAGTGGTTAGTGCTTGTTGAGCGAAGCAGAGAGGTTTGGTAGGGGAGTAGAAGGTGCTGTGATGGGTGATGTGTCCTAGGTCATGGAGGGCCTTGTATGAGCGGACAAGGAGCTTGAAGTTAACTCTCTTCTCAATAGGGAGCCAGTGGAGGTCTCTTAGATAATTGGAGATATGTTCGCTGCCGGAATGAGTCTGGTGGAGGCACTTGGGATGTGCTGTAATTTCTTAAGGTTCTTCTGGGTGATACCAGTGTACAGGGCGTTGCCATAGTTGAGCCTGCTGGTAACCAGGGCATTGTACGGTTTTGCGGCAGTCCTTTGAAATCCATTTGTAGGTCTTCCGAAGAAGCTGGAGTGTGTGAAAGCAGGACGATGTGACTGAGTTGACTTGGAGTGTCATGGTGAACGATGAGTCTAGGATGACATAGAGGTTGCGTGCGTGGTTTGTTGGGGTGAGGGGGGTGCCGAAGGTCAATGGCCACCATGAGTCATCCCAGGCTGATGTGGCTGGTCTCAGGATGAGGATCTCGGTCTTGTCAGAGTTGAAGTTGAGGCAGCGGCCCTTCATCCAGGCAGCGACGACTTCCATCCCGTTGTGGAAATTCTTCTTGGCAGTAGTGGGGTTTTCAGTCAATGAGATGATCAGCTAGGTCTTGTTGGCGTAGGAGACGATGTTTAGTCCGTGGTCCCTGACAATGGATGTGAGAGGGCCCATGTAGATGTTAGAGGGTGGGGCTCAGGAAGAAGCCCTGTGGATCTCCACAGCGGATCACTGACAGCTAAGGTGAGAGTCAGACTCTCTGAGTTCGGCCAGACAAGATTGAGCGCATCCATTGTAGAGCCTTTCCATGGATACTGGCTGTGTGGAGCCTGGAGCAGAGGATGAGGTGTGAGACCGTGTCGAAGGTGGGCGATAGGTCTAGGACGATGAGGGCTGCTGAATGGTCACGGTCTAGGAGTGAGCGGATGTTATCTGTGACGGTGAGGAGGGCAGTCTGTGCTGTGATTGCTCCTGAAGCCTGATTGGGAGGTGTCCAGGATGTTGATGTCCTTGATGTGCTAACAGAGCAGAGCATGGATGGTCTTATCGATGATCTTGGCTGGGAAAGGCAGTAGAGAAATGGGGTGGTAATTCTTGCAGTCCAAGGGGTCGGCCATGGATTTCTTCAAGAGTGGGCGAATCTCCGGGTGCTTCCAGTCCTATGGGAAGGTGGCTGTCTCTATGGAACAGTTTAGGGTGTGTTGGAGCTTGGTGCAGCAGATGTGCTGACCTTGTTGAAAATGTGGTGAGGACAGGGGTCTGTAGGGGATCTGGAGTGTATGCTGCTCATGATGGTGTGGGTCTTGTCAGTGGTGAGGGTGGCCCAGCAGTGTAGGGTCTGTGGTGGTTCGATGGGATGGATCAGGGGGTTGTTGGAGGGCTTGGATGGTCTTGGGAACCGAAGGTGTCATGCCAGGCACAAGCCTTCCTTTTAAATATATATGTCACACAATGGGTAGGCCCTTAACTGTCCAGAGGGCATATAAATGTGTATTTAAAATGTTGGACATGTACTTTTAAGTTTTACATGTCCGGTTAGTGAAAAACTTCCAGATTTATTTTTCACTACTGTAAGGCCTACATCTCCCATAGGATAACATTGGATCACCTTATAACATTTAACAAGTGATAATTTAAGAGAGCAGGTAGACAGGTCTGGTTTTGTGTCTAAAGAATTACAATTAAAAGTCCTACTTTATAGACAAGTCAAATTTGTAATCACAATTCTGAAAATGGCACTTTGAAAGTTGGCATTTACCTGTCTCAATCATTTAGTGCCTGCAGCCTGCTCCTGGGTCACGTGACTACGTGTAGCTGTCAGGTAGACTAGATGTAGCTGTCGGGGCTCCCAGATAGTGAGACAAAGGAAAGGTAGGCTTTGCAGGATCTGTCACTCTGAGTTAAAGAGACGGAAGAGCTGTCATCCACCACACTTACACATCACAAATGCCCTACCTGATTACACTCACAAAGGGGGTTGACACTATTTTAATATGGCCCCAGACAATCTAGGGGAGGGAGACAGGAAATTCCAAACTACCCAAATAAATCTTAGTAGTGGTAACCTCTAGAGGTTTCTCCTACTCCAAAGAAGGCACCAGGTATAAATATTGACCTCACACACCAAATCTTCAGTACACTTCTGGAATGTGAAAGACTCTGCTGGACTGCTGCCCTGAAGGATTGCTGCCTGCTGTGCTGACCTGCTGCCCTCTTGCCTGGGTGAGAAAGATTGGACCTAAAACCTGTATCCAGGATCACCAGAGTGTCTCCCATGGCTAGTCTCTTGTAACCAGCACCTGGACTCTATAACTGTGAGTCCTTACCTGCAAAGTGGTGTCACCTCAGTCCTGGACCTTGGAGGTGGGCTTGAAGGTTTCTGCCATCTATCTCTGAATCTAGCAGAACCAATCCATTCCCTCTGCTGTGCCACACAACCCTGATTAGGATCCACACATAGTCTCTGCCATGTGTACTTTCCCGAGGTTAGTACTTCACATTGCAGTGCAGTCCGCAGCCTCATTGAAACCACCGTAGTGTGACACATCTGTAACGCAGGCCCTCGCATCACAATCCTCTCATCGGCAGCAGCCTTGATGACAATGCAGGACTTTGCATTGCAAGCTGCACAATGTCTTCAGGGCCATCCGGTGCGCAACGCACCCTTGATGCAGGAATTCACATCGCAAGCCCCTTTGTTGATGACCTCCTCGATAATGACACAGGACCTCACATCGCAACCTTCCAGCTCCCTGGCACCAACACTGCGTGACCTGACCCTCACATTTGTATTAATAGCACAGCATATCCTTCTTGTGGGATCTCACAATGTGAGCTCAAACCCGGACTTAAGGTGCTCTTGTTAAGCAGGCCCACGTGGGTCCCTGTAGGTCACCCGCACTTCATTGCGGTTGGCTTGAATTTGTATCTTTGTCCCTGTCGAGCACAACCAGATAACCACAGTTGGAACTTTTTGCCACTATTTTCACAGAAACATTTAAAATTGCATATTCCCGGTTTTACTAATTAGATTTCTGTCATTTTGGTCATGTTTCATTTATTAAAATTGTCTCTATTTTTCTAATCTGGCATGGAATTCTTCTTGTATTGTTTTCTTACATTATTATTGTTTGAAGTGCTGCACAAATACTTTACATATTGCCTCTAAGTTAAGCCTGATTCCTCTGTTCTGTACCAGACTACTAGAGGGTTGAGCATAGGCTAATTTGAGGTTTGCTTAGAACTTCACACTGACAAGTATTGTGGTTCCTGCTTGAGTAGGCTTTCAACCCCCCAAACAGTAACCCATTTTCTTACACATAGATATTATTTATGTTTCAGTTCCTGGTGCATCCAAGATCCACCAATACCCTAGTCCGTCTGAGGCACAGAAATATTTTGGAGTTATATAGTATGTTATAGAAAATGTTTGATTGTTCTCTTAAGAGATAAGTTATTACATATAACAATATAATCCATATCAGTGCACAGCAGAGTGACTAGTCAGCATGGTCATAGTCACGCTGTTTTCTCTCTTATCCCATTTACCTTTCCTGGGTTCTGCTAACTGCTAACATTCATACTACAAATCTGTGTGGTTGGCCATGAATTCAGAGAAGACTGAAACAATTCATCACTCTAGCTGAACTTAGAAATTAGGTTAGTGCATCCTGACAATTTCTACCTTTTTTAGGTTGAGCGTAAGCTTTTGCCTTCATGTATACTTTTAGTATACTTCTTATGTCTTAAAACAATTTCATTTATTAGTTGCAGTGTCCTTTACAAATTCTTGCTCGCTAGTGGTCAGTTCTGCCTTTTTCTCCCTCCTTTTTCTGTTTCAGAGCAGTGACCAACTACTGTATTATTCCACTTTGGTTTCTTTATCTGTTGCTGTGAGGGACTATTTTTGTCATTTCTTTGGTGCTCCCCTTTCACTGTGGGTGTTTTAGGCTGGGAGCTGCCTACGTTTTTTTGCAGCATTCCGTTCCTCCCATCTCCTCCCATGTCGCTGACATTTGTTTTTACTTTATTCCAGTGCTGTCCTCGTTTACCCAAGGCTCCTAAAATAGGCCTATATTACAAAAAAAAACACACAGTCCATTTAGCACACTGCTCACAAAAGCCACAATATGCTTTTTCTGGTAGAATGTAGCTAAACCTAGAAGCAATTATGTGAAACCTGCTTAGCCAAGCATCTCGAATCTCTCCTTCCAGGGCCCCTCCATTCCAGCACTCACAACATTGCACACAGTGCATTGCTTATCTCCTTTATTGGGGCCATAAATCTTCTCAGGCTGATCTCCTCATTGAAATGTCAGGCTGAGGCATCCATCAAAGACTCATAATTAAAAAAAAATGCAACAGGCTACTGGAATAAGATAGTCAATCTATATGCACATGAAATCATGTTGAACATTTTACGATTATCCCTTTTGCAGGAAGAGTTCCTGCACTAATTTAAAAAACTGAATGCCTTCCCCTTCTGAAAAAGCCAGAAGCAAGAAACAAAAGAAAATCTCCATTAGGTCTATTAGTGACACTACACATTGCAGAGAATCATATTGAAAACATGACCAACATACTATGATAGAAGAACATATCCAAACACAATCAGCTCTAGCATTAGCAGTTTAAATTTTGATTAAAGTATAGGACCTAAGTAGGCAACCTAGAAGTTCATGAGCGAAAATTAACATATTCACGATTATGATGATGCTTGGCTCTGCTAGATCTCTCAGTGGATGACTATGAGATTGAGTCACATGATTTCCACACCCATGTGAAATGGTAGTTATTGGATAATTTCCTTTAACTTAGAAGCTGGAGTTCTATATAGATATGGGGTAAAAAGAGATTGAGAGACTGGAATCGGCTGGGTGGTCGCCTCTCCTTCTCCAGCTGATCTTGAAATCTTTGTATTAGCCACCATCTAGCGAGTAGGCCACAGTATTGAATGCTGAGTGCGTTATACATGGTCTCAAATAATGCAACGCTTTAGTAAAAGGAAAAGACGTATAGGTTTTTCCTACAATGCTGCAGAGTATAACCCACAGAAGACCCACAGAAGACCTTTAAACCAAAGCTAGGGCGGTGAAACCAGAAGACCAAAAGCAATGCACTGCACCAGAGAAGAACAGAACCATACGGCATATCGAAGTGAAAAGATTTCTGCAGATGGTTAAACGAATCTTGAGGTTAGTTAAGCAGGGGGAAAAAAACAAAAACGTTGTACTGCTTAGGTTAACAGTGACCAGCTGAAACATCTCAAAACAATGGCAGGCAAAGGTAAGTGCATCAGTCTCTGACCTTCTTGTACGAATGGTTCCCAGCCTCTCCCGGGATTCCTCAATGGAAAGCAGAAGTAATACTTGCCTCATATTGAGTGAGTCTATGTGCGATGCAGCCGCCACCACCTACCTCTGTACCACAACCACCAACTCGTTCCCAGTCAGCACAGAGGTGGGTTATGTCTGCAACTGCAGTAGACGAGCCAAATTAGGAAGTTGAATGGTCTAGATCTGTTGCCCCTATGCATCCATGTGTGTATCCCTGAATTCACTGGACTTAGGTAGTTAGCCACATTTCTGAAGGATGATTCCGCATTGTACAGTATGTAAATTCAAGACACTGATCTGTGGTTTGCCTCAGGCAACCACCACTCTGTAGGTCATCACTTACCTACAAAGCAATTTAAAAACGTGTATGATAGTGGTACTTATAAAGGAGTGTAGAAATGAGCAAAACCTCAGTGCTTTGCTTCAAGGCTATGAGGAAATGGGCATGACAAATGTGCTTAGCGCACAAGGCATTGTAGAAATAAACATTATAAGTGTGCTTTCAATGCCGGGCAGAATGAAAATGGGGATGCCAAGGATGTTTTACATTGAGGGTAATGCATACATGGGTGGGGCAGTGACACGAATGAGGACATGTGCATTACAATGGTGCTTTACATGTGTTCCTGGGTAATATTACATAACCTGAAATATCAGAATACTCAGAACAATCAGAATAATATTTGTCTGATCTGTCTGCTTAAAAGTATATGTGAAATATTATTCTATTATTTTTACCTTTCTGCTGTGTTTCCCCTGAGATTATTAGATTTATTTTAATTTGGATTGTTTGTATTTCGACTTCTGCGCAGTATGGCTCAGCACTGCACGTGCCTTTCGCGAACCAGTTGAAAACATTTTTGCTGTTTAATTGGCACAATAGGCATATTTTACACCAGCTGTAAACCATGCACAAATGGTACAACATGCTTAAATGCCAAATCCCAAAAATGGGTCTGTAGGGAAAGATTTTCCTTCTCACATTTGGACAAAAAACAGGCTATGCAAGAATGTTAGAAAGAAAGCTGAAGCCACTTTTATATTTTAAATGCCACAATTAATATTGTGCAAACCAGCTGCAAGTGTGACTGCAAAGGTGTGCCCAACTGCATAATCCTTAAATCTGAAATGTAGACTGTGCGCCCACATACATTTAAAAGCTAATATGAGTTTCTGTGCTAGATTACAAGTGAGCAGCAGCAAACGTTTTAACCTGTGCAGTTTTTCTGAAACTGATTGCAGCTAACTCCTGGTAAAACAAGCATTTGCAATGCAATAGGTCTCACATTTTCTTGAGTTAGAGCTATACACATTGTAAATTCAGAACTGGTCTTTTCTTGCCACACAAATTTGTTAATACATTTGTGGTCTTTTCCTGCCATGTTTTGGTGGTTGCTGGCAGCTACTGACATCAGAAATCACAAGCCCTTGAGGAGGGATGAGAAGATGTTTGCACTACCTATGTAAGCATTGGAACAGAAATTGGAAAATAAGACTGGAAAAGTATTTTATTTTTATTTTAGCAGAATTGACTTGTTGAAAGTGTGATTGTAATGCTATTGTGTTGTGTGGTTGTTAGCAAATCATTGAATAAGCTTTACCTAGCCCCACACATCCCTTCCCATTTATGTGCCTTTTTCTATATGCACAATATTTGTAAAGTGCAAAATTATGTAATGAGCAATTGTGTGCTCACTAGGTTGAAAAGAACATTTTAGAATTCACAGATTTAAAGAAAGTGGATATTTTTGGCAAATAGAATGTGTTCATGCATTGTACCCTTATGACCAATTGCTAGTGGCAGCTGTGCCAGTATCTGAAGCAAGATAGTCAGTTGCTGGGGAAATCCCGATGTGGTGAGTAGGGACTGTGAACACTGACATTTTCTAACAAATTATTCATGCATTTGTGATAATGAATTTGCATAGAACTTTATTAGAGCTTAGAAACATAATATGCGATTTGGGAAATGTGCCCACCTGAGTGGCCGTCATTAATCACAAAGTATACTTATTAAATTGCATATTAGTGCCACCGACTGGGCTAGGAAGAGGACCGCCTGCTGGTCACTCCTGCACTGGAAGGTGGTTCCTCTCAGTCCTAGGGGCTGCGGGTGCAGTGCTTGGTCCTGGCATTGGGCTCCTTGTTACCAGGCAGTAGCGGTCAGGGGTAGCCTCTGGATCCTCTCTGCAGGCGTTGCTGTGGGGGCACAGGGGGGTCGACTCAGGGTACTCACGTCGTCGTAGTCGCCTGGGAGTCCTCTCTGCAGTGTTTGTTCTCTGGAGCTCGAGCCGGGGGCGTCTGGTGCAGAGTGAGAAGTCTCACGCTTCCGGCGGAAAGAGAGAGTTCTTTGGAAGTTGCTAAAAAGTTGCAAAGATGTTGCAGTTTTTGAACAGTGCTGATGTTCTCGGGAGTTTCTTGGTCCTTCGGTTTGAGGGCAGTCCTCTGAGTCCTCAGAGGTCACTGGTCCCTGTCAGATGCGTTGCTGTGCAGGTTCTTTGAGTCTGGAGACAGTCCGGTAGTGCTGGGGCCAAGTCAGTTGTCGTCTCCGTCATCTCTGCAGGGCTTTCAGGTCAGCAGTCCTTCTTCTTGTGTAGGTTGCAGGAATCTGATTTCCTGGGTTCAGGGTCACCCCAATTTAGGGGTGTGTTTAGGTCTGGGGGGCTGTAGCCAATGGCTACGGTCCTTGAGGGTGGCTACACCCTCTTTGTGCCTCCTCCCTGAGGGGAGGGGGGCACATCCCTATTCCTATTGGGGGAATCCTCCAATCTCAAGATGGAGGATTTCTAAAGGCCGGAGTCACCTCAGCTCAGGGCACCTTCGGGGTTGTCCTGACTGGTGGGTGGCTCCTTCTTGTTTTCCTCATTATCTCCTCCAGCCTTGCCGCCAAAAGTGGTGCCAGTGGCCGGAGGGGAGGGCATCTCCACTAGCTGGGATGCCAAGGGGTGCTGTAACAAAAGGCATGAGCCTTTGAGGCTCACCACCAGGTGTTACAGTTCCTGCAGGGGGAGGTGAGAAGCAACTCCACCCAGTGCAGGCTTTGTTCCTGGCCACAGAGTGACAAAGGCACTCATCCCATGTGGCCAGAAACTCGTCTGGTTGTGGCAGGCTGGCAGAAACAGGTCAGCCTAGCACTAGGAGTCAGACTGGTATTCAGGGGGCAGCTCTAAGATGCCCTCTGGGTGTATTTTACGATAAATCCCACACTGGCATCAGTGTGCATTTATTGTGCTGAGAAGTTTGATACCAAACTTCCTAGATTTCAGTGTAGCCATTATGGAACTGTGGAGTTCATATTTGACAGACTCCCAGCCCATATACTCTTTATGGCTACCCTGCACTTACAATGTCTAAGGTTATGCTTAGACACTGTAGGGGCATAGTGCTCATGCACTTATGCCCTCACCTGTGGTAAAGTGCACCCTGCCGTAGGGCTGTAAGGCTTGCTAGAGGGGTGACCTACCTATGCCACAGGCAGTGAGAGATGGCATGGCACTCTGAGGGGCGTTCCATGTCGACTTAGTGACTTTCTCCCTACCAGCACACTCAAGCTGTGAGGCAGTGTGCATGTGCTGAGTGAGGGGTCCCTAGGGTGGCATAAGACATGCTTCAGCCCTTAGAGACCTTCCCTGGCCACAGGACCCTTGGTAACAGGGGTACCATATACAAGGGACTTATCTGTGTGCCAGGGCTGTGCCAATTGTGGGAACAAAGGTACAGTTTAGGGAAAGAACACTGGTGCTGGGGCCTGGTTAGCAGGGTCCCAGCACACTTTCAGTCATAACTGGCATCAACAAAAGGCAAAAAGTCAGAGGGTAACCATGCCAAGGAAGGCATTTCCTTACAGTGCAGATGTGCAAGTCATTATGACCGTAATTCGCAATCTATCTTTCTTCCAGTCTTAACAATGTTGATTCTTTATTGCAAGATGTGCTGTGAGTAGTTGGATGCACTGAAAGTGGGGCCCGAGTAGAGTCTGGGAGGCCATGAAGCATAGTTTTACTACCACCTACATGCAGGAATGCGTGGGCTTTAACAGAGATTCTGAATTCACTTTCTGGAAGGAACAGTTCTCTTTATTTAGCAGAGAGAGCTGGCTGTCTTTGTTTTCTTGGCAATGTGTTCTTTGAGAATGAGGTTGGAGCACAGGGTGAGTCAAGTGCATCAGTGGTGGGGGTACATGCCTGGACACAGTTTACCAAAGAAAGAAGCTAATCTACTTCATTTCACTCAAGACTGCTCTGTTATAGTAGACTCTTTTCACCTAAATCATGTAGCACCTTGACAGTAATTACCAATTACCCTATGTTCAGGCAGCCATAATACAATGAGCCTGTAGATATGGCCTATGTTGGTGCCAACCATGAGAGTAGCATGGAACAATGTGGTAAGATAAGGACCATTGTAAGCAGATGGTGCCCTGCACATTAGTAAGCTAGGTTTTGCCAGCAACTGGCTGAATATGGCATCAAGGGGAGGTAGAGGAGCATGAAAAAACGCTTCACTGTCGATACTTGCTTCTGAAATAAGAGAAATTATTACATTCTTTAAGTGCTTAGCTTCCCATCTATTTTAGTATCATTTCCAAAAGTCTTTATTTTTGCTATGAGCGAATGCCCTCTTCTCAGCCGACACAGTTACTGCTGATGCTGATTTTTCTCAAGCAATGTTACTCATTATCAATGGTGCCAGTGGTGCTGATTGTTTTTCTTGAATGTTTTCTTATTTTAAGGCCCACAACTGGAGCTTCTTCCTTCTCAGATTATTCTATTAACTTTTTTTCTGTTCCTATGTTCACTTTCTCGTGTACTCCTATGAATGTTCCTTTCTATACTTAAGTTAGTATTACTAGATTTCACTGTGGAGTTGTCCAATGAGCTCTTAAGCATATGAACCTTCAAGTTATGGCAGTCTTGTGTTTCATTATCTCAAATGATCTATGTTTTTCTCTTCCTGAACTCTTTACTTGGTTGCTGCCCACCCTATCCATAACAGAGATAAAACTTTTCATTTGAGTCTTCTTCAGAAAAGCCGTGTATAGCAGAACACCTACGTGGTCTCTGTACATCTTTGGTTCTCAAGTGTCTTCTCTTCTGCAATCTTGTTGTTCTTAATCTTAATGTTTTATCCCCCGTCTCCACCAGGTCTTCAATCATCTCTTCATGTGCTGGATAGACCCACCCGTCTAATCTCTAACACTGCACTTCATTAAAGCAGAGTTCTCAATTGTGGTATGCAAGATGCACCCTTATTAAGAGTCTCACAAACGGCTCCAGGGCATACATGAGATCCCAGGGGTTCAAGGGAACTGTAGGTTGTTTTTTTCCAAAGTCCTCGGCAAGTTTCTGTATATTCACTAATACCATTATTGTTCTTACTAACTACTTTGAGACAGGCTCATAGCTGTCAGGCATTTGGGGGTTCCATAGGGATAGGATTGAAGGGATGTACAGAGTGAGTCCATTTATACCAATAAGGATGAGTACATATTTGGAGTGCATTGAAGTACGTCTGGAGGGTGAACATGAGCCCAAGAGTATGACACCTTCCAAATTAAGGTCAGTTTAAAGGTATGCCAAACATATATCTTACCTGACACATGCACAGACTGCCAAAAAGAATATTAATGAGAAAGACTTTGAGCACAGAGAGTAGAGCAGGGTGTGACAGATTTGCACAACAGGTTTTTTCTAGAATGCTGCTCATTGCATAATGAATCCAGGCACTGGGGATAGTGTGCCTGTAGCTGCAGCAGAGCCTAGTAACACAGATGCTGAACGCATGGCGCAACAAATATTTACGAATGGCTGATATGAATTAAATAAATCATATAAAACTGATTCTAGTTTTGAATTCCGATTGCCCATTGACCCTCCGAAGATGGCCCCTGTATAAGTAAATAAACCATGCCACTCCATTAAAACTAGTTTTACAGAATGGTGATCCTAGGAGGTGTCGCAGAATCATTGAGTATGGTCCCATTATCAGATGATGGGGGAATTAAATACCAGTTTGTTTAAGGAATGACATACTTTTACACCCAGACCAGCACACCCATCACTGCCATTCACATGCTATCTGTATAGTGACACATTTAGGGGCGAATTTAAGATAAGTGGCCGTTTCCTCCTAATGCCACCATTCGTGCCTCGTATTTATGATACTGCACACAATGGCAGTATTAGGAACAATAACGTCAAACTTTTTGATGCTATTGAGGCGCTTTGCTCCACTAGTGTCAAAAGTCAAAAAAATGTATGCTAGTGGAGCAAAGTGCAAGGATGCTCATTGATTACAATGGGTGCGTCCTATTTATGCCTGCTTTTAGCAGGCATTAACAATGATGCCAAAAATGGCATAATGAAACCTTGTGGATTTCAGTGTGCCATTTTTTTTGGGCCTTCTTGTGTCGGAATACCCCCTTTGCATACATTATGCCTGGCACATGCATAATGTGCGGCAAAGGGTTACAAAGTGGCGCAATGCATGTATTGCACCGCTTTGTAAATATGGCGCAGGGAAAAGGCCACCTTAGACCCGCCATAGCGTCAAAAAAATGATGCTAAGGCAGCGCTAAAGTAGCTCAAGGGGCTCTTAAATCTGCCCCTTAATTTTTCAGTACGATTCTCAATTTTGACTTGTGTTGGTATTGACTTAGAGAGCTCCTCCGCTATTTCTGCAAACTCTGGATCTATTGGACTTCAAAGTAAGATGATAGGTCGTGTATGTTCTATTTCTCGAATTTGGATCATTTATTACAATCAATTTTCAAAAGGGGCCGTCCAGTGAAGAGACAAGAACAGTTATTTTCACCCATTCACCAACAATAATCATTTTTGAATGATGTTCCTTCGTTTGATAATCTCTCCTAGGGTTTTGAGACGCTTTGGGCCTCATTACAACATTGGCGGGGGCAAGCGCCGCCCGCCAAGTTGTAACCGCTGTGCGGCCGCCAATGCGGCCGCACTCCCGCGGTTCCCATTATGACATCCCCACTGGGCCGCAACATGGGAGCCGGCTCCAAATGGAGCCGGCGGTGTTGTGGCCGTGCGACGGGTGCAGTTGCACCCATCACGCATTTCACTGTCTGCATAGCAGACAGTGAAAAGCCGCATGGGGCCCTGTCAGGGGGCCCCTGAACTGCCCATGCCAGTGGCATGGGCAGTGGAGGGGCCCGCAGGGGCCCCGCGACTCCCCGTACCGCCAGCCTTTTCCAAAAGGCTGGCGGTCGGGGACTTGTAATCCCCTGGGCAGCGCTGCTAGCAGCGCTGCCCTGGCGGATTACTACCGCTGGGGCCATTGTGGCGGAAAACCGCCGGCCCCGGCGGTGCGACGCCGCGGTTGTAATGACCCAGGAAGCACCGCCAGCCTGTTGGTGGTGCTTCCGTCATTTTAGCCCTGGCGGTCTTGTACCGCCAGGGTCGAAATGACCCCCTTTGTGACATCATTCACTGGATAGCCCCTTTAAAGATTCATGGTAGACTTGAAATTGTATCATGCGGTACTCTTTCAGTGCCTTTTCTGCATCCCAATTAATGGAGGCTTTTTATGCAGTGGCCTTGGCATTTCACTGTCCATTCTTAGGAACTTCAATGAATAGAGAATTTTTTTAGACATTGCTTTGCACTCACGTTTAAAAGTCATGGAATTAATACTTTTTAGTGCTTTTGCAAAGGGGATTACTGCCATTGTAGGTCGATGGAAAAATTGAATTACTCTGGCGCAATCTCACGTCATTTCTTGCATTCAGTGTTACCCTTGTGTTAGAAATGGGGTCTTTGGTTGACAGTCAGATTACCCCCTGTTCAAGCAAGAACCCTCACTCTAGTCAGGGTAAAAGAGAATCACCCTCAGCTAACCCCTGCTTACCCCCTTGGTAGCTTGGCAGAGCAGTAGGCTTAACATCAGAGTGCTAGGTGTAAAGTATTTGTACCAACACACACAGTAACTTAATGAAAACACTACAAAATGACACAACACCAGTTTAGAAAAATAGGAAATATTTATCTAAACAAAACAAGACCAAATCGACAAAAATCTGACATACACAAGTCAAGTTATGAATTTTTAAAGATTAAACTCAAAAATAGCACTTAGAAACACAAAATGCTTCGATGAGGTGTTAACACAGCATCGTGATGGAGTCGTTCCCAACAAGCCGACACCAGCGGCGTGGGACATGGAGTCGCGTAGACCCCCAAGCACGGTACCTTTGGTGAAGAGTGAAAACAAGTCGATACCCGAAGTCGGGGATCGCGGTGTCGGTGTGAAATGTTGAATCTGTGCACTTCGAGCGGCGTCGGTCACGACGTGGTGCAGTGACTTCCACGGAGTCGGGGACTTCAGCGGGGCTGCAACGGCATCAGGCCTGCGAAGGTCGTCGCGTTCCAGCAAAGATCACGGAGTCGGTTGTAGGCGGCATCACCGGATTCAGCAGCGGCGTCGGTCCGAAGTCGTCCGAAGTCAATTTCCTTGGATTTCCACCAGCTTTCCTTTCAAGGGCCCAGGGACTGGATAGGGCTCCACTTGTCAGAGCAGGAGTCTTTCCAGAGACTCCAGGTGCTGACAGAGAGAAGTCTTTGCTCTCCCTGAGACTTCAAACAACAGGAGGCAAGCTCTAAATCAAGCCCATGGAGATTTCTTCACAAGATGGAAGGCACACAAAGTCCAGTCTTGGTCCTCTTACTCTGGCAGAAGCAGCAACTGCAGGATAGCTCCACAAAGCACAGTCACAGGCAGAGCAGCACTTCTCTTCAGCTCTTGTCCAGGCAGAGGTTCCTCTTGTTTCCAGAAGTGTTCTAAAGTCTGTGGTTTTGGGTGCCCTTCTTATACCCAATTTCTCCTTTGAAGTAGGCCTACTTCAAAGTAAAGTCTCTTTTGAATGTGAAATCCTGCCTTTCACGGGCCAGGCCCCAGACACTCACCAGGGGGTCGGAGTCGGCATTGTGTGAGGACAGGCACAGCCCTTTCAGGTGTAAGTGACCACTCCTCCTGTCCCTCCTAGCACAGATGGCTCATCAGGAAATGCAGACTACACCCCAGCTCCCTGTGTGTCACTGTCTAGTGTGATGTGCAACCAGCCCAACTGTCAAACTGACCCAGACAGGGAATCCACAAACAGGCAGAGTCACAGAAATGGTATATAATCAAGATAATGCTCACTTTCTAAAAGTGGCATTTTCAAACACACAATCTTAAAATCAACTTTACTAAAAGATGTATTTTTAAATTGTGAGCTCAGAGACCCCAAACTCCACATGTCCATCCGCTCCCAAAGGGAATCTACACTTTAATCAGATATAAAGGTAGCCCCCATGTTAACCTATGAGAGGGACAGGCCTTGCAACAGTGAAAAACGAATTTAGCAATATTTCACTGTCAGGACATGTAAAACACATTACCATATACCTTAAATATACACTGCACCCTGCACTTGGAGCTACCTAGGGCCTACCTTAGGGGTGCCTTACATGTAAGAAAAGAGAAGGTTTAGGCCTGGCAAGTGGGTACACTTGTCAAGTCGAATTTACAGTTAAAACTGCACACACAGACACTGCAGTGGCAGTTCTGAGACATGATTACAGAGCTTCTCATGTGGGTGGCAGAATCAGTGCTGCAGGCCCACTAGTAGCATTTGATTTACAGGCCCCTGGCACCTCTAGTGTACTTTACTAGGGTCTTACTAGTAAATCAAATATGCCAATCATGGGTAAGCCAATTACATTACAATTTACAAAGAAAGCATATGCACTTTATCACTGGTTAGCAGTGGTAAAGTGCTCAGAGTTCAAAAGCCAACAGAAACAGGTCAGAAGAAATAGGAGGCAGGATGCCAAAAGATTGGGTATGACCCTGGATAAGCAAAAAAGTCCAACACCTTGTTACGTGGAAGTCCCCAAATTATGCCATTGCACCTGGTCTCATAAAGACCATTAGCAATCCTATTGCAGGAGCATGGGGACAGCGTGAACGACCAAAACTCTAGTAGCTGTTATTTGCAGCACTTCATAGTATGAAATGCATCCACTTCACTCTACAAAATAGCACTATGGGCCATATGTACGAAAGCTTTTTCCCATAGACACAGAATGGGTAAAATCCTTTGGTACATCTGGCCCTATGTGCCGGATTTCCAGTTCACGTAATTCTCCTAAACTTTCATTTAAGTAAGAAGAAGAATTTGGATGAATTTCGAACACCTGTTTGCTGTTTGAATGCAGTTTGGCTCAAGTGGTATTGCCTCACGGGGATTGCTAAATCTGTCGGAATCTGAAAGAGGATGTATTGCAGCACCATCTTCTCTGATATTTTTGGATTTTTCATTAGGTTGTTTCTCCATCAGTCTTTAATGTTAATTGCGTTTATGTCATTTATGCCTGCTGCATCCCAAGTAAATCAATGCAGCTTGCTCGTACTGCTTTATTTTTAAATTTGATTGTTTTCAAATGCATAATTGAAGGACGAGATTATTATCCCCGTAGTGCTCTCCACAAACCAATAATGACATCACAAACCTTAATAACGTTGGTCTATATACTTAATTTGTTTTTAAGTATGAGCATCACAGCTACAGCAAAAAGAACTTAACTTTGCGAAAGAATTAGATCTGCCGAGGTGTCAATATCTTGGCCTACGGTATGAGTTGGGTTACAGAGAGATAGTGGATAGAGGTTGAAGGTTCATAGTTCCATCTAGCATTGCTTCACAAGGCCCATGTGAATGCTATATTTTCAAGATACCTGAAACAAGAAGATATCCCCTCTAACCCAAATGGAAAATTGAGATAATGTGCAACACAAATATGTATATATATATCTTATAAAGGGAATCATCTGCTGCTTTCTTTTAGACATTAACTATTTAATCATGTTCCTCCATGTTTATCTAGAAAAAATATGTTTGCCTTTTCATCTGAGACCAGTCCTCTGACCCACAATCGAGCCTTACTACTGTGCCATCCGTGTATCTTCATTACGAATTCATGTCAATTAAAAAATATAATTAGGTCTAGAAACACTTGAAAACATTTATAGGTATTCTTTTCTTTAATTACACCACACTGTTGTACCTTACATCCTTGTCATGGTTTCCCACAACCTTTTGCCTTCGATCCTCCTGTTTTTGGCACTTTACCACTGCTAACCACTGCTAAAGTCCTCACTTCCTAAACATGGTAAATGTCACTTACATCCAATTGGCTTATTTGATTTACTTGTAAGTCCTTATGTAGTGTCACTACATGTGCCTAGGGCCTGTAAATTATATGCTGCTATTGGACTTGCAGTACTCATTGTGCTACACCCTTAAGTAGCCTTTTAAACATGTCTCACGCTTGCCATTACAGCATGTGTGTGCTGTTGTAAATTCCCATTTCAACCTGGAAAAACGAAGCCTTTTTCCAGGCCTTATCCTTTCTTTTTAATACACATAGGTTATCCCTAGGGTAGGCCCTAAGCAGTCCAGAGGGTAGGGTGCAGTCTATTTATAGACTTGGACATGTACTTTTAAGTTTTACATGTCCTGGTAGTTTAACTCCTAAATGAGTTTTTCACTACTGCAAGGCATATCTCTCCCTTAGGATATCATTGGTTTACCTTATTATGTTTAATAAGTGCTAACTTTCAATTGGAAGCAAGTAGGAATGTCTAGTCTGATGTCTAAAGAATTGTTATTTAAAACCCTCTTTCATGGTAAAGTTAGATTTTAAGTCTCAATTGTTAAAATGCCACTTTTGGAAAGCTGCCATTTTCTAGCCCTAACCTTTTGGTCCCTGTAGCCTGTATTCTGGATCACATCACTAGGTGTAGCTATTAGTCTTTGTGTATTGCTCCCAGACAGTGACCAAGGGAAAATGGAGGGTGACCGGGTGGGCCATCTCTGACTTGATAGGGGAAGGAACTGTTGCCTATCACACTTGCACATCACAAAGACCCTCCCTCAGCACTCTCACAAAGGTAATCACACCAGTGTTTTTTACCCCAGACAAGGATAGGGCCAGGGCAGGGAGGCATCCAATTCCAAGCACCTTTGATGTGAAAATCTCTAGAAACTTCTCCTACTTCAAGGCTGGCACCAGGTGTAAATATTGGATCCACAGACCCAACTCTTCAGTACGCTCTTCCACCTATGGAAGACTCATAAGGATTGCTGCATCTCTGCTGCAAGAAACACTGCTGCTCTGCCACCTGAATGAGAAGGACTGGGCTGGACCTGCATCTTTAAACCAGGACTACTGGAGTGACTCCAAGGGCTAGTTGACTGGCCTCAAGATCAAAGCCTCAGGGACAAAAAGGCTCCAAGCACCTTGAACCCAGCACCTGGACTCTGTCTGCTGTGAGTCCTCTCTCCCCCAAGTGGTACAACCCAAGTCCTGGACACTTGGAAGTGGTGGCCCTGGGGGTGCTCTACACACCCAGCTGTAGTCTCCGTCAGAACCAACGTGAAGCAACATGATGTGTCACAAAGCCTTGCTGCGCAGCTGGCAACCTCATCGGATTGGACGTCAAGCCATGCAAAGCCTCACCACACAGATGCCAGCTCCATTGGGGCTGATGCAGAGTGACACAAAGCACTCCACGTTTTGGTGCACAGGTTATTGGAACTGACACAAAACATTCCACACAACTTCATTGGAACAGGCACATGATGGCGTGAAGCCTCGCAAAACAATGAACTACGATTTAAGGTTCTTTGTTTAGTGGACCTAACTTGGTTCCTGTATCCAACCTGACTCCATCTTGGTCAGCCTGAACTTGTGACTTTGTCCCGGTCTGGTGCGACTGGATAACTATAGTTGGCGCTTTGTGCTTTTTAGCACTATTATGACCTAAACATTTAAAATTGCATTGCTCTGGTTTTACTTATTGTAATTTTGTAATTTTGGCCTCAACCAAGTTATTTCATTTTACTCTCATTTTCTAATTTGGTGTGGCATTTTCTCCTGTTGTGTTTTCACTTTATCACTGTTTGAAATGCTGCATAAATACTTTACGAATTGTATTTAACTTAACCCTAGCTGCTCTTCTGCCAATCTACCAGAGGGTTAAGCACACGTTCATTAGGGGTTTTATTATGTTTCACTCTGACAAGAATTGTGGTTGCTGCTCGTGTAAGGTTTTACTCCCCACAGCAACCAGTAACCCAATTTCCTACGTACACTTACTAGTCAAACCCTTTCAAATCTGACCTTCACCCAGTCACATTCATTGTTTGGCACAGACAGTAAGCCAAAGAAAAGTTGTATTCCAATACACATGGTGCCAGGGTATCCTCACGGGTGATAACAGGCTATGTAAATACAAATAACATAACATAAGAAGAAACCTCTGCCATGTGTCTCCCTTTCCTGCAGTTCTAATCTATTACAACTGTCAACCCAGGTATAAAATAACCCTCCATCAGTATTGGTATTCTGCCTGGTCCTTCTTGCCATGGCCCTGGCTCAGGATCGCCACCTGCTGATACGAAAGCTCTCCCTCAGAGTGCCAAATCATGGCAGTCACTATATGAACCATTCAGTAGTCTTATACACTGGAAGGTAGCATGATGTAGGCATGTTTCACTAAAGAGCCTATTATTGATAGCCCTCATTGGTTTCTAGGATTTCCCTTACATTGTTCTGCTCTTAAAAGGCAAACATAACCCCCAGTACAGGAAATCAGACACCAGAGAGTGGAGCATAGCTCCAAACACCAGAAGTGAGTGACTATCTGAAGCCTTATCTGCCCCTTTTCACATTCTTTTCCTGGTCTAGTGTTGTTGTGATGGGCTCTGTGAATGGTAGGTGATTGTGAAGATGGTTGTACATGGCAACATGAGAATGGTGATTCTGGCCAAGGGTGTCCCAGTGACTGGTGTGGGAGTCATGTTTGTGCCGAAACAGCGACGGGTTAGGTTCAAAGAAGGCATGTACGCTGATTTACCAAAATGCCTGGGGAAGTGTAAGTGATATCACACACACACTTTTACCTTAATGACATCTCAGGAAGTGACATCAGATGACCGTTGGTAGACCTGAGACTCTTGGGTGGTATTCTCCCAAACTGTTTCCCTTGACTCCTATTTTTCTGAATTTGTTTTTGTTGGCCTAAGGCTTCTGTGTAGTTTACCACTGCTCACCCGTGCTAAAGTTATTGTGCTCTCTTCCTAAAGCAGGTACACTAGGCCTACATTTAATTGGCACATATAATTTACTTGTAAGTCCCTAGTAAATGGTACTATATGTATCCAGAAATTAATTGCTACTAGTGGGCCTGCAGCACTCATTGTGCTTTCCTCTAAAGTAGCCTTTGAAAACATGTCTCAGGACTGCCACTGCAACCTGTAGTGCAGTGTTTATGTACCATTTTGATCTGGCTAAATAGACTTTTGGCCAGAGCAAGAACTTGGGCTGTTGGTTGACTGGGATGTGAGTCCTGGTCAAGCACCAACTACAATCCTTGTCTGTGTGAGGCACAAGCAAATCCAAAAGTAAACTTGTTCTCAACCCTCTGGCTCAGAGCAGTCAGTCTTAACTTAAAAACAATGTGTAAAGAATTTGTGCAACACCTTGAACAGTAATAAAGTGAAAATACCACAGAAAAAGGGTCCCACACCATGTTAGAAGAATACAGGTATTTTTACTAAAAATAATAAGACCAAAACAACATAAATCTAAATAATACTACAGGAGCTATGTAGGTTTAAAGATTTCAGTGAATATCGCGCCAAAAAGCATGAAGCATCAACTCTGGATATCTTGTTAACCCGGACCAGGGCAAATTCACAAGTTCAGACCAACCACATTAGAGTGAGGGGTGGATACTGGAACCCATTTAGGCCCACCTAAAACAGTACCCGAAATCCTGGTCTGTGATGCAAGGTCCTACATCTTCATCGAGGATCCCGTCAAAAAGGGTTTGCGATGCAAAGTCTGGTGTCAAGGATGAGTTGCGCAGTCGGTGGTGATGCGCCAGTTCCGGGGAGCTGCGAGGCTGCGATCTGGAGTCCAACATCCTTGCCGAGGCTGCCATCGATGAGGGATGCAATGAGGCCTTCACCGAGGATACTTTGCGCAGCAGCAGTTCCGATGGGGCAATGTGCTGCGATGTGATGCCGGCCTTTGCAGCTGTACTGATCCATGCAGAAATCATGATGCATCTGTTCTTTTTGGGGTTCTGCAGCACAGCAGAGGAGATACGTAGTTCCGCTGGATCTGCAGGGGCTGCCAGAGCACCTTAGGTCGACTTGCAAGGGATCAGGACTGGAGTGGCACCACTTTGCAGGGTAGAATGACAGAGTCTAGGTGCTGAGGCTGAGATTGATGGAGCCTTCTGTCCTTTGCATAGCTTTGTGTAAGTTCTGGTAAGCTGTGCTGCAAAACTTGGTGGGCTTTGCATCACTATCCATCCATTCCAAAGGAGCTAGCAGCTGTGCGTCGAGGGTTTGTGGAGCTTTACATCACTCAACATTGATTACCATAAGTCTGGCAGCTGGGCAGCGATACTTTGCATCAATTTACGTTGCTTTGAATTAGTTCTGATCAGGACCAGACAGGGCACCTTCAGGCCCACTTCCAAGGGTCCAGGACTCGGGTGGCACCACTTGGCAAGGTATACTCCAAGTGCTGGGGTAGAGGTTGTTGGATCCTTTTGCCCCTGAGCTCAAGTCAGGAGGCCAGCCAACTGGCCTATAGAGTCACTGTGTTGGTGGGTTCAAAAGATTCAGGCCCTGTCCCTGTCATCCAGGAAAGAGGGCAGTGGTCCTGTCAGCAGCACAGCAGTCCTTTTCCCTGCAGTGTATCCAAAGGTCCAGAAGTGTACTGAAGAGTTGGTGCCTGAAGTCCAGTATTTATTCCCAATTGTGCCTTTGAAATTGGGAGAAGCTGCTAGAGGCATGCCTTTAAAGTACACAGGTGTCCTGCCTTCCTTGCCCTGGCTCCAGTCCAGCTACATGGGGTATGCAGCCCTTTGTGTGGAGGTAGAGCACAGCCTATTCGAGTGTATGTGGGCTGTGCTAGCTCCTCTCTCCCACCCTGCCAGAGATGGCCCATTTAGGGCTATTGTAAGTGGCTGTCTAGGAGGAATACACAAAGCCCAACTGTCAACTACACCACCACATGGCTAAGACAGGAAAAGGCCAACTTTCTAAAAGTGGCATTTTAAAGACTGTAATTTAAAATCTGACTTTATCATAGGTTAGGGTTTTTCATTAATGTTGGACTTTTTTGCCTTACGCAGGGTCATTCCCAGTCTTTTTGCCTCCTTCCTCCTGGTTTTTCTGACCTCTCGCTGTTGGCTCTAGGACTCTGAGCACTTTATCACTGCTGACCAGTGCTAAAGTGCAGGTGCTCTCCCATCTAAAGTTGGTATGATTGGCTTATACCTAATTGGCATATTTAATTTACCTATAAGTCCCTTGTACAGTGGTATCTCTATACCCAGGGCCTGTAAATTAAATACTACTAGTGGGCCTGCAGCGCTGCTTGCGCCACCCACTGAAGTAGACTTTCAAACCTGTCTCAGGCCTGCTAGCGCAGAGCCTGTGTGCACAGTTTTCTGCCACAGGGACCTGGCATCTAAATTTACTTGCCAGGCCCAGAACTCCCCTTTTACTACATGTAAGTCACCCCTAAGGTACGCCGTAGCTAGCCTTATGGGCAGGGTGCCATGTATGTAGAAAGGCAGGACATGTGCCATATTGCATGGCCTGTCCTAGTAGTGACAAACAGCCTAACTTGGTGTCACACTGCTGTGAGTGCTGCCTTCTCATAGGATTGCATTAGAAATGCCCTGCCTTATGTGTAAGGGGTATTGTCTGATTTATGAGGGGGTAGCGTAGGCGTGTTTGGTATGGTTGTGATGGTGATAATAAATGCTGCTTACTGGTGTAGGTGTATTTTTTATTACTATCACAGAAATGCCACTTCTAGAAAGTGCGCATTTATCTGTGCTTATGACTCTGGTATTTTGCAGCTGGACTTCAATCCACGTCTGGGCAGAGTGACAGTTGGGGCTTTGTGCATACTTTTCAGACAGCCTGTACACAGGGAGGGTGGAGGTGTCACAGAGGTGCATCTGCATACTGAATAGTCTTCCTGGGCTGAGAGAAGGGAGAGGCGGGGCACACCTGCATTTGTAAAGACTGTGCCCTGGCCTCACACAATAGGGTCGTTAACCCCCCACTGATGTTTGGAGCCAGTGCTGAAAGGAGAGAGGGGGGACTCCCAGAACCAGTTGTAACTGGCTGGAACCTCCTCTCCCTACCATTGTAAAACACTGTAAGAACTGACTAGAAGTACAGGGGAATTTTCCCCACAATTTAGAGACTCTTGGAATCATCTTGGAACTGGACACCAAAGGCTGAAAGGACTCACCAGGAACTGCCATGGACTGCTGCTGCTGTGCTGACCTGTGACCTGCCTGGTCACTGTGAAGGACTTGCCACTTGCTGCCTTTCCCTTGTGCTGGCCTGTAGCTGGGCCCTCCACCTGAGGACCTTGTCTTAAGATTCTGCTCCCCAGGGGCAGGGTGCTGTGGCCCCTGACCCCTGCATCCATTTCTTCACGAGGGGTGCTTCTCCGAGGTTGCGGCTGCCATAGCGCTGATTGCAGAGCGCTTACGGAGCCTTGGGAGCTCGTAGGCTCCTTGCTGCATTGTGCCCCTTTAAATAAGATCACCGCAGCAGCCCGGGAAGCTGGAAGAACACTCGCGCACCGCATCGGGTGCAGGCGAGTGTCTGCTCGGGCCCCAGGAGGGGTCTGATCTTCTTGTGGCTTCACGGCAGGACCAGGGGAAGGCGCGGGGAGTGGCCCCTTCCCCCTGGCCTCTGCGTTAGGAGCAGGACCCTCCTTTCTGCTGTTAGGTAAAACGGGCATTATTGTGCCCCCCCCCCCAGCTTGGTGGAAGGGCCAGTGGAGGCCCCCAGAGATCACGGGTCCCGGGAGGGGCCTGTCATTAAACCGGAGGGGGTGTGTGGTGCCCCCCTCCTGCCCTAAGTTGTTTTTGCTGGCTTTGGCCCCTCTCGTGAGGGTCGGTTGAGGCCCTGGGGGACCCCCAGTAATCACGGTCCCCAGAGGGGCCTGTCTATAAAAGAGAGGAGGTGCTTGTCACCCTCCTCTGACCCCAGAGTATAAGGGAGGCCCCCGTTTTGCGCATAGGAGCGTCGGGGGCCCCATTGTTCACCTTCTAGGCACAGGAGGTGCCTTCCTCCAACCAGGTACTGTTTAAAGGACCAATATAGTTGCAATCCAAAGTTCTTTCTACAGACTTTTGTTCGATTCATATATTACCTACCTGCGTTTGATGTTTTCACATATGTGTATGCAAATGTTCCTTTTATGGACATGCTTGCTAATATGTTTTTCTAACTTGCCATATGTTTTCTAATGTTCCTACTATGGGCATTTTATGATATTCTTATGACAAGTGCTGTGATGTAATAACGTGTTTTCCTGACTACTGCTTATGTTGCAGAATACTGAGTAACCTGTGTGTTATGTGTGACTACTGCTAGGTTGCAGAGTAACTAATGTGTAACGTTCTGACAACTGCTAAGGTAGCAGGATAGTACTGATATGTGATGTTTGGTCTGATAATTGCCTTGTGTACAATACAGTATATTTTCATATAATCTGGTGTTGTGTTTCCTTTGTGGTGGAGATATTGCGTCACGTGTGTTGTGTGTGTTGTGCAAACGCTTTACACATTGCCTCTGGGTTAAGCCTGACGGCTCGTGCCAAGCTACCAAGGGGGTGAGCAGGGGTTATCTTGGATGTGTAACTCCCTTGCCCTGACTAGAGTGGGTAAGTTCTGCCTGGCTGAGGTGCATACCCTAGCCAACCAGAAACCCCATTTCTAACAATTACAATTCCAAAGACATCGAACATGAAGGAGTTACCTGTTCTCATTTGGAAGTCACCGCTTAACAAATGTAATAAGTTAACATCAATGTTATCCTGTGGGAAAGGTAGGCTTTGCAGCTGCAAAAAAACAGTTTGAGAGTTTTTCACTACCAGGAAATGTAAAACCTAAAAGTACATGACTTAAGGACTGCCTGGCTCCCTGGACCTACTCCTTGAACCTAGGACCAACACAGTGCTTCAAAGGGCTAGCTGACTGGCCTCCTGTTTGAGCTACAGGGACATAACAAGCTCCAGAGACATGTCCTCCATCTGCCCAGCTGACCAGACCTGGTCTTGGACCCTGGTATGGCATTAGAGTGCACTTGTCTGTAAAGAAGGGTGAAATCCTCAAATTTGGGGCGCTTCGCAACCACAATTGGGCCTGTTCACACAGAGATTCTGCCAATTATGACAAAGCCTATGAGAAACTCCAGTGACGACCAGTAATGCAAAATTTGCACTTTGAGCTAGAGCAGCAGCAGCCCGGGGTAACTGCCAATGTGAACCTCCAGCTATGACCATCCCAGATGCCCAATCGAATCTGTGTGCTACAGTGACAACCATCTGCAATGACAGGCCTACTCTCCATGCTACAGAGATGACTATCATCGATGCTCTCCATACTCCGCATGGCCACCTCCACTGTGAATGGAACTCTTCATGCCACAGATTAAGAAGGTACATTTTCTCAGCAAGACTGACCAGCTCCCTGTACCCAACTCACTCTCCATTTCTTTCGGCCTGAAGTTGTGACTCTCCCCCAGTCTAGCACGACCAGATCACCTTGAGTGGCATTTTGTGCTTTAAAGCACTATACTTACCTAAAACATTTATAATTGATTATCTTCAGTTCTACTGACTGGTTTTTGTCATTCTGGTATCATTTTATTTATTAAAACGCACTCTATTTTTCTGAATTGGTTTGGGATTCTTCTTGTGTTGTGTTTTTACTTTATTTCTGTTTGTGTGCTGCTTGAATACTTTACATATTGCCTCTAAGTTACGCCTGACTGCTTTTGTGCCAATCTGCCAGAAGGTTAAGAACAAGTTAATCTAGTGACTTTTGTGGTTCACCTGGACAGGGACTGTGGTTGTTGCTTAAGGACGGTTTTCACTCCACTCTATCAACAACACAATTTCCTACAACCATTGTTCCTGAATTTTCCCAGGAAGTCATGCCACATAACCTTAACCTGAATGACACCACAGTAAGTGACTGCTGAAGTTCCACAATAACTGCATGATTAAAATAACAAAGCAACACCGACAAATGTCTATTTCAGATATCATCTCT
The DNA here is from genome assembly GCF_031143425.1 of Pleurodeles waltl. NCBI lineage: Eukaryota > Metazoa > Chordata > Amphibia > Caudata > Salamandridae > Pleurodeles > Pleurodeles waltl. The sequence goes on from NC_090438.1 coordinate 292,113,554, forward strand.
ATTACGGTGCTGACATGGTCTTTAGAAGTGCTGAAGCATACTTCTTGCCCTGAAGTGTAGCAAGCAAGTGAAGTGATTGAGGCAGACCTCTTCTACGAGGGGCTCAGGTGGTCTCTCCCTGAGAATTGTTGGGGACAAATAGTGCATTTCAAAGTGCTGCTGTCACTTAAGCTTGCTAAAAAACAATAACTCTGAAAGGGCACTCATTAAATAGGCACATCCCTTCTTAGTGTGCCAAGCTAATGAAACTTTACTCTACCCCGGAGGTAACACCATTTTTGTAAAAAAATTTCCATGTGTGCCCTCATATGTCAGAAATTACCTCTATTATGCCAGGAACCCCATATACCATTGGTGCCCTTTTAGGTCAATTAATACATACTATATACCAGTACTAAAACTTTGCACTTATACCATACACGACCCTTTTGGTCAAAGACTACCTCAATATGTCAGGGTCATCATTTTGCTATGGTTATCCTCCTCCCATATGCCACAGTTATCATCCTTGATGCCAAAAATTACTTCCAATGTGCTACCATAAGCATTTTGTTGTCCGTGCCTCCATGTCACTAATATCCTCAAGTATGCCAGTATTTTTCCATGGTTTCCACATATGCCAAAACTGTTCTCTAATATGCCAGTATCAGCACTGTAGGTGCCCATGATACCAAAACTATCTCCAATATGCCAAGGCCAGTATTTTGTTACAGGTGCCTATCATACAAATAATTGCCTCAGGACAGCGGAGTTAGTATTTTGCTATGGGTGACTACATAAGGCAAGAATTACATTTAGTATTCCAGGGGCAATAGCGGACTCCCGAGAATAATTCCACATTCTCACTTACTTTCACTTTCTCGTGTTCACTCTCGTATTAAATTTTCCCTCACTTGTAATCATTCATTCATTGTCACTCTTGTACTCAGTCTCACTCATTCTCATTCAACCACTCACTCACTTTCACTCACTCATCCTTTCTTTCTCACATGTACATCATTCACTTGCACTTCATCTCAATAACTCTTTGTATCACTCTGAGTCACTGATTCTATTTCACTGTTGCAGTCACTCACTGTCACTCTCACTCACATTGATTCGCGCTCACAATCTCTAACACTCACTCACACTGGTTCATTGTCACTCACATACTGGCAGACACTCTTACCCTCAGTATCACTCCCTCTGACTCACTCATACACTGACATTCAGTCTCACTCATTCTCCGTTTGTATCACTGACTTTCAATCAGACACATGCTTCCACATATAGACATGCACACTCACACATACACACAGCCTTTCTCACACTTAGCGTATTCTCACCAACAAGCACGCACACAAAATACATATACAAAAGTTTTTTACTTGCCTCTGCTGCCAGTGAATATCCAGTTCCAAACAGTGTTACTCATAAGTATAATAAAATCAAGGACGCCCATAAGAGTTCCCACCACTAATGTTTCCACCTCCGAGTCCAGGGAACGCAAAGGCAATGCCAGGGCTAGAAAGGTTCAAGCCTTTGGTCACAGCTGTGACCCCTAAATGAGGTCCATGAAGGGAGGCACCTTACCCAGAAAGGCTCATTATTCTTAGTAATTTATTCAGGCAGTGTAACGGGTTCCTCTATTGTCAGTTCACAGGAGAGAGACATTCTACTCCCTCTTCTACGTAGGCCATCATGTACCTTAGTGCACATAGATGGCTTCTGTCTGTTCCTTGTAACTCAAATATTTGTCAAATCCCTCATTACTCAAATCGGATAGCGCTAGCCTGGGCTCATTCCAGGATCTCCCACAAACATTGTTTAAAACGGTAAAACAAACGAAAATGAATGCTATCAGCTCCCAGCCATTTACAACATTTTCTCCTTCTTTTTTTAGAACTATTGAAGATATCCAATATTGATATTCTTTGTATTGGAGAGTGTCCTGCTTCTGATCTGTACTCATGATTCTAGATTCAGTAAAAGGTTTTTTTGTAATTTCTTCGTGCTGTGTAGAATGTTTTTTCTCCTGGCTATTCCAGCTGTCTAGCCTTAAGATATTTATTCTTGAATCCATAATTCTCGAGCCTCTCTTCTTCTCATCCTAAATACGAGATCTATTCCTTTTCTATTCCACATCTGCCTGATTTCTTTCTGTTGTGTGTGTTCTGAAGGAGACAGGTACCACACTATCTTCGAAGAGTTGAGATAATGCTAAAGTAATATCTGAAATATCACATGTGATTTTTTATTTTATATTTCACTTCTTCTGTGCCCTGGAACATGTAGTGTCACCCTTGTGATGCAACAAGCGTGGGCACTACCAGTGAAAAGTAAACTTGAGGGGTTTAGGAGCATACACCCCTGCCATATTCTGTCATGTGTAAGTGACCCTTGGGTCACGTGAGTTAAACCAAATAAAAAGGGCATGGATGGCAGGCATGGTCTCTTTGGGACACGAGTGCTATGCAGAGAACATGCCGGCCGTCACCGCCCCAAACCATCAATGTGGTTCAGAGTCATTAATGCGTGCACATGCAATAAATAGCATGACATTACACTGGCGACGAGGGCTCGACATACTTTTGCTTCCCTGATGCGGAGTCTGCGTGCCTGCACACGAGGCGAGTGGTGCTCGTGCCGTGCCTGATCGGCCTTGAAGCACGTTGGATCGGAGCCCACCCGATCATGTAATCTGCTTTAGAGGTGTGTCTCAGCGCACCTCTTCCTACACGCCGATGTCCTCCAAGACAGGGCCGGAGCCCAGTGATCCAGCTCCTCAGTCCCTGCACCGATGGATGGCTCTTAAAGGCAAAGTACACGACACACACTCCGGCTCACTGACGCTCCTCCAGCCACACTCACTCAAGTATACCTGGCTGTCATTGCTCCCAGCACTTTCCTTGAAAGACAGTGCTTAAAAAAAAAAAGTTTAAAAAAAGCATTTTCTAGTCAAATATAGTCACTTCCATTTGGACACAGGAGCTCACACAACCACCATGAATTCCATACCTCCAGTTGAGCCATTCATAGTGGAAGGCGTACCCACCAGCGCAAGCTTCCCGCTGGAAGAACTGGGCAGAGAGAGTCATGCTATATTTTTTGAAGCCCTGAAAATTGAAAACGTGCAGAAGAGAGCAATGATGCTGTACTTGGGAGGGAAGGACATCCACTGCATATCTAAAACAATTGTTGCAGTGGAACCGAAGACACATCTTATGCTCATTGCAATCCTATAAGCATACTTTGAACCCATGGTCAACATTGATTATGAGAGATTCATATTTAGGCAAGCATGACAACTCCTTGAAGAATCCATTGACGCTTTCTACATGAGACTCAAGGAGTTAGCCAGCACGTGCAACTTCCACAATGAAAATTAGGAAATCAGAGGGCAGATCATCCAAGGGTGTGCATCATCAAAACTCAGGGAACGCTTCTTAAAAGAATCAGGATGGTCCCTAGCGGACATACTAACCATGGGGAGGACGAAAGAATTGTCAAAAGCAAAAGCTTCCCACATGGAAGCAGCACTTCAGAAACCAGTCAAAGCAGAGCAGGTCGCTGCCAAACAAACTGCGATCTCGAAAAACAGCGCAGGCACCAAGAATGTGCGGTCGCTGTGGGGGGTTGTTCCACCCCATGCAAGACTGTCCTGCCAAAAGAAAGAGATGTGCCAGTTGCGGCAAACCCAATCATTATGCACATGTGTGTAGATCCTCCAGAGGCGGGGCAACTCCGGCCACTGTGAACTCAGCTATAGAGGCCCACGCTTGAAACAGCAACTGGACGACGATGAAGAGGAAACACAAACTGTACACTCCATTTTTACCCTCAGCACTACCACTCAGGATAGCAGAAAGCTACCAAAATGCAAAGTGGTGGTAGGAGACAGTCCTGTCTTCACCATCGTGGACACAGGAGCGTCCATCAATGTCATGTCGAACGTCACTTACCAAAGCCTTCAACCACCACCTCCACTGACGCCAGCATGAATAAAAGTGTTCACACACAGACAGGTATGACCAGTGACCATGAAAGGAAAGTTCCAGACTCACATTTGCTATGGGTCCAATGAGGTAGAAGCACAGATGTATGTTGCTGAAGAAGGCCAACGCACCCTTTCAGGATGCCACGCCGCAGAAGCGTTAGGCATCGTGACTTTCACTTTCGGAGTTCATCTAGAGTCTCTGGATGACATACTAGAGGCTTTCCTGGGTTTCTTTGAAGGTATAGGATGCCTTAAAGACAAGCAAGCCACCCTCCACATAGAACGGTCAGTACAACCAGTCACTCTCCGACACAGACGAATAGCCTTCCACTTGAGACTTCTCGTGGGGCGAGAGTTAGAGAAACTCGAAGCTGCTAGCATTATCGAGATGGCAAATGGTCCATCATCATGGGTTTCACCTATTGTGGTAGCAAGAAAACTGAAACAACCTGGAGAGGTCAGAATTTGGATGGATGTGCCACTACCCAACGCAGCGATAAAAAGAGAACAACACCTCACCCCAACAATAGATAACCTCATCGGAGAAGTGGGTGAAGCTAGATGGTTATCGAAGCTAGACCTACAATCTGGGTATCATCAACTAGTCATTGCGGAAGAGTCAAGATACATTACCACATTCTCGACCCACGTAGGGCTTCACCACTATGGGAGACTCAACTTTGGCATCTCCAGCGCAGCAGAGGTGTTTCAAAATGCGATACGTGAGCTCCTAATAGACCTCCCCGGCATCATCAATGTCAGTGACAACATATTAATTTATGCAAGAACCATACCAGAACACCACACACAACTGAAGGCAGTCATGAAGAGAATACGCAACGCTGGACTCCCTTCATAGAGAGAAGTGCGAGTTCCTCAAAGACAAAATACAGTTTTTGGGATATTCGTTCTTAGCACAAGGGGTATAGCTCCAGACCCCGAAAAGGTGAAGGACATCAAGACTGTGCTCCCACCCACAAGCGTAACAGAGGTCCAGAGTTTCCTAGGGATGGTAAATTACTGTGGGCGGTTTATCAAAGACCTCACACTTCTAACACAACCCCTCCGAGACTTGACCAAAGCCACAAATATATGGTCATGGGGCCCAGTCCAGATGAGTGTGTTTCAAGCGACCAAGGATGCACTATCAGCTGACACCACTCTGCAATACTTTGACCCCAAGAAAGACACCACCATTGAGGTTGATGCCAGCCCCACGGGGCTAGGAGCAGTTCTGATGCAAAAGGTCCAAGCCGAAGAATGGGTCCCAGTGGCCTATGCGAGCCACTTTCTTACTGAGATAGAGCAGAGGTACTCACAAATTGAGAGAGAATCCATCGCAATTCACTGGGCGTGCAAGCACTTCCAATTGTATGTCTATGGACACCCATTCAGCGTCACTATGGATCACAAAGCCCTCATCCCTGTATTCAATAGCACAGCCTCCAAGCCGGCGCCCAGAATAGAAAAGAGGATACTGCAATTGCAAGAATATAACTGCAGAGTAGAATATCGCCCAGGATCGAGTAACCCCACAGACTACATCTCACGACATCCGAGGCTGGCCACAGTGGCTAATGAAGCACAAGAAGCAGAAGAATATGTGAGGTGCATAGTCGAAAGATCGCAGCCCCTGCCCATCTCATTAGAAATCATTCAGCAGGCCACCAAAGAAGACAAAGTCCTACAAAGCGTCATACAGGCGGTGCACACCAATCAATGGATTGACATACCGAAACAATGGCATCACCTCACCCTGGCAGCTAGACAGTCTCTGGAGAGTTTACATCATGTCCGCCATGAATTAACAGTCAGCCATGATGGATTCCTTCTCAGGCGACACAGAATTGTAGTCCCAGACAGCCTTGCAGACAGAGCAGTGCAACTAGCCCATGCAGGACATCAAGGCATGGTAAAGACGGAAAGTAGGTTAAGGACCAAAGTCTGGTTCCCGATGATGGACGAGAAAGTTGAGACGTTGGTACACTCATGCCACTAGTGCCAAGTGACAGGAGAATCAAATGTGCCAGTCCCCGTCATAACCGAAAAAAGACCCCAGAAACCCTGAGTCTCCACCAGTCTTGATTTTGGGAGCCTGCCAGATGGCTGCCATTTGCTAGTACTGATTGGAGATTTTTCACGATAACCAGAAGTGGAAATAGTCCCATCACTGATCGTGACTGACGTAATCCCAAAAGTAGAAATAATAATTGCCACCCATGGAATGATCCAAGAGATCCGGACAGACAATGGTCCTTCTTTTCAAGGTAGAGAATTTGCTAACTATCTAAAGTCCCTCGGCATCCGGCACAAGAAGATTACCCCTACGTGGCCTTAAGCGAATGGAGCGGTAGAACGGTTCATGAGGACATTAAACAAGGTCATAAGGATAGCATCTGCCAAGAAGCAGGGGCATGAGATGGCAATATATTTCTTTCAGCTGGATTACTGCCAGACTCCACACTCCACCATCGGCGGAATCGCACCCAGCCACCTGTCCATGGGCCGTGTGGTTACGATGTCATCCCCCACTACGAATCAAGGACACCAACACCCAGAAATGAGAGGCATGCATACCTCAAGCGGAAGGACTCCAATGATAGAGCAAGCCTCCGTCTGAGAGCAAGACATTCGGATCTGCAAGTAGGCAACAAAGTCTTGGTAAGAGATCGCTTTCTAGGCAGTAAGTTCCGGTTGCCTTTTGAGGTCCGCCCCTGGACCATCGTCAGACGACAAGGATCTCTGATCGTAGCGTGCAGAGGAGCAGAGAGGATTGCGCGAACCATCTACTGGTTAAAGCTATTTGAGACCCCTGACCATGCAGTGGAGACAGAAAATTGACTCAGTTCCATTGACCCAAGTAGAGAGGAACTGTCCGAAGATAACCGTTCAGAAAGGTCGCTGAGGCTGTGGGCTGAATCTGACTATGGTGGGGAGTCAACGGAACAGGTCAGAAGATCTGTTGTCACTCCACGTGAGCCTCCGCCATTGGTAAACCGCACCAACTGTTCCAGGAATGAACTGCGGGCAGTCCTGCACCTTCAACTAGACTAACAGATCACCTGTTGTGAGTAGTATGAGACACTTTCTGAAACACTGTTTTGTATTCAGAGCTAGAACTAATTTCATTAGAGGTGTTGGCATTTCTGATTCAAAGCTGCGCCTCATGCCATTTGTTAGTATTTCTGTTTGTGATTTTGGGAGGGATGTAGTGTTGCGCTTGTGACTCAGCAAGCGCGGGCACTACCAGTGAAAAGTAAATGTGAGGGGTCTAGGAGTGTACACCCCTGCTATACTCTGTCATGTGTAAGTGACCCTCGGGTCACGTGAGTTAACCCAATAAAAAGGGCGTGGACAGCGGGCGTGGTCTCTTTGGGACACGAGTGATATGCAGAGAACACGGTGGCCGTTACTGCCCCAAACCCTCAACGTGGGTCAGACTTGTTAATGTTCGCACACGCAGAATAAATAGCGCGACATTACAAAACAATGCCTTTGCTGCCTTCCTGCAAGTTTTTTATCAGCAAATGTTTGCAGTGATGTCTATAACTTCTGGTTTGGGTAAGTGCTCCAAGTTTTCCTTTGGAAAAGGATATCTTGTACGTATAAGGTAATAGCAGTTCAATGTAATTAATTACTTGAATGCATGCATATCAGTATCGTGACACAAAATTGTGAACCCCCTCCAGAATATGGTGAGGCCCCTTGAGAATCCTATAGTTTACAAATGTTCGTAGTCCAAGGGATGATTCAGTGCCCCCTCCAGGGTGCGTCCCCCACCCCGTCCGCTGCAGGGGCCTGCATATGATGTCTTCCATCTCCCCGGATTCATCCAAACATGTTCCGAGGAAAATAAAATGAAGATCTCAGAAAACATACCGTGCTTTCTGCTTGTCAATCACATCAATCCGCAGTGCTGGCCTAAGGTTAATATTTAAGCCGCAAGGTAAACAGAGGGAAAGTATGATAAATGAGCTTTTTCTTGGACAGTGCTTCCCACCAGATCTCTGGAGAACCTGGGAGCATTTTCAATAATTCTTTATTTGAATGCCTCTGCACTGATTCCCCTCATGATTTCATTCAAATCCCACGATCTTCTGGGATCACAGATCCATATTATTGCAATAGAGGACCGCTCCTTGTAGAAAAAAACTAAACGTCTTTAAGACTTCGAAATAATTCAGCATGCGTGCTTTTACGCAGGCCAGCTGAAACATTAGCAGCAAATATACAGTATGTAAGTGACTCCGTGTAACGACTTCATTTGTCCTACAAAAATGTTTGTATTAAATGAGACTATTTATTGTAGAATGCAACAAAACACTGAAAACTATTTGCAGAAACAGTCCACATTATTGACGTGATTCATACATACTGATTTTTGGTCGAACGCATGCAAGTCTATTCATGACGGTTTCCCAAATGTTAAAATGGTGAACGTGCACATTATTAGGCACTGACACAATTGCGTATAACACAGATACATTTCAGAAGAAACAGTGCTTTTGGCCATGTTGTTTGTTTAATAGATTGCCTGTTCCTATAAAGCGAATGAGAAACATTACTTGCACTTTATGTGGCGTACTGGGATGGTAAACCAGTGATAAAGCACAAACAATGCATCGAATGCATAGTCATTGATGGAAGCTCCTGTCCTTTTAATGTCGTATTGTACTCAAGAAGACTTGTTAATGGTGCCATGAAATATGCAGCCTGCTCAGTATGCATGCCACGTAAGCACTGTTCACTGCCACAGAAAAAAACAAAGAGTTCCAAATGTAGTTTTCCATAAGAAAGAGGATAAAAATAACTTTCAGGCAAAACATGGAGAGACTGTCAACTTACTGGTAATATTCACTCATCAAGCATGATCTAATTTACTAATGCTGTCATTTAGGTTCACATGAATATCTCGCCGACCAGTCAGGATGGTAGAGGCCCATCTGGCCTACTGAGAAATTCCAGGCTGACAGGGACTTCTGTTCTCCATGGCTTAACGCAAAATGATGGGCTCCCCTGCATTATGTGATGAGGGGCCACCGAATGTCCCATATCTGACAGATATTTATTGGCCTTGTGCTGAATGTGATCCCCCTGAAGGTTTGAGGGACCTACTAGGGTTACTGCGCTGCACTGCCAGGGTGCAGGGGCCTAGGTTACACCCCTTCAGTGCTTAGAAGGAACTACTGCTGCAGCAGTTTTCTTCACCACACTAAACAATTGTTGAGTAGGTGCCATATTCAAAGCAGGGGGTGGTTTTCTTGATATATAAAAAACAACATTTTCCAACACACAGGGAGTTTTCCCAGCCCATGTCTGTTATGATTTGCATTGATTGGGGCTAGCTGAACATCAGTGTCACCAAGTATCCCTTTTGCACATGAGTCACCAGGTCTAAGGTTTCCAGAGGTAGAGCTAGCTAATGCTCTGCTCTGGAAACTCACCTGTTCCCTCAACTCTAAGAAGAGTGACGGAGTTATGAGTTTGGGGAGTGGTCAGGAGTACCTCCGGCTTCTGTTGGTCTCTACTCTATGACACTGTGCGACATTCTAGTCCATGACACTTTACTCAATGCTACTCCACTGTACACCACTCCCCTCTACACCATTGTGCTACACTCTACTCTAGGACACTCCATGACACATTATGACACTCCATTCTATGACACTCTCTGATACTCTATTCCACTCCACTCTATGCCACAGCAGTCTATGCCAGATCTCTCTACGACACTTTAAACCACCCCACTGTATGCCACTCCACTCTACACCACACTCTTCTATACCACTAACATTTAACCATGCCGAATTGTAGCCACACTGGTGTACAAAATGGCTAAAACACAATGGCAAAGTCGGTAGCTCTTGCAAAGCGAAAGCTACTGACTTTGCCAATGCTTGTTTCTTTTCCGTTTTAGACAGCTAGCACCCCCACCTCAGTCCAAGACCACTCATTTCTATGACAAAGAGAGACAGAAACTCTGACCAACAGCCACTCAACACTAGGCCACATGATCAAGTGATCAGGCAACAAATCATGCATACCTACCATTAAAAAAACAGATGAACGCCAGTCAAGCATAGACATCAGGTTGTAGCTACATTCGGTCAAGGTATGGCTCTCCAAAGGAGAGGAAAAACACGAGGATTGTGGACTTTGCTCTAGGGCAGTCTAAGGAAAAGTTTTAAAAGGACAGCAGTTGCTCTTCAGATAGACATCAGGGTGCCTATCAAAGAGTGTGGATGCACCCCATTGAATGGACTGTGGAAGTCAAAGCCAACTGTGATCTTGTAATCCTAACATGTAAGCAGGACATCTGTCACGTTTGAAAGGCCAAGAGAAACATAAATGTTGTCTGTCCTTTGTTTTATTAGGAATCATATTTTCAGTTTCTTTTCATTGTGTGTGTGTGTTACATGTAAAGTATAAGGTGGTCCACTTTTAGGAATGGTCAAGTTTTTACTAAGTATTGTTTGCATGTATTTTGAAACTATGACTATTTGGCGTGAACATCCCCATCCTAGCTGGTCTCAAGGATCTTCTTAATTAAATACCGAGCAAACATTCAATGTGAGCGCCCATTTTATTTCAACGCACTGTGTGGATCAAATGTAAGCTGTTGCAGGGTGTAGGATCAAAATAAAAGACGGTTGGTGTTTCCCCTGCTCTGCTTTTACTGCCAGAACAGTGTTATTGCCAGTGGGTATTTCTTCGACTGCTCTGCAGCACCTAATTAAATAGTGCTGCAGCTGGAGCTGACAGAATGCTCGTGGGCAGATTGGCGAGGGGAGCAGGGGCACGACGGGGGCAAAACAAACAAACAAAAAGAGAACAGAAACGGCGATCACCGTGAGGGCAAGCCCCAACCTCGAGAATGTGTCGGTGTTTGGCTTGTGGTGAAATGTTCACAAAAAATAAACTAACTAAACCCAGATTGATTAGCTCAAGCAGAAATAGCATCTAAGATTTCGTAAAACACAGGAGTCTGAACACACGTCGGTTTTTTTCCTGAACTAATATTTCTTGACTGCAATACTCCTTCCATATGCAGTTTTCACATAGAACCAGAGTTTCCCAGCTGCATATGTGCATGTACATAGTCGTGGGCGCTTCCTAGGTAGTTTAAATTAATGTTCAAAGCATTGCAATGTATATACCGAGATACTCAGAGTTCTGTATTCTGCGCTGCATTTTCTCCACGTATCCACATCTGGTTTATGGCGGAATGTTCTAGGAGTCAGGTGACAAGTAGCTGCGAGTAAGTGCACCAGTATACCCAATATTCAGAGGGTGTGTGTTTTGGAAGGAAGGACACTACATGGAAAAAATGTTCCAGGAAAAAAACGGTTATTGAATATATGGCTCCTTTTAAAAACTTGCACACTGCAATGGCGACTTCTTACATGCAGGGTTAAGGAAACAGGCATATTTCGTGAACGTGTGTGATAGCGTGACCCTTGACGTGAAATTTACAAAATTTCTAAATACATAACTGGGACGGAACGTGTTATTTTTCACCCAAAACGTACAACTCTGTGTAAGCGTAACTCACATATGCTGTGCGTTGTGATTTTTTAATGGCCAGAGGTCCAAGTTTAGTAGCAAACACTTACAATAGGCTTATAACAGGGAATGGATGAATCTTTTACAAGGACATTATTATAATGTGAATTTGCTACTTAGGTTTCCGTTTAGGATACGTAAAGCAAAGTGCTGCATTAAAAATGCCCTGGTCAATTATAATTTGCTGAAAGCCCCAAGATATAATGGGCAAAACTGATTTATGATTTTGAATCAATATCTGTGAGTGAATAAAACAACCAAATGTAGCATTTGTCTAATATTTAATTTAAGCTTCAGGATTCAAAACATATGAATGTGGTTATTACCGTTGATTTATGCAAGAATAAAGTATAAAACTACCAGCGCCAAGACAATGTACAATGTTAATTGAGCTTATAAGTCACAGCTACTTTAGAATAATTAGATGCACACAGCCTGCCTTAATGTTCTTTGAATTTCAATTCTCAGCATTTAATAATTTCTCCCTTCCCAAGCTTGGTTCATATACACCCAATATCATATAAAACAAGGGATAACCTTCTTATCTTTCCATTCCACTCTCACCATTGATAAGGTGTAAATATGTTTTACATAAGATATATCTGACCCCTTATTATGCTTCATTCTTTATAATAATGCGAAAGTGGTGTTCCGCGTCACCCGAGATATATGAAATCTGTTTTATGCTCCATGGAACTTTGTACATGTTTTAATTAACGCAGAGGCTTTGAGGCCACACACCACCTCCTATCCACACTGTCTGCAACCTCTGCAGTTGAAAAGGCTTTGGTTTGATGCTTCATCAGCTCACAGTAGCAGCCAGAATGACACAGCAAATAAGGAGGACAGCCTCGCAAGACAAAGATATAGGGGCATTGGAAGTAAAGCACTAGAATGTCATGGAATTAATATTTCCCTACTGATTAACTGAATGTACTGTTTGAGGGAGCCACAAAGTAGAACTATATGGCCTATATCATTAAAAAAGCACACATGAACAAGTATCAGGGTTGGTTGCAGCAAAATATGATGCAAAAAGACACCTAAAGCCTCCTGAGGAAAATGCACATCTAGGATGCAATTAATAGCATCAAGGAGAACAGTACAAGGAAGCAAACAGATACATGCACATCAATGCCACACGTATTGACCCAACACCATCAACATATGGATCTAATGGGGAACGTGTTCTACTTTGTTGTACAACTTTCACACATATAAAACTTGATAAGAACAAATACAGGATCCAAGTGCCATATTTTCCCAATATTATGTGTGGAGTTAGCACTAGCCTTTGCTCATCTAATAATGAATAGTAATTCCAAGCCTAGGTGCAAAAGGTCAAGGAAATCACAGTCTTCAATATCGTCTTAAAGATTATCCACCACCTTTAACTCAGCAGGTAAATTATTCCATCATTTTCTCCATTCATAAAGAAACAGCTACTATCTCTCTTTGCAAAATGTAGAGACAGCCAACATTACTTTATTTGTTGACCTAAATTAACAACTGTTAGGCCTGTCAGTGTTAGGGCGGTCTTCCCCCAAACAATATGCCCTCTTACCTCAATTTTTCTGCTGAAATTCGTTTTTGTTGGCCTTAGGACTCTGTGCACCTTACCACTGCTAGCCACTGCTAAAGTGATTGCGCTCCCTCCGTCCCATAAGTATGGGTACACTGGTTTATACCTAGCTGACATATTTAATTTAATTATAAGTCCCTTGTAAAGTGGTATACCATATACCCAGAGTCAGTTTATTAAATGCTACTAGTGAGACTGCTTCAAAAGTGGTGCCACCCACTTTTCAATAGCCCCTCAAAACATGTCACACGTCTGCCATTGCATAGCCTGAATAAAGTTTAAAACTGACAGTTCGACTTGGCAATAAAAATCCTGTGCCAAGCATTAAACTCCCCTTTTTATTGCATATTTCATCTCTACGGTAGGCCCTTGGTAGCCCATAGGGCTAGGTGCATTATAATTAAAAGGTTGAACACGTACTTTTTAAGTTTTACATATCCTGGTAGTGCAAAAAAAATATTAAATTGGTTTGTCACTACTGCAGGGCATATCTGTCCCATAGGACAGATAACATTTGATTGATTTATTACATATAGTAAGTACTAACTTTTGATTGAGGAGAGAAATAATTTCATATTTCATATATATGCAATTATAACTAAAATTCCTTTTCAATAGTAAAGTTGGATTTTAAATTACAATTTCGAAAATACCACTTGTAGAAAGTCGGTATGCTCCTTCCCTTTTGGTGTCTGCAGCATCTCCTGGGTCACAGGACTGTGTGTAACTGACAGACTTTGTGAATTCTTTGCAGACAGTCACACAATAGAGGGAATAGGTTTGCCTGAATGAGCCATCTCCTGGTAGGATGGGGGGACTGGGAGGAGCTCGGCCCAGTCCGAATAGCAACTCAATAGGGTGAGCTCTGCCTTCACACAAGGGGATTGTCATCTACACATTGTCACTTCAGTAAGCTTGGAGGCAGGGAAGGGGTGGCAGGCAATTCGAAGCACTTCAAAGAGAAACCTCTAGATACTTCTTCCAAATTCAAAGGGGCCACCAGGTATACAAATTGCACCCTCAGACCCACTCTTCAGTTCACTTTCCGGACCTGTGGAAGGACTCTGAGGACTGCCTGCTACTGTGGCCTGCTGCGTATTCCACAAGACTGTTTTTCCGCACCTGGAAGGCAGTCACTGCTTGTGCTAATTAAAAGGGGCAGAGCAGCGCGCACTTGGAGGGGGAGAAGAATTAAGTTAAATAAAAAATACTTGAAAAAAACCCCACTTACCTCTGCTTCCACGCCGCGCCACTCCTCTGCCTCCTCCCGTCTCGCTGCAGGCAGGCACAGGCTTCCAGCCTGCCCTGTGCCAATCCTGATGCTGCTTAGAGCAGAGTTTGGATTGGATGGGAGTGCCCAGCTAGGGTGCTCCCAGGCAGACTGGGAGCCTGTGCAGGCTCTCTCCAGCCCTGCAACTGTGTCGCTGGGCTGGAGAGAGCCCTGTGCGCATGTGTGTTTGGCTGGCCCTAGACGGCCAGCCAAACACACATGCGCTCTGAGGGTGAGTGTGCACTCCCCCTCATTGCTCGTCACCCCTATGCCCCACCCCTTTTCCCCCAAAAAATCACAAACACAGTTTATGATTTTTTTTTGGGAAAAGGTTTGTAGCTGCTGGCGGGGGGCGATGCTCCTCTGCCCTTATGGAGGAGCTGCCCCTGCTGGAAGGACTGCCACATTGGCGGCAGTCCGACTGCCATCTGCAAGTCTGGTGGTCTAGTGACCACCAGACTCGTAATGAGGCCCTAAGTCTGAACACAGAAATCTTCACCTCAAATTCATCCAGAGGCACCCAGATGAAGGTGCCCCCACCTCGGACACTACTTGCTGAAAGTCAAAGGTTAGTGCTGGCCTGGCCCAATCTACTTCTTATATCCAAAGTACACTACATTGTGGTCTGCTATAGTTTTTTTATTTTGACCCTGTCTTGCACAACTAGATGGCCCTGTTGGCTCTTCGATCTTTTAGGGACAAGTTTTTACTAAAAACATTTAAAATTCTTAATTCTGGTTCTACTGATTGGAGCTTTGTCATTCTGGTGTCAAATAATTTATTAAAATGTACTATTTTAGCACAAACAAGATTCATTACCTTGAAGACTCTGCAACACATCTTCCCCCACTTCAGATTTCCACACAAGGTGCAGGCTACTATCTCTCTCTTGTACTATCCAAACTGGATTGTGCCAATGGCCTCTACCATGGATCATCTTTATCTATTACGAAAAAACTACAACGTATTCTGAACTCCGCTGCCAGGCTACCATTACATGTAACCACAAGCCAACATCTCCCCTGCCTTGAGATCACTACACTGGTTACCCGTTGCCAGAAGATCCACCTTCAAGCTGCTTTGTATCACCCATAAAGGTATACATGGAACAGGACCACTTTTTATCAGAAACAAAATAACCAAATCCATTCAACAAAGAAACCTCCGCTCAAGATTGGCACCCCAATTTAGAACACCATCATAGAAGAATAAGACTATAGGTGGTACATCCTTCTCCATTCAGCAGCCAAACTGTGGAATCCATTACCCCAAATATAAGATCCATGGATAACTATCTTGTCTTCAAAAGACAACACAAGAGTTGTCTCTTTCCTTCATAACCACCATATTCAAACAGCAATTGACTGCATATGCCTGTGTTGATAAATACTTGTAATCTGATTATGTGTATTTTCTAGATATGTATAGTTCTTTAGGAAATATGTATCGCTACTATATCATAACAATAAATTACACACATTCTCTTTGAACGTGTTTAACAAATGTATATTTACTCACGGTTAAATATGTATATGTATATAAATGTGTGTGTATGCATGTGTGGAGGTGTATATGTGTGTGTATGCGTACATATGTGTATGTTATTCTATGCTTAACATGTTCATAGGTCATTGCATAGCTGCTAGATAAGTTGTTATATTAGATACTTATGAATCCCTGCTCTCGTTTTTATAGCACACTGATCAAATGTTTTATTATCATAAGCATTACACTATTCAAAAATTGAGGAAAGATAAATAAATGTTTGAAAAGTACACTTGTTAATTAACTTCAAATATTACAAATCTTGAAAGTCTGTGTTTATACAATACTACTTTTCTTCTCATATTATTATACCTAAAATTATATTCCTTGAACATATAATCCCTTACTGTGTAGTTACATATATATGTATTTATTACACTAGTCCTACTGCAACAGAGAAAAATTAAATAAAAATAAATAAAATAAAATCTATAAATAAAATTCAAATGATAAATAAGTAAATAAAAACAAATAATAATAAATAAATTAAATAAAAATAATAATGATGAAAAATATATATATATATATAAATAAAATTATAAATAAATACAAATATTATAAATGTACTCTCTTGTAAGCTTTACTTTGTCCACCCATCACCATATGTCATGTCTCTATCAATCTATCCTCCATCCCCAATCTGACTCATCCCAAACCCATTCTACTACTTACATCTCCAAAATAACCCTTCCTAAGCTCTTCCCTCCACTTCCACATGTAGCTCACCCAAACCTCAGCTTACTACCATCATCTGTCAAACAACCCTACTAAATTATTCCTCATTTATCTCACCTTTGACTCATCCAAACCCCTCCTGCTACTATGATCTCTCTAACCCTTTCCATAGACTCTTCCTTCCTCCATCTCTCCTTTACTCATCTCAAGCCTCATCCTATTATTACTCCCAATTAACACTTCTGGATTCTTCCCTCCTCTAGCCTGCCATTATTCTAGTTAATCCAGTTTACAAACTCACATATCATCTGCTTAAATTAACTCATAATAATACTAAAACTGTACTCATATTTCCCTATACTAATCCACCACTAATTCCTTCTGGGTTCCGGAGTAGCGTGCTACTTACCGAAAAGCACTTCGACGCCTTGTCAGGAGCAGTAAGCGCTATATAAATACTATTACACTACAATACCATACAATATTGTTCTAAATTGTTGTGGGAGTTTTCTTTTGTTGTGTTTTTACTTTATTGTTGTTTGTGTGCTGCATAAATACTGTAGACATTGTCTTTAAGTTAAGCCTGACTGCTTATTGTGCCAAGCTACCCAGTGTTAATCACAGGTTAATTTAGTGACTTTTTATGGCTCACCATATCAGTCTTCAATATCTTCTTAAAGAACATCCACCAATGTTGCTGCTATTACTCAACAGGTAAATAATTCTATAATTGTCCCCGTTCATGGAAAAACAGCTACTATCTCTCAAGACTTTGCAAAATGCAGGGACAGCCAACAGCCATTTATTTGTTGACCTAAATTCATCACCAGTACTAAACGTCAGAAAACCATCTTTCAATAGTCAGTGACCAAAGATTGCAGGTTGGCACTTTAAATGTAATACTTATATGTCCTGGTTGCCAGTGCCATTAACAGAAAGTGGGGTTTGATGTGCCCATGTCTGGGCAAACTAATATATGATCCTAGCAGCCAAACTATGTACCTTTGGCAACCTCTTCAGATGCTTCTTATGCAACCTAAGCACTACAGAAAACCAACTTTGCATCAGTAATACCCATTGCTAGGCTATGTGATAAGCCTAAGATACTCTTTACCAACAATACCAAGAACTCAACAAAATTCCCTAAGTGCCTACTCTGTGCAAGTTAGACTGAGTACTGCACTAGCCCACTTAAGGGGGTAAGACCTTTCTGTAAGGGTTAAATTGGGCATTCACATATTTGAAAGATTAATATTTTAGACCAAGACCAAGATTGTTTAATATGCGGTTAGTGTCAGGAGTCTCCTCATAGGACCATCCTCAATACAGGGAAAGTCAAATCTGGGCACAAGATGGTGTGGATTATTTTGCTACAGATCCCAAGGAAGAGGTCAGAGACTGGTCCAGTGGCAACTGGGGCAAACTGGCTGGGTGGTGATAGGCACTCACAAAGCACAGAGAGAAGTCATTGAAGTCAATATAAGAAGAGTCACAAGAAAGTTAAATTTTGTAACAAAATCATATGAATGTCCTGCTTTCAATGGTCAGCATCCTACATGTTCAGATTATTTTCCCCTTCCGAGTTTCTATGTACTAGGGTTCTTACCTGTTCCCCCAAGTCAGAAGTTATTGCTCTAACCTGTGTCTGCTCTCCAATAGGCTGTCTTCTCTTCTTATGTGTGATGGGGTATATCCTGGTTGCTCTGTTGAATGGTATTTTTCTGCAAATCACTCAGATGTGTCTGGTATTGTACTTGTAGTCACCTTTGTGGTTCCAGTGGCTTACCTTGTATGTCAGTTTTATCAAAGTTACTGCCTTCACTTGTCCCTGCCTTTACTGGTACCTCCCCTCATCTTTGTATCTCTTGTGCTGAGATCACCAATGTTGGGTTAAGCTGTTGCCAGTGAGAGCTTACAGGTGTAGTTGAAGCCTCATCCAGCTACCTGTGAGTGGTGTTTCCTCAGTATCCACTCTCCTCCCACAAGGGTACAGTTCCAGTAATGCTTGTTCTCTATTCTTGGAATATACCAGTGTGGTGGTTTGTGACAAACATCTGAGTACACCCACTACCTGCCTGAATCATGGCAGATTTCTAGACCTACAATCATATGTGAATCTCATGCAAGTTATTGTACAAGCCAGTTCTGGTGGCTATGGAAAGTCTCTCAGTTCATATACTGCTGCCTTTAGCTCCTCATGGCGAGGATCGTGCATGTTTTAAAACCTTTAATATGCAGTGCAAATTACATTTTTGTATTGATCTATCTTATTCCCATTGTATGAATTTAGGGTGGAATTCATCGTTCATACTTGGTCAAAGAAGTTTCAAAGTGTGGTATGCCAATAATAAGTAATGATGATCCTGTACTAATTAGTACAACAAATTTATGACCAGATATTTTTCAATTTTTATGGATCAAATCTGTTTATTATTATTTTGCAAATATAAAAATACAGAATACAACACAATACAACTCGGGCAATAGATAACATATTCCTCTCCGGCAAGGACCACAGCACTGATGACGGAAGATCTGCCCATTGAAATCCCACTCTCCGGGCCACACCGAAGGCAGCCTCCCACCATCCCCATATCATAACCCAGAGGGTCAGCGAACAGCGCTAATACACTTCCAGATTGCGGGTCCTGCTAATGTGCATCCCCCCAACAAATAAATAAAACATACGAACAATGCTTCCCTCTAGAGTCCAAGTCCTCTCCGTGCCTCTTTCAGGCCCCTCCCCTCCTCGACTTCAGTTCTCCAAAGTCTGCCCTCCCGATAACCTGCACCTAAATCAAGTCAATCTCAAAACCCTCAAGTAGGCCGGGCATGTTAATTCCGTAAACTCTGAGGATAGAATCTGAAGAAATGGCTTCCATAATTCATTCAAATCACACACTCGCTGCTGGGAGACCAAAGAGAGTTTTTCCATAGCCAGGATAAACCACAGCTTCTGTAACCATGCCGTCCGCGTCGGCACTCTGTCTGTACCCCAGAGAGCAAGAATCTGCTGTAACGCAGCGTTAAGCGCCAAAGCCATCTGCCTCCCTTTTAGCGATCTTAGGGGGAAAGTAAGGGGATTGGGGAACCCCAGCACTATGTACGATGGGAATCTCAGTGTGAAATGCTGTATCTATATCATCTAGTATACTTTCCCAATAACGATGTAGCTTGGGACAGTGCCATAGTAAGTGCACCAGTTTACCTGTGGCTCCACAACCCCTCCAGCACCGATCTGACTTATCAGGACTCCATGCATGGATGCGCGCTGGAGTATAATACCAGTAGGAGGCTACTTTATATGATGTCTCTATCCCTGCTGCATTATAGGATGTGTGATGTGTTCTATAGAATATGCTGTCCCACTCCTCGTCTGTAAATTCCCTCCCGAGTTCTCTCTCCCATCTCAGCTGCCCCTTCAACTTGGGCGGTCGCTTCTCCCCCTGTAGGAGTCGATACAGCTCAGAGATGACACTCTTATCACCCTTCTTTAGCAGCAGCCATTTCTCGAATGGT
Source organism: Pleurodeles waltl (assembly GCF_031143425.1). Lineage (NCBI taxonomy): Eukaryota > Metazoa > Chordata > Amphibia > Caudata > Salamandridae > Pleurodeles > Pleurodeles waltl. Next base: position 292,133,684 of record NC_090438.1, read on the forward strand.
GTAAGGGGCCTATCTATTAATGCTCTATTAGCCGGCAGGAGGGCCCAGTGCCGGACCTGATAATACATCAACCTATCCACCTCCCGTAAGCCGTACATCTCCTTCATCTGGCCAAAGGACAATACCCCTTGTTCATCGAAGAGGCTTCCCACTCTCCTACAGCCCCCCTCGTTCCAGCGTCTCAGTCCCTCCAAATTAAGCCCAGGCTCGAAGTCCGGATTCTCACCAATGGGGGTCATCGGGGATGGAAAATACGTCAACCCCAAACGACAAGCCACAGTGTCCCATATTCGCAGGGTTACTCCCGTGACCGGAGAAGAATAAAGTCCCCTAGCCCTGTGTCGACGTAGGAGCCAGGGCTCCTTGCATATATGGGAGCCCGCTACCGCTTGATCCATAAAGCACCAATGTTTCTCCGTGAGCGGACGGCTCCACTCTAAGAGAAAACGCAGCTGCGTTGCCTGGAAGTAACGCAGGAGACACGGAATCGCTAGTCCTCCCCCGTTCTTAGGGCGATACAAAACCTGTTGCGGCAGTCGCGCCGGTCGGCCCTCCCAAATAAACCTCAGGACCGCCAATTGAAGAGTGGCAATCGTCCGGGGAGGTGGGGTCAGCGGAAGCGCTTGGAATACATAAAGAATACGCAGTAGAACAGTCATCTTAACCGCCGCCACTCTACCCAGCCATGACAGCCTATGTCTCCCCCACGACTCCAGATCTCGCTGTACCTCGTGGACCAGCTTCGTATAATTCGCGCTCGCTGTCTTCGCAGACGAGGTAGCCAGATCTACACCCAAGTAAGAAAGGCGTGTAGACGACCATAGAAAGGGGTATCTCACTCTCAGATCCGCCTCATGATCCGCGTTCATTGATAAGCTCAGGATCTGCGATTTCTGCATGTACACCTTAAATCCCGAAACATGGCTAAACTCATCTAGTATCTCCAATAGCGCAGGCAACAAGGTCATAGGCTCTGCCACTGTAAGGATAACATCGTCAGCATAAAGAGTAATAAGATGGTGGTCCCCACCGAATTTCACACCGGAGACCGAAGGACTGTCTCGCAAGTGCTGCGCGAGGGGCTCCATGTAGAGCACAAACAAGAGGGGCGAGAGCGGGATTCCCTGTCTAGTCCCGCGCCTAACTGGGAACGGTAGGGAGAGCACGCCATTAACCCGAACCGCCGCCCTAGGGGATTGGTAGGTGCATTGTATCCAAGATCTAAACCCGGGGCCCAGACCAAAACGCTTCAACACCTGAAAAAGGTAAGGCCAGTGGACTCTGTTGAATGCCTTTTCGGCATCTATAGCTAAGAAGAGCGTGGCCCTACGAGATCGGTCTATTTTATCTAACAAATGCAGAAGCCGCTTCGTGTTATCACCACAGTGACGATGTGGGATAAAACCGGACTGTTCCGGATAGACAAGACCCGGCATATAAGGGTTAAGGCGATGTGCAAGAAGCCCAGTAAACAGCTTGGCTTCAATATTCAGAAGCGAAATCGATCTGTATGAAGCGCACTGTCCTGGGTCTTTACCCGGCTTATATATAACAGCAATGGTAGCATCTAACATATAAGGCGTCAGAGCTCCCGTCGCTCGAGTGGGCCTCCCGCCCTGAAGGGGAACAAATTAATTTTATCGCTGAAGCCGCCCGTTGCGCTCGCAGTCGGTGCGCTAAGGGTTTCCCGCACCTGTTGCTGCCAATATAATATTTATGCCTAAGTCGCACTACCGCATTCTCCGCCCTATCCCAATCTAGTCTTTTCAGTTGCTGCCTCACCTTCTCTAATTCCCTCCAAGTTCTCGGTGCGCCCGTGAATTTGTGGGCACGTTTCAGTATGGCCACCTTCTGCTTCAGCCGTTCCCTTATCTCCCTCCGTGTCTTATTGTCTCTTGCAGACAGTGCCATCACCTCGCCCCTCACCACAGCTTTCAAAGCCTCCCAAACCGTCTCCACAGAAGTGCTACCATCGTCATTAAGGCTAATGTAGTCCACGATCGCGCGTCGAATCGACTTCACTACCGTCTCGCTCTGCAGCAAGGAATCCCTAAAACGCCAAGTCGGTGTGCCCACTCGACCAACTTCCATGGAAAGCTCTACGGTAACCGGAGCATGATCAGACAAGGCCCTCGGTTCGATCGTGACCTCCCTAACTCGGGGCAGAAACTTGTGTGAGGCCAGGAAGAGATCAAGCCATGCGTAAGTCTTGGAGGCTGCTGAATAAAAGGAATAATCTTGCAGCTTAGGATGAAGCTTCCTTCATACATCCTCCAACCCACATTCAGCCAGCCACTGTCGTCCAGCCACCGATAGTGCCCCTCCCTGCCCAAAGCGTTGGCCCGAGCGGTCAAGCTCGTTGTCCATTACTAGATTAAAATCTCCGCCCACCAAGATGGCGCTGTCTGGTGAGCTAAGTGTCGAGGAAACTACCTGTCTCAAAAATGCCTCTTGCTGAACATTTGGAGCATAGAGGGAGGCAACGGTGAAGAAGAAGGGCCCCAATCTTAATCTAATAGCCAGGAACCTGCCTTGCACTTCATGTACCTTCCCCACCACTTCCCCGGGGAAGGACCATGAGAGCAGTATTGCCACCCCTGCATGCTTCGAAGCTACCGAGGACCAAAGTTGTCTAGGAAACCAGCGCGAGCGCATGCGGAAAGTGTCTTTGTGCAATAGGTGTGTCTCCTGCAATAAACAGATATGGCTCCCAGATTTCTCTAGAGCTGACAATATCGCGAGCCGCTTGGTCGGATTGTTAAGCCCTCGGACATTCAGACTCAAGCACTTAACTGCCATACATCTCAGGGCAGAGTTTGCCGTGAGGGGGAAGGGATCTGTAGGGCAACCAGAACATAGGCCTAACACAATACCTCAGCCGCTCTAGGTCGCACGGCCCGCCCATTGTAGCCCATAGACACCAGTCTCGCAGGGAAGCAAACCAACATAAACTTATAACACACAACAAATACTCAGAGCAACAAAGTCCTCTCCCACACATCCCGAAGAGGAAATGTCCCAATGAGGCCGTAAAACCACACCGTATCGTCCACCAGGTCCACCGACCCCGCCACCCAGACCTCGCTCGAAGGATCGTAGGCTCGCCCAAGCTGCCTCCAACCGATCAACAGCTCCCGGCTCCCATCACCTAGGCACTTGTCCCAGCCGCCACACTGCTGACTGCCACTCGACGTTCTGAAATCTGCTCCGGCACAGTAGGACGCCGTCTATTTCTCAGTTTCTCCTTCCTCCTCTACTGCGGGCGGGGCCCATCAGCAGCCCCCAGCATCAAGGCTGAGCCCTGGGTATCCTCCTCCAAACCCAGGATCCGGTTTGCCTCCGTCAATGATTTCACCTGACGAAGCTGCTCCTCCCAGCGAAAGACAAGGCGAAACGGGTGACCCCACGAGTACGGCACTCCATGTGCACGCAGGTGCTCTGTGATAGGCTTAAACTCACGCCGCCGCTGCAAAGTCCGAACCGAGAGGTCCTGGAATAATTGGAGCTGATGACCTCTAAAGTGGACCTGCGGGAGGTTGCGGGTTCGCTGCAGGATGCTTTCTTTCAGCCCAAAGTTTTGGACGCACGACAAAATGTCCGGTAGGTGGTCCCCGACTCCGCCAGGGCAGCGCACCCAGTGAACTCTGTCCAGGATGATCTCTTGCGGCTCCTCCGGATCAAGGACGGAGCGGAACAACGCTGTCACAAAGCCACCAATGTCCTCCTCCTCGGCCCCAATCGGTACCACTCTAATGCGGATGTTATGTCTGCGGGACCGATTCTCCAAATCTTCCACCGCCATCTGGAGGAGGTCCTGCTGCTCCCGCAAGCGAATAACCTCCTGCTGCAGGTCTGCTAGCTCCTCACCCCGGGCCGTTTCTCCATCTTCAACCTGTGCTATTCGTTCGCCCAGGGAGGTCAGCTCAACTTGTACCTCCTTCACCTCCTGAGATATGTCCTTACGGAGCTCCTGTAAGTCGCTACGGAGGGAATCAAACAGGGAGGTAAGAAAAGCCTTTGTGACAGGTGCTGCTTCATCCTCTGCCATATCCCTCCGCATCTCAGGGCCTTTCGTGAACGGCGGCTCCTCATGTGCCTCACCCAGCACCGGACGCCCCCCGTGAACATGTCCCTCACCGTCCGGTCCCTCTTTGCCTTAGAGGTCGCCATCACCGCTGACCTCAAACTGCGATGGGCAGGTCAACCAGTCGGACCACTGCTCTTCACACCAGGGGGTCAAGTGCTCCTGGCCGCACAATTCCGCCGATGGCCATGTGGCCTCCTGCAGCAGTCCAGCATCGCTATGGCTAGGGCCCCCGTGGGCCGACCGCACTGGCGATTAAGGCCCAAGCCCATCAAATGCCCGCCAGTACCTCGAACACCTCGCCATGCAGCTCAGCCGACCTCAATAACCTCTGTCTTCTCGGGGCCCTCGTGAATAGACCCAGTAAACAGGTACCGCCATCTCCTGGACCAACACCTTTCGTAGCACTGGTCTCCCATTGGAGATTTCCTCCTCAGAGGCTCTGGTCCCGAGAGTCGCCACTTCCGCGGCCGAGCCGCCGGGTCCCGTGCACGCGTCAGGGCAGGGTGTGCCTCTCAGCTCCCGATGCGCCTCACCTCGTGCGCGGGACTAGCCGCGGGCGCTCTCGGCTCCGTGGGATGCCCAGGGGTTCCCCCACATCGGGAACCACAATCGGACTCCGCGGCCCCCCAGGCTGGGAGATTCGAGGCAAATAAGAGGCCCGGGCGGCGGAGATCGGACCCGCACGTCTGTTCAGTCCGCCATCTTGGCCATGCCCCTCCCAGATATTTTTCCATTTTTAGACACTGCTGTGTGGTGGAAATTGCACACAAAGAATTAGTGGACTTGAGACAATGAACAAGAGGTATTATCACATATATAAATAATTTCCAGCAATTAAGAAATTAGGCAGCTTGGACAAATGAGGAATATGAAATCAGTTTTTATAATGGGCATTAGGAAGACATAAAAGATGCATTTTCTTTAGTAGCAAACTGGCCAACTGCAAAAGACCTCACTTAAAACTTCAAAAATTGGAACAGCTTTGACCTGTTCACAAAAGGCTGATTGAAGTAATTCCAGAATCAGAACAAGAAAACAATCAAGCTCCAGAACCTCAAATGTTTATCTAAGAGATAAAAGAAAGGAGACCTAAAGAAGGTGTTTGCTTGTACTGTGGTATAGCAGGGCTTTCTTCATAGTGGTCATAGTGGAAATGAAACTCCTCCATCATTGGTTGGGCTGATGGAAGGCATAGGGTCCTGTCATTACTCTTACCTGTTCTGGAATCACCAGAAGAAATTGAATTACATTGACAATACCAGGATTTTGCTGATGTTTTTATTCCTAACAAGGCTCAAAAAACCTCCATCTACACAGAAATTATGACTACACCATCAATTTGGCTACTGTAGCAAAGATTACCCCTGGCAAGATCAACCCATTGACGATGAAGGAAGAAAGGGCCCTTGTAAGATACACTGAGAACATTTTGAAAAGATGATTTCTTTACAGTTCAAAATCTCCAGTGGGGACATCAATTGTCTTTATTCCAAAACAAGGCAACAGTCTTTGAGCTTGCATAGACTATAGAGAAATAAATAAAATCACTATTAGGAACAGATATTCCCTTCCTTTGATCTCTGTCCTACATGATCAAGTAAAATTTGCCGAAATATTCACCAAGGTAGATTTGTGGGGGAGGGCTATATAATTTAGTATGTGTAAGAAAGTAAGATCAATGGAAGAGGTCCTTTAGTACAAGATATGCCCACTTCAAATGACTTGCATTGCCATGTGGCTGGTGCAGTGCATAAGCTGCCTTTCAATATCATCTTCTGGGATATTTTTGACATTTATGTAAACATCTACTTGAATGACATTGTAGTGTTCTCTGAGACACGAATGGAACACAGACATCAGATGAAAGAAGTTTTGAACAGACCTTGTTATTACTCCCGACACACTACGTTCGAAAAATGCAGTTTTGTAACATCCCTCATTATTTTTTCAAGATATCTCCTTCAGGAAAGGTATTAGCTCTTCTCAATATTCTTCTACCTCTACAAACAAATAAATCCAGAAGTTGTTTCTTGGCTTTGCAAAGTTCCATAGACATTCCATTCAGAGTTTTTCTAGTAGTTTGTCATTTCTTATGCAAAGTACTAAGAAATTAGTTCCTTTTTCTGGGCTTCTGATCAAGAAGAAGCATTCAAAGTTCTGAAGAAAGCATTCACAACTGCCCCAGATACTTAGAAACACTGACATCAATCAACAGTTCACTTTCAAAAGAGATTCCTTCCTCATTGGATCCTCATCCTAGACGGATGCCGGGTATCCTGTGAACCTCTGCTGCCAGCCAATATCTCTCATCTGCAGCAACGAATTACCTGATTTATGGTGGACTCATTTAGCAATTGGAAACATTATTTAGAGGGAGTCACACACATGATTTTAATGTGAGCAAATCACAAAAACATAGATTTTCTCAAAGCAACAAAGTGTTCAAATGTGAGACACAGTAGATGGACTTTGTTCTCTCTATTTAAATATGAAGTTACCTATTAGCCTGGGCAGACATGGGAAGGAACATGCTCGACAGGAAAAAACAGAACAAATATGTGACCAACTTGCATTTATTCTAGCAGGATTACATAGCTAACAAAAGTAGGAAATGCAGGGGTACATCAGACTCAACAACAGTTGGACACTAAAGTTTGAATATAGGAGAATACAAACATACAAAATGTTCAGAAAGAGTTCCTATTATATTTCATCTTTGCACCGGAAAAAAGGATATAAGAGAAACCTATTGTTGGAAATTGAATTACTAGTTGGGGAGTAAAAACAATAATTAAGCAGCAACCACAATTCTTGTCATGGTGATACACAAGCAAACTCCAAATTGACCTATGCTTCACCCTCTGGCAGTTTGCAACAATATCACTCAGCCGTAACTTAGAGGCAATGTGTAAAGTATTTATTCAGCACTTCAAACAGAAATGAAGTGAAAACACCACCTTAGAAAAATCCCATGCCAATTTGGAAGAATAGAATTAAATGTAATGAACTATTGGAGACCACAATGACAAAAATCTAATCAGTATAAATGGAGATATGCATTTTCAAAGATTTGAGGGAATTATAGCACCAAAAAGCACTAAGACCCACTTGTGGTTATTCCGGCGTTATGAGTCTGGGTGAAAGTCACAATTCCAGGCTGACTACAATGGATACAGGGACTGACTTAGTCCCGCTGAAAGAGTTACCCATCACAAAGTGTTCTGTTCATGGTGGAGGGAACCACGAAAAACAGGGAGAGCGTTGTGGATAGTCGTTGCTGTAGCACAAAGAGCAGGCCAGGCTTCACAGACAGTCGTCGCTGTAGCACAAAGATCCTGTTGGGCATCGTGGACAGTTTTTGCTGTAGATTTGCAGATTCACAATGGCAGTCACTGCAGGTTGTGAACATTGTAGCGTGAAGTGCAGATTGCAGATCTCACATTGCTGGGTGTCGCTGGTGGTCACTGTGAAGTGTTCGGTCCAATGGAGCTTTCCATTGGCGACCGGCTGATCTTGACATGAGCAGGCTTGTTTGTGATCACAAAAACCCTAATGCTTCAGGGTTTCTCCTTTCTCGGAAGGTGCCACACCATTGGTCCTGGACCTGGAGGCACCTCCTCGGGATAAGGAACTCACTCCAACAGAGGCCAGGAGGGCTCAGGCATGTCGTGTTGGAGGTCCAGGCAGCAGGTCAGCTGGGTTGATGCAGGGAGTCTTATAGGCCTTGTTATGTAGCTGAGAACAGAGGGTCAGTCCACTGACCCTGATAATCACTTCAGCCTGTGATGATAAAGGTGCAGGTCCAGTCTTCCCTCTCAACAAGTAGGCAGCAGAGTAGCAGGTTAGCAGTCCTTCAGGTAGCAGAGCAGCACAGCAGTCCTTTTTCTGTAGTATTCATCCACAGGACCAGAGGTGTACTGAAGAGTTGGGTCTGAGGGTTTAATATTTATACTTGCTGACAGCTTTGAAGTCAGAGAAGGTTGTGGAGGTTTCCACCCCCAGGTGCGTTTGGATTTTCCTTCCTCTCTGCTCTGGCTAGTGTCAAACCATTTGTGAGTGTGATCAGGCAGAGCCTTTGTGATGTGCAAATGTGGTAGGTGACAGCTCCTCCCCCTCTCAAGTCACAGATGGTCTATCCTGCTAACACCTAGTCCCTGCTTGTCTTGCTGTCTGTGAAAAACACGCAAAAACCAACTGCCAGCTACACCTAGTTATGTGACCCAGAATACAGGCTGCTGGCACCAAAAGGTTGAGACAAAAATGTCAACTTTCTAAAAGTTACATTTTCAGAATTGACTTAAAATATGAATTTACCATTAAAGAGGGTTTAAAATAAAAAAAAATTAGACACCAAACTTTATTTTCCTACTTGCGCCTATTTAAAAGTTAGCTCTTAATAGATGTAATAAGGTAACCCAATGATATCCTATAGGAGAGGCAGGCCATGCAGCAGTGAAAAACAAATTTGATAGTTGTTGACTACCAGGACATTAAAAGTTAAAAATACATGTCCAACTTTTTAAATACACTGCACCCTGTCCTATGGTCTGTTTAGGGCCTACCCAGGGGGTGAAGTATATGCGTTAAAAAGGAAGGTTTAGCCCTGGGGAAACACTTTATTTGGCCAGGGCGAAATGGTGGTTTAAAACTGCACACACAGGCTTCAATGGCAGGCCTAAGACATGTTTAAAGGGCTAGTTAAGTGGGCAGAACAATCAGTACTGCAAGCCCACTAGTTGCATTTAATTTATAGACCCTGGGTACATGTACTATCACTTTAATAGGGATTTACAAGTAAACTAAATGTGCTGTTAGAAATTTGGTTTCTGGTTGGGAGAGTTATGCACCCTGTCCAAGCAAGAACCACAATCCTAGTCAGGTAACCTGTGCTCAACCCCTGGTAGCTTGTCAAAGAGCAATCAGGCTTAACGTATGAGGCAATGTGTTAAGTATTCAGACGACACTTCAAACAGAAAACAATGAAAACACCACACAAAAAGATACTACACCAGGTTAGAAAAATAGATCCAAGTTTAATGAAAAAAACAAGACCCAAATGACAAAAATCCAATTAGTAGAACTTAGTTGTAGTGCTTAAAAGCATAAAGTGCCACCCAGGGCCATCTGGAAGTTGTGCTAGACCAGGTCAAATTTGAAAAGTCAGGCAGACCGCAATGGAGTGCAGGTCAGATACAAGGGCCTGTCTTGGCCTGCTGCAACAGTACCTTGGTTTGGAGATGCATCGCCGTTGGGAGCAAAATGCGAGGAGCAAAGGAGGTGATGTGCTGGCATTGATGCCCAGATTTAGGCCATGCATCAGCTCTGAGCCACGCAATGTCAAGAGATGCATCAGGAACGGAAGTGATGCATCGATGCGCTGGCGATGCAGTGATGTGTCAGAATTGATGGAGATGTGGCAGTTTCAAGTGATGTAGTCTTTGTAGCAGCACAGCAGTCCTTCTTCCCGGCAGAGAATCCACAGGTCCAGAAGTGTAATGAGTTAGTAGGGTCAGAAGTCCAGTTCTAACACCCAGTTGTGTTTTTGAAGTGGTGGAGACTTTGAAGTGCACATAGGCCCCCTTCCTTCCCTGGCTCTAGACTCACTATAGAGAGGTATACAACCCTTATGTGGGGACATGGCACTGGCTATTCAGGTGTAAGTGTCAGCCACTCCCTCCCATCCTAACCAGAATGGCCCATCAGGAGGTCGATTTCTTTTGTTTAATCTGTTTATTGAGTTTTTCATTCCAACTTACATCATCATATAACGTATGCAATTATACATGTTATGGACACATTACATTTGTACATCAACTGTAAGAAATAGCATTCAGGACACAGTTATGTCTTGCGTGAGGCAAATGAGCATATACGGGCAATCCCAGAGGTCAATGTTGGTGAATTATATCAAGACTAATAATCAATATAACTTCACTGTTGTTGTCCAGAAAGCGTCAACGTATGATTAAGGCAATAAACAATGTTTTCTGATTTCCTTAGGTTGTATAATCTTAAAACACTGTGAAGGGAAGTAAGGGAGGGGTAGGAGAAAACAGGGGAGAGAATCAACTGTCACCCACACCAGTTCTGCAACAGTGACACATTATACTGCAAAATTTCCACAACAAGAAGACACCTGACCCAGCAGGGCAATCGAAAATACCAGGCTTTGAAGTGCATGCCATTTACAATGATGTTGCCATGAGCAGTGTCACAATGTTGCATGGGGGTTTGGAGTTCAAGCATGATAGTGTCCCAGGGAGCTGAGATGAGGTATTTGTGGAGTCCCAAATTATCCTCCCTCTTTAGTGCCACACTCTCGGCCTGAGCCCATAAAGAGATGAAATGGGACTAAGCCTCTACTGTCAGGGGCTCATGAGATTTCCACCGGTGAGTAATGAGGCATTTGGTCACTAGGAGTCCCAGGTCTAAGAAACTTGTTGTGGCTCTATATTTTTTGTCTCTGCGGAAAAGACCCAGTAGGCGGTTTCCCAGGTGTGTAAGGCAGGTTTCCTTGTGCATGTGGATAAATGCTACGTGACTCAATGCCAATAACGTTGTAAAGAAGGACAGTCCAATAACATATTAGGGAAGTCGCATCAACTTGATGACAATGAGGGCAGGCTGCATCTGTTCTGTAGAAATATTGGTTTATTTAAGCCGGGGTCAAATATGCTCTAAGCATAACATTATATTGTGTATTTCAAAACCAGGCGTTTTGAGGCACATATGTTGGACCTGCTAACAGTGCGGCTCATTCTTGTATGTTTAGGGACATGATAGATCTGTTTCCCAATGCTGATGAAGTGATGTGAGTGACATCGCAGTATGTGGGCGTAACGAGTCAGATAGCCAATGCGAGAGATGGTTACCCATGCCCAGCACATGCAGGTACTGCATGGTAATCTGTGATCCAGCTATCACACCACCCATTGGATATGGAAAGCAAGGTTGTAGTGTTCATAATTTGGCAGCACAATTCGTCCCTGAGCAGAAGGGAGATATAATTTAAACAATTCTACCCTGCAGTGGATTTTGCCTCAGATAAAGCTGCATATCAATTTCTTAAATGATTGGAAAAAAGAAGGTGGAATATACAGTGGCAAATTGGAAAAATAATAGAGTAGACAGGGGAGCTCCACCATTTTTAGGAGAGCAGTGCGTCCCATAATGGACAGTGAGAGTGTGTTTCAAAAGTCTATCTGTTAATTCAGTGATGTAACTACTCTGGTGAGACTCCCGTCAAGCAGATCCGAATCCAAGTGGTATACCCTAATGAGAAGATATCAGAAGACCTCAGGCTTTCAGGTGATCGAAATAACATTAGTAGTAAAGTTTGGGTCTGACAATGTGGGGGTGAAGGGGACGAGACAGGACTTCACCCATTTGACCCTCAGACCAGAGAGGCGGGCAAATCAGTTGAACATGTGCGTGACCGTCAGAGGAATAGAATGGATGTTTCTGATGCAAAGGAGAAGGCCATCCGCATTTAGTGAGACTGTATGAACTCTGTTCCCAATTGGTTTGTCCCATTCCTCAGCTTATGCTCACATCACGAGTGCCAAGGGCTCGATGGCTAAAGAAACAAGCATTTTCAGTGCAACGGGTCTTGCATTTGCTTGAGTTAGAGCTATCAGCGTTGTAAAGAAAAAAAAACACAGCGCGATTGCACTATGTAAAATGCAGCGCAATCGCGCTGCGTGGAATATAAACAGATAAATTAGTCGAGACACCATGCTGAAAACATCGAGCCTCGTATGTTTTTAGTAGTTTACCCGTGCTGTGTAGGTGGGCTAAACACTGGAAAAGGCATGACGTATGCATGCCTTTCACAAATGAAAGCAAGCGGATTTTAAAAGGCAAGCCCACGAACCAACTGACGTGACATGGGCGTGGTTGGAAGCCCAAAGAGAGATTACATAAAGGGACAGAGCGCTTTGCTCTCGCCCATAAAAAGGAGGGAGAAAGCGGGCAGCCCTGGTGCCCCTGTGTATTTAAATCACCTCCGGTATAAGATTGCCTGTTTTAAACTTAGCAAATATAGCTGTAAATATAGCTGTGACTATAACAGGCATACCATCTGAATGACTCTGTCCCTATATCGTAATGATGCAGTACTGCAATCAAAAAGGCCCAATCCAAATAATTAAAGGCTTTCTCATGATCAAACACCATGCATCCAGTGTGGAGCCAGTTGTTCGGGGCATACACAAGGAGCCGAAAAAGACATCATAGGTTAAGGGAAGTGTTGCAAGCAGGGAGAAACCTGTTATGATCTGGGTAAATAAATAAAGTAACCAGGGAGGCCGAGGGGCAGGCAATCTTTGAGTATTTTGGCCAGTATTTTATCATCTGTATTCAATAAAGATGGAGGTATATACAACCCTAAAGCAGTGGGGTCTCTATCTGGGTTGCGGAGGGAGATGAGCATGGCCTCACAAATGGAGTCTGAGAGGACGACAATGCAGCTTCATACATTTTTTGAAGATGGGGCCCAGCTGTACAGTATAAGTCTTATAAGGTTCAGTGGGCAAGCCATCCATCCGGTCCTGGTGAGTTATCAGTGGCCAGAGCACGTATTGCCTCCTGTATTTCAAATGAGGGTATGCGGTCATCTAGTTATGTCTGTTGCTCTGTGGTGATGCAGGGGATTTATAGTGTGGAAAGAAACAAATCGATTTTGCCTGGAAAATTATTTGGTGTTGTTTGATATAGTGAGGTGTAGTGGTAGGTTAATTCTGTATGTCCTTTCTGTTGGAAGTAAAGTGTCATCTGCAGAACGGAATTAAGTGATGGGATGTCATGGATGGTCCTTCCTGATCAGCCATGCCAAAAGGGAACCTGATTTGTCAGCAGACCCATAATTAAGGAAATGAAGTTGCTCCAGCAGGGTGGCAAGTGTATGTCGTTCTTCTGCAAGGACAGTGCCACTTAGTAAGTTTGCTTAGAATCGGTTTTGAGGTCCAGGAGAGTGCGTTCAATCTGTGACTGTTCCCCTTCCACTTGGCGGCGCATGTCACAGCTCACTCCCAGGCAGTGTCCTCTAAGTGTTACCTTCAGTGCATCCCATTCAACCAGCCACGAAGCAGCAGTACCATTCTTTTGTTCGAAGTATTTCTTGATGCGGTGCCTAGTGCACTTTGGAACAGGGGATCTTTTAATATTGCAGTTTGTAGCTGCCAGGTGGGGACAGGGTGGAGACCAGTACCCCAAGTAAGATGTATGTATTTGGGATTGTGGTCCAAGTGGGTGTGGCCTAAATAGTCTATGTGGGTTATGGAAGGAATCAGGTTGAGGGTGCTAACCAAATGGTCAATTTTGACAAGGTGTTTATGTGGTGGTGAGTAAAAGAAATATATTCTAGTGTTGGGGGTTACGGAGTCGTCAAATGTGTGCTAAAAGCCGTTGAGTAAGCCAGTCTTGTAATGACGATGCATTGGATGTTGCAGTGGTGGGAAACATCCTGAACAACTAGGTCTAAACCACTACTTGCCTGAACCACTGCTGCTAAACAACTAAAAAGTCTCTACAACTAAGTACTGAACAACTACTGTCTAAAGAACAATTGTGCCTGAATAACAATTGCCTGAAAAACTAATTTTAAGGTAAGGTTTTCGTTTTGGTTTTTATGGTTTATTAGTTGTTTAGAATATATATATATATATATATATATAAATATATATATATATATAAGTTGTTCAGGCAATTGTTATTCAGGCACAGTTGTTGTTTAGACAGTAGTTGTTCAGTACTTAGTTGTAGAGACTTTTTAGTTGTTTATCAGTAGTGGTTTAGGCTATAGTTGTTTAGCACCTAGTTGTTCTGTCACATATTCTGCAGTGGTGTGTGGTAGAGGAGGGAATGAGTGGTCCAGGTCAGTACTCAATACACTATTAAAATCGCCTCCTATAAGCCATGGGAACCCACTCCAACCAGGAAGCACAATAGATATAGTATGTAAGAATGAGGCCTGATCTGTATTAGGAGCATAAATATTCCCTGTTAGGATGTGCTGACCATCCAGTCAGCCTTTGACAAATATGTGCTGACCTTCGGGATCCATGGCCACCTCCTCTGTTGAAAAGGGAACCCTGGGTCGTACCCAGATCAGCACTCCTCATGCATAGGAGAAGTTAGTGGCATATACCTGTCCACGCCATCAGTGTTGCAATTTGGTTACCTCTAGAAGTGTAATAGTATAATAATGCAATGTGTGCTGCAGAGCTTTTAAGGTAGGAATAAACCATATAGTGGCATGAAGAGGTGTGCATACCCCACACATTCCAAGTTACGATGTTAGTGTGGGTCATTCGGGCTCTGGAGGAAAAAGCAGAGAACGGCCACAAGGGTTATCAGCAAATATGTGGGCGATGCAAGCTCCTCTGTGCATGTGTATGAGGTTAACATAATAAAACTGAACAAGGAATAATAAAGCCAACCAAAAATAAACATTAATAATACCATTGGAGCAGATCCACAACATGTGTCTGCCCAACTTGTGAGTAACCTGTGCCAAGAACAGTGAACAAAATAATGAAGGGGTGGGCTGAAAGGTGTTATAGCTTGTTATAGCTTGTGTGAAAGCAACCCCGATATGAGCAGAAAATCATTTGTATACCAACTGTTCACAGCATCCAGAAGTGACGCCATCAGATGAGACTCCTACGAGCAACCCTCACCTCTCAAAGCGCACTAAAGGCCAAGAAGTTGTAAGCCCCAACATAACCTGAAGTGCACACAATAAGGCACAACATCAAAGACATAGGAGTAAACATGTCAAAACAGTTACTTGCTTATGAGTAGTGTCAGGTAGTGGGTACAACCAACCCCTGCAGCAATGTTCAAATAATGTCATCTAATGTCTGTGGGGGTCACATCAGGGACAGTCCTGTGTTCCGTCCCGGAAGACCATGTGGCAGAGGAGCCCTTGTCACTGGAGTTATTTGCAGAGACTCCATCTGGGCTAGAGTCGAGTGTAAGATCACAGAGCTCGGCAGCCACCTGTATTGTGAAGTGAAGTTCCAGATGAGTGACCACCTCAGGTTGGAGAGAGTCTCGCGGATGATGGCAACGGTCCTCAGTCCCATCACACGTAGAATCTTTCGCCTGTTAGGGGGATGTGGTCTCTACGTCTGATTCCAGCCAATCCAATATTTCCTGCGGTAAGTCGAAGAACTGCGTCTTCCCTTCCGATATCACTTTCAGGGGTGCAGGGAACAGTAGTGAATATCATAGTTACAGTTCACGTTAGCAAAGCATGACTGCCAGGAAGGAGTTTAATTGGATCTGCACCAGCACAGTACAATCGGGAAACAACATGACGCATGTATTGTCTACCTTGATGCCAGATAGCTTATGGGTTTCCCTCAGAATTGAGACGCTGTTACTATAATGTAGCAGATGAAATATTAGAAGCCTCGGGGTGGAGCCAGGGATAGGCCTAGGAGCTGGGATGTGGTGCATCTGTTCAATGGAGAAGGATTGTGACAGCGCTGTTGCTGGAAGTAGTTCCTGAAGCCAGCTTTCAACATGTGCCACCATATGTCCTGCTACTCCTTCAGAGAGTCCTATTATCCGTACATTGTTTGGTTTAGAATGTCCCTTGGAGTCTTAAACCCTTGTCTCCAGGGTCTGGATTTGTTGCATGCAAGTCTTTAGGTCCATTAATAATTGCTGACTTTTTGGTTGGATATCAGCGAGAAACGTCTTCGTTATATGTATTAGTTTGGCCAATTTTCGATGGTCTGCATGTAGCAACATGAGGTCAGCTGCTCCTTGATAAATTCTAGACTCTAGTGACGTCTGGGTTTTTCAATAGCTTCCTATACCACATCGAGTTTATCGCCAAGTGGTGGCCACTCCTCAGTGCGAGTAGGAGAGGTAGGGCCCATGGCAGTAGACAAGCATGACAATGCCTCAAAAGTATTAGAGGGCAAACATCCCATTTTAGCATGTTGCATACACTATGTTACTCAGTGGAGGTAAAAAGGATTTCATATGTTGCACGGAATAGCAGTTATGGCGGGGGCAACCGGCAGATCACACAGTTTAGATGTCCCAGGATGTTGAGGCACCATCAAGGCTATCCTGCAGGCCTGTCTGTTCACCCGCAGGTATGCTTCAAGGCTCGGGAGGTGAGGGCTTTGGAGAGAGGTGGAGTCCCCTCTAGGCCGATATCCACATGGCCGGTTTTAGAAACGCAGCCCAGGCCAAGACTGTGGAACCCAATGCCTGTCTTGGATCAAGCATTGCATCCACTCTAGGGACCAAGGAAAGTCTCAGAGGCGTCCCAAATGTAGGGCACATGTCCACAGCTGCCAGGACCAGCTGCCACATGTGCAAAGCCATCACAGCTCAGTCCTGCCTTGTTTAAAGCCTACGGCTATTCTTGACATGTGAGCGACCCAGCCCAAGGCTACTGCCAATCCTCCTCACTACCACAGTTGGACTCCGTAGCGGCAACAGCGCTGATCAAGACACAGTCCCAGCCCAGGCCACGGCAGCAGAAGTTAGGCAATAGCAGTACTGCTCTGGCATTTCAATGCGTCCAGTCCCTCCGGCTTGAGATGGACAATCAAAGCAGGAGTACGATGGGGTAGACATGGGTGGTTGCCCGTTAGAGACAGGATAAATGTAGGATAATTGGGGTTTTCGATGCAGAGCCTCATTAGAGTTCGTCTGCCATCTTGGCTCAATAAACACACACCCCGATCAGGATGTTGATGGCCCACCAGTCACATCTGAGCTCCCTTTGTGTGTGGCAGTCTAGAAGGGAAGCACAAGTCCAGCTGCCACCCCTCCCCAGACAAGTATTGGAGACAGGTTGCTAGCACAGAGGGCTATGAGCAGGAAAATGCTAACTCTATTAAGGTGGCATTTTTAAAATTGTAACAGTAAATCCGGCTTTACCAGTAAACACCATTATTACAATTTCATAGGTACTAAACATGACAGATATACTATTTCTCAATCAGGAATTACAGCTTATTAAATGTAATAGGGGATTCCCAACATTATCCTACGAGAGGGATAGGCCACACAGTAGTGATAAATTAATTTGAGAGTTTTTCACTACCACGACATGAAAAAGTTAAAAGTATATGTCCTGCCTTTCAATTACATAGCACCCGGCCCTATGGGCTACCTAGGGTCTACCTTAGGGGTGACTTACAGCTAATAAAAGGGGAGTTTAAGCCTTGGCAAGGTGTTTTAAATGCTAAGTCGACATGGCGGTATAACACTGCCTTCAGACTGCAGTGGCAGTCCTGGAACATATTTTAAAGGACTACTTAAGTGGGTAGCACAAGCAATGCTGCAGTCCGAATAGCAGCATTTAATCAGGGGTGGGCGAACCTCACAGAGCTCTACTTCATGAAATTCTGCGGAGCTGGTTGACAGATGCACTGACTACACATGGGGCAGGCTGGTATGCAAAAGTACCCAGTCTCGAACGTGCTGTGCGGTGTCAGCCCTGCTTAACACTTCCGAGATCAGGCACATTCAGGCCAGAGCGGGCGGGAGCTAAAGCTGCCGTTTTCAGGCCTCTTGTGTACAGGCCTGAACCGTGTGCAGTCAGTGCACAGGGGCAGGCCGTTGCACAAGAGGCCAGGGCAGGCCGGTGTACAAGAGACCTGAAAGAGCCCTGTCCTGAATTCAGGCCAGGGCCATACACAGCAAAAGCTGCCGTTTCATGCCTCTTGTGCACCAGTCTGCACATTAACAAAGAAAAAAAAATGAGGACTTACATGGATTCTCCCAGGGGGTGCTCATTGCCAGTAGCCTGGCTCTCTGCCGCCCTCTGCCCCATGTGTCCAGACTGGTGGTGGCAGTCACCATGGGAGGGAGGCCTGGAAGCAGCTCCACCAATGTCGGGTGAGTGAGTGTGCACTGCAAGCCAGTTATAGGCCACACAGAGCAAGCACAGACACAGTGTGCATACTGTGAGCTCCGCTCCGAGTGGAGTTTTTGGTCAGATTCTGCACTCCAAATGGAGCGTGGAGTGCCAAAAATGCTGTTGGCTCTGCCAGCTGAGTGGAGCTCTCCACCCACCCCTATATTTAATTTACTGGCTCTGGGCATCTGTAGTGAACTTTACTAGGGACTTATAAGTAAACTAAATATGCCAATTAGGTATATACCAATCAAACCATGTTTCAGGGAGCGAGCACAAGCACTTTAGCACTGATTAGCAGTGGTAAAGTGCACAGAGTACCAGGGCCAACAAAAACAAATTCAGCAAAAAGTGGATGGAAAAAGGCAAAATATTTGGGGGTGACCCTGCAGAGAGGGCCATTTCCAAGGCGTGCCAATTGGGTGTAAGCAATTTTACCATGTTTAAAGAAGAGAGAACAAGCACTTTTTTCACTGGCTAGTAGTGCAATGCAGAGCCCTAAAGGCTAACAAAAATAGGTTTAGCAAAAGTGAAACAGTAAGGCAAAATCTTTGGCTGGAGACTGCCCTAAGGCTGCCAGAGGCCTTTACAATGAAGGCTTTACAAAGAAAATGTCTTTACAACGAAAGTCTTTTTCAACATTTTTTTTTACTATGGGTATGTCTTTACGACGGATGACTTTTTCAACAACACCTGTGGTAAATATATATAAGTATATTGCAGGTGATTAAGAGGCTTATAAATGTGTGTGTGTGTATGTGTGTGTGTGTATATATATATATATATATATATATATATATATATATATATATAAATAAATGTGTGTGTGTGTGTGTGCATGTGTGTGTGTGTATGTCTATGTATTAGCAGTAGGTAATTATATTTAGGACCAACTTTTTCCATGGACAAAGGTTTTTGCTTTTGCTAGCAACTTTACCGTTGTGAGACGAATCTTCATGAATTTTTTTTTTAAAGTGACCTACTTTGCCTAGTTCTTCATGGAAAGTTTTGGGATGATTCATCAAGTGGGGGCCAAGGAAAGGGGAAGGTCTCAAAACACGTTTTGCCCATTCTATGCCTATCAGATTAAAAAAATGTTTTAACACACCTACAACCCGAACCGCTGAACAGATTTGCACCAAACTTGGCAGGAAGATAGATCTTGGTCCAGAAAGCGTGATCTTTATAATGTGGTGTAAATCTGTTTATTAATTTCTGAGTTATTTAAAATTTAAAAATATAGAAATAAAGGAATGCGGATCCTCAGCTTATCCACCTTGATGGAAAATCAAGGCCCAGATTGGATGGCCGCAACCTGACAGAAAAGTTGCAGCTACCATTTTGTTTCATACATCGGCCGGGAGAGGAGGGGTACAAGAGTGTAAGAACATATAAGGGGTCAAGATACAGGTATCCTGACACCATAATACACATGGAGGGGTTCCTTCATGGGCAAAAAATTGCCCATTTTTTTCTTTTCAGTGGATCCGTGGATCCACCACGGGGCTCAGCGTGCCCCCCCTCTCCCCCCCTCTCCCAGTGTAAACTTGCCAAGGATCCGCAGATCCAGGGAAAACTGAAAAAAACAAACATTTACACCCACAGCATCCAAACCCATGCTTTGCACGGTTGAAGTGCGTGTGCAGTGTGGGTTTTGGTGGATGCGGAGGGTTAGCCTCAGGCTCTGTGGCCAATCCATGCCATGCATAGCCCTTGCCCGTGCGCAGTGGTGGTTATATTAACATGTCTGTTAAAAAAATAAATTCACTGAAAAAAACAAAGGTTACAGGGACACAGTTAAAGCCCTGCTCCCTTGTTAAAGGCCTGAGCCGAAACTGCAGCGGGCCTTTAATGGCCGGTACTGCCCACTACAGCGGATGTGTGAATCTTTGCTAAAACTAGAGCCAAAGAAGATTATCTTGTTACAAATTGACCCAATAATATATTTATGCGTAGGACAATATGAACCTCCTTCACGGTGATGTTTTTTTAACTTTTAATTTGTCTGATTTTATCTCAATCACCAATAAAAAATAGTTTTAAAAAGCTATGAATATGACTACAGTACGGCGGCTACATCTATTCCCAACAGCCTAGTAACAATCAAAGAGCAGGATATATCACTCCGAAGCCATCATCTTGTGCTCACGAAATCACATAGTCAACACTCCTAGGTTCCCTGGGAAACAGTACGATATCCATGTGATAGATATAGCTGACCTTTAAAATGATGCGCTGACTGATGCATAGCTCGAGGCACTGGAAGCTAACTTGTACTACAGGAGCTGAGCATTTAAAAACAAGAAACAATACGTACCTTTGCATGTCTGCTCAACCTAATCTACTTCTCCATGGATAAACTCATCTTACACATGAAAGGGAACATTGTTTAAGAAAATGTTTGTCCTGTTTGTGCGTGTGATACTTTTCTTATCTCTTGCCTCATAGGATCAATAAAATCCAGTAATTGTCATGACATTACATATTGCAGCTTTTTCTCAGTGAAAGGCCATGCTGTCAAGCACGTGAACTAGAGTGCCTAAAATGATAAATGAAAGCCTTAAAACTTACATTTTATACCGAGGCTGTCTCATGTCCGTTTGTCTGGTGCAGGCTTCACTGGCTCTTTTTTTAGCAATATTTGGAGTGTAGTAGGCCTCTTCCTACTCATGTCCCGGTGCTACTGCACTTGCTGTACTGACAAAAGCACCGTCCGTTCGATTTTTCGGTTCTCGTGCAATGCTTCCAGATAGGCCTAGTTTAAATTTTGCAAGCCAAACAGATGCCCTAACACCCAGTATTTTACAAGATCTCTGCGCTGATGATAATAACAGTGGTAACTGCAAAATATTTTCTTCTCAAAAGTACTCTAATATTTGGAATTATACAGGCTCCATTTGAAGCTTTTGGGCCAACCCATTATTATTTATTGTTGTTTGTGTTTGCCCCTTCAGTTGATATTTGGGGAAGTTGATAAATTGAATTAGAGGAAGCCTTTGTGCATTAACTAGATTTGTACATTATTAATAGCGTGCATAAAATTAATATACACTCAAATTTATATGTGTAGCATGTTAACATGATGCTTTTGATTTTGAAACTATTTTGATTTGGCCTCGAATGTGTATTTTCCTGGCTAATGCTTACTTAACCTCAAAGTCTTGTTCAGAATGGATTTCTCATCGTGTTTGCGCTCTGTTTATTATTTCTGCTGCATATATTCAAGCAAGTTATGTTTATTTCCAATTGACAATATTCTCGGAAAAGACTCTCTAGAATGACTCAGTATTGTACCTTTTCTCCAAGGACTTTTCGCTTGCACGTGGTATTGTCTTGATTCGCAATGGTTCACTGTTGCTTATGTACCTAGTTTCTCCTGACACCTCTAGGTGATAGTAGGTCAGAGGGGGCTGAATCAATATTTATGTAGTGGGTTGGTTCTTAAATAGCAAGGTTGTATGATGATTCTAAATACTTATTTCTGATTTGCTGAAAATATATTTCTTTGCTCACAACATGATGAGTCTGCACTTTCCATGATTGTTTATGAGAAGTTTTCCTTCATAAACCCTTGAGTTTGAGGGTGAGCCAGGTGATTTTGGGCGCTACTCTACTGAAGTTAACTCAAGTGAATGCTGCCTGCTTTCCTATTTATTTTGCTGCATGTTTCAGACTTAGTTTATTTTTATATTCTGTTCATTATTCTGTAGTGTCCTATTACTGAGAGCCTACAAGATAATGAATGAATGCATTTACATGAGATTTAATGCATTTGTATTTTAATAATCTTGTATTGCACCTTTTGAATGTTGTAATAATTCTTCATAAACCTCTATTTCGGCCCTATAACTCTCTTATTGAGCCAGCCCTTTCTTATTCAACTGTATTTTTTTATTATGTCTGTTTATTGATTTTGCCAAACAAGACAAACATAGCAAATAAAGAAAATGAAACACCAACCACACAGGAACAAATAAGTCCAATCAGTCAAACATGTGATGATAATAGGCATTTAGGTGGTCCTCCATTGTCCAGTGAGGAATACAATCAAAGGGCCTCTTGAATATACTTGACTAGTTGATCCCACCCATGCTATGTACCCTTCAGAACTTCTCTCCATGCTGCCATTTCAGTGTCCATTATGGGCCCTCCAAGCCTCAGTTTCCCCAGATCCCTTTGAATTTCCTTGGGCATCCTCTCCCATTGCAGATGTCCCTTTCCACTACTTTACACCATTCCATGTCTGCTTCCCAGTATCAGAATAGCGGGGGTACCTCACTACCCCACTTTTGGGTTTTGTTTCTTTTGGCCACCATGCAACCCATGTTCACCAGTATCTTCTGGTATCTCGACAGAGCTGATGGACCCCACATACCCAGTAGGACAAGCCCAGAATAAAGGTCTTGGGTTTCTCCTGTGGCCTCCTCCAGTGATCCACTGACCGCATCCTAGAAGGATCCCAAACTGGGGCAGTTCCACATTGTATGCAGGAATGTGCCCTCTATCCCACATCCCCTTAGGTAGAATGCATTTTTGGCCTTCCTATCCTGTACAGTAATGACCGTGTGTAGTATGTCCTGTTGAGAACTGTTTCACCCACTGTTTCACAGAGTGCAGTGGGGCAGTCTCTGGGGGTTACTGTGGGTCCCGCTGCTTAAGACGTCTCCGGCACCCCCCTGAGGTTGGGGCCTAGTAATGCACAGGATCGATGGCTCTGGGCCCCTGTCAGCCGCTGGAGCTCCACTGAAGGTGACCTACGCCTTTGCCGATCAGGCCACGCTCATTTCAACAGTGTTTTGAGTGCTGATTTTGTACTTTATTTTGAGAGACATTGTCCATGAAACTGAGGTTTAACACTCTCTCCAATCCACCCACCCATGAGCGTGTTATTGAAGGGACTTTTGAGGTGTAGGATTTTATGGGCACAGCTCCCCCGCAGTGTTATATAAACAAACTTTGCACAGCGTGAATAATGTTGTTGAGCAAATAAATACCAGACAGTTTCTCGGTACACCAGAATATCTAAACTGATTTGGTGCAGGGGTCTGCCTAGGAAAACAATAACGCTTGCTTCACTTTATACCAAAAATTTAAGTCTTCTAACTTATCCTCTCCCTGCTGCCTACTACAGTGTGAACATTGGTCAAAGTTCAAGAACAGAATTATGTAATCTTTGGAGCATAGCCACACTAAATACAAAAGTTTACCATCCCACCTCTGTCAAAATTTGCAGACAATGCTGGGTGGACATGATTTATCTTATGTAAAATCATGAGGCACGGTAAATCCTGTAGAAATAATTAAACCATACAGGACTGAAACTGTCATTGACTGCCTTTTTTTGTCAAAGATTCCTCAAAAGAGAATAATTCTATCATTTTCAGGGACCTGCTTTAAACTCAATAGCATTTTCTATGCAGGTTATGGTTTACCGGAAGAGCCAGTTAAATGTTCCCCCACACTGTACTGAAAATATAATCAGGCACTCCAACTTTACAACAATCAATCCTAAAGTCTATAAAAATTATCGGTCCTGACTTTCACTGACAGCTCCATTTCAGCTGGGTGTGACTACCCGTGACACAAGACACTAAACTTGATTTCCCCCTTTGATTGGCTTAGCAAAGACATGTAGCATTAGAATCGGGGTCTCAATCTAGCGCCTAAGCAGTGCTCTCCCTGCAGCGTGGCTTCTGCTTTACCATCAATCAACACTGCAATGCACCTGCTCCACCCAAACGAATGCATACTGCTGCCATTTTGTAGACAACACCAGATGGCATGTTAAAGGGGCCTGTGCAAGTTTGCAAACTAGTATGATTTGTAAGGGTGTTATTAATTGTTTTCTTTTTATGTAGTTGAGGAGCAAAACCTACTTTCTGCATATCTCGACCACCTGCTTCTGTAGATGGAGGAAGAGATATATTGATGATGATAACCAGGCATCCTTTTCGGTCGTGGACGTGTGTCGACATAGTGCCTTCCAACAGAGCCAAGGCATTCACTCTAGACAAGAAGTATGTCGCTTTTTTGCCTTTGTCTCACCTTTTCAGTCCCTGATAGGTCCGTAGAAGACAGACTCGTGGGGACCCCTTTTTCCTCAATAAGGGCTGCTTCTAATCGAATGTAAAACTGAATTCCGCTATGCCGTGGAAGGCTTAAAAAGCCCGTATCCCCTAATAATCTAAGAAAAAATTATCCACTGTTTGAATTTTGTTCAATTGATCTGAGGTCTGATCTCTTGGAGGGTGAGGAAAAAATTAATGTAGAAGGAAAATACTTTTAACGTGAAGGGTTGTCACATGTTCTGAGTAAAATGTTTTACCAGCCTTCACATCGGGCGAGCCTTTTCGGGAGGTGTTTCAGCAGTACGATCAGGCATCATCTATCATGCTGCTCTTGCATTAAGATTTCCAAGAGCGATTGACTGACTGAAGTAAAAAACGGAGACAGCATTTATAAGAGCTGAAGTCATTTCAGTAGGAATTCTCCGAGGTCTTAGTCTAAGTAATCTGTCAGTTCATTCAACGTTTCCTTCGAGCTTGCAGTCCACAGTCATGGACAATTGGATGTTGCATTAAAAGTATCATGCTCTGCTGCAAGTTTGTTTCTGTAGGTTACAGTTGAGTGTTACATTGGGGCATGTTTCTTAACCGATATACAGCGATGGTGCTTCTTATGTCCCTACCACAACTGGCTTACTTTTAAACGATTCCATTGGAAACATGACATCTCACTATTTCTAAGGACCATATCTATGCATGCATTTATTGTAAAGGAGCACTGTCTGATATTGGTGATACTGAACATCACACTGCCCCACCCCCTTTTTAAGTAATAGATCAACCGAACAGAGGAGAATATGAAATAACAGAATAAAAAGAAAGAAAAAGAAAGGAAAATAGAAGAAGGGAAGACGAGCATTAATAGTCTGTAACTACAGTATATCAGTTCAGTTACATTTTGTGATTTGCATGTGGCGTTTGCAGCTTTGTGACCAGGGGTGTCACCTGTTGCCATTGTGACTGACTGGGCTAGTGTAATATCTGCAACTTCTGAACTGGGATCGACTTGCAATAACATGTAGCTCTGGCCTTCGGACTCCTGACTTGTATTTTTTGTCATTGCTCCTTTGATAAATTCAGACTACAGAGGCTTATCTTTTTGGTCTTGTCACACGTTTAAAATGTGAGACATTTTGGGTGACAGATGTTTGTGACGAGGGTGCCGATAAAATGGTTGACTTAACTTGAGTTAACTTCAGCGGGCTAACTTCCAGGACGGGCATCAGTTATGCTCACTTGTTGTTTTCAGCCGTACCCAATCTCCAAGCCCGTTACTTGATTCTTTTTCATGCCTTTTAGCATCAGCATATTCTTTCACTTTTTGTTTTCCTTCAGGTCATTTTTAAGACAACACTATGTTCAAGATGTTTGTCTCATTAACCTTCAAGGAAACTGATACGTCTAGCATAGGCAGGCTTTCACTTAGAAGAAGGCTTTTCTATAGCAGCGTGTGGCATTGATCTGTAGTCATGCAGTGCATGACAGATTGCTTGGTGTAATGTGATATACATCAATTTGGAACGTAACGTTGATTTGCTTTATTAATGATGCCAAGAGCCCTTCAGGCTTGCCATTAGCGTGCTTTTAAAATGGTGTAATCTTCTTATTATCAACTCCCATATAGAGCATAAAACGGTGAAATTCAAGCCCACTGCACAGAGGTCCATTGTCTGCTGTAAGTGTGGTTCATAGTCGCGATTCAGCAAATATTTTATCTAGCAGGCAAATACAGATCAGGAGAAAGGTGAAACAGCTTGCCGAAGAAACAGGAAAATGTGAATGTTCAGGGATGAGTACACCAGTGCTTAACTTGTAAATAAAAACGTGCTGGTGCCCAGAGCCCTCTTCTGAAATTCGTGTGTGATGCAATTAAATGTGAGAGCAAGGAATACTGAGGAAGCGAAATCCTGAAGCCATCTCGGGCCTCTTTATTGCATTTACAGCCACTCCCTGCCCCTTCAGCTCACTCTTGCAGCTTTCTATTTTCTCCCTTAGTGACGCGTTTTCATTTTTCTCTTCCTCTGTCTTTCCCATATGTGCCATTTGCTCGCAGGAAATGCTTGTGGCAGAAGAATAAGTGCAGCTCCTCAAAAAGAAGTGCTGGTGTCCCACACCGGAAACCACCGGCTCAAATTAAACACTGGAGTACACACAACTAATGACTAGACTGCCGGTCGCTAAATGTACTGATATAGTAGTCTAAACATATTCAGGGATTGACACAAATAGCAAGATTGTATCATTTCATTATGCAGTTTCATGGGAACCAGATACTTTCTCGTGTTTATTCTTTTTAGTTAAATGCCTATGTGATTTGCATGGACAAGACCTCCTATTTATGGTATTGAAATTCTTCTTTATGTAAGTAATATACATTTTGCGGGGACTGTAAATTCACTTTGCATTTACTCATAAATTATAATTTTCACGATTTTTGGAAATTTCATTGCAGAATTTACATGCTTCCATTTATTTGTCTGTATAGTTTTAACCACGTTTTGTGGAGTTGCACCCCCTGTACGTTCTCGAATTCTTCTTCCATTACTCTTTCTTGTGTTGATTTGTTTAAAAATACATACATGTCTCTGCCAGCTTATCACTGTCTTCACATGTTGGCAGTGGGTCATGTGAAATCGTATTCTGGTTTAGGAAAAATCTTGTAATCATAGTCAAATCATAATCCATCAGCTTTATTCCCTACCTCTCGGGTCTTGTTCTGTGACAATTGTAACCACTTACCATATAATAGGTGATAATGCTCACAAGCCCTGACTAGCACCAAACGTGTTTGAGAGTAGGTTTTCTCTATTTTTGTAAGATTTCTACTTGCATATGAAATTAAATGCGTGTGAGACTTCACCAGGGTTTGTGCTGTGCAACTATCACACCCACTTCGACAGGAATCTCATTTACTGCTAGCTGTGTGCACAATTTTAGACTAAAGTATGCCAGATGCTTTGCGCACACAACTTCACCTTTATTTTGTTGAAGGCTTTTTCGCTTTCTTTGGTCCAATTTAAGAAATGCCCTTTTATGTTGACGCATGTAGCAGACACTTATCATTGTCAATTGTGAAATGCAGGGAACACAAGAACTCGCCATTTCTAAGAAAGAATGACTATCACATACATCATAGTATTACAGTTCCCCGAATTGAAGTAATTTTTCTTTGGTCAAGATGCATCTCAGTGCTTTCTCATACATGCATAGAGAACCTTATCTCCATTTTGTAAAATTCATACTTCTCAGCAAATAATGCAATATTTGATTCTATGAGAACTGTTTACACATCTGTCAAGACGTCATTCTCTTTTTGAGTTCATCCCCAAACAAGAATGTCATCACTGTAATTTAGAATACTTTTTACTGGTTTTCTTATTTTTTCCTGATGATTTCTTTCAGGATTTCGGTTGCTGTTTAAATCTCAAATTGAGTATTTTGTTTTACAAAAAGTTACATTGTGTTGAAAAAACAGCAATGTACCGTAACTGTTCGCCCAAATCAAAGACCCACTTTTGAAAAAAAAAACTATTGCTCCAGTTAGACAAGATTTCATGTGCGTCTAGCAGTGGTCCTTAGTATCCTCTTTTTAGGGTCGAGCCTGCGTTGCATGCGCTCGCGCATGCGTATCGCAGCGAGACGCTTTAGTATTTAGAAAAGGGCTTGGAGCCCTGTCAACTTCACGTCAGTGTTTTTTATTGGTTCTTGGGCTTGCCTAATAAAATCTGCTTGCTTTCATTAGTGGAAGGCATGCATACCTCATGCCTTTTCCGGTGGCTAGCCCTCCTCGAGCGCAGCGACCAAGTACAGAAAACATGCGAGGCTCGCTGTTTTCCATCGGGCTCGTGGACTTCTTTTTCTCTAATTTACGAGCACGATCTCGCTTGGCAATAGTCGAGCGCTTTACATAGTTAATTTCACTTTTTCGGGTTATGTACATAAATGCACTTTTGCCCGATAGGTGAAAAGTCGGGTTAGGAGTTTACAGCGCAATCAGCTCTAACATGAGCAAACGCGAGACCCGTTGCATTGTAAATGCTTGTTTATTGTTTGTTCTTGATAGTCTCAAAATCACTCAGATGCAGATTTGATCAGTACCCCTTTTGACACTGCTATAATTGTGGATCATCAAGGTGTTGATTCTGCTTCTGTTATTCTTGTTCTAGTAAATTATGTAGTCCTCTTTTACCTTTTTGTTGTAATGTGTTTGGATCAATACTCTTATGATTTTATAATACAGGGCAAACAGTTACTGAAGAGTTTTTAACTAACCACGACCTTCAATTAATTAGAAAACACATGCTCTTCTAACAATTTGAATGACATGACTGCTGAACCCATATCTTGTACCATTATATTGCACAATAGATGAGGTGCTGCATTTCTGCTTTAGTATTGGGATTTCTTCTAATATTGTTCCTATATGTGATTTTGTTCTTCAAACTTGCCCAAATTAATTATTGGGTGGTGCGCTCCCCTCTGAAACCCATTTACGTTAGCAGGTTGTACCACAGGTTTGTTAATCATTACGTTGTATTCAGAAAGACACATTTTAGGTTGCAGGAGGGTCACCTGCCAAGTATGAATGTTGCTTCTGTGTTGTGTGACCTATATTTCTAATGATGCTGCTCTTTAGCTTAGCAAAGATCTTTCTGATTTTACTATAATTATGAGTGTAATATACTTCCATGAAAGGGCTTTCAGCCACCTCTGTTCATCGATTGGTCTGTTCACATGGCAGTCACACTTTGCTTCCACCCACTACAGCATACATTATGGAGCAATGGGTCAGCCTATCTCAACCACTGGCTAAGTGAGTGACTGCATTTGGCCCTAACTGCATTTAGCCCTTTTACAAGGATCACATCCACACACAAGGTATTTCCCCTCAGTTCCAGTATTTTATTTGTACTTTAACATTACTTTAATGTTGCCTTTGTTTGTGCAGCCTGATGTGATAACAGGAAGCTTTCTACCAGATGAGAGCACAGGGCACACTCCAGCTTTATCATGTCCTGTTTCCCTCCTCTGTTTATCTGATGATGCTTTTTCACACCATACCAGCAGGTCACATGAACTGTGAATATAAGCTCATGAGGGTGCTCTATCTTTCCAAAGTTGCTTTCTTTCTTTCTTTCTTTCTTTCTTTCTTTCTTTCTTTCTTTCTTTCTTTCTTCTTCCATTGTTTTTCCTGCCTTTTTTATTTCCTTCTTCTTTCATTTCCTTCTTCTTTCATTCTTTCCTTCTTTTTTTCATTATTTCTTTCATTCTCTCCAATGTGTCAGGCAACTTCAGCCATTGGCTGACTTAATTATAGGTTAAAGGTTAATGCCCCTTCACAAAGAGCGCATCAACAGTCAAAAGGAGTTCCGTTTGCTGCCAGGGAATATTATGGCAATGTGTGCTTTTTTGAGACTAAACGAAAAACAAGATTTTTGCCTTCAGCCAATGTTTTTGTTTATATCAACGAGAGCCCACCAGCTTCCTAAACAATAAAGTTTTGCAAAAACTATGACAAAACAAGAATTGCTAATACACTGGAGGCCAACACCAGACCTATTTATTTTGCTAATGCTTGGTAATTTTACTTTTGCATCACAAGTTAATACCTTTCTTTTTCTTTCCATCTATTGTGTACAAGCATTCTGTTTTCTTTCTCTTTGATGATCCTGATCTTCCATTCACCTTGCAAGTGCATATATATTTTGATATCTTTTCTATAGTTTGAATTTTCACTTCTATTTGTGCCTTCTGCTTTACACATAGACGTGAAGTGCTTATTTTTCCACATTCAAAACATTTTGTCTTTAAACTGGATAAATTCCTGCACAAGGAAATAGTAATCCACTTTTATCTACTAACTTGTTTTCTTGACCTGTTTTCCTTGTTGCACTTAGATTTTTATTTTCTCTCATGTTAATATAATGTATTCCTATTATATTCTATTTGTTAGACCTGGCATGCTTAGGGTGGTCTTATCCCAGAAGTTTTGCCTTTCACCTCCTGTTTTATTTCTGTATCATTTTGGTGGCCTTAGGACTCTGAGCTTTTTACCACTTCTAACAAGTGCTAAAATGCATGTGCTCCACCCCTACACAATTACATTGGTGCAACCACAATTGGCATATTTAATTTACTTGTAAGTCCCTTGCAAGGGGCCTGTAAATTAAATGCTACTAGTGGGCCTGCAGCACTGATTGTGGCACCTACTTAATTAGCCCTGGAAACATGCCTCAGGCCTGGACTGCAGGGCCTATGTGTGCAGTTTCACTGCCACTTCGACTTGGCATTTAACCCCTTTGCTATTAGCCCCTTTCCACCACAGTGCTAAACCTTTTTTGAGCTATTTGGGATATTTCATGCTTAGGCCTCCATAACGTTTTGTCCACATAAGCTATCCACACCAAATTTGTGTCCTTTTTTTCGAACATCCAAATGATGTTAAAGGTACCCAGGTTTTGTGGAATCCCCCGGAGGGGACCAAGAAATTAGCAAAAATATAGCTAATTTTTGTTTTTGGGGAAAAATGCACAAAAAGTGATGCAGAAGACAGTGTCTGTTTTTTTTGCCTCCAAATGGCATCAACCAAAGGTTTGTGGTGCTAATATCACCATCTTCTCAGCTTTCAGTAACAGGCAGACTTGATTCAGAAAATCACATTTTCTAACACAGTTTTGTCCTTTTATTGGGAGAAATCCAATTTTTCTTCTCATTTCCTATTTTTTGTGATTTCAACCTTCTTCCAGTTTGTGGTAGAAAAGGGTATGAAACCCATGCTGGATCCCAGAAAGCTATACATTTCTGAAACCTACACAAAATTCTAAATTCTGCAAGTGTTTGTTTGTGTAGATCCTTCAAGGTCCCCTTTCCCCCACAAGAAAACAAGTGTTGATAAAAAACACATTTAAAATTAGTATTAAAAAATTGGCATTTGTGACATTGTTTTCATTCGTAACTTCTCATCATGATGGCCGATTCACAAAAGCTATATACACTTACCTCTGCTGGACCCTTCTAGTTGTTGGGATATATATAGGGTTTGTGGGTTTTCCAAGAACTCAACACAGAACCCAGAGCCATAAACTGAGCTGACTGAGCTGCACCTTGCAATGGTTTTTGATTGTGTACTAGGTATAGAGCAATTCGTATGGTAAAATATTATTAGTGAAAATTGGTATCAAGGAAACCAATGTTTTTCTGAAATGGGCACAGGATATGGAGTTTAAAAGCAGGGGTTATTTTCACACTTATGAATTTGTGGTTACCCATACTAGTATGTGAATCAGAGGGTATTTCTCAAAATTACTTCTTTCTAACACATTGTTTTACAGATGAAAGTACAATTGCAGAGAAATACAGTCTGTGAGAACACTTGTTCTACTATTCTGTGTTCCTCTAAATCTCCCAATAAAAATGGTACCTCGCTTGTGTGGGTAGGCCTAGTTTCTGAAACAGGAAATGGCTCAAAACGCAACATGGATACATCAGATGTTTCCACTCAAAACTGACCTGTTTTTTGCAAAGTGGTAGCTGTGGTTACTTAGCCCTAGCTCAGCTGGCACCAAGGGAAACCTAGCAAACCTGTATATTTTTAAACCTAGACACCTAGGGATATCCAGGATGGGGTCACTTGTGTGATTCTCACCAGGTTGTCTTACCCAGAGTTCCTTGCCAACCTCAAACTTGGACTACAAAAACACATTTCCTCACATTTCTGTGATGGAAAGTTCTGGAATCTGCACAGAGGTACATACTTCTTTCCACCCAGCATTCTCCTAAGTCACCCATTATAAATGGTACCTCACTTGTGTGGGTAGGCCTAGTGCCCGCGATGGGAAACAACCCAAAACACAACATGGATGCATAAAATCTTTCCACTCAAAACGGAACCTTTTCTTGTAAAGTGGGTAGCTGTGGTTTTTGGGCTCTAGCTCAGCCGGCATCTAGAGAAACCTAGTAAACCAGTACATTTTTGTAAACTAGATACCTAGGGGAATCCAGGATGGGTTGACTTGTGTGGGTCTCATTAGGAGTTTCTAACCCAAAATGCCATACAAACCTCAAGCTTTGCCACACATGTTCCTTACATCTCTATGATGGAAACTTCCAAAATCTGCAGGAATACACAAAATTCCTATCACCCAGCATTGCTCCACTTGTGCCACTAGATATGCTGCACTATTTGTGTGGCTGGGCTTAGTGGCAGTGACAGAAACCTATCAAACCATGGGCAAGGAGAGCCCTTGCTTGGGGCCTCTTAATGACATTGGTTGGATCCATTCTTGCCGTTGGCACTAGGCCCAACCACACAAGTGGCACAACATTTTGATCAGCACAAGTGAGGCAATGCTGTGTGATAGGAATTATGTGTGTTCCTGCAAAATACAGAAGTTTCCTTTACGGAAATGTGAGGAAAAATGTGTGTTTTATGTCACCAATTGAGGTTTGCAGGACATTGTGGGTAAACAAAATGGCGCAGGATGGATGCGAAACACACCACCTTGCACTCCCCCAGATGTCTAGTTGTCAGAACTGTCTGGGTCTGGTAGGTCTTTCAAGGTGGCAGTCTACCCAAGCTCAAAAAGTGTAGCTGTTCACCATTACAAGTGGGATGATACTGGGAGTTAGCCAAACTCCCTTGGCCCATTTTTAAAAACAACACCCAAAATCCTCTTGCTTGCCATTGAGATCAGATGCCTTAGTCTGCAGGGAGCAGAAAAAGGGTTACCCCATTTTTGAGGGGGGGCATGGCCATGCCCATGCTGTGCAACCCCCACACTTACAAAAAATAGTAATCCGTGGTGTATAGTGGGATTTTTGCTGGAGGGGGGGGGGGCAGATATGGGTAATTACCCTTATCTGCCCACCTGAGGGGGGGCAGAAAGATTGTTTCCCTTTTTTGGTGGGGCAGGGCTGTGGCCATGCCCATGCAGAGCAGCCACCACCCCCTACAAATAAAAAAACAGTAATCCCTGGTGTCTAGTAGGCTTTCTGCCCCCCAGCGGGGAGGGTGCAGATGAGTTATTGTTCCCATATGCCCCCCTGGAAGGGCAGAAAGATTGTTTATCTTTTTTGCGGAGTGGGGGCATGTACATGCCTATGCTGGGCAGCCCCCATCTCAACAAATAAAAAAAATAAAACAAATCCCTAGGGTCTAGTGGGTTTTCCGTTCTCCCCAGGGGCAGATGGTGGCAATTGCCACCAGGTGCCCCCCGAAGGGTCAGAAATACAGTTTTTTTTCCTTAGGGGGGCATGGCCATGCCCATGCTTAGCAGTTCCTGTATGAAGCTGGCCTGGTGTGTTGTGGGTACCTATGGTACTTTCACCTTACACCAGGTCCAGGATTCCCCTATCAGTAAAATCTAGGCAGTGTCTAGAAGCCAGGCTCTCTAGAGGTAGCTGTGGATCAGTAGCCAAGGCTTATCTAGGAGACATGCAAAGCT
Organism: Pleurodeles waltl; assembly: GCF_031143425.1. Taxonomy (NCBI): domain Eukaryota; kingdom Metazoa; phylum Chordata; class Amphibia; order Caudata; family Salamandridae; genus Pleurodeles; species Pleurodeles waltl. The sequence continues at coordinate 292,167,170 of NC_090438.1, forward strand.
CATGCAATACCACTGTAGGCACACAGCACTAACACACATGAAAGAAAACACTCAGTGTTAAGAAAACAAAGGTTCTTTATTACAGTAACACAGTACCAAAACACTAGATAGGCAATACTCCAATAGGAGATAAGTAAACACACCAAATATGTACACTAGTAATCAGTAATAGGCATAAAAAGTGACAGAAAACAGTGCAAATAGCAATAGACAATAGTGACCCTAGGGGAAGCTCAAAGCATATACTAAAAAAAATGGAATGCGAATTCAGGACCCCCACTTAGGTAAGTGGAATGTGCAGAGGGGAGCTGAGGGAACCAGGAAACCCCAAAGGTAAGTAACACAGTGCCCTCAGCAACCAGGAAGAAAGGAGTAAGTTACTGGATTTTCCCCAAACCACCAAAAGGACTGAAAAAAAGGATATTGTAGCACCCAGACAAGACTGTAAGAAACCAGCCTTGGATTCCTGAAGAAGAAGACCTGAAAAAGAAGGGGACCAAGTCCAGAAGTCGCAGGAGTGTCCTGTGGTGGCAGGAGCCACTACCCACCCGTCTGTGGTTGTAGGAGTTGGTCGACGGTAGGATGAAGAAGGTCATCAATGCAGCCCTGGAGTCGGTAAAGAGTTCCTGGAGGATGCAGTCTAGACCCCACGCCTAATGGAAGATTGCAGCCTGTCTGTGGTGTGGAAAAGGCACCAACAAGCCTTTGCAAAGGCAGAAGTCACAGTGGACGAAAAGTGGAGCTGCCAGGGACAAGCAAGGTCCAGGAGGACTCAACCCTTGGGGGAGTCATGAGGGGACCCTCAGCAAGGCAGAGAGTCCACAGAAGAAAAGGCACTGCCACAGGAGACCCACTGGAAGAGGACCCAAGAGTCGCAGAGGAGCACATGCAGCAACCTAAAGAAGGGTCCCAAGCTGCAGGAGAAGCACGCAGAGGGCTGTGCATCGTAGGGAAGAGTGCTGAGGGCTGGGGCTACAAGGAGCCTGAAGATACCTTAGAGGAGATGCCAACAAGCCTTGGTAGCTGCAAGAGACGCTGTGTGTGGGGGAACTGTCCAGCTTGGGAAAGCAAGAGTTTACCTTCACCAAAGTTGGACAGCTGGTAGAGAGGACCAAGGGGACTACTCCGGACCACCTTCGGTGATGCAGAATCCAAGCAGCTCAGGATGAGAGGAGATCCACACAGCCAGTCGTCATTGCAGTTGTTGCCTGCGATGCAGGGGAGTGACTCCTTCACTCCAAGGGAGATTTCTTCTCAGGCAGGCTGAAGACTTGCCACTGTCAGAGGATGCACAGCTGACGAAATGTTGCAGAAGCTAAAAGGAGCCGTGGAAACAAAGTTGCAAGCAGAGTCTTCGTCATTGGTCCAGATTGTCGGTTCAAGGAAGGAGCCGCCCCAGTTTCAGTGGTCAGAAGTTGAAGTCGAGGTTGCAGAGGAGTCCTGCTTGAATCCTGCAAGCTGAATCTGAGGACCCACCCAAGATGGAGACCCTAAATAGCCCTGAAAGGGGGAATGGTCACCTAGCCAGGTAACCACCTATCAGGAGGGGGCTCTGATGTCACCTGCCTGACCTGGCCACTCAGATGCTCCGAGAGGCCTCTGCCCACCTTGGATTCAAGACGGCAGAATCAAGGGACCCTCTGGAGGAGCTCTGGACACCACCCCTAGGGTGGTGATGGACAGGGTAGTGGTCACTCCCCTTTCCATTGTCCAGTTTCATGTCAGAGCAGGGACTGGAGGTCCCCGAAAAGGCGCAGACTGGTTTAAGCAAGGAGGGCACCGAATGTGCCCTTCAAAGCATATCATTGTCTTGGGGAGGCTACCCCTCCCAAACCATGCAACACCTATTTCCAAAGGGAGAGGGTGGTTCCCCCCTCTTCCAAAGGAAATCCTTTGTTCTGCCTTCCTGGGCTTGAGCTGATCAAGCAGCAGGAGGGCAGAAACCTGTCTGAGGGTTGGCAGCAGCTTGGGCTTGGAAGGAGCAATGCAGGCGGTCCTCTAAGGAGCCCCCGGAGTGCAGGGAATAATACTTCCAATACTGGCAACAGTATTGGGGTATGATTCTGACATGTTTGATAGGAAACATGCCTAGGTTCAGAGTTACCATTATGTAGCTGGACATAAGTAGTGACCACATGTAAGATGGTGTCCCTGCAATCACGAAGTCCATGAAAATGGAGCTGGAGTTCTTGGGGACACCTATGCTCATGCAGGGGTGCATCACACACAGGTATTAGCCCTCTGGGCTAGGATGGCCTACTGCAGGGGTGACTTACAGTGGCCTGGTGCAGTGACCTGCAGTGAAAAAGGGTGCATGCACCCTTTCATGCAGGCTGCAATGGCAGGCCTGCAGATACACTTTGCATGCCCCCCCATGGGTGATATAATACATGCTGCAGCCCTTGGGGAACCCATGGTGCCCTAATGCCCTGGGTACCTGGGTACCATATACTAGAGACTTACAAGAGGGCGCCAGTATGCCAAATGTGGGGTGTGTGTGGTCCAAGCAACCAAATTTAAAGGGAAAGAGCAGAGTCACTGGGGTCCTGGTTAGCAGGATCCCAGTGAACACAGACAAACACATTGACAACAGGAAAAAAGTGGGGCTAACCATGCTAGAAAGAGGGTACTTTCCTACAGTCCCACCCATACAAATAAAAAAAGGAATCCCTGGTGTCTATTGGTTTTCTGCCCCTCTTGGGGGCATATCAACCTAAAAATATGGCAGCTCTTCCCCCAGTGGGCAGAAACCGGCCATAATAATGCCCCCATAATTGGGAGCAACCCATGCCCAAGAGGCTGCTCCCCAACATTGTTAGACCTGACAGCCTTAGGGTGGTCACCCCTAACTTTTTGCCTGCCTCCCTCCACTTTTTGGGCACTGTTTTTGCTGGCTTTTAGACTCTGCGCACTTTCACTGCTAACCAGTGCTAAAGTGCATATGCTCTCTCCCTTTAAACATGGTAACCTTGGATCATACCTGATTGGACTATTTAATTTACTTATACGTCCCTAGTAATGTGCACTATATGTGCCTAGGGCCTGTAGATTAAATGCTACTAGTGGGCCTGCAGCACTGGCTGTGCCACCCACTTAAATGGCCCCTTTACCTTGTCTCAGGCCTGCCATTGCAAGGCCTGTGGCTGCAGTTTCACTGTCACCTCGACTTCGCATTTAAAAGTACTTGCCAAGCCTAAACCTCCCCTTTCTCCACATATAAGTCACCTCTAAGGTGTGCCCTAGGTAACCCCTAGAGCAGGGTGCTGTGTGGGTGAAAGGCAGGACATGTACCTGTGTAGTTTACATGTCCTGGTAGTGTAAACCTCCTAAATTTGTTTTTGCACTACTGTGAGGCCTGCTCCCTTCATAGGCTAACATTGGGGCTGCCCTCATACAGTATTGGAGTGGTAGCTGCTGATCTGAAAGGAGTAGGAAGGTCATATTTAGTATGGCCAGAATGGTAATATCAAATCCTGCTGACTGGTGAAGTTGGATTTAATATTACTATTCTAGAAATGCCACTTTTAGAAAGTGAGCATTTCTTTGCACTTAAATCTTTCTGTGCCTTACAATCCACGTCTGGCTGGGCTTAGTTGACAGCTCCTTGTGCATTCACTCAGACACACCCCAAACACAGGGTACTCAGCCTCACTTGCATACATCTGCATTTTGAATGGGTCTTCCTGGCCTGGGAGGGTGGAGGGCCTGCTCTCACACAAAGGACTGCCACACCCCCTACTGGGACCCTGGCAGACAGGATTGAACTGAAAGGGGACCTGGTGCACTTCTTAGCCACTCTTTGAAGTCACCCCCACTTCAAAGGCACATTTGGGTATAAAACAGGGCCTCTGCCCTACCTCATCAGACACTTGCTGGAGAAGAAACCTGAACCAGGACCTGCATCCTGCCAAGAAGAACTGCCTGGCTGCCTAAAGGACTCACCTGACTGCTTTCTACAAAGGACTGCTGCCTTGCTGTTGCCCTGCTGCCTTGCTGAACTCTCGTATGGCTGTAAAAGTGCTCTCCAAGGGCTTGGATAGAGCTTGCCTCCTGTTCCCTGAAGTCTCAGGACCAAAAAGACTTCTCTTTTTCATTTGGACTCTTCGTGCGCCGAGAATTTCGACGCACAGCTTGTTCCGCAGCGAGAAAAACACTGCACACCGACTCGACGCCTTCGGGGCGACCGGAACTTCGACGCACGGCCTCGCAAGGACCACGCCGCCCGACTACCAGAGGGGAAATTGACGCGATGCCTGCCGTGAGAGCGAAACTTCGACGCACAGCCCCGCGGAACGACGCGCAGCCGGAAAACCAGCAGGAGAATCCACGCACAGACCCGGGACATCTGGTAATCCCCGCGACCCACAGAAAAAGACTGTCCGCACGCCGGAAAACGATGCACGACTTCCCCGCGTGAAAAATAACGACGCAAATCCGTGTGTGCTGGGGAGAAATCGACGCACACACCATTTTTCCATGTCTCTCTTCTTCTGTGGCCCTTTGCGGAGATTTTCCACTCCAAACCAGGTACTTTGTGCTTGAAAGAGACTTTGTTTGCTTTTTAAAGACTTAAGACACTCTGGGGGTCATTCCGACCCTGGCGGTCCAAGACCGCCAGGGCCGGGGACCACGGATGCACCGCCAGCCCATTCTGACCGCGACGGTAAAGCCGCGATCAGAAAAGGGGATCCGGCGGTTTCCCGCCGGATTTCCCCTGCATGGGCTGAATCTCCAGCGCCGCCATGGAGATTCCGACCCCTTCCCGCCATCCTGTTTCTGGCGGTTTTTACCGCCAGGAACAGGATGGCGGGAACGGGTGTCGTGGGGCCCCCTGAAAGGGCCCCATAAAGATTTTCACTGTCTGCTTAGCAGACAGTGAAAATCGCAACGGGTGCAACTGCACCCGTCGCACCCCTGCAACTCCGCTGGCGCCATTCGGAGATGGCTTCCTTGTTGCAGGCCCTTTCCTGCTGGGCCGGCGGGCGCTCTTTTGGCGGTCGCCCGCCGGCCCAGCGGGAAAGCCAGAATGGCATCCGCGGTCTTCTGACCCTCTTTATATCACTTTCCAGTGATATCCCTACAATTTCACATTGCATCTTTATTCGTTTTTGACCTACAATTATCCTGATAAATATTATATATTTTTCTAAACACTGTGTGGTGTATTTTTGTGGTGCTGTATGGTGTTATTGTATGATTTATTGCACAAATACATTACACATTGCCTTCTAAGTTAAGCCTGACTGCTCGTGCCAAGCTACCAGAGGGTGGACACAGGATAATCTTGGATTGTGTGTGACTTACCCGGACTAGAGTTAGGGTTCTTGCTTGGACGGAGGGTAACCTGACTGCCAACCAAAAAAACCATTTCTAACAAACATGTTATATGAAAATCCTTGGTGTCTAGTGATTTTCTGCCCCCTCAAGGGGCAGATTGGCCCAAAAATAGAGTCAATCTGCCCCTAGGAGGCTGAAAATGGCCAAAATAATTTCCCCACAATGGGGAGCGCCACCTTACCCAGGGGGCCGCTCCCCAACATATATTTATATATATTTTTTTAAATCCATAGTATCTAGTATTATTCTGCAGCCCATGGGGCAGATTGGCCTAAAAATAGGGCCAATCAGCCCCCAGATGGGCAAAAAATTACCAAAATGTATCTCACTTTCTGGGAAGAGGCCCTTGCCTAAGGGACCACTCCCTGCTCCAAAAAGGCATCCCTGAGGTCTAGTGGGGTAGGGACCACATTCCTTGGGCAATCCCCAAGCAGGGATTCACTTGGCAAAGGTGTCATTGGAAAGGTGAAATTCTCCCATTTCAAACAATACCTCACCCATGCGCTTCACTGCTCGAGGTGCTGAAATAGCCCCGCAAGCACTGAAGCAGTGAAAGTAAAATGAGCAGATCGCCTCATTTCAGTTTTACTTTCAGTGTAATGATGTCAGCGTGCTATGTTTGCAATCATCATTACATGGAAAATAAATGTCTCTGGAGGATAGGAAATCTCTTCTTCATGATCCCGAGGCTAAAAAAATAAAAAGGGAATCCCTCTGCTGTGAAAAGTACAGGGATTTCATGGTCAGGTGCAGAGGACAGAATTGTTCCATTCTCAGCATCGATCTGGATAAAATCTTTTGCCAAGCCTTAAATTCCACTTTCCATACATATAAGTCACCCCTAAGGTAGGCCCTGAGTAGCCGCTAGGGCACGGTGCTATGCAAGTAAAAGCCAAGACATGTACTTTTAAATGTTATATGCCCTGGTAATAAAAACTCCCAAAGTCATTGTTCATTACTGTGAGACCTGCTCCTCTCATAGGCCAGTATTGGGAGTTTCTTAAAATGCTTTAAAGCTGGAATTCCTGATCAGAAATGAGTAGCTGCATCATGTTTCATATCATTGGAATGGCAATGATAAGTCCTCCTTACTAATAAAGTCGGATTTATTATTTCTATTTTTAGAAATGCCACTTTTAGAATGTGTGAATTTCTCTGCTCTCACTGTCCTGTGTGCCTGATAGCCTGTCTCCAATGCATGCCTGGTCTGGGCTGGGTGACAGCTACATTTGTGCATTCCATCCAGATACCCACAACACAGGACACTCAACTGCATTTTCATTCATCTGTATACTCCTGGGTCTTCCTGGGCAGGGAGGATGAGAAGGTCTCACACTTCCACTTCAAAGGGTGGCGGCCTGAGTCCCACACAAAGGGCTGATTACCCCCCACTGGGGCCAGGGCTGAGCTGACCTGTGCACTTCAGAGAGATCCTTTGAAGTCATTCCCCACCCCAAAGGCACTTTTTGCCATAGGTAGTGGCTCTCTGCCCCCCTGAAATCAGATCACTACTTGACTTGGGAAGGACTTGGACGGAGTAAAGAGTTTTGTGCTGTAAGGATAACCTCTCTGCCTGGACTGACTGTTCCAAGGAACTACTTTTCTGCATTGCTGAGCTGTTCTGCTGCCTGCTGATCTCTGCCTTGCTGAGTACAAGGACAGGACCCATCCCGCTAAACCAGAGTGTCTCCAAGGGCTTGCACCCTGTTCTTTTGCAACCTCAGGGACATCAAAGACTGCTTGCAACTCTCCTGGTGCTGCTGCACTCTGCGATCTGTGAGTCCTAATCTTGCCCGAGGTGCCCCTCTCCGGTCCTTGTCCTCAGTGGGTTCTGCAGATAATTCCTGCAAAAACTGACACATCCCCTGCAGAACGTGTGAAAGTTCACTGCATAGTTTCTTCAGCGTCAGCACAGAGGCGGCGGGACGACATCGGATCCACAGCCTGGGTTACTAGTTTGTGTAACTGTGTTGCAATAATGTCCATGAATTCTTCTTCACTTTGGCATGCAATATCAAGAGGCAAATCTTTCAAAATCGGTATTCCTTTGTGGGGCAGTGTTCATTTAAACACATGAGTATAATGTCATACATTTCTTCCCTAGTAGGTTCTTATGTTACTGCTAGTTATACTTCATCATCAACTCAGTTTAATAATTAGTCTTGTGCTTGTTGTCTGTATATCCTTTACTTGTTGGGTGTTAATAATGATGAAATCTACATCTCCCTTTTTCCAGTCCATTTCCTGGTGTCTGTGTATCTGACATATCAAATGGTACTGGTTGTTGATGTATTGAAGAGAGGGGTTTTGGCTCTGCCCACACGTTGGGATCTAGAAGTACTTGTCTTGATTGGGCAGATGTTAGCTGACTCTACAAAAAAGTGCTTGTCCTCCAAGCAGCTGTGATCATTTTGTTAATTTATCCATGGTCTGGGTTGACTATACAACTGTTGCCAGAGAATTATGTGTGAATCACCAAGAAAAGGGCTTTGGCTCCGCTAACATGTATGATCCATTAGTACGTTTTGATTAGGCAGAGGTTGTGTGCTTACATGAAAAAGTGTGTGTTCCCCACACAGCTATGATAATTTTGTCTAATTCTCCAGGTACCTGAGCTTGAACTTTCAGGGTCACACACATGGCTTTGTAATGGTGTTAAAGTGCCTCAGATTACAAGATAATTTATGGTAGTTGTCTTACTATAGTAGCAGCACAGATGGGAGGATTGCAGCCATGCAGAATGTATTGCAGTCCCAGCACCCTCCCCTTCCATTATTATCATTAGATTTCAGACTGTAGATTTGTGTTTGACAGTAGTATGATATGACCAGGGCTTCACTAATCTACATGGACTTGTAGATCTGACTTGACAGTACGACTGTTGCCTTAACTTATGTGATCAACAAAAAATAACTTTCAAGTACTACTGAGAGAGTGGCTTAGTCTCCATTCACATGTTGTTTCCCCTGAGTACAGGATTTGATTGGGCTTAAAGTGTGTGCTTTCACTAAAAAGACTGTTGTATGGCTTTTTGTCCCTGTGGTAAAGTTTATACTTGATGCAGCAGAGCTGAGTTTGTTATGGATCCAATCCAAAGATCGTGGCTGTAGGCTTGATCTGCTTATTATGGTTCTAGGCCCTAGGCCTGACATATTTATAGTGAAAAGCATATGTTGAAGTCAATAGGCATTTATGTGTGGATTGTTATTACTGTATATTATAGCTTACTAATTGGTATTTTGTAACATGTAGTCTCACAGATTCTCCTAGTAGGCAAGGGTTTTCGTGTTGGCCTACCACTCAAGCAAACCCTGGTGGTTTTCATTGTGATGATTCTTGTTAAGCCCTATTGAATAGTGGTACATATTGTTTTGCAAGCTTTATTTTTCCTCATATTTGTAATTTTATAAATGTATGCATGATAGTTATCAGTTTATGTGCACTTGAATAGGCCAGTGTTAGCTAAGGGGTAAAGCCAATGCTAAAAAGTAACAGCTTCATTAGTTCATTGAAAAAAGTAAGGCCACATTTCAGTGGTTTGATCTGTATATTGTGACAAAGCCAGTTAGCCTGGCCTACTTATTGTGAAAGCATGTAGACAAAAGAATTTTATGGATGGATTGTTATCACACTGTGCTTTCTTAAACCTGTGGGCAGGTATTTTGTTTTACATGGAATTTCACAGATTACCATAGTGTTGGTAATTTACTTGAACAAACCGATGGGAAATGCACTACAATGATACTTGTTAGGCTCTCTTTGGAGAGTTAGTATTTTGCTTTGCCAAATGTAATTTTTCATACATTTGTACTATTATGAGTGAAGGTTGGATGGTTACGTTGTAGGAAACATGCTCAAAATAGTAAGCGGTCAGCTTAAATTGGTTTTGGTGCCATACCAATGGTATAGATCTGATTAATATGAAAAGTTACAACAACAAAAAAGAGGCTTGGCATACGTAAACGTCAATAAGCATTAAAGGATGGGTTGTTTTTACTTGGAATTCAAGCCTACAGACAAGTTTTTTATTAATATTAATCTCAAAGGCTACTTTAATAAGCAAGAGTTTTGGTGTTGCTCACCCCCTCTGTAAATCATAATGTAGGAAAATCCGTGTACTCAATAGTACTTATCGTGCAGTACACACATTTATCTCCTTGCCTCCAGTCAGAGTTATTTAACTAACTTTCAGCTCAACACTTTTGTATCTATGGCACAGAGCAGCAAGGCTTAGAAAAGGACAATGTGGAAAGTATTTAATATCACCAAGCAACAAACTAAGAAAGTCACAAACCAGAAACACAACAACAATTTATAAAAACAGAGCATAGTTTTATGAATTTTTAGAGCTCTTGATTACTAAAATCCACCGTAGGTTTTTTTGAAGATATGTTTTTTTTAAAACATTAAAAAACTTTAACATCAAGCTCAAACAAGCATTGGTAAGTCAACATTTTGCAAACATTAAAAATGGCTCTGGTGCTACCAGAAATGTGGTTTGGGCTCTTCCAGGTCAAATCTCCCCAGTGCTACTCTGGGAGGGGCAGCCGACTGACCCTTAGAGTTTCTGCTTCGGACTGGGGCTTGAAATCAACTTTTTCCTGAGCCGGGCGCAGAGAACAGGGTCCAAACTCTACTGGCCTAAAGTGCAGCAGGTGCAGTCCCTCCGGTGTCGCATCCTCTTCTTGTGCACTTCCAATGGGGGCAGAGTGATCTTCTTCTCATCCTTGGTTCAAATCCAGTGAGTACTAAAGTCTCGGGTGCCACGGGTGCCCACTTTATCCCAGCAAAGTGCCCTGTTGGGAAAACTCAGTCACTAGCCAATGGGCTAGTAGGTCCCCTCTTGCCTGGTGACACCGTTTAGATAATGTCTGGCATCTGGCTATCTCAGAGTGATTATTGCATGCCACAACCGACATGGCTCCAGTCTTCCTCGTGTGTGAGGACCTTGGTAGCCCACTCCTAGAGGTGTGGCTATCATGGGCAGCATGCCCACGGAAACCTAGTTCTTAAAATGGTTTTCCCTTCCTTGGCACTGGCTCTACCCTGTTTAGGTAAAACAAAAGGCTTCCTGCATGGGAGTGTTGTCACAGTGGCTCTTAAAAGGCAGCATCACGCTTTGATGGTTGCCTTTTGGCTAACACCCTTTGCAGCATATCCTGTGGATGGGGTGGCACCCCAAGTGTGGCGATAGCCTTCGTCCTCAGCCTGGGAGTCATTCACATGTCTCCCTGCATGGGCAGAAACCTGTTCAGTCCCTGTGACTCTATAAAGTCACTGGATTAGCTGGGTCAAAGTATGGCAACTTTCGCAAAAGTGGCTAGCATTAAATTGGACATAAATATTGATTCCACCATTGAGTCACATTTGATGTCCCTGTTGATTTGATACTTTAATTGACATAGTTTGATAGCCTCTGTTAGGAGTTAGACTCATTGATGTTCCAACCATTAACTCTGCTATTACCTTATAAGGCTACTTAACTGTCCTCAGCAAACACCAATATTTTACGCCTCTGCTGCATAGACATCCAAAATATATGTATATCTTAACAATGTACAACTACTTGCCATATAGCTTCATAGGTCTGCCTTAGAGGAGTCTTATATACATAGTAAAGGGGCTTAAGGAAAGTTGACATTAGTGGTAAGGGCAAAGTCATGTGTGCAATGCATGCGCAATCTCTTCAGTCTGCAATGGCAGCTAAAAGGCGTATTTTCACTTTGTCACACAAAGAGTGGCACAATTAGTGCTGCAGATTGTGTGAGGACAGCCAGCCTTACATGCCCTTGGTACCTCGGTACCATCTACTACGTACTTATAAGTAAGTCAGCACATGCCACAAGGGGGTACCCATTTAAATATATCATTTGAAAAGGGGAAAGAACACGGTCAGTGAGTTCTGGACAGTGGGCCTCAGTGCACTCTCATAGTGAAAACCAGCAGCTAGTAGTCCAAAATGGGGCAAAATGTGGGGGGAAACCTGAGCAGAACCTGTTTTCTTACAGATGAGTATAAAAGATTTGTGAGAATACTTGTAAACCCTGTTAGAAGAAATAGTAGTTTTCAATGTCAAATGTAATTTTGTGTAAATTTGCGATTTTTGACTGTATGCCTGATGGTTGCAGCGTACTTAATATAGTTGGCCCTGAATTGGTTATGGTGACAAGCCAATGATAGCAGTCATAGGCTTGACTTGTATGCCAGATGCCATAGGTCCCGCCTGTTTGTTAGGTTATCAAAAGTCAGTAGACCTGGTTTATTTATTGTGAAAAGCATAAGGTAAATATTTATGTTACAGGCTCTTGAAAGGAACATGGCTACATATAATTCAAGATTCTGACCAATTTTCTGTGGTGGTAAATATAAATTGCAGTGGTATAAGTTTATTTTAATTCTGTAAAACGGACGATGAGTTCAGCATCTTAAGTGCATTTTTTGTGAAATCTAAATCAAACGTGAAAAATGCTTGGATATAAAGCTCCTTGTACTACAGACCAACAGGTTAAAATACACAGATGTACCAATGTATTTCTTCAAGTTTGGTCATAGAACAGATTGCGGCACGACACGATCCGTAAGGACTGAACCAAAGTGAAGAAATCATGTACGACTTTTCCATCGTTTATTTCATTTGTTAAACATTTTCTATTGCTCCTTTTCTATTTTCTATTGCGGTTTTTTAACTCATGTTAAAAAAACCACAGGTTACATTCGGAAAACATATTCTGTGAGGTAATTCTAACTATGAGATGTTTTTAGTCCACAAGACGCTACCTCCAAAGGAAAGGAATCTATGAGCATCTGGCTCACGCAATGCCATGAGAAAACAGTCTTCCGATATATTTTAGATTTGTGCCAATTTACATTTCTAGCTCCAGCCCTAGCACATTTGGGGGTAATGGATTACTAAGGCTGGATGTGCTACAACATTTTAGTAGGGAAACATTTTTGTGAGGTGATGGTGATGGGGGGGTCTTTGAACCTCAATATCTTGGTACAGTCATCAAACAAAATCCCCCACCAGTCATAGGGACCTTTGGTACTCGACTTGTGGCGTTTCAGGAGAGCTAGCATCCAGAATTCAGTAGCATTTCAATCAAACAAAAACAATTCTATTATAACGACGGACAGTATATTATGCAAACATAAGTGTTTATTTTCAGATTGTTAGTTAATCAGAATTGGCAAGAATTAATCAACTATGTCATTACTGGCAAAATGTTAAGGTGCTCATGCACCCTTAACTTACGTGTTATAAAGTACAGAATGCAAATAATCCATATGTAAATAATGCGAATTATTGAGACTGAGTGTTCCATAAAGAAACTAGGTGTAGCTGAATTAAGAAGCAAAGGTGTGAGGGGGATTTCTAAAGGGGAAAAGAAGATGTCCTCATCGTATGAACCTCAGTAGAAGTTCAGAAGAAGGAAAGGAGTGTTTAGCATGAAGCTTCACACTTGAGGAAATCAGAAAGGTAAATGCCTGCTCTTTTTCAAGGCTGGCATGGGTCTCCGTCCTAACTATTAAAGAACACTAATTAAAAGCACAATCGAAAGTCCTACAACATTCACTATCTCATTCACTATCTCACTCCCACGGTTTAGAGCCAATCCCATGGTGGAATTTGCTAGGCGCTGGCAACCTCCAAACTCCCACCCCAACACAATTAGGTGCACATCTACTTCTCTTTGCGTGTTGCATCTCCCTGGTACATTGAGTGCAGGAGACTCATTTAAGCGTCATTTCTCTGCATCTGCTGCCAACTGTTTTACTTCATGCTGCACTATCAATCTAATATAAAAAATGAGCTTAACAAAGGCCTTGATAATGCAGCTGCAAAGAAAGAAATAAACAACATTCCAACAGTCTCAGAAAGTGTAGTACTCAGTGTAGGACCAGTGCCAAGCAAAGTTAGTTTGAGAATCAAAATGGAAGCACATCATAACATTACTGACCATAGAAAATCAAGCTGTCATCATTAAAGCGTGAATATCCAAAAAACATAAATGCATGTGCTATTTATTCAGTTCAATACCCCACATTTTCCCTTTTAAATGTGCACAGCAAAAGTGTTAATGCTTACAATGACTATATGGATGATATATTGTAACACATGAACAGTGGCATAACAAAGGCCACCGCAGCCTCCAGGTGCTGGATGGGGGGAGCTCCAGGGGAGCCAGGCGGCCCCCTTAGCACAAAACACTGTGCACAGGAGGGGGGGCCCTGACTGAGCGCAGGGGGGTGAGGGCACCCCTCCAGATACTTTGCAAGGGGGGGGGGCTCAAGTTTCATTACGGCACTTCATATGAATGGAGTATATGTAGAGGGTGGAGTCGAAATTACGCTGCTCCAGAGTTTCAGGAATTGATAACCTATGTTTTGGAAGAATTTTTGTCAGCTGCTAGGGAGTGACATAGCCAGCATGGTGGTTATCCTCTTATTGACTGTAGAAACAACTTATAGTCAAATGGATTTGAAGTAAAATAACATGTTAAAAATTGGGTTTTCGTTCATGTTTTCATGAACCACCGCTTCAAAAAGGAAAACGTGCACCCTTTGAACAATATCACAGATATAACCAAATATCCTCACTTGACATGAGTTAACAGGACTGTTAGTTTTTCACGAAAATCAAGAGTGTTTATTTCGACTGAATATATTCTGCAAACGCAAGTCAATGCGCGGTTTCAGAGAAACAGCTGCTTGAGTCAAAAGGCTGTCCTTTCATGTTTAGGGAAGCAGAACTGTTATTGCCTGCCCTGCTAAGGGAGTGACCTTTACGAATCTTCTGAAGAGTTCAGTATTACAAAAGAAAACCCGTTACCATTTACCGTTACAGCAGCAAGGTCAGTTGAAAAGGCATCTCCATAAAGTAAGACATTTAAAAATGTCCGCTTGATACAATGTGTGCCCGGTCACCCATCACTAACAGCCATTTGGATAAAAACACTTCCATTTTGTGATAGTCAAATAACCGGAATGGAAGTATTAAATGTTAATGCTCCGTTACCATTTTCCATTTGTAAAATAAACATATGAAGGAAAAATCGATCTTTGGAGGAAACGGCGTGTCATTGCGCTCTAAAATGTAACCATCACATTAACATGGTTTATTTATGGAGGCAGTAGCATTTGTGTATGTGATATAGTCATTTATGTGGCTGTCGAGCCTGAATTCTGTGAGCCCCAGTAACAAAAGCGTGGTCTCAGGGCAAACCACCATCTTGGAAAGGCCATTTATAAGTCTTAGCTAAACCCCCTTGCTTTCAACACAAGGCATTGTATGGGCACAAAAAAGAACAACTGGGGTATGTTCAAAATGGCGACGCTAGCAGTCAAAAGCCGCTGAGTTCCTTATGGAGTTTTGGATTGAATACTGCCTAATCCACACATCGCCCGCCCCACCCATGCAAAATGACTTCCTGGTGCTCTGGAAGAGAGCAGAGTGATAGCTGGGTGCAGTCCATGGTGTCAGTGAGTCGGCCCTGGGGATTAAACTGCCTGAGCGCCCGGTGGAGTTGTTCCGGCCTCAGATGAGCCACGAGCCCAGGCTGAAGCACCAGATGCAGCAGGTGAGCGATGCTCCCAGACTTTGGCTGCAGAAGTGGCACTTGAGGTCCCTCCAGAGCCCGTTGTAGTCCGGGCTGCAGGAAGGCAGAAGAGTAAGCTGCGAGCTTTGGGTGGGCCATCGCCCCTGGCAGCAGCTGGAATGGTTGGAGCTGCTGGAGGTGTCCTGTGTGGGCCCATCGCTCTAGTGGTGCCTGGACTCAGGGGGGCCCCCACGAACTTTGGCAGAGGAGGTGGCTGGCACAGGAGGTGGCAGCAGCTGAGGGCAATATAGAAGGACTTAAGGCCTGGGGCCTGCAGGCCGAACTGTCATGCACTGTTGAGGCCTCGCACCTTATGTGCAATCTCTCCCAATGAACTGCAGTGAGGTGAGCGTGTGCTTGCTCCATGCTGGCGGCGGAGGGTCTGTCCTTCCCACCCCTCCCAAGGGGCCCCATAATGCAGCAGGCAGCAGAGGAATGGGCACATGGAGTGGTGGAGGTGCTGCACCATTGTTGAAATCCTTTTGCAGTGCTTGACTCAGTTTGAGGGGGTCAGAATCGGACTCTGGAGCACAATCATCTGGCACCTCTATGAGGATTGAGGCAAGCCTCACTCCCAGACTTGCTGATGACATCCCTTGACTGTTTCCCCATGGTGCATTTTGATTGCTGGTGCTCTTTACCCTTGGGGGGTGGGCACAGTGACTTGTTGTTGGTGCAGTTGAGGGAAGGTACCTTGAGTGGGTGGGCAGCTTACTTGGTAACCCCTAGGCCCTGCTGATGAACTGAGGCAGCGACACCTCTCACACTTCGGAGACATGACTGCCTTTTTCTATGAGGATTATATTTTCATGTGTTATTTTTTGTTATTTGGCATGAGATGTATACTGAGACATGACAAGTTTTTTTCGACTATGGTGCATATTGGAAATTGGGTTTCTGGTTGGCGTAGGTATTCACCCTGTCCAAGCAGAATCCACAATCCTAGTCAGGATAATTCAGATACACACCATCAAATCAAATCAAATCATAAACATTTATAAAGCGCGCTACTCACCCGTGCGGGTCTCAAGGCGCTAGGGAGAGGGGGTTACTGCTGCTCGAAGAGCCAGGTCTTGAGTCGTCTACAGAATGCGGAGTGGTCCTGGGTGGTTCTGAGGTTGGTGGGGAGGGAGTTCCATGTCTTGGCCGCCAGGTAGGAGAAGTTCCTCCAACCCGCCGTGGTGCGGCAGATGCGAGGGACGGCGGCGAGAGCGAGGTTGGCAGAGCGAAGATGACGGGTGGGTGTGTAGAAACTGAGGCGGCGGTTGAGGTATTCGGGTCCCTTGTTGTGGAGGGCTTTGTGTGCGTGGGTGAGGAGACGGAAGGTGATCCTTTTGTTGACGGGAAGCCAGTGCAGGTGTCTTAGGTGGGCGGAGATGTGGCTGTTGCGGGGTATGTCGAGGATGAGGCGGGCGGAGGCGTTTTGAATTCGCTGCAGACGTTTCTGGAGTTTAGCGGTGGTTCCTGCGTATAAGGTGTTTCCGTAGTCTAGTCGGCTCGTGACGAGGGCGTGGGTCACAGTCTTTCTGGTGTCGGCGGGGATCCAACGGAAGATCTTTCGGAGCATGCGGAGGGTGAGGAAGCAGGAGGATGATACGGCGTTGACTTGTTTGGTCATGGTGAGAAGTGGGTCCAGGATGAATCCGAGGTTACGTGCATGGTCTGAGGGGGTCGGTGCGGTGCCAAGGGCCGTGGGCCACCAGGAGTCGTCCCAGGCAGTTGGAGTGTTTCCGAGGATGAGGACTTCCGTTTTGTCTGAGTTCAGTTTCAGACGGCTGAGTTTCATCCAGTCTGCGACATCTTTCATTCCATCTTGCAGGTTGGTCTTGGCGCTGGTGGGGTCCTTTGTGAGGGAAAGTATCAGCTGAGTGTCGTCGGCGTAGGAGGTGATGATGATGCTGTGTTTGCGTACGATGTCGGCGAGGGGGCTCATGTAGACATTAAAGAGAATCGGGCTGAGCGAGGAGCCTTGTGGGACGCCGCAGATGATCTTGGTGGGGTCTGAGCGGAAAGGTGGGAGGTAGACTCTTTGTGAGCGGTTGGAGAGGAAGGAGGTGATCCAGTCCAGGGCCTGTCCTTGGATCCCGATGGAGCGGAGGCGGGTTATTAGGGTGCGGTGGCAGACGGTTTCGAAGGCAGCCGAGAGGTCGAGGAGGATGAGGGCGACTGTTTCTCCGTTGTCCATCAGGGTTCTGATGTCGTCTGTGACTGAGATGAGGGCGGTTTCTGTGCTGTGATTGGCTCGGAATCCGGACTGAGAGGGGTCGAGTAGGTTGTTGTCTTCAAGAAAGTTGGTAAGTTGCTGTTGACAGTCTTCTCTATGACTTTGGCCGGGAAGGGGAGGAGCGAGATGGGGCGGAAGTTCTTCAGGGCGCTTGGGTCCGCCGTAAGTTTCTTCAGTAGGGCGTTGACTTCAGCGTGTTTCCAGCTCTCGGGGAAGGTAGCAGAAGAAAACGAGCTGTTGATGATGGTCTGGAGGTGCGGGGCGATGATGTTGTCGGCTTTGTTGAAGATGAAGTTTGGGCAGGGGTCCGAGGGGGCACCGGAGTGGATGGAGTTCATGGTTGCTTTGGTCTCTTCAGTGTTGATGTGAGTCCAGGCGTTGAGGGTGATGGCTGGGGTTGGAGGTTCTGTGGTGGTTGGCTGGGTCTGGTGTCCGAAGCTGTCATGAAGGTCGGTGATCTTACGATGGAAGAAGGTGGCGAGGGAGTTGCAGAGGTCTTGTGAGGGCGTGATGGCGTTGGCGTTAGGGTTGGAGAGCTCTTTGACGATGTTAAAGAGTTCTCTGCTGATGTGGCTGTTTTTGTCCAGTCTGTCTGTGAAGGAATTTCTTTTGGCGGCGCGGATCAGTTGGTGGTGTTCGCGGGTAGCGTTCTTGAGGGCAGTCATGTTATCTGCGGTGTGGTCCTTGCGCCAGGCTTTCTCGAGGGTGCGGCAGGTTTTCTTCGATTCCTTAAGGGTGTCCGTGAACCAGAGAGGTTTTTTGGTGTTGGTTTGTCTTGGGAGGCGTCTGAGGGGAGCAAGGTTGTCTGCGCAGTTGGTGATCCAATTCGTGAGGCTGAGGGCTGCGTCGTTGGGGTCGGAGGAGAAGGTGGGTTGTTTGTCGCTGAGAGTGGAGAGAAGCTGTTCCTCGGGGATTTTGTTCCACTGTCGGCGTGGGATGGGTTGTGTGCGGAGGTGGCGAGTCTCGCGTCGGAAGGTGAAGTGGACACATCTGTGGTCGGTCCAGTGTATAGCGGAGGAGTGGCTGAAGGATACGTGGTTGCTGGAGGAGAAGATGGGGTCGAGCGTGTGTCCGGCGATGTGGGTGGGTGTGTTCACCAGATGCTTGAGACCGAGGTTGGCGAGGTTGTCAAGGAGGGCGGTGGTGTTGGGGTCGTTGTTCTGTTCCAGGTGGAAGTTGAGGTCACCGAGGAGGATGTAGTCCGGCGAGGCAAGGGCGTGCGGGGAGATGAAGTCAGTGATAGAGTCGCTGAAGAGGGCACGTGGTCCAGGGGGTCGGTAGATGAGAGTTCCTCTGAGGGTGGTCCTGGGGTCTGTGTGGATCTGGAAGTGCAGGTGTTCGGCGGCGAGGGGGGTGTCTTCGGTGGAGGTGGTGACGTTGATGGAGTCCTTGAAGACGATGGCGATTCCTCCACCTACTTGGTTGGTGCTGTCTCTCCTGGTGATCTTGTAGCCGTCGGGGATGGCTATGGCGATGTCGGGGGCCGAGGAGGCGTTCATCCAGGTCTCAGTGATGAAGGCGACGTCCGGTGCGGTGGAGTCCAGGAGGTCCCATAGTTCGGCGGCGTGCTTGTTGACGGAGCGTGCGTTGATCAGGATGCATTTGAGGTGGTTGTTTGCGCGTTGGCTGGCGGGGGTGGTAGTTTCGCGGTGGAAGGTGAGTTTGCAGGTGCGACATACGAAGGGTCCGTGGGTGCGTTTCGGGTTGGCTTGGAAGCAGGTGCTGGAGCGCCCCGGGTTGAGGGCGTGGAGGGTTTTGGGGTCGTAGCGGTGCTGCGGGGTTTGGGAGTGCTGGGGGCCAGGGGTCGTGGCGCTGGGCGCGGTCCAGGCGCGGACGGGCGCAGACGGGCTTGCCTTTGGCGCGCCAGTGGTGCGCCCGATGCGCGCGGCCGCACAGCGGCCGCCATAAGAGGGAGGAGGGGGGGAGGAGGGGTCAACTGGGGGTGGGGGCGGGAGGGGGTCGACGAATGGGAGCAGGGGGGGCGGGGGCGAGCAGGAGGTGGCGGCGGGAAAGCGGAGGGTGGGGGGTCAGGTAGAGGGGAGAGAAGATAGGGGAGGGGGGTTAAAGGTGGCGGGGAGTAGGAAGAAAGATAGGAAGATAGGGGAGGGGGGTTACAGAGGTGGAGGGGAGTGAGGAAGGTCAGAGAGAAGAGTCAGGAGTAGAAGAACCGAAGAGAGAAGAGCCAAGAAGAAGGTAAAGAAGAAGAGCCATGAGTCGGGAGCAGAAGAGAGAAGAGCCAAGAAGAAAGGTAAAGAAGAAGAGGAGCGGAGAGTCAAGGAAGAGGAGAGACCTGAGAAGCAGAGGATACGAAGAACACAGAAGAAGAACACAGATGAAGAAAGAAGAAAGCACACGCAGGTCGCGGTGCAGAAGAGAAGGAGGAAACACAGATGAAATACACAGAAGAAGAGCACAGAAGAAGAACACAGATGAAGACAGAAGAAGGAAAACGCAGGACGGGGTGCAGGGAAGAAAGAAGAACACAGATGAAGATTACAGATGGAGAGCACAGAGGAAGATCAAAGATGAAGAAAGAAGCAGGAGAAGAGGTGAGAAGCGCGGGGCAGGGCGAGGGGCTGGGCGGGGGGAGTACTTACTGTAGTTTTGCAGGACTTGCTTGGAGGTTTCAGGAGCCTGGGCTGGTGGAGCTGCAGCGGCAGGGGGAGAGACCTACCCTTGGGTCAAGGGTCGCTAACTCTGTCGCGCAGCGGGCGCCATAAGAGGGAGGAGGGTGGGAGGAGGGGCCAGCTGGGGGCGGGGGGCGGGAGGGGGCGACGAATGGGAGCAGGGGGGGCGGGGGCGAGCAGGAGGTGGCGGCGGAAAAGCGGAGGGTGGGGGCGTCAGGTAGAGGGGAGGGTAGAGAAGATAGGGGAGGGGGGGTTAAAGGTGGCAGGGAGTAGGAAGAAAGATAGGAAGATAGGGGAGGGAGGGTTACAGAGGTGGAGGGGAGTGAGGAAGGTCAGAGAGAAGAGTCAGGAGTAGAAGAACCGAAGAGAGAAGAGCCAAGAAGAAGGTAAAGAAGAAGAGGAGCCAGGGACAGAAGAACCGAAGAGAGAAGAGCCAAGAAGAAGGTAAAGAAGAAGAGGAGCCAGGAGTCGGGTGCAGAAGAGAGAAGAGCCAAGAAGAAAGGTAAAGAAGAAGAGGTGCGGAGAGTCAAGGAAGAGGAGAGACCTGAGAAGCAGAGGATACGAAGAACACAGAAGAAGAACACAGATGAAGAAAGAAGAAAGCACATGCAGGTCGCGGTGCAGAAGAGAAGGAGGAAACACAGATGAAATACACAGAAGAAGAGCACAGAAGAAGAACACAGATGAAGACAGAAGAAAGAACACGCAGGACGGGGTGCAGGGAAGAAAGAAGAACACAGATGAAGAATACAGATGGAGAGCACAGAGGAAGATCAAAGATGAAGAAAGAAGCAGGAGAAGAGGTGAGTAGCGCGGGGCAGGGCGAGGGGCTGGGCGGGGGGAGTACTTACTGTAGTTTCGAAGGACTTGCTTGGAGGTTTCAGGAGCCTGGGCTGGTGGAGCTGCAGCGGCAGGGGGAGCGACCTACCCTTGGGTCATCAATTAACCATTGCTCACCCCTTGGTAGCTTGGCACAGAGCAGGCAGGCTTTACTTAGGAGGCAATGTGTAAAGTATTCGTGCAACATTTAAAACAGTAAAACACCACACAAATACCACACCTGGTTATAACAATAGAGCTTACTTTAATCAACAAAACAAGACACAAACAACAAAAATCCAATATGTAGAAATTGAGATATGATTTTTTTAAAGAGTATCGACAAATATAGTACTTAAAGGGATAAAAGACTAACTGGAGCTATCTGGTTGCGCTAAAGCTAGACCAGGTGAAATCTAAAACGTCAGGCCGACCGCGATGGAGCATTGGTCACATACAGGGACCAACCTTGTCCCACTGAGAAAGTACCTTGTTGCACCAACTATGGGCCTGGTGTGTGGAGCAAGGGAGGTGATGTATCCAGCTGGATGTAGGCAATGCGTTGGTTCCAAGCCATGCAATTTGAGATACGTCAGTGGCAGTTTCTTAGTAATGTGGGCGATGCACTGTCATCAAGCCCCGCAGCTGGCGATGTCTTTGTCCTCAGCAGCAGTGATGTGTCACAGTCGAGGGGAGAGGTGTTAGTTCCGACCGACGCATCGAGGGTGATGCGTGGATTTTACAGTTGCAGCACTTTATACCCACTTACATGGGACCAGGACTGGAGTGGCACCGCTAAGCTGGGCAAGACTTGAAGCAAGCAAAGTTCAGGAGCTGTTGCATAATGAAGTGATGTCTTTGATGTCCCTGAGACTTCAGAACAGGAGGCAAGCCAGCAAGCCCTTGAGGTCACTTTGGGTCTGAGGATATAGAGATGCAGATCCAGTCCTTCTCACTGCCAGGAAAGGAGGACAGCCAGCAGCGGGGCAGGCACAGCAGAAAAGAACTCCAGCAAAGTTCAGCAGAGTGACAGTCCCTTCAGTAGCACAGTAGTGCTTCTTCCTCGTAGAATGTCCTCAGGTTCAGAAGTGTACTTGTCAGGCACGGCAGACAGGTGGAACTGCGGCTCCTTTAAGGGGGTGGTGCGCATAGACTTTAAGGCTACATGCTGCTCCTGAAAGACTGCTCTTCATATTAGTCCTTTTTTTAATTTTCCCCGGATTTCCGCTTACCTGCTGTTTTGCGTCTCTGACTACAGACACATTCTCGACTTTCTTTTCTTACCTGTTTCTTGATGACTGCTGCAGTCCTGGAATCCACGCACCAGCATCCTGGCTTCCTTTTTGGTTGTTCTTCATTCCTGGTAGGTGCACTTGCCTTTGGGTGTTTGTCATCGATTGATCGGGTGTTTGGTAGAGTCTGCGTTTGGGTCTGTCTGTCATTGTGTACATTTCTGTGATTTCTGGAACTCTCAAAACTCCTATTGCGAAACAAAACACAAAGTACAATTAAGCAGTATTCTGCACCCAAGACTTTCCATGAAAGTGCATTATCTAAAGACATCTCATGGTACTTTGAACGACTCCTGAAATCTCGTTATGGACTTTATGGAACTTGTTGTCAAGCCTAAAGCCACAATTTTCCTATGAGGAGAAATAGAACAAAGATTAATCATTGTTGCCTTCTCTAATACATTTGATAGAAGAGTTATAATTATATTACATGGGAATAAGACATATGAAGACAGTGTGTACATTACATTTTACAAAAACTGATGACTATTGAAGCTGTCGATGTAACTATGAACTAATAATTAGTAATTTACTACGTGAGAGGTTTCTAAACAATGAATGAATACGATTTTAAGTAGTTAAGAGTATGGAGTTTAAAACTGAATGTTTTCAAGTTCTATATTTTGTTACAGGTTTATCACCCTTATACTGACACACACTGCTGTACAAACTAGGAGGAAGGAATGATAGGTATGAGACACTGAATTAATTTTTCCATTTTGATACAATAATTATGTTTGGAACACTGATTACCTATGATCCATTATTATAGGTACATAGAAGGCCAGGAAGTGAAGTTATCAGGTGTCAGTTCTGGGTCCGCATCATCCTATCCATGTCCCTTTATCTGGGTGGGTCAGATTACATTATTATTTTGATCTATCAGACTTCCTGGGAAATAGGGAAGATTACTTCATGCCCATTTCACTCCTGCGAAAAGGTAGGTGCTTGACAGTACTGATTTGATGATGTCAGAAGTCTAATTATTATACCCAGTGGTACCTTTGAAGTGAGGGAGACTTCAAAGAGAGTCCTTGAAGTGCACAGGGTCCAAGTCCTTCTTACCTGGCTCCAGACTCACAACAGGGGGTTATGCAGTCCTTTCTGGGAGATCAGGACACAATCCATTCAGTTGTAAGTGTCAGCTCCTCCCTCCCTTCCTGCTCAGGATTATCCATCAACAAGCAGATAGGCAGATGGTCACTCAGACACACCTAAGCTCCCTGACTGGAGGGAATGCACAAGAGCCCAGTTGTCATCCACCCAGATGTGTATTCAAAAGCAGGCAGAAGGCCAGATAGTTAAAGTAAAAAAAATCAATTTTCAGAATTACAATTCAAAATCTGACTTCACCATAAGTTGCAATTTTAAATTGTGATTCCAAAGATACAAAAACTAGGGGTCCCATCCCTTCCCAATTGAAAATTACACTTATAAAAATGTGAAAAGGCAATCCCAATGTTACCCGATGGGAAAGATAGCTGTGCATTAGTGAAAAACACATTTGAGAGTTTTTCACTACCTGAACATGTAAGTCTAAAAAGTACCTGTCCAACATTTTAAATACACTGCACTCTGCCCTTGGGGCTGCCCAAGGCCTGCCTTAGGGGTGACATGTATGTATTGAAAAGGGAGGTATGGGCCTGGCAAGTGGGTTAACTTGCCAGGTCGATAGGGCAGTTGGCGGGATTGAGTCATGTTTAAAGGGCTACTGAAGTGGGTGGCAGAATCAGTGCTGCAGGCCAACCAGTAGCATTTAATTTACAGGCCCTGGGCACGGGTAGTACACTTTAAAAGGGACTTATATGTTAATTAAATATGTCAATTGTGGATAAGTCAATGTTACTGTGTTAAGCAGAGAGCTCATGCACATTAGCACTGGTTAGCAGTGGTAAAGTGCCCAGAGTCCTAAAGCCAGTAAAATGAAGTCAGCAAACAGGTCAGAAAGCAAGAGGTCTGGGGAGGCCACACTAATTATGCTAGATCTAACATTGATTCATGCAGAGCTCTCGTTCCAGACACTGTCCTCTCTAATGGTCATGGTTTGGTGGGCCGTACATAGGTGCTTAGCCCCACACTGCCACACAGAATGGGGGTACTGTTTCCCTAATTGGTTGACCAACGGTGAGACCCTGGATGGTTCCTCAGAGCTTTGCTAACAGGGTATTTTGCAGCACATTAATGCCTGCAATAATGCCCATACACATACCCCATTATACTTTCTTTGCATGGAACATCTGGGGCATGTCCACTCCCAGTAAGTGACATGTGGTATACGCATACATCAGATGCTGCAACATTCCGATTGTATTTCTCCAGGAGATGCACTTGACTGCAGCAAGACTGGCGAAGCTGTGCAAGCGGAGGGGAGGGCCAGATATGGCACTTGCTATTCTGCATATGCCAGGGGTGTGCTTATATGGCTGGCACCTGGATTCCCAATGCAGCTATTTACTAGCAAAGTGGACCCAGAGGGTCTTTACGTTATCCTTGAAGGCCATCTGGATGGTAGCCCCTTGAATATAACCTCTTTTTATGCACCCAAGACAGACTTATCTGGCTTCCTGGAGCGCATAATCTCATTGCTGTTGCATGATGCACTGACACCGTGCATATGTGAGGCAAATTCAACTGTATCTTGTTCACAGATTAGAATCGCTCGATGCCCCCACTTTGTGAAGCTGCCTGTGTGGCGACTTTGAGTGCCTTTAGCGTTGGGTGTGAGATATGCAGGTTCAGGATGTGTGGCAATCGTGGAATCCAAATTTCCTTAGACTTGTTTCTCTATACTGGTGAGCTGGTGGTAAAGGTCACTGAGATGGGATACCTGGCCTGCACTTTCTTGGACCACAACCACATGAAGCTGACTTTGCACTGGGGCAGGCTCAGGGCCAAGATCCCCATGTGGAGTATTCGTCCGGAAGCACTCCAAGACTCACCCTTTCATGATATGGTGGGTGTTCATATTGCCGGCTTGTGGATAACGAGGGGGTGAGCCAGTCCTGGCAAGTATAATTGGAGACCCTCAAGGTTGTGACTAGGGGCAAATGCATAGCTACTTTGTGGGGGATGAGATAGACACACTGAAATGGTTATGTGGTGGTTGGAAAGTGGCTTGCCCTCACACCCAGGCAGGGCTACTGAGCTGGCGTATTGTGCTACAGCCAGGTAGAACGTTCATCCCTTTTGGTTTGTTGGACTACAGGGCCTACTTAACCAGGTAACATAGTGAGGGCAATAGCACTGGAAGGGTACTGGCATGGCTGTTTCACCGGTTATCTCCACATAGTCCTATAGTGGTGATAACTTGCCCTGATCGGATTGTGGTCATGCCCCATGCTGACATTAATGTGGCTTTTGCTGATTATTACAGTACGCTATATTCACCGGCTCACGAGAAGTCCACTAAATGCCTGCTGGCCTATCTCCATGATACAAGCTGCCCTGCATTAACCTGCTGCTGCATGGCAAGCTCTATGATCCTTTACAGATCGTGGACATTCGGGGGGCCATGGCACAGATGGAATGGAATAAGACATCAGGTATGGATGGGTTATCAGCTGAATTTTATTCTGCTTACAGCATCCACCTGTGCCCCAAAGTGCTGTAGATATATTACGCTGACATGCTTCGGAGATGCTTCTGGAGTTCCTAAGTAAAGCTCTGTATGTGGCGCTCCCAAAACCTGGTCGTAACCCCATGGATGTCACATCACGAGACAGATTTTTATACATTGAGGTGGGCTTTTCTCTTGGCTGTCCTGGCGAAAATGAGGGTATGCCCTGGGTTCATCGGTTGGAGTTGGACCCTCCATAGCCATCCTTCATCCTGCACTAAGGACCATATCTGATTGATTCCCCACAAGCAGGATCACCTGTCAGGGTTACCCTCTGTCCCCATTGCTCTTTGAGGTGGCTTTGTGCCCCTCTCATGTTTGCTTTGAACCAGGGTTGCAGTGTGGGGGATTTGGGCAATGAGTTGCTGGCACAAGATCTACTTATATGCTGATCATGTTCTGGTGTATTTACAGGAGGCGATGGTGACCGTACCTCTGCTTGAGGACTTGTTGAACACTTTTGGGAGGTTTTTGGGCCTTCATGTTAAATGTCCCAAGTCCTGCTTGTTCTCCTGAGGTGGGTGCCACCCATCCAGACATTCCCCCAACTCAACTTGTCTAACAATATGACTTAAGTATTTGGGGATGCAGGTGTACCAAGGGGAGACTGGGCAAGGCTCTGAGATTGATTTGCTCCTCTCTGCTGTTCTGAGCCTCCCTTCCTGTCTCCCTGGTGAGACGGGTTGATTGTACAGATGCTGATCCTGCCTTGATTGCTGTACTTTTTCACAGCATTACCTGTGGTTTCTCTCTTTTCTTTTCATGTATTGAACGGCCTCCTGTCAGATATCATCTGGGAGAGCGACAAGAGACAGGTTGCATTGAGTGTGGTGCTGTGTCATATGTCGGAGGGGAGCCTCGAATATCTCAATTACAAGTTGTACTGGGTGGCAGCACAGATGCAGTGGCCCATGAAATGGTTAGGTGTGGGTCCCAATGACGAACCGTGAGAGGTGGCAGGATGTGCCCTGCACACTGCATCACTGCTCTGTTTAAAACTGTTCACTCCTGCTGACATCATTATGTCCATGCTGGTAGCAAACATTGCCCTGATGTCATGTGTTGGAAATGGCCATCTCTGCTGAGTCACCCACAAACCTTTTGCCTTTTTCCCTTCATTTTTTGCTAATTTCATTTCTTGGGGGTTTAGAACTCTGTGCACTTTACCACTTCTAACCAGTGCTAAAGTGATTGCGCTCTCTCCCTAAACCATGCTTTGATTGACATATACCCAACTGACATACTTAACTTACTTATAAGTTCCTAGTGAAGTGACCAGGGCCTGTAAATTGAAAGCTAGTAGTGGGCCTACAGCACTTGTGCCACCCACTTAAATAGCACTTTAAAACATGTCCCAAGCCTGCCATTGCAGCCTGAATGGAGTGTTACACTGCCATGTTTACTTGGCATTCAAAACCCCTTCCCAAGCCTTAAACTCCCATTTTATTTATTACCTATGTCACCCCTAAGGTAGGCCCTTGGTATCCCATGGGGCAGGGGGGCTATGTAATTAAAATATGGGACATATACTTTTGAGTTTTACATGTCCTGTTAGTGAAATACTCTCAAATTCGTTTTTTACTACTGTGTCGCCTACCCGTCCCATATGATAACATCACTGTCATTCCTGATTGGGAAGGGATTAACATGTACTGTTTAGTACCTATGGAATTTTATTGTTAAATCCTCTTTAAAGGTGGATATATTGTGTCAATTTTGAAAATGGCACTTATAGAACGTTGGTACTTTCCTGCTCCTGTGTGCCTGCAGCCTGTCTCCAATGCACACCTGGGGTGGGGTGACAGCTGGGCTTGTGCAGTCCCTCTAGACAGCCACAAACAAAGGGAGCTTAGGTTTGACTGATGGGACATCAACCTCCTGATGGGCCATCTTGGGCTGAATGGGAGGGAGTAGTTGGCAACATCCTCACCGTTATACCTGAATAGGCTCTGTCCTGTCCCTACACAAAGGACTGCTTAACCCCTTGTAGTGAGTCTGGAGCCAGGACAGGAAAGCAGGACCCCTGTGCATTTCAAAGCACTTCTTTGAAGTCTCATCCACTTCAAAGGCACCAATGGGTACCTACCAACTCAGTACACTGCTGGACCAGTGGATACTCTGCCACCAAGAAGGACTGCTGTGCTGCTACAAGGACTGCTACTCTGTTGGACTGCTGCTCTGCAAGAACTGAATTCTTGCTGTCCTGATCTGCTGCCTGCTGTCCTCTTTGCCCGGGAGAGAAGGACTGGACCCACAACACTTGAACCCAGAACCCCAGTCAGTCCAAGGCCTTGCTGGCTTGCCTCCTGTTCTTCTGAAGTGGGCATAAAGTGCTGCAACTGCGAAAATACATGCATCATTGCTGTTCCACTGCTTGGTACTAGTGCACCTTCTTTGACAACGACACATCGCCACTGCTGCAAGGATTGAGGACACTGCATCGCCACCGGCATATCACCGCTGTTAGGAGGATCGTGATCCACACATCACTGACTGCGCAGCACATCTGCTCCATTTCTGATGCATCCTCGACTTTGCACGGCTCGGAGCCGACGCATTGCCTACATCCTCAGGATCTATGCCAATGCATCACTGCCTTTGATCCAGGCATCTTGTTCTCAACATCGACACAACTCCGAACCAAGATACTGTTTCAGTGGGCCAAGGCTGGTCCCTGACCAGATAGCCCCCAGTTGGCACTTTATGCCTTTAAGCATTACAATTCACTATATTCTTTAGAAATTCATATCTCAAGTTCTACTTATTGGATTTATGTTGTTTTGGTCTCGTTTTGTTAATTAAATTAAGCTCTATTTTTCTAACTAGGTATAGTATCTTTTTGTGTGGTATTTTCACTGTTTTACTGTTTGAGCTGTTGCACAAATACTTAACTCATTGTCTTGTAAATTAGACCTGACTGCTCTGTGTTAAGCTACTAGGGCTGAGCACAGGCTAATTTAGGGTGTGTTTGTGACTTAACCAAACTAGGATTGTGGTTTCTGCTTAGACAGGGTGCCTACCTGTGCCAACCAGAAACCCAATTTCTAACATCCCCCAATTGGTCTTGTGTGTGTTGCCTGAGCCTCTTGATTTGGTGAATCAGGTCGGACTAAGGTAATGGGAGAGGCTAGTATGTTGTGTGTGGGGGGTCTGTTGCTGAACAATTAGATTTGGGAGCCCTCATGGTCAGTCCCTCACGTATAATGTACTTTTGCACATTGTTCACAAGCATTGGGGCGGTGCTCCTTTGGAGCTGTCTGCCTCTTTACTGTTGGCCAGAATACTGATTCATGGCACAGTAGCCACCTTATATAGCCTTATGTTGGTGCAATCGCACACTCCGAACATCAGTCACAGGGTAAAGTGGGAGTCAGATCTTGCCACAGTGTTTACTCCCAAGTAGCAGAGTAATGTAGTGGCCCAGGTTCGAGGGATGTCCCTGAACATGCACTATTGCTTCACACAATTTAATTATGTGCATCAAATGTACCTCACTCCACACCGCATACACTGTATGTTTGGGGGTGCATTCAGGGATTGTTTAAAGTGTAGGAAGGCAGATGTGGGGTTCTATCACATGGTGTGAAGCTGCACAGAGTTGCACACCTGTGCTTTGCCTGCCAGAACTCATGGCTTTCTCTAAAGCCAACTAACTGGATTGCAGATTTGTGGATGTGGCCCTGGTACTGTTTAAGAGGTGGATGGCCATGGCCTGGAAGATGTTGGTGCCTAGGGCAGTTGTCGTTTGGACCAGGGACCTACTGAAATAGGCTAGAATGGAGGAAGATGCCTTAACATTGCTCATAGTGCGGGTGGCCCTGCCCCACTGGAGATAATGTGGGATGTGCATGTTGAAAATCTGGTAGCTAAGGATGATGCCACACCACCTTAAACAGCAGGAAGGCTCCTTATTGCTTTGGTTATATTGCAGTCTGCTGCTACATGGGGTGGAATGTGCACTGGAGTGCAGCAGGCAAGTGGGGGACGGGAGTTTACTGGGGTTAACATGAGTCAAATCTACTGATGATGGAATTCTTCATGATGGCATAGTTGTGTTACCGATTAAAATGTAACAGAAATTACAAAGAAAAAGAAAATCCCATAAAGAAATAAAAAAGAAATGTCAAAACATTTCACCACCAATGCAAGGTTTTGCACTCCAACTGACACTCTTGACCGCCAACCTGCCATGCAAGTAACTGAGCAACCCAGGTTGACCACAACTATGGAAATGTTGGGCAGTCTAATTTGCTAGGACACCGAGCTATATGAGGAGGTGCAGAGTACAGAATTACCTGTCTTCGTGGTAAGCTTACAGTCTTCTGCTCAACACCTGCCATCTCAGGCAAACTGCCAGAATGGATTTATTAGATTACGGGAAAGATTTACGTAAATGAGGTTGCACATTGCAATGGGCAGTATGCTTTTGCTGATTTTGACTGGTTGCAGGTCCCATTTCACAAGCCAGACTTCTAAGAAGTGAGCAGGCTGAAATGCTCTTGTTGCATTTGTTGTTCAGCGCTCTATGCCAAACAATGCACCCTTTTCTCTGTTATATAGTGGCTTCCATGAGCTGATAGCAGAATGTCTGCTGATATCAGAATGTCTAATAGCTGTCACTCATGGGAGTAGCGTTAAGAGATACTAGACTTAGAAGGGCCTTTTCCTTCCAATTACAGATGTACGTGTCCATTCTTAGGTTAGTGATAGGAAGATAAAACAGTAGTCTGTAGTTCATTTGCTACATGAGTGGTGAGTTTAGAGTCTGTTTTCCAGACAGGTGATATACTGCCTCCTGTCTTCCTTACATATTCCTTACATTGCCCTGCCTATTCCCTAAATATAGCTACCTGTATCCTAGTGTGTCTACCCTTCCCCTTACCCTACCTATATCCTAGTGTTGCTGCTACACCTATAACATAACACCTCTAAAGCTGGTTGCCAATACCCTAGTAACTATTTTCTTCTCTATTCTATGGCATATGAACCCCTAAATATCCCTAAATGCCTAAAACCCACTGATACCTGAATACCTTCACACATCACCTATACTCCAGTACTGCTTCTTTTAGCCTTGTACTTCTATCCCTAATTACACCCTAGTACTTAAACCTATATATATCTACATCTGACCCTACATTGTTATGTCTTCCTCTACATATTTCTAGTACCTCTACATTTATTAATACCATTCATATACCTTGCTAAAACAATCCCTGCGTACATCATAGTAGTTCAAATCTTATCTACATCCTAGAACCACTACTTCACCTATTCCTGGTACCTCAATCCGAACCACATCTGACAAATACAATATGTGGCCCATTCACCCACTGGTGAGCTTTGAGCAGTAGAATTTGGAAAACATGCTATATTCTCCAAAGAGAATCTCGTAGGTCAAGTTGTCATCAAGAATGAGAGATACCTATAGCTCAGAAAAGGTGTTTTGTCTCTCCTATTGTCCACCTTCTATGTGCCCGCTTTCCATTTCTGTGGATCAAACATGTGATCCATGGAAAAGCAATTAAAACCCTGCTGTTGACTTATTATTGAATTCCATTATGTTGTTTGCTTTTAATATGCTTAAGCATTGAGACAATTTTATATGTACTGTAGGGTACATATCCTGTAATTAAAATATACAAAATATCTAAAATAAGGATGATCACCTAAACACTTAATCACTCTTGGAATTTCATATCTGAACAGGACACAATTGTACAAGTCCACACTCATGCAAAGGGCAGCACTTTTCAGAAGGGCTTCGAGTGCCTCATCACAAATCGTAATCCTGTGTCTTGGTCCGACCATCATCTGTTTATTCACTTCACTCACGTTTCCCTTCATCTCCACTCTCAGTAGAGGTTTCTATGTAGACCATCATGAAAAAAATCAAGAATTGGTTTTCTGAGCAAACATTGTTGATGTGCTGTCAGAAATGACATCAGCTATAAGACCATCAAGAACCGATTTTGGATCCATTCTATTTTTCTTTACAATTATCTTTATTCTCAAACCCCTGTGTCTAAGGTACATTATCATCTTGCCCTTGATCTATGATGAACCTGGTCCTTGCAAATAGATCAAACAAATTTGGAATTTAATAGTTATCCGTGTAGCATTGAACATGAAACCTACCATATGCCATTTGACATGACTCCCAGCGACAATACATACCCAACAGAATCTAAATATACCCATGGTCATTTTGCTATCACCCATGATCGTATCACATCCTACTGCACTGCACTGCTTTCTCTTCCATCCATCATGTGATATTACATTATCTCTCTGTCATTGCAAAATGCAGCTAAAGGGAATGGTAATTGGAACCTACAATTACATTACATCAATGAATGTAGAAAATAGAGGCTGCATTTACTGTGGATGGTGTGAATTGGTTCTTTAAAAAGAGCACGGTGTTCTTAGTTCAATAAAATAGATAACTGAGGATTCTTTTTGAGCTAACATGGAGCAATCCATGGAGCTCTACAGTACTCCATTAGTGAGTAATATCTGAATTAATTTGACATTATAATGATTGCCCTAGAGTAGCAGAGAAGTGTGCTTCGCATAAAGATGACAGCAGTGGTATGTCTTTGTGTTGGTGTTCATGAGACCCATTATTTCACTTATGTCACATTTGTATGTAGCACAGGTCTACTTATATTACGTGGTGTCAGTGCAACTTACAGATGGAACAACAAGCAGAGAGTAGGATATCATTAAATAAAAAGTAGAGATCTGGGGTTTTGTACATGAAGGTGAAGGTAAACAATGGATTATGAGCTATATTAAGTCAACATTCAAGGTGAGTTAGAACCATTGAGCTTTGCAGGAAGCCAATTAGTTAAGAGACATTAGTGGATCTGATCTACCCGACATTGTGCCACATGCTGATATGGGGAACAGGGCTGTAATTTTATTCAGTGTGGTAAAAATTCTGTTTTGTACGATAAAGATGTCATCTCTATAAGGAATCTGGCCTCTGATCATGCTTTTTGATACTTACCAGCTCTTTTTCTACCAGGTAAGCAACCTAACTGCACTACTTGTTTATAACAGCAGGAGCAGTGTTGTAAGAACACTTTGAGGGATACGTACTTTTTTAATATTACAAACACAAGACGAGAGAACTGCATCTGGACCCCAATGGCAGATTTTGTCACTGATTTCCCATCCTGAGGCGAATGTACCAGAATGTATAATATTTGGCTTTAGTGGTGGAGGGAGTGCAACAGTGATAAATTACACAATACGTGAAAGGTTATACATGGAGTTTTAGCAAATCACTGTACTATATACAACACTGATTCAATATGTAAAATGTATTTCCCCACTACCCATTCAGATTATTAAAAATTGATTCAGCCCTCAGCAGAACTCAACAATGTAAAACATCCATAATCATTTGAAAATATATAAAATACAAACAAATTCTAACAGTTAAAAGGTAAGAATTCATGATTTTAAAATATCAGTGAAAATTCTAACATATAGTAAGATAGCCCCTAAAACATGTAAACACCATAGAGCAGATTTATGCAGTTGGATGATGTTTAATAAATTACATTAACTCATAATGTGTTGAGATACTCACATTCACAATTAAAGGGTGTAAGAAATTAATACTGATACGTGGTAATGCGGGACAAGGATGAAGTACATGACATACATTGTGGGATGCTAATTTACAGAAATTACAGATTGCAGAATCGGGGATGACCTCTTCATCTTGCTGGTAAAGAATCGAGGGGAAGATTGGCTGTTCGCCGAAGAAAGAGCAAGAATTTCAGCTTATGGGAAATTTGGTAAAGAGGTATGTTTTGGTTTGACCAAAACAATTATTAGAATAAAACTTCTGTATGTTTTCACATTAATGCAACTCATAACTTAGATTTTGAAGATAATGAAGCCTCTGTCCTGACACCATGATTTAGGAGGCTGCTACTACAATTAAAACTCTCCAGTGCAAATTTAAAATTACTATGAAAAGTCATTTTTTTTCAGCTGGACCCACTTCAAAATTCATAAGAAGAAGAACCCTTAAGGACTTAACTGGCTAGGGAGGAGCTTGTAAGTCCAACAAATTATATTTGTGAGTACTTGAATATAAATACTAGCTATTCCAAGGTCTAACCTAAGAATCTGCGCTAGTATTGCAGAGTTCAGACTCTAAAGCTTTTAAGTGTTTCCCTGCGTATAAATCTAACAAGGACGTAATAGAAATAGGAGTATATTCCAAGGAATATGTAATAAATTAATAAAATACCTTTTCCCGAGGGAGTTATAAACGTTTTGAAGAGCACCTGTGTGGGCCAAGGCTTTTTTCCCTAAGGTTGGTAAAGTGCATCCTATGGGTGAGGTTGCTGGAAAAGAGTCTGCCTAAATAGACATAATTATAATCAGCTGTTCCGGCACCAGCACAGCTACCGGTTGTCTCGGTTCCGACCACAGCCAACAGTTGCAGCGGCTCTAGATGGCAGAAATTCAATGGTCTGTGTGGTCGGAGGCCCTGGAAGTATTTCATTGTCGCAATCAGGCCAGAAAAAGGCCAACTCGAGGAACCGAAGGAAGCAACAGCGCACGTAGATCGGTGGGTTCAGGGTTGGTGGCGGCGCCTGTGGAAACAGGCTCCTCGTCGCCAGTGTTAAGATCAGGAGGCAGGTAAGTTTAGGTAAGTAAACATTATTCCTTAGCCACCAACCCAGTGCTGCACACACATCCCTCGCTAAGACCAGTCGCCTTAGAACCCTCCAACCCTCAAGTTCTTACCCATCACACAGAACCTCAAAAGCAAGGAGGTTCTATGTTCTACAGCCAGCATCTCAAAGGTAAACACAACAAAGTCCTTCTTATAATGGAAGTAAACTTGAAGGAGGTTGAGAGATACTTCAATAATCCCACTAGAGCAGTGAGAAATCCCATTTAAGCAGTTAGAAATATGATGATTATCCAGTATTTCAGGAACAATTTGGCGTACACCTAGAAACACACCAGTTTCTGCTGCTTTGGCTCCTGCTCGACTCAGCCGCAGGGGGCCCTCACGCTGCACTTAAGACTACCTTCTAACCTGTCAAATCACCTCAGTAAACGCCCTGACCCCACCCTGCACTCACCGCTCATTTATTATGGTGGTCCCCTGCTGCCCTTACAACTAAGCTTCCGATGGCGTGGGTCATCACAATCTAGGGACAACTAGGTGGGGTGGGGTGGGGCAGAGTGGTTAGTGTGCCAGGCAGGGAAGAGGGACCGATGAAAGATCAGCAGGACACAAGCGATGTTTAGCCCCTTCTATGAACCCAGCTCTGCTGTAGCAGGTCGAGCACTCATTAAACAGAAAACATCAAGGCTCAAACTCACTACTCAAAAAAGGAAGCATGTTATGTGTGATCATTTCACAAATTAAATAGCATCCAGGCAAATTGCAGCATCTACATACATATTAGGTTTGTAATGTATGCATCTGAACTTAGGTCCTGAGAAATGCATAAGAATTATATTGTAAATGGGAAAACACTTTTACAGTCAGTGATG
This sequence comes from Pleurodeles waltl, assembly GCF_031143425.1. Classification (NCBI taxonomy): domain Eukaryota; kingdom Metazoa; phylum Chordata; class Amphibia; order Caudata; family Salamandridae; genus Pleurodeles; species Pleurodeles waltl. The sequence goes on from NC_090438.1 coordinate 292,202,218, forward strand.
GCAATTAGTATTTTTTTCATCTAGAAAGTAGGGTTAACAATTATCTCACAATTTTGATGGTGTTTAGAAACACTTTTGTTTGGAGTGTCAAGTTTCTCTCAGACAAATAACCTGCTTTCCATCTTGATAAATGGAAAATAAGGCAGATTGTGGGACAAACCAGTCAACTCACTAATATGGGATTACTTTCTTTGGATCAGTTTAGAGCTTTTAAGTCCAATCGATAAGCATGTTCGTTTGAGATTTTTAGCCCATATGTACAAAGATTCCCATTTGGGATTTCTAAATTGTGAATCATTAGAAATCGTAATTTGGGAATCTCAAAAGGGAGTGTAGTAATATTGCAATTTACTAATTGCTGTTCCTGTGGAGTTGCAATCACAATTAGGAAATGGCAATTTAGGAAATGCTAAACCTTTGGATTTCCTAAATTGCGTTGTCCTAATAGGAAATCACAATTTAGAATACACAAAACATTCCCTATCTATGGGGCTAAGGTCCCCTGCAAATGTAAGTTGTAAATAATGTGGTGTTTATGTAAAGAGCTCTTATGCCCTCGGGTCTAGGGGGTGCTTCAAGGCACTGCAAAAAGTGCATTTTTGTGCCTTTTTCGAATTTACACACGGTTACCATCAAATCTCCATAGATGCTAAGAGGTGGCCAAACTCACATGTATGAACTATTCAACCCTCTTGTTCCTAGTCCTAGGCCCCATTTATGTTGGTTATACTCTGTGTTCGGAAATAATGTTTCCAGATGTCATCCCTCTACATAAATCTAGCTATTCTGAGTTTTTTGTCCCCACTGGGCAATAACACATGGATCAGGAATTACCAGATCCAAAACCACCTGCATTGGCTGCATTGTGCTGACAAATCCGCTCCCATGTGCCACCTGCTATTGTAAAAGGCTTTGGTAGAGGGGTGGGAGAAAAGATAAGGAAGTGGTTTTAGATGGCAGGGGGAAGCTGTGTCAAACAGGGGGCAGGGGGTAAGACAGGGACCTGGCTGGGATTGCATTCAATGTATTATGCAATGTTAGAGGCCTGATTTTCCAGCCAGCAAAATCAGGTTTGGTGTTTCTGCACCAGGAAAGTCTGGGTGCAGGAGTGCTAGGCCAGTTATAATTGGGAGGAATGGTATCCCGCCTAGAATTCCGCTCTGCCCATCGTATAACGGGGCATTTGCATTGACCAAGTGATGACACCCGGGGAGGTAGTAAAATTCAACCTTTGGATCATTTGGATTTATCTCTCTAACAATGGATTAGGATCACACTGAAAATTAAGCTCTACGTTTTGTCAGTTCCAGAAGGTACAAGCAAAAGGGCATGCTGAGAGTCTTAAGAGCATCTATATCTAGCATTAATGGCAAAGACAATTCCTGAGACAAAGACTCTTGATTCTTTTTTTAGTAAATTAGGTGTAATGGAATGAAAACCGAGCGTTGTGTTTCCTTCTTTGCTGTGCTGAGTGACGAGTGTGGGTGCAGAAAAAGAAAGCAGGAGTGAGGGTGAAATATTGTGTATCTTTGTAGAACCTTACTTATTCTGGTGGTGGTAGTTAAAATTGGCCTGATTACCCGAAAAATAGTAAATCTGCACCCATAGAGTTACAGCTACATGTAGGCTCAGATTTACAGCTTTTTGGAATTCAAAACATTCCCATATGTATGACTTGAAAGCTGTACCAGTTAGAGGTTTCCAGAAGTACCGCTGAGAGTGCCATATGATTACTCCCAGGAATCCAATACCCACCAACAGAGTCCTCCAGAGTATAGAAGTAGGCACATGCGCAATAAAGACCTTGTGCAAACACACACTTTCTTTTTTTCTGTACAGAAAACATTTTCGACATGGAGAAAGCTCTTCTGGTGCACCACAACTAAGCATAGGGCCAACCCGTTCACCTACTCACCCTGTAGTAGGAGATAATTCAGCCCTTTGCTGGAGTAAATCTTCGACCATTTTTGTGATGGAAATAAGCAGAGAGGAGATTGGGAATGACCAAAAAAATACATGTTTGTGGGCTGCAAGATCCTATTTGGGGCCATAGGGTAGACCGTTGCTAGAAGACCTCAGCTATGGTGTTTGGAGTTGTTTGCTACTGGTGTCCTGAAGTCTGATCTTCTATGGCTCTGCAAATTGGGCCATAGGAACACCTGTTTCACACTTGACTTGCCGGGAGCGAGGGTGAGCAGTCAAGCAATTGTCAGTGAAGCAGTGTGAGGGACAAGAGCTCAGAAATTAATTGTCATTCAGCAGATATAATCATGTATTGTCCAGCTCAGTGTTTAACGTTTGCATAAAAAAAAGTATGTCAATCACGCAGCATAATGTAATAATGCACATCTCAATTAGGAGAATGAGACATAGGGTTGAAATGTTTGTGATCTTGAGGTGCTACACCCTGTGGTGCTGTGCAATTGCTAACAAAGTTCCCCAGCCTCTGTAATCCATGGTGTCCAATCTGCTATAAGGTGCTGTTCACTAAGTCACCCTCAAGGCAGGTATGTGCCAAACAGTTCATTTCACTTGCAAAGAGTTGCTTCAGTCTGCAGACCTCTCTGCTACTCTGTCTCTCATTCGCTCACAGTTCTCAAGACTCGTGGTTACCTGAGTCATAGTGTGCAGTTTGGGTGGGTGATGGACGGATATGTACAGCAGTTCTGCTCCTGTATCAGTGACTTCTGAGCTGTCAGGTCTTTAGAGGTAGCCTCTCTTAGGACTTGACAACTTTGAGGATTTTCTCTCAGTAGCTCCAATGGCAGCTCTCACTTTGGCAATTATCGCCTCCCTATGTCGGGTGCAGATGAGATGCTGGTACAGTATGTGAGGCCTCTAGGCCAGTCTCACCTCTTCGATGACATTGGCAGTTGCAGCCTTCGGGACAATCAGGGTGAACACCTTGGCATTGACAGAGTGTTGAGAGCAGCACTAGACTCTGTCATTGCAAATGACTGATCACACTGGATACTTAAGACAGCCAGGTTTTAGCCATAGTCTTGATACAGGTTATGATACCAGCTCAGGGAGACTAGTGGTCCCCGTTCACACACAGGCCACCAAATGTATCTTTGTGATTAGGCCCAGTATGTTTACAAATAAAAGATTTAGGAGATTCTCCTGAATATGTACAGGCCAAAGACCCAAAGATATTTGAGATTCACCTACATAGATTTCCAAGAGTATTCAAGGATTTATTTGGGAAATCCTAATAAATCAGAAATGTACTCATATCACAGGCATAGGAAGTTTTTTACTTTTTCATTCAGCCTTTGTTGATCAGGCCATTATTTTTTCATTAATTTTGCCTTAGTTCCTTTGGCTAGTTTGTGAATTTATATAATGTTACGTGCATTCTGCACTTCATGTTTTTCTAGAGATATGTGAACACATTTGCAATAGTAATACCTTTAGTTAGAAAATGATCATACAGTTAAATGTCACCAAATAACAAACCAAATGACAGCTATGTATGTCAGTCTTGTCAATTCTAAAACAAATATGCACTGACATTTTGAAAATGTCCTAAACGTTTCTCTCTTGGTTTTCCACAATTTAAAGTATCTCTGCACATTTACCAGTGGCCATTTGAATACTTTTATTTTATGATATGAAATGTTTTTACCTAACCTTGCCAGATTAAATGTTGTGAAGAGTGGTAGTGATGACGCAGAAAAAGAAGGACTAACAAATATTCATATATCATGTAACCAAAATCGTATAAGGTAGTGTGATTTTAGCAAAGAAAAATAATATATGTGGGAAATTGTGCCCACGGGGTAGTTCGCCATTATTATAAACAGGCTTAATTAATCATGAAGAATTGACAAATGTAGTAATCCGTCATAATTGCAAATGTATTCCATGATTTTCTTGTTAAAACTGTTATATGCTTAGCTTAAATTTAGCAGAGGCTTTGGCCTAGTTGCCTGGTCCCAAATTTTAACTGCGTGTTTTTTTCTTGCATTAACAAAGACATTATTTTATTTTAAGGCTGTATTTTTCCAGTAGAGATGACTAATACACTTATCTCAAGGTTTTGTGCTAGGCTGGTTTCATCCTCTTTGATGCAAGGTCAGCTCCTGCAGGTGCAGACAATAAAGGCACTAAGATAAAATTAATTGGCAAACTTTGTTGCAACTTGTGTTCCAAGGCTACAAGGACAATGTATGTAAAAATGAGTACTAGGAGAAAGATACAATTCATTGGTCAAATTGAAGCCACCCTATGAACCCTCCAATGGAAGACCCGGAAGAATTTGGAATGTACTTAAACCCACCGGACAAAGAGAAGTCAGCCATTTTCTTTGATGCCATTTTGAAGCCTGATTCAAGAAGCCATCTTGAACGACCCTCCGATGCCTTTTCTCTGTCGCAGAGAAAGAAACTTTAAAGAATTCTCACCCTAGAGACTTTAACTTTAACTTTACCCCGTCTTGCCCATGCAGTAACTTTTACCCCATCCTCCTTGCTGCCGCAAGGAAACTTGCCCTTAACTTTGCCCCCCCCCCTTGAAATCTGCCCCATGCTGGTCGAACTGATACCTGAAGGAAGAAGACTTTTCTTGAATGCTGATTGTATTTGGTAAATATGAAAGGATAATTGTATTATGCATTGTGTTTTCCTTCCTAGGTACCAACTGCTATTTTGATAGGGCCCAAGCTAGAAGTTTTCTAAATTTGTGTTGACTAAATTTGTTTTGCATGAAGCCCCACATGCCAATGTTAATTAGAGGTTAGTTGAGATATTCACTTGATGCACCATGTTGAATTGAAATCTTGTTATGCTGACCGATGTATGCAATTAGTCAAATTCAGTTACTTATATTAGTGATTTGCATTGCTATAACCGAGTGCATTATAATCCAGATTTTGCATAGATTGCGTTTCTTCCGCCGCTATGGACAGCTAGTAATGTTCGTATACATATATAATTTGATTTTGAGACTCACATACATTGTGTTAGCTTTGTTAATATAGGGAAATAAATTCATTAACTTCTAAGAAACTGGTGTGGTTATTCATGACTGAAATGTCATGGTGCGTCAAAATACTGATTGTTATTGATTTCTAATGTGTCGCTTGGTCTATTGATTAAGTATTGGATATTGATTACAATGGTTATTGATTATTGATTTGAGTGATCCGACTATTCTTTGATGAGGAGAGCCCAACTCGGTTAAAAGGTTCACCGATCTCCAGCGTGTCCAAGTACAAGTAATTTATAAGGGCTGGACGCGCTATCAGTAGTCAATATACTAGCAGTAGTTCACAGCCATATTTAGTGTCCTGCTTATTTTAATAATAATAATGAATTAGGGGACATATCTCATTTAAATATAAACTTCAGAATGTTTGGGAGTGAGGTAGTTATTACTTTCTTGTTCTCAATATTTAATACAAAACAATAACTCTGGTTGTAATATATCAATTAGTCAGAGTAAATTGTTCCTCACATAAGAAAAGAATACCGGCCTTGAATTCTGATTCACAACCTGCATCTTTTTCTTTTGCTTTCCTTATTAGGCTTTGAAGTTAGATATAGTATGGGTTTTGTTCATACGTGCCTTTATAGTGCTGCACAACTAATTTCAATACAACTCTGTGGAACTAAGGAACATTCTAGATCATTGTAGGTTAGAATTCCTTGGTAATTAATGATAATAGCTCTATGCATTTAATTCACAGCAAGATCATTGACATTGTAAACATTGTAGAATAATGCATTGCAGTGCACTAGCAATGTGAGAACAGAAGAAAGAGAACATACATGCTACCAACTGGACTTTATCTGTTAGAGTTCATAAAGGTGGCCACTAGGAATTGGAATCTTATTTGGTCAACAGTGAATTGTTTTGGAAAGCTTTTACCTTCAGGGTGCTGGAATACTGAATGGTGAATTCTTTAAAGAATGGCATAGATCTAATAAAAAAATACGTGGGACACAAGGAATAAAATCCCCACAACCACGTATATTGCGCTTTAAAATCTACTCTTTAATATCTGAGCAGTCAACAATATTACTTTTTTTAATCATATATTAGAAACGCAAAGCATGAATTCCCAATTGATATTGCCCAGTAGACTGGTGAATTTTCATTGCTATTGTTTGACTAACTTGGAATAGGCTTTTTATCAGAGACAGCCGTCTGTTCTCAAATATACATCTTCTTTCCATCTTCATTCTGAATGTTGCCTCCCAAGTACACCAAACCTTTGGTACTTTGAATTCAAAGCATAAAAACCTCTTCAAAATAATCACCTAACAAATTATCCCCTCGCACAACAAAATCAAGAATGCAGTTTACAAAATAGTTGTTGTTTTCTTTTGACATATGTTCCAAACTAGGCACACATTTAAAATATTTAAATTGGATCAAACTGGTTTCTGACACTATGTTCTGAGCACTGCACTGCAGTGCCAAACATGTTTCTGGATGAAGGAAAGAAATACAGGTAAAACAATCATTTATTTTCTTCAAATGTGTTGTACTAAAATTTATTTTATGGGAATTTTTAAGTTAATGTATTTCGTATTAGAACAGCTTAAGAAATAAAGCCATGGCATATTTAGTTAAATAGTTGACCTAAAACAATCAACATCTACTGCCCTGTAGAGATTTGCAAGGCTCCTTCTAGCATATCTACTGTATTTATTTTTTTGCAATACATTGGTCTCTTGCAGTGCTTAGTTTGTGCTTGTTGTTTCCGGTGCGGAGCACCGGCACTTATTTTTCTGCCTCAAGCATTTACTGCGAGCAAAAGACTCATATAGGAAAGGCTCAGGAAGAGAAAAACAAAAAAGCGTCACAATGGGAGAACGCAGAAAGCTGCAAGAGTGAGCTGAAGGGGCAGGGAGTGGCTTTAAATGAATTGAAGAGGCCCGAGATGGCTTCAGGATTACCCTACCTCAGTATACCATGTTCGCAAATTTAATTGCAGCAGGCGCGTGTTTAAGAGGAGGGTTTGGGCACCAGCACGTTTTATGTACAAAGTAAGCACTGGGCTCTTGATTCAGATACCCATGGTCGATTCCCAAAATATCAATAGTTCTACCAAGTCAGTTACAAAACACACCGATAATGAAACTAGAAACGTAATTGTTGAAGTAGCTATGGCAGCAATGCGTCAAATAAAAAGACACGAGTGGGCTAATGAACCTGGATTGAGGATTTACATTTAATTGGAATCTCCAATTCAGATTAATTTTTTAATACTCATAATTATCACACATGATGTATGAGATATAGATGTTTTTGGGGCTGAAACTTCATCCTCACCATCTAAGTAAACTGCAAAATGTCCAGATAATAAAAGAAATAACCCTGCTATATTAGTCTTTCTTATGACCTGAATTAAATCTTTCAACAAGTAAATCACATAAATGCTATAGTAAAGTAAATCGGTGCAAATTTGGCGGTGAAAAAGGGGTGCTTGGTGAAGTCATTGGAAATTATTTTTCTTTAAAGAGCTTTCTTGAGATCCCCTGTTTGTGTGTTCATCTAGAACAAAGTGGAATCTCGACATCATAAAGACAAGCTAAAGCGATTCTATTTGATAGAATTACAGGGGCAGAAATCACAGAAATGAGCTCCTAGGGCATTGTCACACTGGCGTCACTTACCAGACATAGAGCCCCCTGTAAATAGTGGCGGAGTGAGAAGGCAGACAGCCAGCTTCTCTTAGAAGGCACTCTAAATACGAGAGGGATAATGAGTGCGAGCTTTTATGAGCCTGCCTGCTAATACTAAACCTCCCTGTGTGCACAATTACAAAGTACTGACGTTTGGAGTCATAGGCCAATCAAAGGTTTCAATCCCTAGGTCAAATATTGGAAAACATACACAAATGTCCAGAAATTGTTAATGAGGACCATAACTGAGCCCCAGCAGATAAACATTCTCTGGAACATAAAATAACTGTAGCCCATTTATTAACTTCAACCAGTTCCATGCCACTGAGAAAGAATTGACAATATAAACTTTTTAACATGCAATTTGGCTCCGTCCTCTCCACCCATAATAACAGATGTGTAAAAACAAAGATTTTCTGGATTCCACAGAAATGTCATATGGGATCCAAGTACTGAAACCAGATTAACCCTTCCCCATAAAATGTGCCAGGTGAATTTCAATATCTTTAATACACATATACATATTGAACTCTGGGCAAATAGAATACATAAAATAATAGCAGATCTAGTTGAAAGAAATCCAATGGGATTTGTTAAGGGAGGTCTGTTAGCACCATTACAAGACAAATTAGAGGTATGCTTTACTTCATCAATTCCTAACTATTACATCTTATCTTATTTGGTTTGGATGTGAAAAGGCATTTGATAAGGTAGGTTGATTGCATTAGTTTGAAACACTACACAAGATGAACTTTGGTTACTTGCACACTGGCATTGTTAAATCGGTGTGTAATTGCTCTAAAGATTGCATTAGCACAAATGGTTTATTTTCTGGAATGGCCAACCTAAACAAAATAATCACGCACGGTTATCTTTTCTCTATGTATACTTTGCACCTACAAATCTTTAACTATTATTATCAGACCAATGCTTTACGTCTCGAAGAAAACTAGATTAGAATGAGTATAATTATCTAATATTCACAGGCAACAGTTTACCAGCATTAACATTACCATAAAAAATCCATTCCAGGATGACTTCATTTACTAAACATATTTACATATTTTTCATGTTACAACATTGTGTGGAACAAATCTATCCTAATGCCAATCCCAATGATGGTAAATACAACAGATTATTACATATGGCTGATAAATAGGAAACCAAAACGTTGCATATTCTGGGACAGGAATAACAGAGATGGTGGAGTCCACAATGAAAATAAACCCAAAACCATGTGTAAAACATTTTATTTCCGATATTGAGCGCTGGCATAAACTTAATCTGGAATTGTGTACTCTTAGATATTGGGTCTCTAGTTGGCAGAGGCACTCTCCAAGTAGGGACCACAATACTAGTCAGGGTAGGTCACAGCACAACCTAAATTATCCTGTGCTCACCCTCTGGTAGCTTGACACAGAGCAGGCAGGCTTAACTTAGAAGGCAAAGTGTAAAGTATTTGTGCAATACCTCATACAGTAACACAATGAAAACATGACAAAAAGACTCCAAGCCCATTTAGAAGAATAGAGTATAATAATCTGAGTAAAACAAGACCAATACAACAAAAATCAAATTTTTAAAGATCAAATCCACAATAGTGCTTAGAAGTCACTAGCGGTCAACCGGTTACTTGAGGTCTCGAGGGACTAATGCAAATCCCAAGCTCAGGCCTGCCAAGATAGAGGGTAAACCAGCTTCAGAACCCACACAGAGTCAGCTGAAACAGCACCTTGGATGGAGCAAAGCATCAAAGTTGAGGGCACGATGCGTCGGTATTCTTCCACGCAGTCAAGTCCCTGTGTCGGCGGCAAACGCCGTTGAAGTGAATTGGATGTGTCACAGTCGAGCCGTGTGGAGTGTCGTCATCAGGCAGCACAAGGTGTGAATCTGCTGTCGTTGAACAGCCTCTGCATCGGCGTTGAAGGAGCGATGCAATGGGATTTCTCCCTCACTGGAGGTGATGCAACGGTTTTTGCAGGAATCAGGGGCCAGATGTACCAAAGGATTTTACCCATTCTGTGTCTATGGGAAAAAGCTTTCGTACATATGGCCCCAGCTGTGGAACCCATTCCTGAGGCCCACAGCTTGGAGGGGGCACCTCAGGCAAGGGTGAGACTCACAGAAAGCAGAGTCTTGCAGCACCAGCAGAGTTGCAGGCAGTCTTTGATGTCCCTGGGACTGCAGGATAACAGGGGGCAAGCCAACAAGGCTATGGAGATCACTCTTGGAGGGAATCCAAAGTCCTTTATTCCCAATTCTGTTTTATCAGAGGAGCAGGCTTCAAGGTAATGAAAAATGACTTTGGGAGTTTTTTAATACCAGGACATGTAAAACTTAAAAGTACATGTCCTGCCTTCTACTTACATGTCACCCTGCCCTGCGGTGCCTACCTTAGGGGATGGCATATATAATAAAAGGGGTGTTTAAGGCTTGACAAGGGGTTTTAAATGCCAAATCAAGGTGGCAGTAAACTGCACTCACAGTCCTTACAATGGCAGGCCTGAGACGGGATTAAGGGGCTACTTATGTGGGTGGCACAGGCAGTTCTGCAGGCCCACTTGTAGCATTTAAGTTACAGGCCCTAGACACATGTAGTGCACTTTAGGGACTTAAAAGTAAAATAAATATGCTAATTGGGTAGCAGCCAATATTACCATGTTTAGGGGAGAGAGCACAAGCACTTTAGCACTGGTCAGTAGTACTAAAGTGCACAGAGTCTTAAAACCAGCAAACACAAGATCAGAAAAATGGAGGGAGGGAGGCAGGCAAAAAGTTGGGGGGAAGACAACCCTAAGTCAGCCAGTTCTAACATGTACCAAAATCAACACTGTCAAAATTGATATTCAACTGTAAGCAGGTTTGCCTTTCAAAATGTGTGTCCATCTGTTAAAAGCTATCTTTACATGCGGACTGGAAAACATAATTATAATCCTGCTCTGGAACCTGAATAAATATTAATTAATCCTTTTTTATTATATTGGCAAAATAAAAATTCTGTTCACAAAAGGTGGTATTGTTTCCCTAATTTAATAGTATCCCATCATGCTTTAACATACTTTCAAATGTATCACTGGTTCAAGCCTTCTTTTTTATAGAGTCCAAAATGAATAGAGATAAAAAGATAGCTATTGAAGTTGGACTATTTACAATGTTCCGCTTTTGGGCTATAATAAGGTCTCACATTTTTCACATAGTCCACATGAGCTTCATCTGAATTACTGATAGATATCATGAGCAACAACTAGGGATTGATTGCTTCTCTGAACACGAGGATCCTATCTGGGTCAACCGTAATATTTCCCTACAAAATATACCTCTTTTCAGGGAATTGCCTTATTTTCAAACCTGAATGCTATCTACGGTCTACCTCACAGAGAATTGTTGAACTACCTACAAAAATAATATCCACAAATGTTTGGGAAGCAATTAGCACCTACAGAAAAACAATGACAATGAAAATCTAAAGGCACAGGCAGTAAACACAAATGCCATTTCCAAATTAATCCTAAATTAAAAAATTAATAAGCTTTTGATTAAAGACAACGTTCATTTGCTCCTTGAAAATAAAGATGATTGGGGTATTGACATAGATTGTGATATCTCAGAAAAAAACACTGATCCAAATATTTTTAGTAATTTGAATTTACAGATTGTAATAAATTAGGTTAGTGGTTCAGTGGGGTGAAACCCTACTAAAACAGCAAACACAATTCTTGTCAGGGTGAGGCACAAGCAAACCCCAAATTAATCTGTGCTCCACAGTCTGGGAGCTTGGCACAGATCAGTCAGGCTTAACGTGGAGGCAGTGTGTAAAGTATTTATGCAGAACTTCAAACTGTGATAAAGTGAAAACACAACAAAAGAAAAATATCACACCCATTCCAATTTAGAACCCTATAGCAAAATTTAATGAATAATTTCACACAAAAATGACAAAAGTCCAGGGGTTGTACATTTTTAAAGATTTAAATGAAAATAGCTCCAAAAAGCCCAAAGCTGCCACTCGCAGCTATCTGGTCATGGAAGACTGAGAGAAAGTCACAAGTTCAGGCCAACTGCAATGAGGCAGGGGTCGGATACAGGACTAGGTTAGTCACGCTGAAAAGTTATGTTCTCAGCTCAGCGCGAAGAGTCCCTTTCCCAGTTGAGGGGGTCTCAAGAAGCAGGGCACCACTTGGGGGTCTAGTGCTGACTCCTGGATTTGGTACTGGTTCTGGTGATTGTGAGCCTGCCATGTCCCTCTGGCTCTGGATAGAAGGCCACCAGACTAGCCGTTGGAGTCACTCTGGGAGTCCTGGGCTCAGATGCCAGTTAAATTCCTCTGGCTCAGGCAGGAGGGCAGCAGGACAGCAGTCCAGCAAGGCAGGAGTCTAGTAGGGCAGCTGTCCAGCAGATTGGATGTCCTCCAGCATCACAGCAGTTATTTTTCCTGGCAGAGACTCCACAGGTAGAGTTGATCTCTGAGGTCCAAAATGTATGCCAGGTGCCTCCTTTGAAGTGGGAGAAGCTTCTAAAGGTTTTCCTTGGAAGTGTGCAGGTTTCTAGCTTGCCATGACTCCAGACTAACTATAGGGGATATGCAACCTTTTGTGTGGAGGCATAAAACAGTCTATTCAGGTATAGGTAGGGCTGAATACAGATTCACCCTCCCATCCTGCCAGTGATGGCCCATCCAGGCACACCTAAGCCCTCTATTGTGTGTGACTGTCTAAGAGGAATACACAAAGCAAAACTGACAGTTACATCCAGTCATGTGACCCAGTGACGGACTTCAGGCACTAAATGGCAAGGCAGGAAAATGCCAACTTTCTAAATGTGGCATTTTTAAAACTGTATTTACAAATCTGACTTTATCATAAGGGGAGGAGTTACCATTATGATTCCAAAGACATGAAATATGAACTGTTTACCTGTTCCCACTTGGACATTACAGCTTCATAGATGTAATATGGTAACTCAAATGTTATCCTATGGGAGAGGTAGGCATTGCAGTAGTGACAAACACATTTACGAGTTTTTTTACTACCAAGACATGTAAAACTAAAAAGTGCATGTCCAGCTTTTTAAAGACATTGTGCCCTGCCCTCTGGACTGTGCAGGACCTACCCCAGAGGTGACACATATATTAAAAAGGAAGGTTTGGGCCTTTCAAAATGTTTAGTTTGTCGAGGTGGCAATTTAAAGCTGCAAACACAGGCTTCAATGGCAGGCCTCAGCATTTGTAAAGGGTACTCAAATGGGTGGCACAATAAGGGCTGCAGGACCACTAGTAACATTTAATGTGCAGGCTCTGGGTACATGTAGTACCTCTTTACTAGGGTCTAATATGTATGTATAAATGAATGAATGAATGAAGAGGGATTTGTTGTACGAACAGCTACTCAAAAGTATGTTCTGGCACTATACGGAGTGCAAGGAAAAGTAAAAAGAAAAGTGATAAAAAGTTAATCAATGAAAAGCCACGTCTTGAGTTTTTTTCTAAAATGCCCCTCATCCTCCATTTGACAAAGTTCTAAGGGGAGGTTGTTTCAGGTCAAAGGTCCTAGGATGTTACAGGGCCACCATTTAGCTTTACAAAGATGAACCCTTGGCAATGAAAGTAAATTAAATATGCCAATTGAAGATAAGTCAATGTTACCATGTTTCAAGGAGTGAGCACAGGCACTTTAGCACTGGTTAGTAGTGGTAAAATGCATAGTCCTAAAGCCAGCATAAGCGAAATCAGCAAAAAATGGAGGAGGAAGGCAAAAGTTTGGGGGAAGACCACACTAAGGTTGACAGGTCTAACGCAGATGATAACAATACAACCAACATACTGCAAAAATGATATAAGACTCTTCATACAGTTGGAATATATGGATTACTAAAAGAGATATTTGATGGAAATATTATTTTTCATGTGTTCCTTAGTTGCCCAAAATGTTTAGAATGGAAAAAAAGATGCTGTAAGCATAAACATGTAAACGTATTATTCAAATACATCTTTGCAAAATACATTGAATATTGTCACATCAGTGGGCAAAAGGGCTACATGGCTTTTACAGTCATTTGAGACGACTAAATAGTTTAGCTACATAACTAGAAGTCTAGGAAACCACAAAATACTACCCTTTCTACTCTGGAATTAAACATTCAGTTTTGTAATCTCAGTGGGAACAATTTCTGGCACTATTAAACGTATTAAATCTACCGATTTAACTCTTGCAAATTTGGCCCCAGTACATATTTACCAAAGCTCCGCATGATAATCAAATGATCTATTGCAACAAAAAGATAAGACTATTATCTCATTTGATTTAACATGTTGAGTTCTGGCATGGCTAGTTGAATCGTACAGTGGCTCAGTTGGGTAGAACACTTTGGGTCTTATTCACAAATATAAGTTTGGTTATAAACATAAGTTTATGTCAGTATGTACCTTTGTTATGTGTGCATGAATTTACAATTGTTTTTCTGGTAGACAGGGCATTTACTAAATTCTAAAAAAACAGTGGGGTGTGGAGGCCAAATGCCGTGGTTTGCTTGAAAGTTTGAGACTGTCCACAAACCTTTACGTTTGTGGGCATTCCCAAACTTCCCTTTGACCTCTTGCCATTCTAGAAATGGTTCGCAATCTGTACCAGCCAAGTGTAGAGAATGGGGGCCATATGTACGAACACTTTTTCCCATAGACACAGCATGGGTAAAAACCTTTGCTACATCTGGCCCTGGATCACCATCAGATTTCTGGGAATGCAAGAGAAAATGCATTTTCACAGGAGGCTTATTTCCACACTTACATATTTCTCCACTGCAGAGAGCTCCACACAAGGGGAATAGGAGCCTTCACAAAAAGACACTTGATGTTAACCATTCCCCCTCCTGGTTTGCTGCTACTGTAATTTGTTGTATGAAAGAATATTCTATGTGGTGAATTATCGTCTAATATAAGTATTGTGTCATGCATATGGCTTACTAAAATATTGTCCTATTGGATGTAGATTTCTATTATTCTATTATTAATTCCATAATTTTAATCGATTTTTATAGCACAATATTTATGCCAGGCAATATTCTGATGGCAATATTTTGGTAGCGTAGTACTGTAACTATTAATACCTCCAAAGGGCTGGAGTTTACAGGGGACTGCTAGTAAAACCTTTTAGGTTCCACAGAGAATGTAGATTTTCCTAGTCCCATGACAGAAAGTCTTAATTTTATTAAAGACACGGAGGCGAGTATTATGCATTTCTTTTCTTACTTTAATAAATAGCAGCAGTCAAGAAATATACTACAATTCCCAGAAGGCAAAGGAACAACAGCCAATGGGAATAAAAACTTAGTCAGAATAGTGTACACCAATCACATGTATACAAGGGCATTATGGCCTCGATATGAGTAAAGTATTTCATGATGATGATGTGTGTATGTATAGTGTATTTCAATAGCAAGCACCAAGCCAAAAGGCATCAGAGAAGTATGCAGGGTCAAAGACCTGGCATAAAGTGAACAAGCAATTCGATATAGGTGGCTGGATTGTTAACGGTGAATGCATTGTGATATAGTGTTCTTTCCAGATGTGAATCTTTTTTTCTGAATTGGAGTAGAGTCCTGATTGATACTGGGAAGTTGTTCTATATGTGGAAAAGGTCCACTATGTTTTTTGCCCAATTTTTCCCCTTCTTAGGCTGCAGTCTGAACGTGTCTTGGCTGTGGGTGTGCCTAGAAGATGCATGTGGGTGCTGGATGTGATGGGTTTGTGAATGATGTAACTGGTTTTGAAGATGGTGCGAGCCAGCACTGGAAGCCAACAGAGTTTCTTCTTGATGGAGATGATGAGATCATATTTCTTCAATCCCTGGATGAGACATGCTGGGTAGATAGGATGCTCAAAGGGGGTGCAATTATGGAGCCTTTGAGGTCATGGAGCAGGATGTTCTAAATATGACTTCCCTGGTAATTCCTCATTCCCCCCCCCCCAGTTCTACTGGACATGTAACCTGATCCGAGGAGGTACAATCTCTGGAAAGAAACAAGGGGTCCGTAGGCCTTGTACTTTGGATGAGATAAGTAACAGTGCCCAGTAACAGTAGTTATTCGCCACAGAGTGAAAGAGGCACACATAATGAAGCTCTAAGTTGGTAAACCATATTGAGCTTTTTCATTCTTTGTTAAATAAAAAGTATATTATATAGACTAATAATCATAAGGTTAAACCAGGACTTTTGTTTTCACGGAGTATATAGGGCATATTTAACTTATTCCTACTTTGATCCTCATTATGAATGCCTTACTCATTCCGATGGGGTCTATAACAGCACTTATTGGCCCCTTCAGAATTATTAGATCCATGGGCGCAAATAAATATCTGGTGAAATAACCCACAAATAAACACGGGCATGCCTTGTAATTGCTTTTTTCATACCTGTGGATCACTGAGTTGCAACATGAAGGCGGAAAGCTTTTGTCTGTGATAAAATATAAACAATGGAGGAAGTATTTTTGCATTTTTCCTAAAATCAGTTGCATAAAAAGTGGATTCAATTAAGAAATTGTAGGAGCATACTATAACAACAATATGTCAATAATCTTTTCTCTAGGGAAAATGCATTCCAATGTGATCCTAGCTTTCGGTGAGTAGACAATTAGCTTGTCGAAGATCAGACAGTGAATCGCTCTCCTCACTTATGCTGCCTAAATAACTTGAGTATGTGAGCTGCTCAGCTAAAAACTGGTGCTATTTATAAATCGTTTTAAATTGCTCTGCAGTGGATTGTTCTAGTTCCTCCATACTCATCAGGAGGCTTCTTCCCAGTGAGCTGTGACATATGTAAAGCACAGAAAAAAACGAATAGCAATTATAATAGCAACAGAAATTGTAGGCACTGGACATATTAAAACAAATATGCACCTCATGTCTTTATATATTGGAATGATGCGTCTGATGCAAATACAAATCATTCAGTCCATCAAATTTTGTTTTGTGTCGGTATTATTAACAGCCCATTTTTTGAGATTGTTGCAGGAGTTTGACAATCAGCGAAAGTAAGAAGCGAAGGTATGCAAACGCATGATTCACCATGCAATATCTCAATCCAATTGCATGTTCTTTGTCGTGGTAGAAACTTGAAATGTCATTGTTGGGGATGTGAATTCAAAACCTTTTGTATATTCTTCCTGAAAAAAGATGATAGCGGCAGTTTTATTGACGGCTAAACTAGGTAATTTCACCGTGGATTTCCGTTAACACTGAAGGGCCCATTCGGAGACTGCTGGTAACTCGAAGAGGTGAAGGGTCCGAAGTTACCGGTTCGGCAGCTATAATGGGTGCTGGGTCCAGAATTGGTAATAAAACGGTGGGCCTGGAATTACTAAACCCATTAGCCTCCTCCCGATTCCGGCTTCTTTACCACTCATATTTTCATCTTACTTTCTTCAGGACGTAATGGACTACCACATCCGGTAAATGCTACTCTGGTCAGGGTCAGCTGTGTAATCCAGGACTGCAGGGCTGTTTTCAGAGGATGGAGAGAATAAAATAATGGAATTTAAACATATCTGTGCATTAAGACAATATCTCATCAAATATGCATTTCAACAACTGTGTTTGTTTTTCTAGGCATAACAATTGTAACATCAATAAATATAACATTTACATAATAATCACAATCTCAGAACAAAAAATAACATGACTTCTAAAAGGCAATAAGCAGCGCTTGCTCAGATTAGTAACTGAGATATATAGTGATAACTTGTCATGTAACATTTGCACTGTAGTAATACATGGTTGAACGTATATTTATGAGTACTCTTGCCTGTAGTAGTGATGACGCAGAAAAAGAAGGTCCGACATATATTCATGCACACCGCGTGATCAATACACGTAATATAGAGCGATGTTAGTAAAAGAAATAATGAACGAGGGAAATTGTGCCCTCGGGGTAGTTCGCCATCATTATAAACGAGCTTTATTAATCATGAAGTATTAAAAATGTAGTAATCCGTCATAATCGCAATTGTATGCCATGATTTCTTGTTTGAAAACTGTTTTGCTTAGCTTAAATTTAGTACAGGCTTTGGCCTAGTTGCTTGGTTTCAAATTCTAACTGCCTGATTTTTTCCCTTGAACTAATGAAACATATATTCTTGCTTGAAGTTGTATTTTTTCCAGTAGAAACTGGCTGGTACACTTATCTCCAAGGTTTCGTGCTAGGCCGGTTACATCCCCTTTGATACAAGGTCAGTCTCTGCAGGTGCGGACAATGAAGGTACAGATAGTAAAATAATTGGCAAACCATGATACAATTTGTGTTCCAAGGCTCCAAGGACAGTGTATGCATAAATGGGTGCTAGTAAAAGACAATTTTTGATTGGACAATTTGAAGCCAACCTATGAACTCTCCAATGGAAGACCCTGCAGAATTTGGAATGTTTCTTACTTAAACCCACCGAACAAAGAGAAGTCAGCCATTTTCCTCGATGCCAGTTTGAAGCCTGATGCCAGACTCCATTTTGGACGACACCCTGATGCCCTTTTCTCTATCTGAGAGAAAGAGACTTTAAGAATTCTCACCCTAGAGACTTTAAGTTTGATTTGCCCCCGTCTTGCCCATGCAGTAACTTTGCCCCATTCTCCTTGCCGTTGCAAGGAAGCTTGCCCTCAACTTTGCCCCCTTTGAAATTTGCCCCATGCTGATCAACCGGTACCTGAAGGACGAAGACTTTTCTTGAATGCTGATTGTATTTGGTAAATATGAAAGGATAAATGTATTATGCATTGTGTTTTTCTTTTAGGTACCAACTGCTATTTTGATAGGGTCCTAGCTAGAGGTTTTCCAAATTTGTGTTGACTAAATTCGTTTTGCATGAAGTCCCACATGCCAATGCTAATTAGAGGTTAGTCGAGGTTTTCAGTCAATGTATCATGAAGAATTGAAATCTTGTTATGCTGACCGAATGTATGCAATTAGTCAAACACAGTTAGTCAAATTGGTGATTTGCATTGCTATAACAGAGTGTATCATCATTCAGATTTTACGTAGATTGCGTTTCTTCCGCCGTTATGGACAGCTAGTAATGTTCATATACATATATCAATTGGTCTTGAGACATATATATATCGTGCTAGCTTTGTTAGTATAGGGAAAAAAATTCACTAACTTTTAATAAACTGGTGTGGTTATTCATGACTGAAAGGTCATGGTGCACCGAAATACCAACTGTTATTGATTTCTGATGTGTTATATTGATCTATTAATTGAGTATTGATTACCGATTACAACAGTTATTGATTATTGATCTGAGTGACTCGACTATTGAGGATGAGGAGAGCCCGACTCGGTTAAAAGATTCACCGACCTCCAACGTGTCCAGGTACAGGTAATTTATAAGGGCTGGACGCGTTATCAGTAGATGGTAGCAGAGATTGATGGTTTAGCCCTTTGGGACCCCATCCGAACAATAGACAGAGTCAGGTTAGAATTTTCTTTGATAAAACAAGTTGGAGAGATGATGATGCCCTAAGTCCCCAATGACTTTCCTGGGATCTCGGAGCTTGCGAATGAGGAACATGGAGGTATGAGAATGGTCTCAGCATTTCTAGTGACGGTATGAGTGAAGTTAGGGTTTCGCGCTTGCACAGCTTATCGCCGCAGATTAATTGAGAAGTTTGTGAGGATTTAAGGAGTTAAAAGATATTAGAGGAGTGTTCCTCCAAAGGTGTGAGAGTAGGGAAGTTGTCGAACTTCACGTGTGTGTAGCGATTTGAGCAGAAAAATTGTCCACGTGGTTGTTGATGTTGAGACGGTCCCTGCGAGGTCAAGAGACTCCGGAGTATGTTGAAAAGTGTATGTGACACTTGTTTGATGTTGTGATCTGGTCGGTTTAATAGGTTGATCGGGCGTGGTCAACAAGTCGGTATGAATGTTGCAGAGTAAAAGAAAATTTCGACTTTGAGATTTGACGAATTCTAAAGTGCACTAGAATAGTTCATTGATCAGTTGAGAGTAAAGTTTGCGGGTCAAATTTTGCTTGCGAAAGTGGGAAACCGAGAAAGATGGAATAACTGCCGAGGCTAGTGAAAAATCCCTAAGGTTTCTGAAGTGATTGCAGTACCTTTCCTGTAGTAAACCGACAGATCTGTTTTATTCTTTTGGTAAAGTGCTTGCGTTATATTGCAGAAATTAGTTTATGAGTGAAGCCGAATGAAAAGAGGACAAGCCGCGGTGTGAGTGTGACGTCACTAGGAGCCGTGCTGGGATAGGTCGGTTGGTGAGAAGGGTCGCGCACGGATTGGACGCAGTCCGTGAAGTGCAATGGGAAGGGGAAAGGCAAGCGAAGAGTATTCCGGGAATTAAAGTCACTTATTGATTACATATTTTAGAAAAACAAAAGACGGAAAGATGACATTTTTCAAAGCATTTAAGAGTGCCATGAGGGGAGATGTTTATATTAAAGCAAATGTAGGAGAAGAAACACCGCCTGAGGGTACACCAGCTTACATCGTCATTGAAGAAAAGGGTGTAGCGCCATGTCTATGGTTAAAACAATGGTGTAAATTACCAGAGAAACATGGAAGTGTAGCGTTCCCTATCCACGGGTCGTTTAATTTAAGGGTTTTAGAAAATCTGAGATTTGCACTATATGACATGAAAGTACCCCCAAGGCCAGCACAGTTTGAGGCATTAGCAATTTGGGAGCTAATAGCTAGAAACCAACAACAAAAGAAATTTGAGACAAGAATAAGAAAAGTAGAAATGACACTAGCGGATGCTAGATGGGACAGCACACAAAAGGTTTGGAGATCAGACGTATTGCAGGGAATTAAATTGTTTCCAGCGATTGCCGAGGAAGCGGAGACGGAAGGAAGGAAAGCCACCTGTAAGACAAACAGGAGTCAGTCCAGAGAGGGAGAGGGCAATAGAAATTCGAAAAGGGGAGACGAGTCAGATGATGAGGAGTTCATTATACAATTGCTGAATGATCGCCCACCACCATACGTGGAAAGCGAAAAAGGCTCAAGTATTAGTACTGCCCCTCCAGAACCAATACAGGGTAATGTAACACCAAATTTGAGAATATCTCAAAGGCCGAGCAGCTCTGACATGCCTTTCTCACCACGAATACCACGGATTCAGAGAATGTACCCAGACATGCCAACATTGAAACCTGCTGATAACTATCAGCCACAGGTTCAAAGGCACTGTTGCGATGAGCATAATGTGGGAATGACTTCCGATTCAATGGCGCAGGGAGGACAAAACTATCTGAGACCGACATTGATTCAAGCTGAATCAACACAGTTCTCGATGCCCCAAAAGCAAACGCAAGAAGCGCGAGTAGTAGAAAGCCAGTTAGGTATGCCAGCAATGATGAACCACAATGTGGGGATTAACATGCCACAGAATTCGGGGAACAGACAGAATCCAGATGCAATATCTCTACCTATCACTGTAGGTCCACCAGTACCACTGTACATACAGGCAAATTCAAGCACCAGCGACCAAGGGTTAATGATGCAGAATGGGACAGGGAGGAGATGCATAGAAACTACTCCAGAGACAACTCCGATAGCGGCACTGCCAAATGGATCTGGGTCCTTGTCGGAATTCAGTCCAATTCCAATTTGTGCTCCGTCAACCGTGGTAAGGTCACATCCACCACTATTAGTACCGTTAACTTCACAGACTGAAACATTACAGAAACCGTCAATGGCAGTTGATGTAACTGCCACATTGATGGGACTGAACGCGCAACAGTTAACACAATGGTTCAACAGCCTGAACTCCCCACAGAGTACATCAAGCGGGAAGGGAGAAGAATACCTGAATAAAATAAGGTTGGGTATGGAGGCAGATGAACTGGTAGAGGGAACAATGGGTTTGAACAGATTAGAATCATACACAGAAGAAAAACTAAGATACATGTGCCCTAGGATTATAAGAGAAGTGAGCAACATACATAAGAAATTACAAGAAATTGCAGACAGAAACGATATCGATATAGGTAAGACCAAACACTTAAGCAGAAGTTACAGGTTAGACTTTGAGACAAAAGATTTTGAACACATGAGATCCGCAGGGATGAAAACACACCTTAAAGAGATACTGCAGAGTGCACAGGTTTGGAGATGTTTAGACAAGTGGGAAAGCAGGTGGGTCAAGAAAAAGGACAAAAAGAAAGAAAATACTTCAGAACGAAGTGAGAAAAAACAACAGAATGGCACAGGTGCGATATTCAATCCTTTACGGATGACTTTCCCAAACTAAGAGAGAAACCGATTGAGTGGTATCAACAAACGGATAGATTTGTGAAACTCGCGAAGTGTCTCTGGGAAGACCTGAATACCTTATTTGAAATTGTGGTTCCGGCTGATTTGTGGGAAGATTGTAAAAGGGCTGTAGGTTGGCCGACGAGTGAACCAGAGAGAGATAGGGACACAGGTGCGCCATCACCTATGGTAGTGAGTTTATACCATAAGGTGATCGAGCACTTGAAAACCAAGGTTGCGTCGAAAAATGTGGATTGGCAAAGGACCGCTCAAGAGATTAAAGAATCTATACATGCGTATTATGAGAGGTTGTTGAAAGCGTTCAAAAATTACAGTGGCACGGAAACGATTGAGCCAAAGGACATGCTCCATTTTGTGTTCAGGTTTGTGGAAGGGCTGAGACCCGAAATTAGCCAGATGATTAAATCGCATTTGATTTGTTGGCAGTCAAAGTCGATCGATGAAGTGTTGAATTATGCAAAATACTGCAGTGATGAGATTGAGACAAAGCAGAAAAGATTGAAGGAAAAGGTGATGGTGATGCAGCTCAGAGCAGCTCAGACAGGTTTACAAGGTTTACAAGGGTTTCTACAACAGATGCCGCAGCAGCAGCAACAGGGAAATGTTATGTTTCAGCCGCAGATGAGAGGCAGAGGTCGAGGAGGTTTTGTGAATAATGGTCCTGATTTGAATACCGTTATGATTCCAAATGGTATACAGGCAATGAAGAAGGTGATGCCATGTCACACGTGCGGAATTGTCGGGCATTGGAAACGGGAGTGCCCAATGATGGTGCAGGAAGGTGTAGGTCAGCAAAACAATGATGTCAATGCATTTCAGACTATGAGAGGACCGAAACTGGGAGGTCCGAACCCAAATTTTCAAAACAATATGAACCAGATGCAGGGTTTACAACCCATGCAACCGCAACAGGTGTAAATGCCTCGTGTGCAAATGACACAATTGCAGCCAATGCAACAGCAGTTTCATATGGTACCTAATCAGCAAATGCAAATACCCTTAGCACCAATGAATCAACAGCAAGCAATGCTTCCTCAACAGGTCACGGGTCAGGCAATGAGTCAAAATGACACAGTACACCAATTCCCACTACACAGCGAGAATGGAATAAACGATGTATGGGAAATTGTGTGCTTGCAGCATCTTTGGAAGTTGATCAAAGGGGTCCGTATGTGGCGGGAAGAGTCATGGGTCATCGCGTTTCATTCTTGGTTGACACAGGAGCTACACGTTCCACTGTTAGGAGCATTGAAGTGCCAAATTTGCCACTTTCAGGGAGAACAGTTCAAGTAGTGGGAATAGCAAACAGGTACCTGACGAACCCAATCACAGATCCAGTACAAGTCAGAATTGGTAACTATCAAGGGTCACATAATTTTGTGGTATGTGACTCAAGCCCGATATCACTGTTAGGGAGAGACCTATTGTGCAAATTGGGATGTTCGATTATGTGTTCGAACGATGGAATTAGAATTCAGACGAGCAGTGATGGGGAAGAAGAGGACAGTGTAGAAGGGGATGAGTTGGAGACTGTCGATGAAGAGTATCCTCTGATTACCCTTTTTCCGATGATCACTGAAGCAGATATTCCAGCTGAATTACAGGAAACAGTCGGAAAAGAAGTGTGGGATATGACAGGAAAAGAGGTGGGATTGGTGAAAGGAGTGGAACCAGTGAAAGTGACCATAAAACCCAATGTAACCTTTCCCCAGACCCCACAATACCATATGGCCCAAGACACCCTCATGAAAGTCGCCCAACTCATTGATGAGTTTGTAAAGCAGGGAGTACTGAAAGAAGTGTTAAGCAGTCCATGTAATTCACCAATTATGGGACTAATAAAGCGAAGTGGAAAGGTCCGAATTGTGCAGGACTTGAGGAAAATAAATGACATAATAATTAAATGCTGCCCTGTAGTACCAAATCCAGCTGTGATAATGTTTCAAGTCCCTTGCGATGCCGAGTGGTTCTCATTCATCGACTTGTCACAAGCATTCTTTTCGGTGCCTCTTCATGAGGACAGCCAATTTCTCTTTTGTTTCAAATTCTTAGACAGAGTTTACAGTTGGTGTCGAATTCCTCAAGGGTTTTCGGAGTCACCGTCAATTTTCAATCAGATTCTAAAGAAAGACTTGGAAGCGTTAGAATTGCCATTCGAGTCAACCCTAGTACAGTACATTGATGACTTACTGATTGCATCCAAGACAGAAAGTGACTGCACAGCCGACACCATTGCCCTATTGAACCATTTGGGAAGGAATGGACACAAGGTGTCTCCTTCAAAATTACAGTTCTGTCAGAAGAAAGTGAAATATTTGGGTCACCAAATAGAGAAAGGGTCACGGAGAATAATGAAGGAAAGAATAACAAGTGTACTTCAAATGAGTCCCCCAAAGACGAGGAGGGAGGTGAGGAAGGTTTTGGGAATGGTGAGTTACTGTCGCCAATGGATTCCCAACTTCTCCACCCTCGCAAAACCTTTACTGAAACTGACCCAGAAGGATGCATTGGATGAAATTGAACTGAAAGGAGAGGAGATGAATGCTTTTATTGAATTGAAAGAATGCATGTGCAGGGCTCCAGCTTTAGGTATGCCTGACTACACAAAGCCTTTCACATTGTTTTGTCATGAACGTGATGCATGTTCCTTGTCTGTCTTGACCCAAGCCCATGGTGGCGTAAACAGACCAGTAGCGTATTTTTCAGCTACTTTGGATCCGGTCGCAGCAGCACTGCCAGGGTGCTTGCGCGCCGTAGCCGCAGTTGGTATCAGCCTCACACAGAGTGAAGGAATAGTGATGGGACACCCTTTAACAGTCATGGTCCCTCACTCAGTCGAGATACTTTTGACACGTTCCCGAACACAGCACATGACTGGTGCTAGACTCACAAGGTACGAAACAATAATTCTGGGATCACCTAATGTGCAGCTGAAAAGGTGCACTACGTTGTATCCAGCAACCTTGTTTCCCAGTGAAAATGCTGAAATTGAGAACGCTGAAGACATCGAGCACGACTGTCTTCAGGTGACTGAATTTTGCACCAAACCAAGACCTGATATCAAAGATACCCGACTGGAAGAAAATGATCAAATTATTTTTGTCGATGGTTCATGTTTAAGAGATGCACTGGGTGTATTGAAAGCAGGGTACGCTGTATGCACGGTAACAGGTGTTTTGGAAGCATCTTGGCTTCAAGGAGTTTACTCTGCACAGGTAGCAGAATTGGTAGCCCTTACCAGAGCGTGCCAACTCTCTGCATTAATGAAAGTTACCATTTACACTGACAGCCAGTACGGGTTTGGAATAGTGCATGATTTCGGACAATTGTGGTCACAGAGAGGCTTCATGACCTCTTCAGGATCGCCAGTGAAAAATGGCGAAAGAATAAAGGAATTGTTACATGCCATCCAACTACCAGGAGGAGTAGCAGTGGTAAAATGCAGTGCACATTCGAAGGGACAAGATTATGTTTCTCTGGGAAATGGATATGCGGATCAAGTCGCAAGGTTTTGCGCATTGAACTGTATATTGCTTAGGGATGAATGGAATTTGATAAGTAAACCAGAACTTGAACCAAGCGAAATATTTGCTCTAAAGGTGATAGATACGATGGACGAATTGAAATCCCTACAGAATGATGTCAGTGAGGATGAGAAACTTTCGTGGACCAAATCACAATGTGCAAAGAGACTAGATGAATTGTGGGTTTCAAGTGAAGGGAAATTCGTTCTTCCAAATAGCCTTTTGACACAGATAGCCAGATTTTACCATGGACAAGCTCATCTTGGGAGGGATGCCATGATTAGGTTGTTTAAAACTGATTGGTTTAACCCCAAATTCCGTCAAGTTGCTGAAGCAGTTTGCCACCGTTGCGTCATTTGCCAACAGATGAACGCAGGGAAGGGAACAGTAGTAAATTTGAGCCACATTGGAAGAGCAGGGGGTCCATTCAGCAGGATGCAAATGGACTTCATTGAGATGCCTGTGCATGGAGGCTTGAAGTATGTGTTGGTGGTTGTGTGCATTTTTTGTCAATGGATTGAAGCATACCCTACACGCAGAAAGGACAGTCTCACAGTTGCAAAACTACTCTTGAGAGAGTTAATACCACGTTTCGGATTCCCGATCTCTTTAGAATCAGATAGGGGAAGTCACTTCAATAATGAAGTAATAAAATTGCTTTGTGCAGCACTGAACATTGAGCAAAAGCTGCATTGTAGCTACCGCCCTGAAGCATCAGGTCTAGTGGAGCAGATGAATGGCACATTGAAATTGAGAATGGCGAAAATATGTGCATCGACAAACTTGAAATGGCCTGACGCATTGCCTTTGGTACTAATGTCAATGAGAAACACCCCTGACAGAAAGACTGGACTGTCCCCACACGAGATTCTCATGGGCAGAGCTATGAGACTTCCAGCAGTTCCTGCAAATGCGCTTTTGAATATTACAGATGATATGGTGTTAGACTACTGCAAAGGTCTAGCTGATGTGGTTCGATCTTTCTCTCACCAGGTGGAGGCAACCACCTTGCCACCGATCCAAGGTCCAGGACACGCCCTGAAAGCAGGTGACTGGGTCGTGATAAAGAAGCACGTGAGGAAGTCGTGTTTGGAACCCCGTTGGAAAGGACCTTTCCAAGTGATTTTGACGACTACCACCGCTGTGAAGTGTGCGGGAGTTCCCAACTGGATTCACGCCAGTCACACAAAGAGGGTGTTGTGTCCCACAGATGAGGAAGTTGAAGCGCTGAAGTTACCAGTACCTGATAACAAAGTACCAAGCGCTGAGGCAGAGCGAAACAGAACCAGAAGCGAACAAGCAGAAATAGAGGAGGGAGAAATATTTTCTGAGGACGAAGCCACTGATTCACTTGGGGAAGACCAAGGAGGAGCCTCAGACAGCGACGAAGCATCCTGAAGGTAACAAAGAGCCTGAAGCAGCTGAAAGTGACAAAGAGCCTGAAGAAAGTAACGGTGACAAAGGGTTCGAAACAGGTGAAGAAGCAGGAGAGCCTGATCAGAGGAGGGCTTTCCCAGAAGCAGACGATACAGAAAAAGAAAAGGAAAACCTGATTGACTCCCCAGAAGGAGGGGACAAGGCAGAACAGAACGAAGCTGCTCAAACTCCTTCAGAAGAGATTGCAGGTCCATCAAGTGGACACAGTGCAAAAAGAAGACCAAGCATATCGCCAGTAAAACTAAGAACTAGAGAAACGTTGAACGACAGTGAAGGGCCAAGAGTGAAAGAGAAAAGAAAGGAAGTGTCTGTTGTAGTACCAACACCAAGTGAAGAAAAGGACTTGGCCAAAGAGGAAAGTACCAGTGAGAAAGAATCAAAGAGAGATGCAAAATTGAAAAGAAAAAGGATACCAAGCAGGAGGTATTCCGGTCCGGAGTGGGCGTACGTAGCCAATAACGATTGGTCAGACGAATTCGTATCCCTCAGTCTTGAGAACGAGGAGGCAGAACTTCATTTTGGAAGTAAAAACTTTATGGACTCTGTTGATTGAAACCATTGATCACTTGATTGATTTTTCAACCGGCTAAGACATTGCTAACTTGATTGACTTTGAAACCGATTTTGAGACAACGCTGCTAACCGATAAGAGACTAAGCTGCTAAAGAAACTGTGTGAACATTGAACTCGTTCAGCTTTGTAAATACCTACAAACACGCTTTGATAAAGTGTCTTCAGCTTTCTGATTCTATACAGATCATGACTAGCTTCACTACACAGGGGCGTAAAATGAAGTATTGTAAATACATGTGTATAGGCTTAATAACCGCATGCGTACTAATAATCGTAGCAATAGTTCTTGGAATGCATGGTAAAAGTGAGAGTGAGACGAATGATGCTTCTACTTCTAAACCTATTATCGTTACTGAACTAACAGCTCTGAAGAGACTCGAGCAAGACGAGAGACACTTGCATGATAAGAAGGAACTTTCATCTAACGTTTTCTATCGCTTACTGAGTGAGTATGTTGAGACCATGGATGCGAAAGATTGTTATGTGTGTACACAAATACCTACCTCAGTAGTGGAAGGGGTAACGTATCACAGCATGCCTCTTACGTATGGAATTACATGTAGTATAGTAGCTTCCAGATTTTATGCTCAAAAAGACATTCACTATTTCTATACTAATTACGATGTTACTTTTGCATATGTCCCCATAATAGGGCATTTAAGTAAGATAGCTCGACATTATTATGCCAAATTAATGAGGGAATTCTTCGAACCAATGTCACCTTTTCACACAGCTCACGCACATAGAGAGAACCTTACATGCTTGCTTTCACCAGTAGAAATAGAATTTTTAGACCGCACTGATGATAGGAAGAATGAAATGAAGGAGAAATTAGAGAGGGAATTACACGAAAGGACGTCTGTAGATAATTATGCTTTTGCTGCAATAAAGACACAAGGGAAAATAGCTTTAGATACATTGCATGTAGGAAGATTTTGTATACATAGATTTCCATCATATTATGACACAGTTTTTGTGGGAACGAGTGAATGTAAACATACATATGCATTTCAATCTAAGTGGACATTCATGCTGAATGGACAAGACCCAGTTATTCCTGGAGTCTATTATATTTGTGGACTCATCGCCTATTATCGTCTTCCTAAAGGATGGTATGGGAGGTGTTCTTTGGGAATAGTGTTCCCAAAGGTTTACCAACTGGACGACTTAAAGAAATTTCCAAGGCTGTCTGAATCACATCGTGTTCAGAAAAGGGAGACAGCTTCTGGTGTGGTAGGAGATATATTTGGAGCATTGATTCCTTCGGTAGGAGTCATATTGAATTCAATCAAAATACGAAAGTTGTCTACTATTGTGGATAACATGCTGACAAAGTTTTCAGGAGCTATAATCCTGATGGATGCTGAACTCGCTGCAGAAAGAGCTATGACTCTTCAAAATCGGCTTGCCTTAGACATTCTTTTAGCAAAGGATGGCGGCGTTTGCAAAATGCTTGGCACGCGTCACTGTTGTACATACATACCAGACAACAGTGGAAAAATTAGAACGATGCTTACAAATTTAACTAAAGAAAGTGTAGATTTAAAGGAATTGAAAGAACCCGAAGTTTGGGAGAAAGTTGGAAAAGGATTTGCTTCTGTGGGAAATTGGCTCAGCAACGTTTGGAACGGATTGTTACTAAAAATAGTAAAGGGAATATTGATAATATTAATTTGTTTATTAGGCTCTTGGGGAACATGGAAAGCTTTCAAAATGTTAAAAGCAAGGAACAAAAGAAAAAGAGAAGAGAAAATAGAGAACAAAATGGTGGAAATATATAGGGAGAAGTCAAAAGGGACTAAAAGAAAAAGGGAATTGACTGAAGTGCCAAATTACTATACAGAATTTTAATGGAATAAAATTTGTGGGTAGATTTGATGTGATGACATAATTAGTCATCAGAGGAGGGATTGATGACGCAGAAAAAGAAGGTCCGACATATATTCATGCACACCGCGTGATCAATACACGTAATATAGAGCGATGTTAGTAAAAGAAATAATGAACGAGGGAAATTGTGCCCTCGGGGTAGTTCGCCATCATTATAAATGAGCTTTATTAATCATGAAGTATTAAAAATGTAGTAATCCGTCATAATCGCAATTGTATGCCATGATTTCTTGTTTGAAAACTGTTTTGCTTAGCTTAAATTTAGTACAGGCTTTGGCCTAGTTGCTTGGTTTCAAATTCTAACTGCGTGATTTTTTCCCTTGAACTAATGAAACATATATTCTTGCTTGAAGTTGTATTTTTTCCAGTAGAAACTGGCTGGTACACTTATCTCCAAGGTTTCGTGCTAGGCCGGTTACATCCCCTTTGATACAAGGTCAGTCTCTGCAGGTGCGGACAATGAAGGTACAGATAGTAAAATAATTGGCAAACCATGATACAATTTGTGTTCCAAGGCTCCAAGGACAGTGTATGCATAAATGGGCGCTAGTAAAAGACAATTTTTGATTGGACAATTTGAAGCCAACCTATGAACTCTCCAATGGAAGACCCTGCAGAATTTGGAATGTTTCTTACTTAAACCCACCGGACAAAGAGAAGTCAGCCATTTTCCTCGATGCCAGTTTGAAGCCTAATGCCAGACTCCATTTTGGACGACACCCTGATGCCCTTTTCTCTATCTGAGAGAAAGAGACTTTAAGAATTCTCACCCTAGAGACTTTAACTTTGATTTGCCCCGTCTTGCCCATGCAGTAACTTTGCCCCATTCTCCTTGCCGTTGCAAGGAAGCTTGCCCTCAACTTTGCCCCCTTTGAAATTTGCCCCATGCTGATCAACCGGTACCTGAAGGACGAAGACTTTTCTTGAATGCTGATTGTATTTGGTAAATATGAAAGGATAAATGTATTATGCATTGTGTTTTTCTTTTAGGTACCAACTGCTATTTTGATAGGGTCCTAGCTAGAAGTTTTCCAAATTTGTGTTGACTAAATTCGTTTTGAATGAAGTCTCACATGCCAATGCTAATTAGAGGTTAGTCAAGGTTTTCAGTCAATGTATCATGAAGAATTGAAATCTTGTTATGCTGACCGAATGTATGCAATTAGTCAAATACAGTTAGTCACATTGGTGATTTGCATTGCTATAACAGAGTGTATCATCATTCAGATTTTACGTAGATTGCGTTTCTTCCGCCGTTATGGACAGCTAGTAATGTTCATATACATATATCAATTGGTCTTGAGACATATATATATCGTGCTAGCTTTGTTAATATAGGGAAATAAATTCACGAACTTTTAATAAACTGGTGTGGTTATTCATGACTGAAAGGTCATGGTGCGCCGAAATACCAACTGTTATTGATTTCTGATGTGTTATATTGATCTATTAATTGAGTATTGATTACCGATTACAACAGTTATTGATTATTGATCTGAGTGACTCGACTATTGAGGATGAGGAGAGCCCGACTCGGTTAAAAGATTCACCGACCTCCAACGTGTCCAGGTACAGGTAATTTATAAGGGCTGGACGCGTTATCAGTAGTTATAGTTAGGACCTAGTTTCCGTAGGCAAAGTGTTTTTTCTTTGCCAACAACTTTGGCACCGGGTGACAACTCATGATGAAATTTTCAAAACTAGTGTACAACTCACTTCAGCTGCTGTCTTTAGAGTTTAGGGGTGATTCGTCAAGCAGAGGCCGAGAAAAAGGTGGGGGGGGGTCACAAAACGCATTCTCACCACACAATTTCCCATAGAGATTTTAGACATGACTAGACCCTGAACCCCTGGACGGAATTACACCAACTTTGGCAGAAAGCTACCTCTTGATCCAAAAAGAGCCCTTTTTGTAATTTGGTGTAGATCCGTTCAGTAGTTTTGGAGTCAATAAAAGAAAAAAAAATTGTATATCTAGGGACGATGATCCTCCATGGATCTGACAGATCTGATGCAGAGATCTGACTGGCTGCTAGCACTTCAACTAGAAAGTGCTGGCAGCCATCTTGGGGCTCAGATTCAGCCGAGGCCCAAGAAAAAAGTTTAAAAAAAAATAAAAATGGATGGAGGCAGGGTAGGAATACTCTGACAACCTAGGCTTGGTGGTGAGGTCCCAAGGGCACTGGGAACACTTATCTCCCTTTGGGAACCCTCCAATTGACTAAGATGCAAGTGTGAAAATTAAGCTCTTTGCTCAGCCACCTATCAGATTTCATAACAGATTTTCAGTACTATCCACTTTGGAAGCCAAACATTGCCTGCCAATCACTACCAATACTTTTGCATCTGGTGTGCCTAAGCCTTGTCTAGTTTGCAGGGGGTGCTCTCATTCCTTTAGACGTGTGCCCCAAAGAGGATTCTTTATTGTAGTTACTTTTTTGGAATATGTGGGGTATGATTCTAATTTACAGGATGATGCATGGGTAAAGAACATTTCTAAATTTGATATTGTGCCAATATTTTTGTAGTAAACCTTTACAGTGCTGTGTGGGAGCAGGGCTGTCAAATTCATGCTCTATTCGTGGCCTTGCTTATTCTTAGACAGAGAATGTAAACCATTTCTAAGGACTTTTGGGTTATTGCTGCAGAGGATTTTAATGCAAATATTGGCTCAAATTCTACCTTTCCTAATCCATTTGAAAGGGAGGGCCTCGGTCGATCTGAAGCCCTGAGTATTGACCACAGAGGAGGGAAATTTCTAGAAGCTCTTTTAAACTCTGGTCTGATTAATACTGCTGAGCTGGTGGGTAATTTTCATTGGCAGGCCCCTACCTTTGTGGGGGGGGGAGGTCTGCTAAAGTTATTGATTCTGTCTTTGTATCTGAGCCGGTTTGTTCTTTGGGAAGGGTGCAGGAGATTGGGTACAGTGATCATAACCCCTTTGAGATTGTTTTTGATTTACCAATTGCTAGATGCACCCTGCTGTCCAGGTATGAAATTCAAGGATAGTAGCCTCAGGATGAGCTGGCGATGTATTAATATGATGTCTGTTTTATCATCCCTGGTGATCTACAAGCTTAATCTGATCTTGGATGTCCTTCTTTCAGAGAACCCACCCCCTCAGAGGTTATGGCTGTTATGGATAAACTGAATAGCACAGTTAGATATATAATCAATGATACCTGCAGAACATCTAAAAACACCACTGTGGATAGTAAATCTGCCAGGAAAAGTTTGCACAAACAGCTAAACTTAAATCCTAGGGATGGGGCAAGAGTGGCTGAGCCTAGATCCCATTATAAGCTATATATTAAACAGGAAACGGGAGGCCAGGAAAGACTTATGGGAGAACCTCGTTCAAGCCTGCCAAACCAGAAACACCAGGATGGTCTGGAATACTGTAAATAAAGACAGTTTCTCAACAGAAGAGTCGGATTGGTTGGGGTGTAATGCTACACCTGAAAGTTGGTGCAACCACTTTTTGCTGTATCTATTCATTTGGGGAACCAATGGAGGATGTGGAGGTTCTGGCTAAACCCCACCCTAGCCTAGATATTAGGTTCTGTCTTGATGAAGTGACTGCAGCCATTCATGAAAGCCCAGCAAATAGGGCACCAGGCCTGGATGGCATACCATTGGACCTTTATGTAGGAAATGTCCATTTTTGGTCTCCCATTATTGTTAACATTCTGAACGCTGCTGTAAGCTATGGAATGTCCCCCTCCTGGCGATTAGCATGTACACTACTTGTGTCAAAAAAGGTAACAGAAGTGACCCTAAATGATACCTGCCTATTTCTCTTCTAGACTCGATGGTGAAGATCCTGGGCATTTCATTTTGCGGAGAATATTGTTGGGCTGAGGAAAAGGCCATCATGAGTCTGGTGCAGTACGGGTTCAGAGAAAGTTTGGGGACCCAGGAGTAGTGTTTAAATCTACATCTGTTAATTCTTAAATATACGATTGCCAAGGAAGGCACTTTATACCTGGCATTTATAGAACTCAGTAGTGCCTTTGATAGGGTTAATCATGCCAAACATGGGGGTGGGGGGTTTCTACAAAATGGGAAGGTATGACCTGAAAAGAGACTGTACAGAGTATTTGAATTTTCTGAGAGGGGTGCATCAGGGTTGTGTCTTAGCTTCAATCTTATTTCTTTTGTATACTAATGACCTGTACTCCTATTTAGTGGGTAATTGTAAGAACATACTAGTTGTGAATGGCAAGTGTGCCAGTACTGCTATATGCTGATGATGCCGTTTTAATGTCACGAACATTGAACACCTTACGGGTGGGGGGGTGCCTTTGTTAAATTTATGGATGATCTTGACCTGGAAATTACCGTGATGATCAAAGGTCAGCTCATCAGCCATGTTCATGAGTTTCCTTATTTGGGTGTGACAGTTAATAATAAAAATAACTGCTATCATCTATATATCCAAGCAATGCACCCAATCAATTTAATGCTGCAGTTTGCACAGTTTTTGAATTAGGATCCAGGGTGGGCAATAAACCTATTTTTGCCCATGCTTGAGGTCTATAAGCTAAATTACCTTCCGGTGCTAACCTATGGGGTCTCCATCTGGGGATATCGGAATAGCCCATCGCAGCAGCAGGAAGAGGACAGATTTTGTAGGTGGCTATTGGAAGTCAGGCCTAGCAGTCCGTGCTTTGCTTTACACGAGGAACTAGGTATAGGGTATGTAGAGGATATCAAGCTTGCTCCTTTGCTTCTCTGGATTTCTATTTGGGCAAGAGAACATACAACCCTTAACAGGGAAATTATGTCTGATTGTTTATCATGTGATCGGGGTATGAACATTTCATGGCTGAACTATGTTCGAATTGTTGCCAGCAGCTTGGGTCGAATAGAGTTATTCACTTCCCTGCAATCCTGGAAGAAATGTGAGAAGAGCTGGGTTAAGGGTGAGTTTAATGAACTGGCTATGGCTAACAGAGAAGCAAGTGAATTGGAAAAATCATCTGTCCAAGACTTTGTCATCGTTAAGACATACCAAGGGACTGAGCCCTATTTACTCCTGATCAACAATGTATGGGAAATATTGGTTTGAACAAGATTCCAACTGGGCTCTGTTAGGTGTAATCTTTGTTTTCGTTTGGGCCAATTTGATCCGAAAAGTATCCTTGCCCAGTCCTGTGATGGTGTCCTTTTTCAGACCTTGCTGCACTTTATTTTGTACATTTTATGGCCCTTTTTTAGATTTTTATTGCCCATTTTAAAAGAACAGGGTTTTTTACAATGCAGACCAGCTTTAAATTTTTTGCAGATGCTTCTGTATGTCTTGCTGTGGGATTGTTTATAAGAAGTGCAATATATTGACCTAACTCTGTATTTTTTTTAATTATTTGTTTAATGTATGTATTTATATATTTGCTTTTATATTTTATCTAGTTTTATTATTATCTGTAATAATAACCAAATAATCGTAATAATAATAATAATAATTTTTAAAAAGCAGAGGATTAATACAGTGCCATCCACGCTGAGCTAGAAAGTGACAGAGGGCCTGTTTTAGATTTCGGCAAAGGGGTTACTCTGTCACAATGGGGATGAATACCCTGTCTGCCGAAATCTAAACCCCATGGTTTCAGCGGACTGGATATTTGTCACCATTGTGATAGAGTAACTCCTCTGCCAAAATCTGAATCAGGCCCATAGTCTTTTGCCAATTTAGCAGTAAAGTAGTTCAGCACAGGATTATCAAATGCTATCCACTCTGAGCTGAAAAATGACAAAACCTTTTACCATTTCAGACACAGTACTTCAGCTTTAGATTGATAAAATACCACCCAAGCCAACCTGGAATTGATGTAAATAACCCCAACACATGTTTCACTATTATTAGAGTTTGTAAGAGAGGTATAGCTTTGTCCAGACACAAAGAAGCAACCGGTATGTGCCAAAACAATATAACTTCAGGATTAATCTGCCAGCCCTCCTGTATCTCCAGCTGTTGGAAATGTTGCCCTTCCTGCAGGGTCACCCCCAGATTGTTTTCCTTTTGCTGAACACTATTTGTGCTGACTATAGAACACTGTGCAGTTTACCAATGTTAAAAAATGGCAAAATGATTGTGGTCCTCCTTTCAACATCATGAAATTGATATATATCTGATTGGCAGACTTAATTTACCTATAGCCCAGTACTATATGGCATCAAGGTGTACCCAGAGCCTGTAGATAAAATGGCACAAGTGGACTGTGCCTCCCATTGCTCGAACCAGTACAATGACAATATAAACCTGACTGCAGGCCTCCCACCAGTAGCCTGGCTGTGCAGGTTTTACTTCAAATTAGAACTGTCAAAATAGCCCCTTTTGACTGACCTTAATCTTCCTTTTTAAATATTTTTAAGTCACCCCTAAGTAGGCCTTATTCCTGCTAAGATTTGGCACAGGGCATTTACAGTAGGATACGTAAAAGATTAACATTAAAAACGTCTATACATCTTTACAGTAAAAAGCTATTTTCATTGTAGCAGGATTGGCTGTTCCACAGGAAAGCAATGAGATACAAAATTTAATAATGTTATCTCAGGCTAAGAAACAGCTATACATTTTGTTCTTGGACTTTTTTGAAATATGTTTTACAAGCCACATTCACTGGTGAAGTCAGATGTGTAACTTTTCGACCAATGCTTTTTTTATTCAACTTTGAAGGTACACTGAGTACTGCCAAACAAAATTCCATGCCTGTGCTCTGATCCTTAAAAAGTGTGTCTGATTGGTTTATACACAGTTGGCATACGTTAACTTACTGTAATGTTATATGTATTTAACCACCGACTCCATGTTTGACCAATGAGTCAATTTTGTGAGAGTGATTCCATTTTGTGCCCTGCTTCGGTTGCAGATAGCACAGATGTTTCTTTCACAGTAAGCCTGTTTTCCACACAGAACTTGTTTTTCTTTCCTCATACCATACTGGAACATATTATGGGGGATGTGGACTAGATACGAGTGCACAAGGTTGAGAATGTCTTTATCAGATGAATGTACAGCTCTGCCTCAGAAATAAGCATGGGGAGTCTGGCCAACCTTCTTGCATGTTTTTGACACAGACAAATTAAAGCCAGCATTTAATTTGATAACAGAGAGGAGAGGTTTTCTAGAAATCTCTCATTGAGCTTATTTTAAGGTACAAAAGCCGGAGAGACTTGGCACCAAGAGAGGAACCCACCTGTGGAGCAGACACACTGCCCAGGTCTCCTGCCTTGGCTGATCCTGGGTTCCTCAGTCTGGCTGGTGAGGATGATGAACCTACCCCCTATAGTGATGCATTTTAAATCTTGATTAGCTTATATCTATATAATAATAATATTCACTGTTGATGCATTGCACATGTCTTTCTGTGATTGCTTAACTGCTGTGATTATTCTTGTATATACACATGTTTTGCTTCATTTGAGTTATATGCTTATTTTCATATATATTTGTGTGCCTTTTATTTGTTATCCGGGAAGTGGCTTAATAAATTCATTACTCACACTAAGGGTGTTGCATTCTTTGGCATTGTTTCTTCCTAGTTTAAGCAAAAGCAATACACCTACATGCAAGTCCCTGGTAGAATGTTTCTCAGACTGTGGGTTGTGACTCACTGATGAGTAGCTATCCGATTTTTGGTGGGTCACAAGAATCCAAGCAATAATAAAAGATGCCTTTAAATTTAGTATTTATCTTATCACATTTGCTGCACTTCAAAACAGAGGACAAATGTCAGGCTATGTCTTTTGAATTGCTGGTTATGTTTTTTAACATGGAGGCTAGTGTTTACAAGCTCCATCGCTTTGCAGTCAGAGAAAGAAAAGTGAGGTGAATTATATGGCAGTCTTGCTGGGGTACAGAAAGTGAAAGGAAAGGCTGTAGGATGTCATTTATACTGTAATGCACAACAAAATGTAAATAATTGTAAATTAATTGTACACATTCAGCAGTTAGGAAAGCAAAAATGAAAGCACTTTTTTGTAATTCTGAGATGTGATGGAAAAAAATGAAGGGGATCAAAGCAAAGGAAGACACTTTACTTGGTGATGCACAAATGCTAAATATTAACTGAAACTCGATTTCTCATATTATCATTTGTGTAAAAATTGCTTTGTCAATAAACCTGTTTGTCTGCACATTTAGTGGCCATTTCAATGGCAAATCTACCTGTAAATGACAATTCACTACCAAACAATGCTTTAGTTGCATTAAAAAAATGCATGCCTCATACCCATTAAAGGTGGGTGTGCTGCAAAAGCTTGTCGTTCTAAAAGTTGGGTCAGCTTCTGAAAAGTTTAGGAACATTGCCCAGTGTATGGTACCGAGGTCATGTAAGTTAGGTGTCCCTTTTAACTCTGCGTCTCTTATTGTGCCACCAAATGTTTTGAAGAAAAGCATGAATCCCACGCTACCCTGGCAGGCTGGCAGAGCAGTTTTTAAACTGCTAACCTGACTTTGCCATTTAAACCAATGAAAAAGCCAAAACCTTCCTTTTTAAAATTTGTAAGTCACCCCTTAGGCAGGCTTACTGAGCCCTAAAGACACAGATCATTATATTAAAAGTAAGGACATGTGTTTTATTAGCTTTTCAAGTCTTGACAGTAAGACACTCCCCATTATCTTTTCTACTGTGGAAAGGCTAGTAGCCCCTTGGTTTGAATGCAGTCACACACTAACATCTAACAGTGCTAACATCCAAAAGAATTGTTGCATTAAACCAGACTTGTTGCTCCAGTCAAATGTATTGTATTTTTTGCACAAATATGAACTTTAGAAAGTTGACACTTTTTTGCCCAAATTTTCCATTAGCCATTTATGGCTCCACAAAAGCTGCTGTCGCCAAGATAGCCTTCGGCCCTCCTTGGGGAGAGTTGTTTATGACTCCTAGGAAGAGAAACAAAGGGCATGCTGAGAAAAGAGATATGACCTACTCCTAGTAGGATGGCCAGAGTGGGTATGAGACCAAAAGGCGAGCTCTAAAGGGTAAGTCAACTTGAAGACCAAATGCAGTTCACACATGGAAGGGGCTGCTCTTTTGTTTTAGCAGACAGGCTGGCATCCTCTCGGAGAGAGGGAGAAGAAGTTGCCAAACCATTTTTGAAGTGTGTAGCCCCCAGGCAGCCACATCTCTGGGTTGGGCTAGGGAGCTCCACACAGAGAGAGAAAGGTTCTGCCATGCTGGGAGTGGGCAGAATAGTGCCTTCTGGACTTGCTAGATGCCACACTTTGCAGAAAGTCATCATCGGGTGGGTGAGGATGTGGTAGCCCTTTTGCTACTTAGTTGCAAAAATCCACTAGGCTCCTAGTGGGCATTAAAATGGTACACCTGGCACCCACTCCTGAGATCATTTCTGCAATGGAGAGAGGACCTAAGAAGCATTGTCTTGCTGTTTCCTGGACCCAGCAAAGAAAGGCTTTACCAAAGACTGGACTGCACCTACAAAGACTGTCAAACAAAAGACTGGGGCTGCGGTGCACCACTCATAAAAAAGTTGCCCTTGAGTCCCAGACCAAGAAGGTGACGCCATAAAAGCTGAGAAGCCTGCATGCTTGAGTGTCAAGTGCCAAGAAACTTGACTGATGCTGAGCTGCAGCCTGGGAGATCGAGTCCTTACCTTCAAACTTTGCACCTGAGTCTGCTGGATTGAGGAGAGTTGTCAGAGTGCTATTTAGTTGTCCAGCAGAGAAATTACTGCAAGTTAATGGGAAGTGCTAGTTGTGCTCTAACGGGAAACCAGTAGACCAGTGGCAAATAGTCTTGAGCTGGACTGCACCCAGATTTCATAGGGCATCGAATCCTGAAGCCAAAGTTGACACCTTGTGCTCGAGGACCAAGAATGGGCCACATGAAGCCCCCTGACACTGGCTCGGCATCCTCAGTATCCTTGACCATCTTCAACATCTTATATCACTTGCATTAGGGCAACTGCATCGACTTCTGTGGCATTTCACCTATAGAACTCAGAACCGAACAGGACACTGCTTAACCCAACAAGTTACTGTCCACCTTGATCTGATTGCTCCTTGAGACTGGCTCCCTATCAGAGGGGACACCTGTAAGAGTATCCATATGGCTTGTAACCGGGCGATCATTGCCGCGGTTACGAACTGCAACCCGGAGCCTGCCGAACAGTGCCCCGTGGGCACTCTCTGGGAAACCACCGACCCAGAAGTGTTTTTCAATCCGGATATCTGAGTCATCTACGCCGCGAACGGAGAAAAGGGAAAGCTGGAGAGAGAAATCTCTCTCGAGTCAGAGGACGAAACGCGAGCTAGACAGAGGACGAGCGGAGGACGGAGCCGGAAGTAGGAAATAAAACCAAGTCGGAGGAGGACGGGCGAAGGAAGAAGGAATCCAGCCTCATCGGGAAGTCTTGAAGAAGATCCAGAGACCCCCACGGAGTTCGACGGGAGACACGACCAATGCCACCACGTCCCTGGAGGGGCGTGGCTAGCACAGGTACGATCGTGCCTCAGGCTAAACTTCTTACCCAAGTGGTTTCGGGGCGGGAGCGAGAAGGGAACGCAGGGGAGGGGTAGAGAAGAAGGGATTAGGAGAAAGGAACGTTTAAGTGCCCACTTACCTAACTTCACAAGGAGGGGCCGGTGAAGATAACCACCCTCCAATAAAAGCAAGAGAGTATCCTGTGTTGGAGAATAAATTCACTGGGAGATTGCGGTGCACCCAAAGGTTTGTCCCTCTCACATCCCTGCACACCCCTACCCTCACACACCCGCCTACTAACCCTTAGGTAATCAGTAATCCGTAAAGACCAACACTTACCTGTTCTCTCCCTTTTCTTTGGGGAACCGGCCACCATCATCCGGGGACGGAGGGGTCCAATATCGCAGTGAAGACCATCCACTCTTGACCACCACGACCAACGAGCAAGCCCTGAAAGCAAAAGACCATATATATAATTCCCTGTGGTAAAGAAGACAGGAAAGCCCGGGACATTACCTAAGGAGGAAAACAGTATCTAAAAGTTATCGATACATTTAAACCTTATCACGAAGAAAAATAAAGAAAACGTACAAACAGCACCTGGTGTATGAAGAGTCATTTATGACCACAACCCAATACGCAACATGAACCCACTACATGGCTGTTTTCAGGGTGCTTGTTGTGGCTGTCCCTAAATTGCGAGTGGCAGTAGATTACAAAGATTTATTTTATTTAGTGAAAAGTAGTAATTTTTTGCTTCTTTGAAAATTCATATCTACAGAACACCCTGTTCGATTTTTGTCATTCAGATGTCTATTTAAGCATACAAATATAACCTGTTTATTAAAATTGTTTTTGGGTTTTTACTGTGTTGTATTTTCTTCTTACTCAACAATTTCGGTACTTTTGAATGCTTAACACTTGTTCCTTTGATAAAGTTTGACTGCTCTGAGCCACAGCTACCCAGGACTGAGCTACAGTTTAACAAACAAACCTGACTGGACCTGATACAGGTTTGTGTCATTAATACACAGTGAGGTCGCCCAACTGCACCATGCAATAATCCACATTACCTCACAGTACTTTTAGAGTGTTACGTTTTCCCTGCTAAACCCTCTGGAGGCCCAGTTGCATGATCTCCAGCTGTCACCTAGCATATGACTGGTCTCTTTTTATGAGTAGTAAAAACTGCTCTTAGAGTAGGACAAAGGCCTTGAGCTTGGAGACATGTATCTGTACCTCTGGCAGGAAGACCATCTGGACTGTGCTAAGGAACTTGACTAGCCTCAAAGAGACCTAGCCTATCACAGACAAATCTTAGTCGACACCTGAGACGGGTCATTCCTTGTTCCCCAGTCAGCCACGAACCAATCTCAGTGGCTGAGGGGCT
The DNA here is from genome assembly GCF_031143425.1 of Pleurodeles waltl. Lineage (NCBI taxonomy): Eukaryota > Metazoa > Chordata > Amphibia > Caudata > Salamandridae > Pleurodeles > Pleurodeles waltl. The sequence goes on from NC_090438.1 coordinate 292,243,386, forward strand.
GCCCCCAGAACTGGTTTAGAGTGGCTACATAAAAGGGTTGCTCATTTCACTGGGCACAGGAGCTCTGCACATGGGAGTAAAAGTTCTGCTGTCTTGGTTTTAGGTAAAGTCCTTACAGTAACTATCTCAACAAAGCTGTTTTCCCTGTAGCAGTGTTGGCTTGTTCCATGAATAAGCATTGGGATGCATTATTGAATAACAATGCTGTATCTCAGGAATGGGACTAGCTAGAAAAATAATTAAATAATTGTTTTTAATAGTTATTAAAAATCTAATTCAATGTGAAGTTGGATGTTTTCTACACATTACAGAAAATTAACTTTTAGAAAGCTGCATTTGCACTACCTGAAGTCCCTAATAGCTATATCTGCAGCTTGCTATCCAACTTCTGCCAGCTAATGGCCATAAATGAGGTGTGAACGTGTTCCCAAAATAGGCTGACCTGAATGGACAGAGATGACTCATCTGAACCTGACAGAATATGCAGGGGGTGGTATGATTCTTTTTGACATTAAAGTGTCAAATCCTGCTTGAATGCCACCTTCTGCTTCACAGATCTGCTGGGGTTTTTCATATGACACTTGGCACACACTTGAAAGAGGCCTCGCTTGCCCTAGGCAAATGTTAGCTGTCACTTGAGCAGGGGCCTTTTTGTTCCCCTACCCAGCCAGTCAGGCCCCAATTACTGTATTTGTTGGCATTACAGTGTCACAGCTTCTTTGATAAGTCTGCTGGGTTTACATATAACACCTGGGAAGCACTTCAAAGGAAGGAAACAATTCCAAAACACTTTGTGTGTATCTACTATCTGGTTGCCTAGAACTCATCTTTTCTAGTACACCGCTTCTGTCTCTGAGTTTGTTGGAGGTGCAAGGGCTACCCAAAACTGGATTTTAGTATTAGATGTCAGAGAGCACTAAGAATACCATAGTGCACACCCTATACACACTCTCAGCCCTCAGAGCCTGAGTTAAGTATGGCCAAAGACTTCGACGATCTTAAAAATTCCCAAAGTGGTTAGTGTTATTCCTGGGACCCTTTACCCATTGGTTAGGACATTCCCAAGGCTCATTTCCATCCACTAGCTTGTGCTAAACATAAATGTGGCATGTTCAGGCGGCCCACTTCAGAACACCCCTGGACGTTAGGAAGATCATAAGAAGACTGAGCCTGTTACCTGAAAAGGATTGGCCCTGCTGTCTCTTTTATACCCAGGACAAAGAAGTGGACTCTAAGGGTCACAGGCCTAACCTCCTGTTCAAGCTACAGCCATATAACAAGTTCCAAGAAGAAATTCCTGCAACTGCCCAGCTGATCAGTGGCAACTGAACCTCAACTTGACTCTGCCTGCCATCTTGTGAGTCTCTAGCTTCCCCCACCAGGACCTGGGAGCTTTAGAAGTGTATACCTGTGGTGGATTGGTACTTAAAGTCAGAAGGAAAATTCTTTCAACATATTGAACCTGGTTAGTGTATCTGTAGGAGGCTGGCCTGGTTTGTAGTGGGTACCCTAGGTACTTACACCTTTTACCAGGTCCAGTTATCCCTTATTATTGAAATGTAGTCAATGTTCTATCAGCTTAGGCTGTCTAGAGGTAGCTGTAGCAGAGCAGCTTAGGCTGAACTAGGAGACATGCAAAGCTCATGCAATACCAATATAGTCACACAGTACTTATACACAATAAAAGACAATACTCAGTGTTACCAAAAATAAAGATAATTTATTTTAGTGACACAAGGTCAACAAATATCTTAGAGACAATACTCCTTCTGGAGGTAAGTATTATACTCAATATATACACTAGAGACCAAAATCAGGTAAGTAAATAGTCATAGAATAGTGCAAACAGTAGAAAATACAATAGAATGCAATAGGACTAGGGGCAACACAAACCATATACTAAGAAAGTGTAATGCGAATCACGAATTCCCCCTAGGCAAGTGTAGTGTGTAGAGGTGCACTGGGAGTGTAAGTAAACACCAAAGGTAAGTAAAATACCCCACCCCAGAGCCCAGGAAAGTAAGAGTAAAGTACTGCAAGCTTCCTCAGGACACACTACAAGTTGTGATTAGAGTTATTGCAAGAACCAAGCAAGACTGGAAGCAACAAAAGGTGGATTCCTGGACCTGAAGACCTGTGATGAGGGGAGACCAAGTCCAGAAGTCGCAGAAGATTCCAGGAAGGACAGGAGCCCCTGCTAACCTCGAAGATGGTGCAAAAGAGGATTATCCGGTTAGAAGAAGTCTGCAGAAGAGCACAAAAGAAGATGGCTGTGGGTTCCTGCATGATGCAAGAGATGTACCACGTCGAAAAGTTGGGTGCAGGCAGTTTGTGTCGCTGGATTCTTCCAACAAGCCTTGGTTCAAGCAAGGTCACGGTTTGCATCAAAATGGCGCTGCCTGGACTGAGGAGGCATAGAGGGCTACCAATACTGGAGAGAGCACACAGATTAGCAGGCAGCAACCACAGGAGTCCCAGGACACGGGGACAAAGAAGGTGCAAATTGCGGTTGGTGCAGCACAACAAAAGAAGGTCCCATGCCACCGGAGAACAACTCAGTGAGTTGTGCGTCACAGGAAGGAGTGCTGGGGACCTGGGCCACACTGTGCACAAAGGATTCTTGCAAAAAGTGAACAGAGGCCCCAGGAGCTAGATATGATGTGGTGCACAGAGGTCCTGTCGCAAACCGGGAAGGCAAGCTTTTCCCTCCACCAAATTTGGACAGCTGGACCTTAGGACAGTCTGGATCGAAGGGGTCCACCACCTGTGTTCCAGGGAGCATGCTCGTCACCAGGACAGGAGTCCCAGAGAACCGGTCGTCGTCTTGGAAGGTGCTTGCTGGAGCAGGGAAGTGACTCTGTCACTCCACTGGAGAGTCCTTTGGTTCTTCTGTTGCAGGGTGAAGGCAGAGGGTCCTAAGAGCGTACACACCTTGGAAACTGTTCCAGTTGCTCGCTGGAGCTGAAGTTGAAGGGTCACAGTAACCTTTCTGGATACTTTGTTGCAGTTACAGCGGTTCCTGGAGCAGTCTGCGGTTGATCCGATGGTCAGAAGCTAAAGCAGAGGTTACAGAGGATTCCTGAAGGCAACTTTCAAGCTGATTCTGAAGAGGAACCCACGGAAGAGACCCTAAATAGCCCTGAGAAGGGGAGTGGCTACCTACCCAGGTATGCATCAGTCAGGTGGGGTCTCTGATGTCACCTACTAGCACTGGCCACTCAGAGATCTCCAGAGTGTCCCCACACCTTGGAAAACAAGATGGCTAACACGAGGGACACACTGGAGGAGCTCTGGGCACCACCCCTGGGGTTGTGATGTACAGGGGAGTGGTCACTCCCCTTTCCTTTGTCCAATTTCTTGCCAGAGCAGGGACTGGGGGTCCCTGAACCAGTGTAGACTGGCTTATACAAGGAGGGTACCATCTGTGCCCTTCAAAGCATTTCCAGAGGCTCTGGGAGGCTATCCCTCCCAAGCCTGTAACACCTATTTCCAAAGGGAGAGAGTGTAACATTCTCCTCCCAAAGAAAATGCATTGTTCTGCCTTCCTGGGACTTAGCTGCTCAGGACCCCAGGAGGGAAGAACCCTGTCTGTGAGGTGGCAGCAGCTGTAACTACAATGCAAGCATCAGAGAGCTGTTTTGGCAGTACTGGGGGTCCATGGTGGAGCCCCCAGAATGCATGAGATTGGTCTTCCAATGCCAGATTTGGAATGGGGGGACAATTCCATGATCTTAGACACCTCTCATGGCCATATTCAGAGTTACCATTGTGAAGCTACATATAGGTATTGGACTATATGTAGTGCACTCGTGTAATGGTATCTCTGCATTCGTGAAGTCTGGGGAATAGTCTCTGGACAGCATGGGGGCACCTTTGCTAGTGCAAGGGCGCCCTCACACTTAGTAACTTTGTACGTAGCCTTCAGTAAATGAAGGTTAGACATATAGGTGATTATAAGTTACTTACGTGCAGTGAAAATGGCTGTGAAATAGTGTGTGCACTATTTCACTCAGGCTGTAGTGGCAGTCCTGAAGAAAGGTTTGTCTGAGCTCCTTATAGGTGGCAAAAGTAATGCTGCAGCCCATAAGGATCTCCTGGGACCCCAATGCCCTGGGTACCTAGGTACCATATACTAGGAACTTATAAGGGGGATCCAGTGTGCCAATTGTAATTGGAATATGAAGTCACTAAACTACAGTGACTAATTTGGAAGCAGAGAGAGCATAAGCACTGGAGTTCTCATGAGCAGAACTTCAGTGACACAGTTAAGCACGACTGACAACACACACATTAGGTCACAAACTACAAGCACTGGGGTCCTGGCTAGCAGGCTCCCAATGAGACAAGCAAAACACACTGACAAATAGGGTTTTAACTATGAGCACTGGGGTCCTGGCTAGCAGGATCCCAGTGAGACAGTAAAAACACACTTACACACACTCACAAACAGGCCTAAAGGGGGTGTAACCATGCTAGAAAGAGGCTACCTTCTCACACTATCCAACCTGCACTCCATCATGGCAAGCATCACATTTCGCCTAGATCCTGTTCTATCATGACCATTGACTCCCATTGGTATTTTGTCCTATTGCGCCCTATTTCCAAATAAAAATAAACAAAAACATAACTCCGGTTCCCCTTATTGGATTGTTGTCATTGTGGTGTCATTTGTTTATACATTTTAATCTATTTCACTAAATCGATAAGAGGTCTTATATTCTTTTGCATTTTGACGTTATTACTTTTTTAGTGCTGCGTAAACACTTTGCACCTTCCCTGTAAGTTAAGCCTGTCTAGCATCTAGTCGTCATAGCAGCTTGTGGGTAGAGCTCAGGTTTAGTGACCTCAGTGGTTCACACTGACAAGAATTGTAATTGTTACTTTAGGTGGGTACTTACCTCTCTCAACAAATACCCTAGTTTCGAAAACCTAATGTCATATAGCTGTCTGATGGCCTCTTTTACGTACATTTCCCTTTGTAGTATAACTATGTTCCCACTTTTGACTACTTGGCAGATACAAATTCAAGTGTCACTGGGGCGAGCTTCTAATCCTTTTGTTAGACTTTTCATCCTTGGCGTGGTCTCCCTTAACGTTTTCCCTCTGTTTCCCAGGTTGCTGATGTGTGCTGGACTGTGAGTTTGCTGTTTTTGTTAATCTGGGCACTTTACCACTGCTAACCAGTGCTAAAGTGCAAGAGCTCCTTTACAAAATGTGTATGTAATTGGCTTATCCATAATTTGGCATATTTGATTTATTAGTAAGTCCCTAGTACAGTGCACTAGAGGTGCTCAGGGTCTGTAAATCAAATGCTGCTAGTGGGCCTGCAGCACTGGTTGTGCCACCCACATAAGTAGCTCTGTAATCATGTCTCAGACCTGCCAATGCAGTGTCTGTGTGTGCAGTTTTAAATGTAAATTCGACTTGGCAAGTGTACCCACTTGCCAGGCCTAAACCGTCCCTTTTCTTACATGTAAGGAACCCCTAAGGTAGGCCCTCGGTAGCCCCATGGGCAGGGTGCAGTGTATTGTTAAGGTAGGACATTTAGGGGGTGATTCTAAGCTTGGCGGGCGGCAGGAGCCGCCCGCCAAGCAGGAACCGCCAGAAGACCGTACCGCGGTCAAAAGACTGCGGCGGTCATTCTGGGTTTCCCACTGGGCTGGCGGGCGACCGCCAAAAGGCCGCCCGCCAGCCCAGCGGGAAACACCCTTCCACGAGGAAGCCGGCTCCGAATGGAGTCGGCGGAGTGGAAGGGGTGCGACGGGTGCAGTAGCACCCGTCGTGAATTTCAGTGTCTGCTAAGCAGACACTGAAATTCTAAGTGGGGCCCTCTTACGGGGGCCCCTGCAGTGCCCATGCCACTGGCATGGGCACTGCAGGGGCCCCCAGGGGCCCCACGACACCCCATACCGCCATCCTGTTCCAGGCGGCCGGAACCGCCAGGAACAGGATGGCGGTATGGGGGTCTGAATCCCCATGGCGGCGCAGCAAGCTGCGCCGCCATGGAGGATTCCCCTGGGCAGTGGAAAGCCGGCGGGAGACCGCCGACTTTCCGTTTCTGGCCGCGGCTGTACCGCCGCAGTCAGAATGCCCAAAGGAGCACCGCCAGCCTGTTGGCGGTGCTCCCGCGGACCACGGCCCTGGCGGTTTTTACCGCCAGGGTCAGAATGACCGCCTTAGTAATGTGTTTCATATGTCCTAACAGTGAAATATGGCTCAATTCGTTTTTCACTGCTGCATGGCCTGTCCCTCTGATAGGTTAACATGGGGGCTACCTTTAAATCTGATTAAAGTGTAGATTCCCTTTGGGAGCGGATAGACATGCGGAGTTTGGGGTCTCTGAGCTCACAATTTAAAAATACATCTTTTAGTAAAGTTAATTTTAGGATTGTGTGTTTGAAAATGCCACTTTTGGAAAGTGAGCATTTTCTTGCCTATACCATTTTTGTGACTCTGCCTGTTTGTGGATTTCCTGTCTCGGTCAGTTTGACAGTTGGGCTGGTGGTACCTCGCACTAGACAGTGACAAAAAGGGAGCTGGGGTATAGTCTGCATTTCCTGATGAGCCATCCAAGCTAGGAGGGAGGGGCAGAGTGGTCACTCATACCTGAAAGGGCTCTGCCTGTCCTCACACAGTGCAGTCTCCAACCCCCTGGTGAGTGTCTGGGGCCTGGACTGGGCAAGGCAGGATTTCACAATAAAGAGAGACTTTGCTTTGAAGTAGGCCTACTTCAAAGGAGAAAATGGGTATAACAAGAGCACCCAAAACCACAGACTTAGAACACTTCTGGAAACCAAGAGAAACCTCTGCCTGGAGAAGAGTTGAAGAGCTGAGGAAGAAGAGCTGCCCTGCCTGTGACTGTGCTTTGTGGAGCTATCCTGCAGTTGCTGCTTTTGCCAGAGTAAGAGGGCAAAGACTGGACTTTGTGTTCCTTCCATCTTGTGAAGCTCTCCAAGGTCTTGATTTAGAGCTTGCCTCCTGTTGGTTGAAGTCTCAGGGACAGCAAAGACTTCTCTCTGCCAGCAACTGGAATCTCTGGAGAGACTCCTACTCTGCCCTCTGGTTCCCATCCAGTTACTTGGACCTTGAAAAGAGAAGCTGGCAGCCTAAGAGGAAGAAATCCATGCAAAGAACGCCGTGTGGGGAAAAGATCAACGCAACTCCGGCTTTGTGGCTGAAAATCTACACTCGCCTGCAATGCGGACGGTAGATCGACGCATGGAGCTGGGGAAATTACATGCAGCATCGCTGACGGAGGCTGGTGAAATTGCAACCCGCGCTGCGCAGTTTTCTGCCCGGACCCGAGAGTGCTAACTGGATCGACGCATCGCTCTCCTGCAGAGAGAAGAAACGACACGCCTGACCCGGCGAAAGGAGAAACAACGCAAGGTCTCACTTGTGAGTGAAATCGACACACCGCAAGCCCTTTTTGACGCACACTCGCCCGTGCGGGCTTATTTTCAGCGTACCCAAGGTACATTTCACGCTAGCAGTGTTAGTGTATGTTTAAAACTACATGAAGACTATTTGCTTTTTGATTGATAACTTGATTGATAATCCACAAATATTATGTTTTTTTGTTGTTTTGGTCTTGTTTTGTTTAGATAAATATTTTCTATTTTTCTAAACCTGTGTTTTGTCATTTTGTAGTGTTTTCATTAAGTTACTGTGTGTTTTGGTACAAATACTTTACACCTAGCACTCTGAAGTTAAGCCTACTGCTCGTGGCAAGCTACCAAGGGGGTAAGCAGGGGTTAGCTGAGGGTGATTCTCTTTTACCCTGACTAGAGTGATGGTCCTTGCTTGACCTGACTGTCAACCAAAGACCTAATTTCTAACACCCTTCTTATGGGTCCATGTCAAATTCCAAATTCTACTGTGATTTTCGTTTTCCTTTGTTTTTTTAATTCTTTACTGCTGCTGACATGTAAGGTATCCATAGCATCATTGTGCCACCCATATGAGTAGCCATGTAAACAGTGTAAACATGTCTCAGACCTGCCATTGCAGTGTATGTGTGTGCAGTTTTAAACTGCCATTTCAACCTGGCAGGTGCACCCACTTGCCAGGCCCAAACCTTCCCTTTTACTATGTGCAAGTCACCCCTAAATTAGGCCTAAGGCAGTCCCATGGGCAGGGTGCAGTGTATTTAAAAGGTAGGACATGTACTGATGTGTTTTACATGTCCTGATAGTGAAATACTGATAAATTTGGATTTCACTGTTGCAAGGCCCATCTCTCCCATAGGGTAACATGGGGATTGCCTTGAAAAGTGTAATTTCCCATTGGAGCAGAGAGAGATGTGGTCTTTGGGGTCTCTGAACTTGCAATTTAAAAATACAGCTTTTGGTGAAGTTGGTTTCTAAATTGTAAGTTTGAAAATGTCACTTTTAGAAAGTGGCCATTTTATTGCTTAACCATTCTATTCCTCTGCCTGTCTGCTGAATACACGTCTGGGTCAGGATTATAGTTGGGCTGTTTGCGCATTCACTCGAGACCGTGACACAAAGGGAGCTGAGGTGTGCCCTGCATACCCTGATGGCCCATCACCAGGCTGATGGATCTTCCTGAGCTAAAGTGGTGGAAGGAGCTCACACTTCCGCTGTACCTGTCCTCACACAAAGCAGTCCCCAACCCCCTGGAGTGTGTCTGGGGCCAGGACAGGGAAAGGCAGGGTCTTGCGCACTACAAAAACTTCTCTTTAAAGTTTGCCTACTTTAAAGACAGAAAGGGGTTTAACTACTGGACCTCTGACCCCACATGGTTAGAACACTTCTGGACTAAGGACATTCTGCCAGGAAGAAGAGCTGAATGCTGTAGGAGGGGCTACCACACTGCATGTTGCTTTGTTGTGCTGGCCTGCTGCCTGCTGCTTCTGTCCTGGGAGTGAAAGGACTGGACTTTGCTTTCTACATCCTGCTTTCCAAGGTTCTCCAAGGGCTTGAACTGAGCTTGGCTCCTGTTAAGAAGTCTCAGGGATATCAAAGACTTCAACTGCCAGTGTCTTGGCCCTTTTGCTAAGAGTACTGACTTGCCAAGTGATGCCAAATCCAGTCCGTGGACCCTTGAAAGTGGAAACTGGTGACCTGAATGAGATAATCCATGCGCTGCAACCGATAATCGATGCAACTCCTGTATTGTGGTTGAAGAAATCGAAGAAGCGCCTGTCTTGCGGTAGAAGCATCGATACAGCTCCTGTTGGATCAATGCAGCGCCTGTTCCACTGCGGCTCCATCATCACAGCATGTCTTGATTTTCCATGCATCGTCCGTGGGTGTCACTTTCTCATCGACTCCGCAGCAAAGTGAGGAACCGAGGCTGCATGAATGGAAAACAACGCATCACCTTTCCTGCGAGGAGAGAAAGAATGCATCGCCTCCCCTGCCAGTAAGGAACCGATAAAGCAGAGTCGACACATCACCCCCCTGCTAGTAAAGAACCAACGCATCGACTCACCTGTGATGAAAGAATCGACGCATCACCTCCTGTGTTAGAAAGGAACCAACACATTGCCTCCCCTGCGCAGTAAGGAACATAAGCATCGCTTTGCTTTTTCAGTGCCTCACCTCCTCTGCATCCCACATTGCCTTTGTTTTTGATGCATCCCAGGTACTGTTTGTTAAACAGATACAACCATTGATTCCTACGGATTAAGACTCATTTAAACCTTTGGTCTTGTTTGATTCAGATAAATATTCGCTATTTTTCTTAACTGGTGGGGAGTACTTTTGTGGTGTTTTCAGTGTGTTACTGTGTGTGTGTGTACAAATACTTTACACATTGCCTCTGAGATAAGCGTGACTGCTTGAGCCAAGCTACCAAGGGGGTGAGCAGGGATTATCTTAGGTGTGTGACTCCCTTACACTGATTAGAGTGAGGGGCCCTACTTGGCCAGGGTGCAAACCACTACCAACTAGAAACTCCATTTCTAACGGTAGCCAGTACAACCATAAAGATTCCTTAGGGAGGCGTGTCCTATTTAGGGATCTTCTTTGTGATCTGAATCAAGAAAGTAAGGTGCCATAAAGAAACATACAGACCTCCAAAACACTGCTTGTAAACTGGGTTTTATGCTAACCATCTAAAGTTTTGTTAACAGTGTGATAGCATAAAAAAATACAGGAAACAATTGATGTAGAAATGGACTTTTTCAGACTGGTTAAACATGTACAAATGTACCCTCAGTTACAAAAAGATAATTTACTTGTTTAATGTTTTTAGTTTTTTTTTAGCTAGAACCTCAATATCTTTTCAACATATACATATTATAGAGATCTCTCTGCTGTAGAGGAGGGATTTTGGAGAGAAAAGTGTTGGAAAGCAAATAATTTAATTTAAGTGCAGTAGTCTGAAACTACATTTGGGAGAAATGCTGATGAGTTCTCGTTACATCTGTACTTTGTGGACAACTGCACACATATCATTACATCATAGTGGCTCAATCTTTGTAACGCAGCGAGCATATGTTACAAGGAAAGCTGCTTTCCAAAATAAATAGTGTAACAAAACCTTACGAATCAGTTGAAAGGGAGGGTACGTCGACTTTTATGTCCGGGGTGGGTGAGGTTTGCTAAACACATGTTTTCTAAGCAGTGGTGGTTATGATGAATACATTTAATGAAGAAAACTGAGGCTTAGCTGTAGACAGATAGAGACAATGTGGAAGTGCAATCTCTGCCTGACATCTGGTTGGGTCAATATTATTCTAGATGCTCCAGATGCAGAACCTATTCCATTTTATTGCATAAAAAGCATGTAATGGTTTCACCTTGCCTCTTTTAAAATATCCATGAAATCTTGAGGAAGATTTGAGTGGCCATATTGCAAATGATCAGCTGCAGAGTACAATGTTTGAGGATTGGAATGTAAGACCTGGCTCCTGAACTCGAACAAGGCATGGCATGGCAGCCTGTTGTGTTCGTCCTCCAAGAGATGTAGAAGTGCAATAAACCACAGCTGACATGGCCATTCAGTACTTAACAATAGCATATGTTCTTTGTCCCGTCTCATCTTAACAATGATATTTGGAATTGGGGGCAGTCTGCCTCTCAGACTTTGAAATCTAGAAGATAGGCTGCCATGATGGGGAGATTATTAGCAGTTAGCATATTTCAGAAAGCCAGAGCCATGAAAAGGAGAACTATGGATTAAGTGCCTCAATGTATGTCTAGCTAGTTCATTGTTATTTTGTTGTTTGGGGCTTCTGTGACAATGTGAATTGTACTTGTAGGTGATCAATTTGCACCCATCCCATTGAGGAGGCATCCAGAACTACAGTCTGTTACTGGAATATCCTAAGTAAGCGGAGCACCTTGTAGAAGGTCTTCAGGTTTTCCAGTCAGCTCCACCCAGAATGGAATTCAATCTTAAGTTGTGTGAGAATTAATGTGTCTTCATGGCTGCCTCATTATTGGCTCTACTCATGCACCTCACACCATTGAAACAGTCTTACTAACAGGCATGCATAGAGAATTAGGAAAATTAATGAAACCATGGACCCCACCAGAGATGATACCTGATAAGCTGTTGAATGTAAATTCGGAACTTCTGCTAGCTAGTTGAAATACTCTCTTCTGAATTGTGCACTCTTGCATTGGATGTGGTCAGAACACTTGATTTAGTTGGATTTATTCTCAGACCCAAGTATTGTATGATCATGAAGTTTTGCTCAACCTCTTGCAATGTGTACAATTTCAGGAGCCAGTCAGCCACTTAATGGTTTACAAATATCACTTCCTTCCTGAAGTGTGCAGTCTCTGATGTCATTCACTTTGAGAAAGATCTTGGAGTGGACTTAAGCCTGCAGGTGTTTTCCTTGCTGCCATAGATGCCTGGTGCACTCCCCTTCCTTTTGCCAACTTCCTTGACTGCTGATCCTGTGTCTGCTGCTGTCAACTCTCCGTTATGGATAACTGCACTTATAGGGCTTGAAGTATTGTCTCCTTTATTTCTTTCGGTTTTCCTATCCAACCTCCTTTAAGGCCTCAACTACACCCTTCCTAAGTAGCATCTATTTAGCCATAAGAGCCAAACAATGAAGGCCCAGAAAAAAGTTTATTCAGAATTCTCAGCTAAACTTCGGGCTTCAAGCTTGTAAGTGGAGCCAGTATTATGTCAATACGATAACAGTATCTATGTGCAGTTGGCTCTGTCCTGAGCAGATCACCTGATTAGACACCATCTTCGGGAGTCTCTTGAGGTGGCAGAGCAAGCTGTAATAGAGGAAAACCCCTTTCCATTCCCCTTAGATCTTCATAAGGCAGATTGATGATGGATTTACTAGTCCTCCCAAAACTCATGCAGTCTAACCTTGGACCTGTATGTCAATGGGGCACAGTGTGTGGACAATGTCATTACAGGATTGAAGCAACTAATAGCCTCTGATGTGACACCACCACAATACTAGAACCCATTTGAGATGATATGTCAAGATCAGGTAAGTCTTATTGGGGTAAGAAGGAGTATTTGAATGTGGGCACACATGTATGTTCTGTGTGCACGTACATGATTTTGCTCGTAAAATCGTCATCCCTTCCCCTACAGCAAATTTGGAGTCTGTCCTCAGCATAATTCTGGACTTGGAATAAGGTGTCTCACTTTGCATATTGTGGATAACTTTGGCATGCTGTGAACCCCAGCAGGTATTATTGTGTATTCCACTGACATTTTGAAGGCCCTTCTTAGTATATTGAGAGAGCATCCTTGAAAATTACATTGGAAATACCTAGCATAGTTCTGACGTTGGAAAATAGGACCACAATAATGAATTGCATGCATTTTTGGCATTGCTGTTGACATTAACAGTATTCATCAGCCCTCCTTGGCTTATTATGAGCATATAAACCATGGTAGTAGACGTCTGCATACTTGTGTATTTTCTGCCTTGACATGTTGGGACATCCTAGGAATTGTTGTGGTTTTCTCTGACATAGTAGTGATCATCCTTAGCATATTGTGAGCATACATTTCTTTTTTGTCTATTCCTAGCATGATAATGATTGCAGGGTAAAGTGCCCCAGGCACAGTAATCATGTGCTTTCCTGCTTCTGATTTCTTATTTTCTATCGAACTCAGTGTCCCTTCCTGCCAAGGACATATGCATCACAAGTATCCTGTAAGAGAGTAATACGCTCTATTGGTGAATAGTGGTTCTAAACATGTGTACCTTCTGTCAATGTGGGTGAGTACTGTTCATATGTCCATACCATGTAATTACCAGTGGCATAAAACAAAATGATGAGGCTCCCCTGCAGAATGTGATGAGGGACCCCAGCATCTCCCAGATTGCACAGATATTCATTGGTCTTGGGCTCATTGGGGGCTCCCTGAAGAGATGTGCCCGCCTATGTTGTAGGACCTGCTCAGGAAAGCAGAGTGGCTTTCCTGGGCGTTTAACTATTTCCTATTCCATGATATTGCACATATTTTTCAAGGCATGCAGGGGCATGGCTTAGAGGATGAGGGGGGCCCTCAAAAAGAAAGAATCCTTGTGGCCCCCAGCTCCACAGGGACTGCGGGACCCTCTGTTACACCCCTGGTAATGACTGGTAGATGATGGTAGCTGATTTATAGTTAAGGGTACAAGCCTTTTTACAGTAACCATGCCAGTGGGACTGTCTGTTGGCCTTTCCTGGTAAGATTCCACAAAATGTATCATGATTGGTACCTTACATCCCTCTTAATGGGAGATATACTAAGAAATCATGTTGCAAATTCATTACAACATGGGATACCCTTAACTGTGGTTTCCCTTATATACGAGTACTCCCAATATGTTGTTTTTACTTGAACTATGAATGCCTGTTGCATATTGTTAGAAATGGGGTTTCTGGTTGGCTAGGGTATGCACCTCAGCCAGGCAGAACCTACCCACTCTAGTCAGGGCAAGGGAGTTACACGTCCAAGATAACCCCTGCTCACCCCCTTGGTAGCTTGGCAGAAGCAGTCAGGCCTATCCCAGAGGCAATGTGTAAAGCGTTTGAACAACATACACAACACACATGATTCAATATCCCCACCACAAAGGAAACACAACACCAGATTGAAAATATACTGTATTGTACACAACACGATTATTAGATCAAACATCACATATTAGTACTATCCTGCCATCTTAGCAGTTGTCAGAACGTTACACATTAGTTACTCTGCAAACTAGCAGTAGTCACATATAACACACAGGTTACTTAGTATTCTGCAACATAAGCAGTACTCAGGAAACACGTTATTACACCAAAACACATAAGAATATCATAAAACGCCCATAGTAGGAACATTAGAAAACATATGGCAAGTCATACAAAATACATATAAGCAAACCATGTCCATAAAAGGAACAGTTACATACATATGTAAACATCATCAAGCAGGTCGGCAATATATATACTCCAGTCTGTAGAAAGAACTTAGGATATATCTTATTTCCTAGGAAATACTTGGTTTTGATGATGCAGGCACCTCTATTGCCCAAAGAACGAAGAAGGTGAAAAATGGGGCCCTTGGCGCTCCTCTGCGCAAAACGAGGGCCTCCCTTATCCTTACACCAGAGGAGGGCGGCACACACCTCCTCTCTTTCCTGGACGGGCCCCTCTGGGGACCCGTGATCACTATGGGCCCCCCGGGCCTCAGCCGGCCCTCATGGGGGGCCAACATCCTGGAAATAGGGTAGGAGGAGGGGGATGCCATGCACCCCCTCTGACTTTGTACCGGGCCCCTTTGGGGGCCCTTGGTCTCCTAGGGTCTCCCCCGGGCCTGTCCGGGCCCTCTGCTGTGGGAGAGACCACAACTGCCAAAACTGGCCCACACGGGGCCACACCAGGGATTCCGGGATGTTGGGGAAGCAGGGGGAGCCTCCGGTGAGGCTTCCTTTCCCCCTGCCCAGCAACAGTTCTTTAGCAAGGGGCCTGGTGAGGCGAGGGAACCTCTGTTGAGATTTCCTCTCTGCCCGCCGGCTCTCACAGTGCTCGGCAGCCCGCCCGCCCATCGAGAAGGGGGAAGGCACCAAAGTCGGTGCCTGCCAGTGCCCCGGGGCGCTCCACAGAGCGTGCTTCTCCCCAGGGGCACGACAGGAATGCTTGTGCTCCAGGTTTACTTAAAAAGGTTTCTTCAGGGGTCCCAGGGGCACAGAGCAGCGGGCGCACTTGCACTCAGGACAGCTGCTTTCCACAGGCTGCGGCGGTGATTTATTTTGGGCAAAAAGAAAATAGAGGTTCTCACAGCGCGGTACACCAGCACGGGGGGAGCGCTTCCAAGCACTAGGAAAATCCCCCAAAGTAGCGCTATCCCAAGCGCTTAGCTCCTGAACGAAGTGAAGCACCCCTCGTGCTATATGATCAATGCAGGGGTCAGGGGCCATAGCACCCTGCCCCGGGAGCAAAGTTACGACAAAAGACCCACAGGTGGAGGGCCCAACAACAGGCCAGCACATGGAGTGTGTAGCAAGTGGCAAGTCCTCTGTAGTGCCCAAGCAGGTCACAGGTCAGCACAGCAGCAGTCATCCATGGCGGTTCCTGGTGAGTTCTTCCAGCAGTCTGTGTTCAGGTAAGTTCAAGGAGTCTCCCAATTGTGGGGAAAATTCCCCTGTACTTATACTCAGTCCTTACAATGTTTTGCAGTGGTAGCGAAAGGAGGTTCCAGCCAGTTACAACTGGTTCTGGAGTGCCCCGTCTCTCCTTCAGCACAGGCTCCAAACATCAGTGGGGGGTTAACGGCGGTGTTGTGTGAGGTCAGGGCACAGCTTTTACAAATGTAGGTGTGCCCCACCTCTCCCTTCTCTCAGCCCAGGAAGACTATTCAGTATGCAGATGCACCTCTGTGACACCTCCACCCTCCCTGTGTTCAGGCTGTCTGAAAAGTATGCACAAAGCCCCAACTGTCACTCTGCCCAGACGTGGATTGGAGTCAAGCTGCAAAACACCAGAGTCATAAGCACAGATAAATGTGCACTTTCTAGAAGTGGCATTTCTGTGATATTAACAACAAAATACACCTACACCAGTAAGCAGCATTTATTATCACCATCACAACCATACCAAACACGCCTACGCTACCCCTCATAAATCAGACAATACCCCTTACACATAAGGCAGGGCATTTCTAATGCAATCCTATGAGAAGGCAGCACTCACAGCAGTGAGACACCAAGTTAGGATGTCTGTCACTACCAGGACAAGCCACGCAACCTGGCACATATCCTGCCTTCTACATACATGGCACCCTGCCCCTAGGGCTAGCTAGGGCGTATCTTAGGGATGACTTACATGTGGTAAAAGGGGAGTTCTGGGTCTGGCAAGTAAATTTAGATGCCAGGTCCCTGTGGCAGAAAACTGTCCACACAGGCCCTGCGCTAGCAGGCCTGAGACGGGTTTGAATGTCTACGTCAGTGGGTGGCACAAGCAGCGCTGCAGGCCCACTAGTAGTATTTAATTTACAGGCCCTGAGTATAGAGATACCACTGTACAAGGGACTTATAGGTAAATTAAATATGCCAATTAGGTATAAGCCAATCATACCAACTTTAGATGGGAGAGCACCTGCACTTTAGCACTGGTCAGCAGTGATAAAGTGCTCAGAGTCCTAGAGCCAACAGTGAGAGGTCAGAAAAAATAGGAGGAAGGAGCAAAAAGACTGGGGATGACCCTGCGTAAGGAAAAAAGTCCAACACAGATGTTGCTCATGACTGTATAAACCTACTTCTCAACTCTAACTCCCATTCCTGAGGAGATCAGCATAATTCTGGTTGTTGTGCATCTGTTTTGGACCTAAAAACTCTACAGAGCAACAAAGAAGATATCTTTTTGTTTACTATGCTGGTTCAAGCAAAATTCTGTAGACTTACTTAGAGGCTTCAAGGAGGTTGCCTGCCATTTAATTGTACTGTACAGAAGTACCTAGAACTTGTCAGCAAGGATAGGCCTTGGCAAAATTCAAATTACGGCAGCATAATTTCCACAATTTCTGGAATTTCATGTTAAATTTGTTGCACAAAATTACCAGAATGACAGCATTATGCCACTTCACATATGTTAGACCTGACATCCTTGGCCTGGTCTCCTTTGTCTTTTTCGCTTCTGCTTCCCATGCTTTGACTGTGTGCTGGAGCAACAGGGGCACTGTCACCAGGTGTTGGAACAGTTTGCCTCATTGTTTTCCTTGACCCCAGGGGTCACTCTTTTGTGTACACATGATGTGGACACTGGGGTAAATTCTCCTGTCACACATAAAGTTTACAGAGTGACTGACAAGGTTAGGGCTAGATTCAAAGAGGAAGTCTCTAAGATGTTATCATTAGGGGGTTATTGAGTTTTTCAGTAGCCCTTAAGTCAACCCTGTGGTTTTGGTCCTAAAGGCTGCTGCTCCTGGTGCCACTTGGGGACTCAGGTTCTGTGTGGACTACTGGGGGCTCAATACAGTCACTAAGATTGATGCGCACCCCATCCACCGAGCTGATGAGCTCGTTGACCGGTCAGGGGCTGCCAAGTACCTAAGTACATTTGATCTGACCTCCGGGTATTGGCAGATTGCCCCAACTGAGGGGGCTAAGGAGAGGTCTGCATTCTCCACACCAGATGGGCACTACCAGTTTAGGGTGATGCCCTTTGGGATAAAGAATATCCCTGTCACCTTTCAGAGGTTGGTCAACCAGGTGTTGGCTGGACTGGATGATTTCAGTGCTGCCTACCTGGATGACACTGCTGTGTTCAGCTCCACTTGGGAGGAGCACTTGCAGAACCTCTGTAAAGTGTTGGAAGACCTGCAGAAGGCAGGCCTCACTATTAAGGCAAGTAAGTGACAAATAGGGCACGATTCTGTAGTGTACTTGGGACACCAGGTGGGGAGTGGCCAGGTGGCACCCCTCCAGACAGAAATTGATGCTATCCTGGCTTGGGAGCCCCCCAAGACCCAGGCAGAGGTGAGAGCCTTTTTAGGTCTCACAGGTTACTACAGGAGGTTTCCCTTGACTGAGCTAATCTCAAAGAAGCAGCCAAGAAATGTGACCTGGACTGAAGTTTGCCAGACAGCTTTTGATGCCCTCAAGGCTGCCATGTGCACAGCACCTGTGCTGAAGGCACCTGACTTCTCTAAATAATTTGTAATGCAGACTGATGCTTCAGAGCATGGTATAGAAACAGTATTAGAATAGTTCAATGAGGAGGGCCTAGACCAGCCTGTAGCCTTCATTATTAGGAGGTTACTTCCCCGGGAATGTAGGTGGAGTGCAATTGAGCGTGAGGCTTTTGCTGTGGTCTGGGTGCAGAAGAAGCTAAGACCCTACTTGTTTGGGTCTCACTTCCAGATTCAGACAAACCACAGTCCCATCAGATGGTTAAAGCAGATGAGGGATGAGAACCCAAAACTGTTGAGGTGGTCCATCTCCCTACAGGGAATGGACTTTAAGGTGGAACACGGCCCTGGCACAGAACACGCCAATGCTGATGGTTTGTCCAGATGCTTCCGCCTCAGTGATGAGAACTCCCATGAGTTTGGGTAGTTTCTCCCTATTTTTAGCTGGGGGGACACTTGTTAGACCTGGCATCCTTGGTGTGGTCTCCCCTGTCTTTTTTGCCTCTGCTTCCCATGTTTTGACTGTGTGCTGGACTCTGTTCTTGCTGTTTTTGGTACGCTGGGCACTTTACCACTGCTGACCAGTGCTAAAGTGCTAGTGCTCCTGTGTAAATTATATGTGTAATTGGCTTATCCCTGTTTGGCATATTTGATTCACTATTAAGTCCCTAGTAAAATGCACTAGAGGTCCCCAGGGCCTGTAAATCAAATGCTCCTAGTGGGCCTGCAGCTCTGGTTGTGCCACCCTCCTGTATAGTCCTGTAAACATTGCTCAGACCTGCCACTTCAGTGTCTGTGTGTGCCATTTTAAGCTGATAATTAGAGCTGGTAAGTGTGCCCACTTGCCAGGCCTAAACCTTCCCTTTTTCTGCATGTAAGGCACCCCTAAGGTAGGCCCTAGGTAGCCCCATGGGCAGGGTGCAATGTATGGTAAAGGTGGGACATGTACTGGTGTTTTTTACATGCCCTAAACAGTCAACTACTGCTAAACTCAGCTTTCACTATTGCAAGGCATGTCTCCCTCATAGGCTAACATGGGGCCTGCCCTTAAATGACATTTAAGCTCAGATTCCCTTTGGGGGCAGATAGAAATATGAGGTTTGGTGTCTCTGAACTCAGAATTAAAAAATACATCTTTCGGTAAAGTTGGTTTTAAATTGTCAGTTTGAAAATGGCACTTTTAGAAAGTGGGCATTTTCTTGCTTAAACCATTCTGTGACTCTGCCTGTTTGTGGATTCCCTGCCTGGGTCAGACTGACAGTTGGTATGGTGTGAATTCCCTCTAGACAGTGAAGCAAAGGGAACTGGGGAGTAGCCTGCATATCCTGATGGGTCATCTGAGCTAGAGTGGAGAGATGAGTGGGCACTTATACCTGAATGGGCTGTGCCTGTCCTCACACAATCCAGTCTCCACCCCCCTGGTGTGAGCCTGGAGCCTGGCCTGGACAAGGCAGGATCTTGTGAATAACAGAGACTTTTCTTTGAAGTTTGCCAACTTCAAAGGCAGAAAGTGTTATAAGTATTGGACCCAAAACCCCTGAAAATCAGATTTCATCAAGAATTCAAGAGGAACCTCTGCCAAGGAGAAGAGCTGAAGTGCTGCCTGTACCTGTGACTGTGCTTTGTTGGCCTATCCTGCAGTTGCTGCTTCTGCCTTTGGAAAGGGACAAGGACTGTCATACCTGCTTGAGAAGACTCTCCAAGGGCTTGAGTTGAGCTTTCCTCCTGTTGTTGAAGTCTCAGGGCCATCAAAGACTTCCTCTGCCAGCATCTGGACTCCTGATGAGACTTCTGCCCTGCCAAGTGGACCCCATCCAGTCCCTGGGCCCTTGAAAGGTGAAGCTGGTGGAAAAGAACGGAAATCCACACTAACACCATACTGCAGGGAAATTTTTGATGCATCATCTGCAACATGGCTGATAAACAATGTGCCGCAGGCCTCAAGGCTGAAATCGACGCTCCGCCTGCATCGTGGCTGGAAGGTCAACACATCGCGGCTGGAGAAATGACACCCAACACCCGCTAGCAGCTGCTGATTACGACGGAAACCCCATGCAGAGAGGTTTTCTGACACCGCGCGACCGGATTTCGATGCAACATTGAAGGCCTGCTCAGACCCGAGGTGCCCATCCCGAAATCGATGCATCACTGTCTTGCGAGGGAGAAAAATGATGCATTGCAAATCCGACTGGAAAAGTAAACAAGGCACGGCCTCGCTTGCGAGTAAAGAATCAACACATTGCTGACTTTTCTGACGCATGCTCGTCTGTGTGGCTTTATTTTTTACGCAAGCCTGGTACTTTTGTGTAACAACACATTCTCACTAATTTCTAAGTATTAAGACTCTTATTTGTTTTTAAATTCATATCTTGACTTGTGTATGTTGATTTTTTGTCATTTTGGTGTTGTTTTATTTAGATAAATATTCTAAACTGGTGTGGTGTCCATTTTGTAGTGTTTTCACTATACTACTGTCTGTTTTGGTACAAATACTTTACACATTGCTTCTGGGGTTAAGCCTTTCTGCTTGCGCCAGGCTACCAAGGGGGTGAGTGGGGTTTCCCCAGGTGGGTTTCTCGTTTACCCTGACTAGAGTGAGGGTCCCTGCTTGGACAGAGTGCAAACCGACTGCCAACCAGAGACCACATTTCTAACAACGTAATTATGCACCATTCACACTAAAAATGAATACAAATGCACATGAACAGAGTTTTTAAATGCATCCTTGTGGTAGAATTTGAAGCAAAGCTGCATTTCACTCTTAAAAAATTAAGATTTGCATTTTGTCCCTTTATGCATTATTTTGCCACAATTTTGCATAATTTCATAGAAGCAAACTCTGCAAATTTCGAACAACCCTAGTTCATGTATAACAGGCAGTAGTAGTCACACTGTTTGCTCAGTACCATTGAGTGTCTCAGATCCCAGAGGACAAAATGAATACTATGCAAGCCAAATAGAGTGTCTTCTTGGCATAGTGTCAGAATTCAATCCATTAATGTGGGTATTCCTGACATTTATTGGCTACCAGTGGCATATGATTGACATCTGTAATATTTGATTGGTACATGGGCGTATGAGACGGATTCCGTAAGTGTTGAGAAGTATCAATTGTGAATGCTGAATAATACAGCAAGCGCCTGGTTGTAAGCTAAACTTGTGCATCTACTTAAAATGAAAATCACTGCAGTTCAAAAGCACTACTGTTTCAAGTTACATCACCTATAGACTCTTAAGGGATTACATTCTTTCTAGTAAGATCTGTGAATAGAACTGGTGGAGCTCCTCTAAAAATGAACACCACTGGTAATAGACCTTTATGAAGAGGTTTGCGACCTCTTCCTATAGGCCTGATCCTGTTTTGTTCTCAGGGTTTTTGACCAAGATTTTTGTAAACTGTTAGCCCTCGCCACTTTTTATTTATTTATTCTGATCTGGATTATCCCAGTCCTATGATGGCACTCTTGCAATTGGCTCCTCAAGGGATCATTATTGGTCACCAGTAATGCCTAAACATTCTCTGAAATGAATTACATGATGCTCCCAAGAATTCCTTTGCATGCCTTAACAGTGGTTGGGTATAATCCTGTTAATAACTTGGAAGAAGGGACAGAGCCCCTTCCTTCAATCCTGGCAGAGAGATCCTTTCTAGTTTCAAGCATCTTAACAACATATCTAAGCCATAGACCTTTGAATTCTGTCGAATATTTACTTTTGTGGTAAATGAAAGTGTGGCATTTCAAGGCATAGAAAAACACCTGTTGCTTTCCAAAGATACTTTAAGTGTCTGTGAATAGTATATCAAAATCCATCTTCTAAAAGAAGTACTCTTCCCATGAGTGAACCTTGCCGCAGGTCACCTAGCTCATGAATAGCACAAATAGACAGAGACTCTGCAGGTGGTACTCCATTGTACCACTTTACCACCCTCGTCATTCTTAACTGTGTGTGCATGTCATGGCTAAGAAACAAACAACAAGGCGAGCCCTTTAATTGTAACAACAACATTAAGGGCCTGATTATGCCCTTGGCGGATGGGCTACTCTATCACAAAAGTGACGGATATCCCGTCCATCATTTTAGAAGTTTCATAAGATATAATGGAACTAGTAATATGGCGGACAGGATATCTGTCACTTGGTGACAGAGTAGCGCATCCGCCAAGGACATAATCAGGCTCTAAGTCCCTCTTCTTTCCTGAGATCATGTTCTCATGATATTGATGAATAAGAGGAGGATTCTGTGTTATGAAGACTGTCGATGAGTAATTAGAGCGACTATTGGTTTACCTTGCTCTCTGAATGTTGCTCGTTCTTATGACTTCTGCACAAACTACCGCTAGTGAGTGCATTATTGAATCAACGCATTGGTAGTGGGCACAGATTCATGAACTTCACCAGCTGTGGCAGAAATGTACCTGAGGACACATTTTTTTAGCTGCTCAAAGACAAATATACACGAAGTAGAAAACAATTTCCTGCAAAATTCATGGGACTGTATCAACGCCTCTTTGTTGAACGGAAGTTACCCACACACTGTCAAAAATCATGCAAGGAAACATAATAATTTACAACATTTTATCACATGACCAGGCAACGTGTAAATAC
The DNA here is from genome assembly GCF_031143425.1 of Pleurodeles waltl. Lineage (NCBI taxonomy): Eukaryota > Metazoa > Chordata > Amphibia > Caudata > Salamandridae > Pleurodeles > Pleurodeles waltl. The sequence continues at coordinate 292,266,056 of NC_090438.1, forward strand.
CAAACAATACAGCTAATGCAGACAGATGTGACACAGTACTATTAGAGTATGAGATGAGATCTCTCGATATAGTTGAAGAAGGGGAGCTATAGTCAATAGGGTTGTCCCTTATATATGTAGACCCCGAGTACGAAGTGAGTTAGCGGGAAGACTCATCAGCACTGTGGCTAATTGAGACCAGAGTTTTCCTAAATGTAGTCACTTGTACAAACCCTCTCACACCGTTTTTTTTGCAGTTTTATATAACGAAAAGAGGACCTCAAAGTATTGGAGTGCTTTACAGTCACATTACACAAAGATAAATGCATTTTTTTTTTTTTTTTGGTAGGCAGGGGGAGATTAACTGATTTGCTCGGAGTCGCAGGATGTTTAGCTGCCTCCGAGGCTCGAGCCTGGTTCCCCAGCTCCATAATCGGCAACTTTAGCAGTTACGCCACATCCTCTACCCTTTGGTCTTTTCTTTTGGAAAAACCCTCTTCTCTTCTTTGGTCTTTTCATTTGGAAAACTCTTTAGCCTTTCTAAGAGACCTTTATGTAGACCTTAACAGACTCATACTGCAACAACAGATACAAACTTGGACTCAATCGCCCTCCTCCCTCTCCCGAAAATATAGCGCCTGGACAGACTCTGGTTTCAGCACGGTTACTTTTATAACCACATTACAGCTTTGTCTTTTTGTGTTTTCTTGTCTGTAAAAGACCATTCATTATGAACTGGAACGGTGTGCTGAGTGTGACTCACAGAGAGTGTAACTAGCATGCTGATTTTAGGATTACAGAGCATACACGATGTCCTCCTGGTTCCATCTCGAATGAAGGACTGGAGTTCATCACGAAATGCCTCTTTGGCCGACGTTTGCCATTGAACGAATTACATCAGCCCTGCACAGTGAATTCTCAATTTGATTTGTTTTCCTTCAATGCCATTATAAACAGGTGCGGGGCACTATAAAGCTCAACAGACAACATAAACTAAAACATCAACATTAAATCCATTACCTCGAAACAGAAAGCATATTGGATTTTAATTTTACATTTCAGCTGTAACAGGCAGGTTTTTCCGCTATAACTGTATTAAAAAATACAGCTTTTTGCTCTAACCCATCCAACTGAACATCAAGAGCAGAGATAATATTTCTGATGTCCTTTTCTAAATGAGAGCTTTGAAGTTTGGATAACTTCGCTTAAAAGACAGTAGACAAAATAGAATCAAATAATGTTGGTACTCTATTGTGATATAGGGATTGGAAGATATTGAAACCTCTAGTAACCCTCATCCATGGTTGGATATTTAGAGGGCGGTTTCAGGAATAGCAGTCACTCACTGTTCACCTGCAGCGCCCTTACATTGTGTGATTAGGTTCCAGTAAAGTGAAGATTCTCAAGTCGGTTCACAGTGAAGTCCATCTCCAGCTTACCTCAACATACACAGTGGCTATCTCATTCAAATTCCTGCAGGAAAATCAGCTGGTAAAGTCATCCACCAGAGCTAGTGGCCTCCCTGTCACTGCATCACTGCAGAGAGACGTGATTTACTTCAAGCCACAAGCGGGCGGAGCATGGCCTCAGAGAAATATGGCCACCTCAAAGATTTCTTCAACTGGGGAGGCTCCCTTTTGGTGCAATATTATGGTAGATTTGGACCCAGCTGCTATGGTGCAAGGCGTGTATCAGCTCTCGAGGACTCTGAGATCTCCTTGCTCTGCTTTTGGGGAATTTTGGCCTTGAGATTCATCACTGAGGCACTGTGGCCTACATTGCAGGATTGGCTGTGTTCATTATCGTCGGTCCAACATTGAAGAGAACCTGTCAGAGGTAATGTGGCTGTTGCCGTTCTGAGTCATAGATTTGGACTGCTGTGCAAGTGGAGGTGCTGGTGCTGTCAGATGTCCACTATACTGAAAAGCCACCATTACAATACCTGATTCTGAGCAGATGTCTGGAGGTGAGCAACAACTTGCTTTCACTGATATTCAAATCTCTGACTTGGAAACAAAGGAACAGGAGGCTGATGCAGGGGAGAATTGGCTGCCACCTTTGACATCATGAACATGACCCATATGTACTCATGTGACATAACAAACTGCGTCTTTTCACCATCATTGAATGTAAAGTGGTGCATTCAAATTCAGTAAAAGAGTGCATTCACTGTAGTGTTAAGAGAAAATATATTGCATGCCTTAACTTTATTAATTCAAATGTAATCATTGAAATATAATGTCCAGCCTTTCTAATATTAAATGAGTGCACTTGTATAGAAAATTATAATAGTTTTTGTAATGTGTGCACTAATGCTTAAAGGTTAACCTTGAGAAATGTAGTTCTCCATTGTAGTTAAATACATGTATTATATTTTGTTTTGTTTTATTAATTAGGATGTGAAGTCTGAAATAAGAAAGTGTAACTGACATTTCATTAATGTAGAGTTAAACATGTGAATAGTATAACTTGAAATTCACTGTGCATTTGCTTAATGTTAGCTTGACTAGGCCTGACATTTCTTTTATGTGAGAAACAGTTTAAAATTTTCTGCTTACGTGTCATTTCGTTGCAGGTAATTTTCCATGAACTGTTAGTTTGGAAATAGATTGCTATTGTTTTACTAATAGAGAGCCTGAGAAAGCAACCTTGGAGAAAGTACATTGAGAGACCCAGAGAGAGCTGATTGTTCCCATTCATACATGTTGCAAATGATGTTCAGGAGGTCAAGGACAGCAACGCTCCCAGGACCTTCGCAAGAACTGTGATAGTGTGATCAATGGGTGTTGCGCAGTGGACATTTTGCAATATTAACTAGGACTTTCACTGATTGATTGGGAAGTATATTTCTTTGGACTTTGAGAGTTCAGACCTTTGATTTTCCCTTTTGCCCCATGCTTTGTTGATTGCGGCTTAGGCTTGCACTTAACTCCCTAAGAAGACTCTTGACCTGAGCTTCTGAAATGCTAACACCTTCCCTTTGTACTTTTCTTTCAAAAAAGTTCTTAATTTTTCCAATATTTTTATCCTATCTATGCTTTTTACCTCAGCCCATCTGTCCTTTAGTTAGATATTCATTGTTGATAGTTTAGGTTCTAAAGAAATTACCCAAACTGCCCTTAGTTTAATTTAGCCGGATACTTTAACTTGCACTCATGTGTAATATAGATGTCCAGCATTTATCTTCAGAGCATCAATTATTCATGCTGCTATTTTGTATTGCTGTTGGTGAGTGTCCGGTTAACTCGACTAAATTTCTTCAGAACATTTTGGCACTGTAAGGTGATTTTGTATCTCTACAGTATCTTCCTGAGATTTGTTTACATTAATCTGAGTGTTAATTTGTAATAAAACCCTTTAACTTTCTTTGTGATTTGGGTTTTCATTGTGTGACCAAATTGGTTACACTGTAAATTAAATGTTGATTGATGTCTTGCCTGATTCGCTAACTCATCCCTTTGCACGGACTCCAAGAAAATCTACCTCAAATTAGAGCACCCAAAATGCTCCACCAAGGCCACAGATTCGGGAGCAGACATTTGCAAACTTGAACAGAAAGTAATTAAGGTTGAAGATAGGATATCATTCGCCTGTATGGTCTGCCTGAATCGAAAGATGGGGACAATTCACTATTTTTTCTGCCAACCTTTTTACTGCAACTGTTACAGGTGGCTTTTCCAATCCCATAGTATTTCAGGGAGCGAGCTTATAGACTGAGATAAGAAATTACACAAACATGAATGCCCCCTGAACCACTGACTGACCATTATCAACATGCTTGCTTAATATTACACACAGCCCGGCAACATGGCCCTTGTGACTACAAAGGAGGGGAAACTCTCTTGCGGACGATTTTTCGTGTGACACTCATATAGTCTCACATTATGGCCTCTCCTTAAACAAAAGGGGTTGTGCTTCAGGCTCCTGGATCCATTGGTGATTCCATTGATGTGATGGCAAGGCATGCACATTTTTTCACCTTCACAATATAGAAATGTTTTTTGGAATCTTTTGAGGGCCCCAAAAAATTGATACAATGCCCCCGCACCTAGAACCAGACCCCCTGTAAATCCATCTCCACTAAGTGCTCAACATATAAACCAGCCACAAGGAACCTTCCCATACACAACAACATGTCAAGCCTTCATCCACAAAGTTTCAGGGATATGTTGAGATTACCTCCTAAAGCTTAAATAAACTGACAACATTCTCTTATTTTGTACGTTCAGGATACCTTATGAACTATGGATATGACACTCACCTTATTTCTTTCTTTTCTAGGTCATTCTATAATTGTATCTCCTCCTTTAAATGTGTTTAATTGGAGTACTTGATTGCTGTTGAAATTTGACCACCCTTAAAAGACTTTTATTAACTCCATTCTGTAGTGCCATTTGGCACTCTTCTTTTCTACACATCAGAGTTTGCCTACCTTTCCTATGTATCTCAGAGTATGATTACCTATTCTTTATACTGAAATTATATATTTGCCAAACTGACTTTATTACAATCTTGCTTTAACTGATTGAATCTCCATGTACTCTTTAGATATGTCCAATATTAAGCCCATATCAATTAGAGCCCTTAATGTAAAAGACCCTAAAAATATGTTAAAAGACAAAAAGTCTTTACTTTGGTTCTAAATGAACTCTTATGGTACTAATTCAGGAGGCCGATCTTTCACAAACAGAAGTGGATAAACTGAAATATGACTGGGTGGGATCTCTGATGGCAGTCTCTGGCCCAGATGTTCCTCGAGATCAACCACAGCCCTTCACACTCCCTTACAGCAAGTGAAAAGTGGTCATTGTTTTTCACAAAAATCTACAATATCAACTTTATTGGCATGGCCCCAAATATGGATAAAAGAGACTTCTTCTCTTGTCTCAAAAGGGTAATGATTAAATTGAGCACTACAAACTCAGTGTTGGGCAGAGACTGCAATCTTGCACCTGATCCATTCTTAGATAGATCTGGCCACCCGGATATTTATAATATTAATAATGACAGAGGTCTTCTCCATGGTCTTATGTCAGACCATATATTTTTGGACTCCTAGAAATTTATATACTCTTCTACCTGTGAATGCACCTTTCTTTCCTGTCCTCATGGTATGGAATTGAGGACTGATTATTTATTTATATCCTCTGCCCTCACGCTGAAACTCATGGCTAGGATGATAGGTGTGCCGGGTATTTCTGATCATATCCCAGTTACCCTGTAAATTGATCTATAACTGCAAACCACTATAAACAAAACTTTGCAAATGGATACTGGTAGATTTAAGGTACCAGAAGAAAAGGCAAAAAAAAAAATGGGTTTACTTTTGAAACTATGGTGGTCATTACAACCCTGGCGGTCGGTGTTAAAGCGGCGGTAAGACCGCCAACAGGCCGGTGGTAAACAATTTGCAATTACGACCGTGGCGGAAACCGCCAACAAAGACACCCACTTTAACACTCCGACCGTCACGGCGGTACAAACAAACAGCGCAGCGGTCACCGCCAACAGACAGGCAGGAGACAATGTACCGCCCACACTATTATGCAGGCCAATCCGCCACCTTTTCCGGGGCGGATTCACCACGGATAAAAACACGGCGGAAACAGGAATCCCGAAGGAAAAAAGCTCACCTCTACACACCCCACAAGGAACGAGGACGCCATGGATCCAGAACTCCAAATTCTCCCTGCAATAGTCTTCCTGCTCCTCTACCAGGAGCACGAACGCTGGCGGCGAAGACCACGGTGAGTACTGCACCTACGACACAGAGGAGGGGGAGGCAAAAAACAGACACACACACACGCAACACCCCCACCCTCACCCACTACAACACACACACTAATGCATATCAATACATCACAGTTACACCCCCCAAACTCCCCGGAAGAATGCAAAGACAATAGAAAATGAGTGTAACCATTGTAATATATTAAAAGCAAGTAGGCAGAAATATATATATACACCATGTACATAATATATACCAAGCATAGTAGTCCAGGTAGTGCACTAAGAAAGTCCGTGGAACACTGGGACCACACAGTATGGGTGAGGCCCACACAAGATCCCCGACCATGACGGAGAGAACACTGCAGGGGCATCAGAGAGCAACTAAACAGGCACCTCAGGGGGAGGGAAAGGGGGGGCACCTCAGCCGCTTGAGTGCACGACGCCAAATCCACGAGGGGGCCACATGCCCACTGTTCAATCCTGGGGAGTGCAAAGCCACAGTCTCTCAAGTCTCTACAGTGGGTGGGGTGCCCACTGCCATATCCTGGGGAATGCAAAGCCACAGTCTCAAGTCTCTACAGTGGATGGTTTGCCCACTGCCATATCCTGGGGAGTGCAAAGCCACAGTCTCTCAAGTCTCTACAGTGGGTGGGGTGCCCACTGTCATATCCTGGGGAATGCAAAGCCACAGTCTCTCAAGTCTCTACAGTGGGTGGGTTGCCCACTGCCATATCCTGGGGAGTGCAAAGCCACAGTCTCTCAAGTCTCTACAGTGGGTGGGTTTCCCACTGCCATATCCTGGGGAGTGCAAAGCCACAGTCTCACAAGTGGATGACAGTCTCCACTGGGTCTGGAGGGGGCATGGTGCCCAGAGTGCTTCATCCTGCCAAGGATTGGGGTAGTGGATGCTTTTCTCCACTAGTTCTGGAGGGGGCTTGGTGCCCAGAGTGCTTCATCCTGCCAAGGTTTGGGGTAGTGGATGCTTTTCTCCACTGGTTCTGGAGGGGGCTTGGTGCCCAGAGTGCTTCATCCTGCCAAGGATTGGGGTAGTGGATGCTTTTCTCCACTGGTTCTGGAGGGAGCATGGTGCCCAGAGTGCATCATTCACCCTGTGACGGACTCAGTTGCGTCAGTGCCAGCGGTGCTTGAGATGGCGGTGCCCTGTTCAGCGGTGCTTGAGATGGCGGTGCCCTGTTCAGCGGTGCTTGAGACGGCGGTGCCCTGTTCAGCGGTGCTTGAGAAGGCGGTGCCCTGTTCAGCGGTGCTTGAGACGGCGGTGCCCTGTTCAGCGGTGCTTGAGATGGCGGTGCCCTGTTCAGTCAAATCAAATCAAATCATTAACATTTATAAAGCGCGCTACTCACCCGTGCGGGTCTCAAGGCACTAGGAGAAAGGTGGGGGTTACTGCTGCTCAAAAAGCCAGGTTTTTAGGAGTCTCCGGAATGCGGAGTTGTCCTGGGTGGTCCTGAGGCTGGTGGGGAGGGAGTTCCAGGTCTTGGCTGCCAGGAAGGAGAAAGACCTCCCACCCGCCGTGGAGCGGTGGATGCGAGGGACGGCAGCGAGCGCGAGGCCAGAGGAACGGCGCTCAGTGGTGCTTAAGATGGCAGTGCCCTGTGCATCGGTGCTTGAGACGGCGGTGCCCTGTGCAGCGGTGCTTGAGATGGCGGTCTCCATTCCTGGGTCTCAGCTGCTGGCGGTCCTTCATGGACCAGCAGGGCTTTTGCTGGCGGTCCTTCATGGCCCAGCGGGGCTTTTGCTGGCGGTCCTTCATGGCCCAGCGGGGCTTTTGCTGGCGGTCGTTCATGGCCCAGCGGGGCTTGTGCTGGCGGTCCTTCATGGCCCAGCGGGGCTTTTGCTGGCGGTCCTTCATGGCCCAGCGGGGCTTGTGCTGGCCATCCTTCAAGGCCCAGTGGGGCTAGTGCTGGCGGTGGCCTCCTGGGCAGGTGGGCTGGTGCTGGCGGTGGCCTCCTGGGCAGCTGGGCTGGTGCTGGCTGTCCTGTCCTGGGCAGCTGGGATTGTGCTGGCGGTGGCCTCCTGGGCAGCTGTGCTGGCGGTGGCCTCCTGAGCAGCTGGGCTGGTACTGGCGGTGGCCTCCTGGGCAGGTGGGCTGGTGCTGGCGGTCCTGTCCTGGGCGGCTGGGATTGTGCTGGCGGTGGCCTCCTGGGCAGTTGTGCTAGTGCTGGTGGTGGCCTCCTGGGCAGCTGGGCTGGTGCTGGCGGTGGCCTCCTGGGCAGGTGGGCTGGTGCTGGCGGTCCTGTCCTGGGCAGCTGGGATTGTGCTGGAAGTGGGCTCCTGGGCATCGGGGATGATGGCGGTCTTCTCCGCCGTGCTGCTCTTCCCAGACTTGCCGGGTTTCTTCTGGCCCTTCCCCACCTTGGAAAGTGTCACAGCTGATTCCACACTCCCACCGGGACCCCTGGGAGCGGCTTTGGTGGCTGGAGTCTTCCCCCTCTCCCGCCGGGCACTGGCCAAATTCTGATGCTTGACAGGTGGGGGACTGTCTGTGCTGTGGCTCCGTGCCACACTGGCTGCCCTGGTGGCCGGTGCACTCCAGATTCCGGTGACTACAGGCACCACTGGTCCCGGAGATGTTGTGGCTGAGGTGCTAGTTCGGGAACTATGAGACGGACAGGGTGGGGGAGGTGTGGGAAAGAGGTCAAGGTTGGAAAGGAAAAGTTTTTTTGACACACTGGGACGGGCAGCTGGAGGGGGTTTGGGAGTGGAGGAAGAGGTGGTGGTTGTAGGAGGTGTACGTTTGGTGACTTTGGGTGAAGGTGCATGCGCTGGAGGCTGTTGTGAGGTGGATGGCTGTTGGCTGGGTGTGTGCCTGCATTTGTGTATCTTGGGAGGGGGTGTCACAGACACACTGGGAGATGAATCAGGGGACGTGTGAATGGTAGTGGGGGTGGTGACTGCACGTGAGCGGGGTGTGGTGGTGGGTGTGCTGGAGAGGGACATAGTGGCTGTAGAGGTAGTGCATGCAGGTGTGAGTGTAGACGAGACTGGGAAGGAGGAGGGAGACGAGGAGGAGGGGGACACAGTGGAGGCAGTGGATGTTGGTGTGTCTGCATGTGTGTGATGCTTGTGTGAGTGCCTGTGGGATGTGTGGTGCTTATGTTTGCCTGAGCTTCCCTTGTGTGTTGACGTGTGTGCATGCTGGTCTGTAGGTGTGCTTGGATAGGCTGAGGTACAGGGGATTGGGTCTGGGTGGAGGAAGTTGGAGGGGGGAGGCTAGAGACGGGGACAATGGCTGCCATCAGTGCTGAGGCCAGAGTCTGAAAAGCTCTCTGAAGGGCTGCCTGACCAGAATGAATGCCCTCCAGGAATGCTTTGGTTTGTTGCAACTGCCTCTCTACACCCTGGATGGCATTCAAAATGGTAGACTGCCCAACAGTGAGGGACCTGAGTAGGTCAATGACCTCCTCACTGAGGGCAGCAGGGGTGACTGGGGCAGGGCCTGAGGTGCCTGGTGCGAAGATGATGCCCACCCTCCTGGGTGAGCGGGCACGGGGTGAAGGCTGAGGGGCTGCTGGGAGGGCGGTGCTGGTAGGGGGGGTGGAGGCTGTACCTCTAGATGCAGGGGCACAGATGTTGCCGCCACCACAAGGGAGCTCCCATCAGAGGACGAGTCCGTGTCGCTGGTGTCAGCTCCTGTCCCTGCTGTGGAGCTCCCCTCGCCCTCCGTCCCACTAGTGAACTCTGAGTCCGTAGTCTCGCCCTCCAGGGCCATGTGGGATGCAGCTCCCTCATGCTCCGGTGCCACTGCTCCTCCGCCTGATGCTGCTAATGCACACAAGAACATGGAGACCACAAAAAGGGGGGGGAGACAGAAGAAAGACATGCTGAGTGCATGCATTACCGCTACTGTTGGCGAACACGACAGACACAGAAGCCCCCTGCACTACGCTGCGCTCTTGGGCTCCACTGTTCAATTCCTGGGAAATGGCCTACAAGGCTATGGACCACATCTGCACACATAGATGACACAGGGGCATGACTAGGTGTACTTGGCACTCTACAGAGGTGGGGTGGGGTGCCACATGGCCTGCCTTATGAAGGGGCCTTGCTTACGGAACTCGCCCTGGCCTAGGGAAACCCACAGCCCACCTCCCCCACCCAGACACCTCCACTGCGCGCAAAGTCACCAGAATGAGAGTGTACTCACCCCCCTTGTGGCTGCTGTGATGCCCTCAAGCACCCATCCAACTCCGGGTAGGCCACCGCCAGGATCCTGAGCATCAGGGGGGTAATGCTGCGACGGGCACCCCTCCCACGTTGGGAGGCCTTCCCCAGCTGAGCCTCCACTGTCTTCTTGCTCCAGCGGTGAATGTCCTCCCATCTTTTCCGGCAGTGGGTGCTCCGTCTGTGGTAGACCCCCAGGATCCGGACATCCTTGGCGATGGCACGCCAAATATCTTTTTTCTGGTGGGCGCTGACCTACATGAAATGTACAGGGGTAAAAGAGAAGTTATTACCAGCTGCACCATCAAAGTGATTGGCCCCCATCCCTACCCTTGCCATGTGACACATGCATTCACCGTCTTTCATGCACGCAGCACTCTCCCCCCTTCCTTCTTACATCCAGCCCTCTCCACACAGGCTTGGCCAGACAACATGCTCCCTGTGTACTTACCTGTTTGTCTGGAGGACCGTAGAGTTGCGTGTACTGGGGGAGGACCACTTCCACGAGCTTCTCCAACTCCTCCAATGTGAAGGCAGGGGCCCTTTCCCCAGTCGCACGAGCCATTGTCTCTTCCAGTCCGAGGTCACAGCAGCACTTGCAGTGTAGGTCCTCTCCTGTCGAAGATCAGGTATAGAGTGATTGAACAGATAGAAAATGGCGGTCACATCCGCAGCGGTGCCTACCATCACCGCCTGCGTACATCGTCATTGGCTTCTGGGACCCATAGGGTCCAATGTTAACCAATGCAGCATTGCTGCGCGGTCTTCGACCGCCTACCGTGACGGTGTACAACACCAGCGCAGTTACCTCACATCCCATTGTCCCACTTTACAGGTCAGACAGCCGCCATTTCAGGGGCCCACATGGCTTCATTTCCAACTGCGTCACACATACCTAGGCCTAGACTCAACACACATACAGGCCACCTTTTGTGTATGATTGGTGTTCTGGGTAAACTGTGGGTACGTACCTCTGAGTTGTTTGACTCTGTGCTTGCTGTTGTCCTTCATAGGCACCGTCCGCTGGGACATGTGAGGAGATGGCGGCATCCTCCGGTGTACCGACCGTTGGTGGACCTGTCGACAATGGAGGAGCGACATGTGATTATCACATACAGGCTTGACCGTGCCACAAGCCAGGAACTGTGTACCCAGTTGGAGCCAGACCTGTTGTCAGCAATCTGCCATCCCACAGGAATCCCCCCTCAAGTGCAGGTGCTGTCAGTGCTCCATTTCCTTGCAAGTGGGTCATTTCAAACAACATTGGCCATAGCATCAGGGATGTCCCAGCCTATGTTTTCCAACGTATTGTCCAGAGTGTTGTCTGCCCTTCTGAAACACATGCAGAGCTACATCGTTTTCCCTCAGGTGGAGGATTTGCCTACAGTGAAAGGTGATTTCTATGCCCTGGAACACATCCCCAGCATCATAGGTGCCATTGATGGGACCCATGTGGCTTTTGTCCCCCCCCCCCCACAGGAGTGAACAGGTGTACAGAAACCGGAAGAGTTATCATTCTATGAATGTACAGATGGTATGTTTGGCAGACCAGTACATCTCCCATGTGAATGCCAAGTTCCCTGGCTCAGTGCATGACGCCTACATCCTGCATAATAGCAGCATCCCTTATGTGATGGGTCAACTCCAGAGGCACCATCTGTGGCTATTAGGTGAGCACCTGGAGGCAAGTCAGTGGGAATGGTTGTCTGGGGATATCCCTCCAGGTTAGTGCGTGTCTAACAGTTGTCCCTCACCATTTGCAGGTGACTCTGGTTACCCCAACCTGTCATGGCTACTGACCCCAGTGAGGAATCCCAGGACAAGGGCAGAGGAACGCTACAATGAGGCCCATGGGTGAACTAGAAGGGTGATCGAGCGGTCCTTCGGCCTCCTGAAGGCCAGGTTCAGGTGCCTCCATATGACAGGTGGATCCATATTCTACTCACCAAAGAAGGTGTGCCAGATCATCGTGGCCTGCTATATGCTTCACAACTTGGCTTTGCGACGACAGGTGCCTTTTCTGCAGGAGGATGATCCAGATGGCGGTGTTGTTGCAGCTGTGGAGCCTGTGGACAGTGAAGACGAGGAAGCAGAGGAAGAAGACATGAAGAACAGGGACTCAGTGATCCAGCAATATTTCCTGTGAGACACAGGTAAGAGCACTACTACCTCTCTACTGTCTGTCGTTTTCACCCAGTGTATGGTCACTGAGTTGTCACTTTCCCTTACGATTTCACAGATGTGGGTCCCACTGTGTGACATCTGCTTAGATTCCTCATGGACTAGAGCTGTGTGACATAGATATGTTGACATTATAATTGAAAGAGCATTTTGTCACTGCAATTGATAATACACTATTTCAAAATCACAGACAGACTCCAGATTGTTTTGTGCTTTAAGTGTGTTTATTTTAGTGCTCAATATTGGAGGGGATAGTGAAATGGTGAGGGGTGATGGCAGAGGAATGTCCATGGCAGAGTCCAGTCTATTAGTCACACAGGTGCATTGCCCAAATGGGCATAGGAAGTGGAGCTGGGGCAGATTAAGGATGGACAGGGTGACAAAGTGGGACAGTAAGATGACAATCAGGGTGGTCTCATTTCTTGGCGGGGGTCTTGGCATCGTGCTCTGTCTTTGTCCTGGATCTCAGGGACCGTTTGCGGGGTGGTTCTCCCTCTGCAGGGGGTGGGGTGCTGGTGTGGTTGTCCTGTGGCGGGGCGTCCTGTCCACTAGCGCCGGCGGAGGTGGTGGGCAGTTCATCGTCCATGCTAGTGTCAGGGGCCCCTTGTAGTGCCACAGTGTCCCTCCTGGTGTTGAGTACTTCCTTCAGCACCCCTACGATGGTTCCCAGGGTGGAGCTGATGGTTCTGAGTTCCTCCCTGAAGCCCAAATACTGTTCCTCCTGCAGGCGCTGGGTCTCCTGAAACTTGGCCAGTACCGTTGCCATCGTCTCCTGGGAGTGGTGGTAGGCTCCCATGATGGAGGAGAGGGCCTCGTGTAGAGTGGGTTCCCTGGGCCTGTCCACCCCCTGTCGCACAGCAGCCCTCCCAGTTCCCCTGTGTTCCTGGGTCTCTGTCCCCTGGACCGTGTGCCCACTACCACTGCCCCCAGGTCCCTGTTGTTGTTGGGGTGGTGGGTTATCCTGGGTTCCCTGTAGTGGTGGACACACAGCTGATTGACGTGTCCTTTGGATGGAGGTATGGGCCCGCTGGGTGGGTGCTGTTCTGGTGTTTCCAGAGGGGGGAAGGTCTGTGGTGGCCTGTGCCAGTGTGAGGGGAACCGACTGTCCCGAGGTCCCGGATGGGCCGGGCTGGTCATCTAGATCCAGTTGGACAGAGGTGCTGTCATCACTGTGGGCCTCTTCTGTTGGTGGTGTGGGCTTGTGTGGACCCTCCTGTCCGGTGACGTTGGGTAGAGGACCTGCAGGGGTATAAAAGGATGGTTATTACATCTGTGTGTGTCATGGTGTGCAGTGGGTGGGTGACCGTGTACCCCAGTGCTTGCATTCCTGTGTGGGATCTTGTGTGATGATGGTTTAGGGGGTTGTATGGGTATGTGCAGTGGGCATGCTTTAGTGTTGGGTGTCCATGCTTTGTTGTTGCATGCAGGGCTTGGTGTTGGGATGGGTGGTTTGTGATGTTGGGACATATGTGAGGAGTTGGGGTGCTGGGGGTGAGGGTGGGGGTATGTGATAGCATGCAGGTAGGGTGGGGGATGTAATAATTAAGATTTGTCTTACCAGAGTCCATTCCTCCAGCTACTCCAGCGAGGCCCTCAGGATGCAGAATCGCCAAGACCTGCTCCTCCCATGTTGTTAGCTGTGGGGGAGGAGGTGGGGGTCCGCCGCCAGTCCGCTGAACCGCCTGGTGGTGTCTTGAGACCACGGAACGCACCTTCCCCCGTAGGTCGTTCCACCTCTTCCTGATGTCCTCCCGATTTCTTGGGTGCTGTCCCACTGCGTTGACCCTGTCCACTATTCTTCGCCATAGCTCCATCTTCCTTGCAATGGAGGTGTGCTGCACCTGTGCTCCGAATAGCTGTGGCTCTACCCGGACGATTTCCTCCACCATGACCCTGAGCTCCTCCTCCGAGAACCTGGGGTGTCTTTGCCGTGCCATGGGGTGGTGTGGGTGATGTGTGGGGTGGAGTGTGTGGTGATAAGTGTGCTGATATGTAGTGGTGTGTTGTGTGAGGTGCGTGGAAGTTCTGTGGGTGATGGTGTTGTGTGCCTGTGGATGCTGTTGTTCTTGCTGGTGGTGTCTCTCTCTGGCCTTCTTTCGGAATTTGTGGTCGTGGGGGTTTGTGGGTGATGTGGGTGTGTGTTTTATATTGTAATGGGTGTGTGGGAGTGGTGTGTGTATGTGCATCAAGTGTGTGTCTTTTGACTTGTCCAATGTGGTAGTGTTTTGTAAGTGTGTGTGTATTTTGAGCGCAGCGTTGTGTACCGCCAATGGAATACCGGGGTTGAAAGACCGCCGCGTGGATTAGTGTGTCGTGATAGTGTGGGCGTATTTCTGTTGGCGTGACGGTGGAGGTTTTGTTTTCGCCAGTTTATCACTGACCTTTGGTGTGGCGGACTTGTGTGGGTGTCTGAATTTTGGCGGATTCCGAAATGTGGGTCATAATAGCTGTGGCGGAATTCCACGGGTGCGGCGGTGTGTTGGCGGTCTTCTGCACGGCGGTAAGCGGCTTTTACCGCCAATGTTGTAATGACCACCTATTTGTTAAATAAAAAAATTTAGACCTCGTCTCCTACACTATGGGTTGCTGGAATATATTTGTGGAAGCTTAGCTGTGATTCTACAGCCACTGGAGAGATGACTAGACACACTAAACAAACTCCAAAAGATGATATTGCCACCCTCACTCAAAAGTACTGAAAGCCACCACCAGATACAATTTTGCGTGTCTTGACATCCAATAAATGTGAGTTTAATACTTTATTGACTTCCCAAGCAGACAAAGGGGGTCATTACAACATTGGCGGTAAAAGCCGCTTACCGCCGTGCATAAGACCGCCAACACACCGCCGCGGAATTCTGCCACAGCTATTATGACCCACATCTCGAAATCCAACAAAATTCATACACCCACACAACTCCACCACACCAAAGGTCAGTGATAAACTGGCGAAAACAAAACCTTCACCGTCACGCCAACAGAAATACGCCCACACTATCACGACCCACGAATCCACGCAGCGGTCTTTCAACCGCGGTATTCCATTGGTGGTACACACCGCCGCGCTCAAAATACAGACACATATACAAAACACCACCACATTGGACAAATCCAAATACACACACCTGATACACATACACACACCACTCCCACACACCCAATACAATATAAAACACACACCCACATCACCCACAAACCCCTACAATCACTATTACAGAGAGAAGGCCAGAGAGAGACACCACCATCCACAAACTAGCATCCACAGGCACTCAACACCATCACCCACACAACTTCCACGTACAAAACACCACACACCACTACATATCACCACACTTATCACCACACACACCACCCCACACATCACCTACACCACCCCATGGCACGGCAAAGACATCCCAGGTTCTCGGAGGAGGAGCTCAGGGTCATGGTGGAGGAAATCGTGCGGGTAGAGCCGCAGCTATTTGGAGCACAGGTGCAGCACACCTCAATTACAATGAAGATGGAGCTATGGCGAAGAATAGTCGACAGGGTGAACGCAGTGGGACAACACCCAAGAAATCAGGACGACATCAGGAGGAGGTGGAACGACCTACGGGGGAAGGTGCGTTCCGTGGTCTCGACACCACCAGGTGGTTCAGCGGACTGGCGGCGGACCCCCACCTCCTCCCCCACAACTAGCAACATGGGAGGAGCAGGTCTTGGAGATTCTGCATCCTGAGGGCCTCGCAGGAGTCGGTGGAGGAATGGACTCTGGTAAGACAAATCTTAACTATTACATCCCCCACCCTACCGGCATGCCAGCACATACACCCACCCTCACCCTCACCCCCAGCACTCCAACTCCTCACCAATGTACCAATATCACAAACCACCCATCCCAACAGCAAGCCCTGCATGCAACACCAAAGCATGGACACCCATCACTAAAGCATGCCCACTGCACATACCCATACACCCCCCTAAACCATCATCACACAAGCCCCCACACAGGAATGCCAGCACTGAGGTACACGGTCACCCACCCATTGCACACCATGACACACACAGATGCAATAATCATGCTTTTCCACCCCTGCAGGACCACTACCCAGTGTCACCAGACAGGAGGGTCCAGACATCTCCACCCCACCCACAGAAGAGGCCCACAGTGATGACAGCAGCTCTGTCCACCTGGATCTAGGTGACCAGCCCGGACCATCGTGGGCCTCGGGACAGTCGGTTCCCCTCACACATGCAGAGGCCACCACAGACCTTCCACCCTCTGGTAACACCAGCACAGCACCCACCCAGCGGGCCCATACCTCCGTCCCCAGGACACGTCAATCAGCTGTGTGTCCACCACTACAGGGAACCCAGGATAACCCACCACCCCAACAACAGCAGGGACCTGGGGGCAGTGGTAGTGGGCACACGGTCCAGGGGACGGAGGCCCAGAAACACAGGGGAACTGGGAGGGCTGCTGTGCGACTGGTGGCGGACAGGCCCAGGGAACCCACTCTCCACGAGGCCCTTTCCTTCATCATGGGAGCATACCACCACTCCTAGGAGACGATGGCAATGGTCCTGGCCAAGTTTCAGGAGACCCAGCGCATGCAGGAGGAACAGTATTTGGTGTTCAGGGAGGAACTCAGAACCATCAGCTCCGCCCTGGGCACCATCGTAGGGGTGCTGAAGGAAATACTCAACACCAGGAGGGACACTGTGGCACTCCAAGGGGCCCCTGACACTAGCATGGACGATGAACTGCCCACCACCTCCGCCGGCGCTAGTGGACAGGAGGCACCGCCACAGGACCACCACACCAGCACCCCACCCCCTGCAGATGAAGAACCACCCGCAAGCGCTCCCTGAGATCCAGGAACAAGACAGAGCACGATGCCAAGACCCCCGCCAAGAAATGAGACCACCCTGATTGTCAACCCACTGTCCCACTTTGTCACCCTGTCCATATTGGAACTGCCCCAGCTCCACTTCCTATGCCCATATGGGCAATGCACCTATGAGACAAATAGACTGGACTCTGCCATGGACACTCCTCCGCCATCACCCCTCACCATTTAACTTCCCCCTCCAATATTTTGTATGTAAATAAACACACCTAAAACACCAAAAGATCTGGAGTCTGTCTGTGATTTCGTAATAGTGTATTTGCAATTACAGTGAAAACATTTCCAGGAAATAGTAATGTCAACATACCGTTGTCACACAGCTCTAGTCCATGAGGAATCTAAGCAGATGACACACGTTGGGACCCACACCTGTGAAACCGTAAGGGAAAGTGACAACTCAGTGACCATACACTGGGTTAAATTCACAGACAGGAGAGAAGTAGAAGTGTAAAAGTACTTGTAGTAGGCAGGAATGTATTCTCACCTGTGTCTCACTGGAAATATTGCTGGATGACTGAGTCCCTGTTGTCAATGTCTTCTTCCTCTGCTTCCTCCTCATCACTGTCCACAGGCTCCACAGCTGCCACAACACCGCCATCTGGACCATCCTCCTGCAGAAAAGGCACCTGTCGTCGCAAAGCCAAGTTATGAAGCATACAACAGGCCACAATGATCTGGCACACCTTCTTTGGTGAGTAGAATAGGGATCCACCTGTCATATGGAGGCACCTAAACCTGGCCTTCAGGAGGCTGCAGGTGCGTTCGATCACCCTCCTAGTCCGCCCATGGGCCTCATTGTAGCATTCCTCTGCCCTGGTCCTGGGATTCCTCACTGGGGTCAGTAGCCATGACAGGTTGGGGTAACCAGATTCACCTAATAACCACACACAGTGCCTCTGGAGTTGACCCATCACATAAGGGATGCTGCTATTCCGCATGATGTAGGCGTCATGCACTGAGCCAGGGAACATGGCATTCATATGGGAGATGTACTGGTCTGCCAAACACACCATCTGTACATTCATGGAATGATAACTCTTCCGGTTCCTGTACACCTGTTCACTCCTGTGGGGGGGGGACCAAAGCCACATGGGTCCCATCAATGGCACCTATGATGTTGGGGATATGTCCAAGGGCATAGAAGTCACCTTTCACTGTAGGCAAGTCCTTCACCTGAGGGAAAACGATGTAGCTCCGCATGTGTTTCAGCAGGGCAGACAACACTCTGGACAACACGTTGGAAATCATAGGCTGGGACATCCCTGATGCCATGGCCACAGTTGTTTGAAAAGAACCACTTGCAAGGAAATGGAGCACTGATAGCACCTGCACTTGAGGTGGGATTCCTGTGGGATGGCGGATTGCTGACATCAGGTCTGGCTCCAACTGGGTACACAGTTCCTGGATTGTGGCACGGTCAAACCTGTAGGTGATTATCAAATTTCTTTCCTCCATTGTCGACAGGTCCGCCAGCGGTCGGTACACCGGAGGATTCCGCTATCTCCTCACATGTCCAGCAGACGGTGTCTATGAAGGACAACAGCGACCACAGAGTCAAACAATTCAGAGGTATGTACCCACAGCCTAAACAGAACACGATTCATACACAAAATCCGGCCTGTATGTGTGTTGAGAGTAGGCCTAGGTATGTGTGACGCAGTTGGTAATTAGGCCATGTGGGCCCCTGAAATGGCGGCTGCCTGACCTCTAAAGTGGGACAATGGGATGTGAAGTAACTGCGCTGGCGTTGTACACCGTCGCGGTGGGCGGTCGAAGACCGCAGCGCAATGCTGCATTGGTTAACATTGGACCCTATGGGTCCCAGGAGCCAATGACGATGTACGCCGGCGGTGATGGTACGCACCGCCGCAGACGTGACCGCCGCGGACGTGACCGCCATTTTCTAGCTGTTGAATCACTCGATACCTGATCTTCGACAGGAGAGGACCTACACTACAAGTGTTGCTGTGACGTCGGTATGGAAGAGACAATGGCTCGTGCGTCTGGGGAAAGGGCCCCTGCATTCACTGCGGAGGAGTTGGAGAAGCTCGTCGACGGGGTCCTCCCCCAGTACACGCTACTCTACGGTCCTCCAGACCAACAGGTAAGTACACAGGGAGCATGCTGTATGGGCTATGCCTGTGTGGAGAGTGCTGGTTGTAAGAAGGAAGGGGGCAGAGTTCTGCGTGCATGAAAGACGGTGGGTGCATGTGCCACATGGCAAGGGTAGGGATGGGGGCCACTCACTTTGACGGTGCAGTTGGTAATGACTTCTCTTCTTCCCCTGTACATTTCATGTAGGTCAGCGCCCACCAGAAGAAGGATATTTGGCGTGCCATCGCCAAGGACGTCCGGACCCTGGGGGTCCACCACAGTCGAAGCACCCACTGCCGGAAGAGATGGGAGGACATTCGCCGCTGGAGCAAGAAGACGGCGGAGGCTCAGCTGGGGATGGCCTCCCAACGTGGGAGGGGTGCCCGTCGAACCATGACCCCCCTGATGTTCAGGATCCTGGTGGTGGCCTACCCTGAGTTGGATGGGCGCTTGAGGGCATCACAGCAGACACAAGGGGGTGAGTACACTCTCATTCGGCTGACTTTGCGCGCAGTGGAGGTGTCTGGGTGGGGGAGGAGGGCTGTGGGTTTCCCTAGGCCAGGGTGAGTTCCGTAGGCTAGGCCCCTTCGTAAGGCATGGTCCTGTGGCCCCCCACCCCACCTCTGTAGAGTGCCATGTACAGGTATTCATGCCCCTGTGTCATCTATGTGTGCAGATGTCGTCCATAGCCTTGTAGGCCATTTCCCAGGAATTGCACTGTAGAGCCCAACAGCGCGAGGGGGCTGCTGTATCTGTCTTGTCCGCCAACGCTAGCGGTAATGCATGCACTCAACATGTCTTCTGTTTCCCCCCCCTTTTTTTTGCGGTCTCCCTGTTCTTGTGTGCATTAGCATCATCAGGCGGAGGTGCAGTGCCACCGGAGCACAAGGGGGCTGCATCCCACATGGGCATAGAGGCCCACACTACGGACTCTGAATACACCAGTGGGACGGAGGGCGAGGGGAGCACCACGGCGGTCACAGGATCTGCAACCAGCGACACGGACTCGTCCTCCGATGGGAGCTCCCTTGTAGTGGCGGCAACATCTGTGCCCCCCACTTCAACAGGTACAGCCGCTACCCCCCCTACCAGCACCGCCCTCCCAGCAGCCCCTCAGCCTTCGCCCCGTGCCCGCTCACCCAGGAGGGTGGGCATCACCTTCGCCCCAAGCACCTCAGCCCCTGCCCCTGTCACCTCTGCTGCCCTCAGTGAGGAGGCCATTGACCTCCTCAGGTCCCTCACTGTTGGGAAGTCTACCATTTTGAATGCCATCCAGGGTGTAGAAAGGGAGTTGCAACACACAAATGCATTCCTGGAGGGCATTCATTCTGGTCAGGCTGCCCTTCATCGAACCGTTCAAACTCTGGCCTCAGCACTGATGGCAGCCATTGTCCCTGTGTCTAGCCTCCCCCCTCCAACTTCCTCCACCCAGACCCAATCCACTGTACCTCTGCCTATCCCAAGCACACCATCAGACCAGCCTGCACACACCTCAACACACAAGGGAAGCTCAGGCAAACATAAGCACCACAACATCCCACAGGCACCCACGCAAGCATCACACACATACAGACACACCAACATCCACTGCCTCCACTGTGTTCCCCTCCTCCTCGTCGCCCTCCTCCCTCCCAGTCTCGTCTACACTCACACCTGCATGCACTACCTCTACAGCCACTATGTCCTGCACCAGCACACCCAGCAGCACACCCCGCTCACGTGCAGTCACCACCCCCACTACCATCCACACGTCCCCTGTGTCCTCTCCCAGTGTCTGTGACGCCCCCTCCCAAGATACACAAACGCAGGCACACACCCACCCAACATACACCCACCTCACGACAGCCTCCAGCGCATGCACCTGCACCCACAGCCACAAAAGGTACACATCCTACAACCACCTCCTCTTCCTCCACTCCCAAACCCCCTCCAGCTACCCGTCCCAGTGTCTCCAAACAACTTTTCCTCTCCACGCTTAACCTATTTCCCACCACCCCCCGTCCAACTCATAGGTCCAGTACTAGCACCTCAGCCACAAAATTACCGAGACCAGTGGTGCCTGTTGTCACAGGTATGTGGAGTGGACCGGCCACCAGGCCAGCCAGTGTATCACGGAGCCAGAGCACAGCCAGTCCCCCCCGTGAAGCACCAGAAGTTGGCCAATGCCCGGCGGGAGAGGTGGAAGACTCCAGCCACTCAAGCCGATGACAGGGGTCCCGGGGGGAGTGTGGACTCTGCTGTGACTCCTCCCAAGGTGGGGAAGGGGCAGAAGAAACCCGCAAAGTCTGGGAGGAGCAGCACGGCGGAGAAGACCGCCATCATCCCCACTGCCCAGGAGGGCCCCGCCAGCCCCATCGTCGCTGCCCAGGAGGGCCCCGCTAGCCCCATCGTCGCTGCCCAGGAGGGCCCCTCCAGCCCCATCGTCACTGCCCAGGAGGGCCCCTCCAGCCCCATCATCACTGCCCAGGAGGGCCCTGCCAGCCCCATCCTCTCTGCCCAGGAGGGCCCCGGCAGCCACAGCCCAGCTGAGCAATGAAGGACCGCCAGCCCCAGCCCAGCTGGGGCAATGAAGGACCACCAATGCAAGCACCGCTGAACAGGGCAAGGACCGCTGAACAGGGCAAGCACCACCAAGGCAAGCACCGCTGAACAGGGCAAGGACCGCTGAACAGGGCAAGGACCGCCAAGGCAAGCACCGCTGAACAGGGCAAGCACCGCCAACTCAAGCACCGCTAGCCCATGAGCGGCAGGGGCAGTGACGCAACAGGGACTGTCTCGGGGTGAGTGATGCACTCTGGGCACCAGTCCCCCTCCAGATCCAGTGGAGACCTGCATCCACTCTGTCTGTCCTTGGCTGGATGAAGCACTCTGGGCACCAGTCCCCCTCCAGAACCAGTGGAGACCTGCATCCACTCCGTCTGTCCTGCACAGGATGAAGCACTCTGGGCACCAGTCCCCCTCCAGAACCAGTGGAGACTGTTATCCACTTGAGAGACTGTGGCTTTGCACTCCCCAGGATGGTACAGTGGGCAACCCACCCACTGTAGAGACTTGAGAGACTGTGGCTTTGCACTCCCCAGGATGGTACAGTGGGCAAACCACCCACTGTAGAGACTTGAGAGACTGTGGCTTTGCACTCCCCAGGGTACATCAATGGGCATTGAGCCATCTCGTGGATCTGGCGTTGTGCACTCATCTGGCTGAGGTGCCCTACTTCCCTTCCCCCTGAGGTGCCTGTTGTATTTCTGTCTGATGCCCCTGCAGTGTTCTCTCCGTCATGTTCGGGTATCTTGTGTGGGCCTTGCCCATGCATTTTGGGCCCAGTGGTCCACGGACTATGAATAGTGCAATACCTGGACTACTATTCGTGGTGTATATTTTGTTAATAGGGTATATATGTATATATTTGCTTACTCTATTTTGATATATTACAATGGTTCCACTCATTTCCTTTTGTCTTTGCATTCTTCCGGGGGGTTTGGGTGGTGTTACTGTAATGTTTGGATACGCATTGGTGTGTGTATTGTAGTGGGTGAGGGTGGGGGTGGGGATTGGGGTGTTTCGTGTGTGTGTCCCTGTTTTTTGCCTCCCCCTTCCCCTATGTCGTAGGTACATCACTCACCGTGGTCTTCGCCGCCGGCGTTGGTGCTCCTGGTACAGGAGCAGGAAGACTAGTGCAGGAAGAATATGGAGTTCCGGCTCCATGGTGTCGTCGTTCCTCGTGGAGTGTGTAGATGTGAGCGTTTTCCCTTTGAAATGGCTGTTTCTGCTGTGTTTTTATCTGCGGTGAATCCGCCCCGGAAAAGGTGGCGGATTGGCCTGTCATAATAGTGTGGGCGGTACATTGTCTCCCGTCTGTCTGTTGGCGGTGACCGAAACGCTGTTTGTTTGTACCGCCGTGGCGGTCGGAGTGTTAAAGTGGCTGTCTTTGTTGGCAGTTTCCGCCACGGTTGTAATTGCAAAAATGTTACCGCCAGCCTGTTGGCGGTCTTACCGCCGCTTTAACACTGTCTGCCAGGGTTGTAATGACCACCAAAGTCCTTTATCATTTCAAAAGCCGTCATTATGAACAGAGTGAAAAGGCTGGTAGGCTCTTAGCTTTTCAGTTAAAACAGAACCACCAAATCATCTATTTCAGCCATCTACAGGTCGGATGGTACCTTATATACTAAACCTTTGGGTAAATCTATACCTTTGCCTCCGTAACAACCTATACAGCTCACAGGTACCACTACGCAGATGTAGACTCACATTTCTTTCAGGGCTTGCCAATCCCCACAATAACATTAGAATACAGAGAGGAGTAGGATAAATAAATAATGAATGAAAAAGCAGCTGCTGCTATTAAACTGCTCCCTATTGAAAGACACCGGGGAAGGATGGATCATGATGTCCGCAGTGTCTAGGGGCCAGATGTACAACCATTTTATTTTGCGAGTCTCTAATTGTGATTTTTTGCAACTCACAATTAGAGACTTGCAAAATTAAATGTACTAATGTGTCTCAGACACATTTAGCGATTCCCAATGGGGTCCTAAATGACGTAACTCATCAATATTCATGAGGTAGGTCTCAATTTGTGACCCCATTGGGAATGGCAAACCCTCACAGGAATGGTGGCCTGCTGGGGACAGCAGACCACCATGTCTGTCACTACTTTTTAAATAAAGCAGTTTTTTTTTTTTAAATGCAACCCGTTTTCCTTATAGGAAGGCGAGGTGCATTACAAACAAAAAAAAATCAAAGTTTACTTTTCATTTTTTCAGGGTCGGCAGTGGTCCGTGGGACCACTGCCTGTTCTGAAAAAATGTTGGCACCCCCATTCACAAAGGGGAGGGGTTCCTCCTGATGAGGGGGAACAACACTGATTGCCTCAGACCTGGGTGCTTCAGTTTTAAGCCCTGAAGAGCCCAGGGCCGAGTGTCAATCAGTGACACCTCATCACAGAGTGGGGTGTGTCAGCAGTCTCACTGACCCCATCCCACTCTGTGACAAGTGAGGAACTGCTGCCTTACCTCATTGGCTGGCCTTATGCCAGCTAGTAAGGGAAGGTGGCATTCTCAACCCTCCTGGGACCTCTGAGGCTTAGGACTGCTGCCTTCCCTCATTGGCTGACCTTAGGTCAACCAGTGAGGGAAGGTAACAGTCCCAACCCTCCTGGGACCTCCTAGGCTTCCCTGTCGTTCATGATGATCATGGGGTAAGATTTTTATATGTTTGGTGCGTGCGTGGGAGTTTGGATGTATGTGTATTTGTTAGTGAGTGTTGTGAATGGGTGTGTGAGTGCGTGTGTGAATGAATGGGTGTGAGTGAGGAGTATGTGCACATCAGTAACCTCCTCCTACCACACCCCCTCCCTCGTAAAATTAATGGCCACCACTGCCTTTACATAAACCAAACAAGGCTACATTGAATTCTAACACGATTCTATTAAGGGGTGCAAAAGATTTGGATCGCTGGTCATAAATCCCTGAAACAACACCCATTTTTGCATTTGAGATGTCCTCTGTGGAGCAATTCAGAAATTCATATCATCCATGATCAGTTGCCTAAATTCGGTGAGATCTCGGGTGCTTACATTTCTTGATGTTGCACTGTACTTTGTGCTTTTTTTGTTTCTTTTCTCGACTTATATAGGTCTGTTATCTTGACTTCTGGAACTGAATATTAGAACAAACCTTCATTTTGACAAATGGGTATTCTTCTGTTCAGCCATGCCTTTTAGAGAAGGCTCGGCCTCTTTGGAGTGAAAATTCATGCTGATAACACATATCCCTACGTTTCACTGTAGCATGTGTAGAGAGCCATCCGGACTCTCCCCGACATTGTATCCTGTTCTGCGCATCTGGGCAGAGCGCAGGACAGAGGCTATAAAAATAAAGATGGGGCTGCGCTGACGCAGTCCCCACTGTAGACACCAACTATCGTGTATGCGTATTACTTCCCCAAACGTGTTGCGGCCTGCGCGACACCACATTGGTGACGAGCGGGTTTCAGAACTCTTGCGTCGCGGAAAATCACGGAAAGGTTAACAAGGGGTGCAGAAAAAAAACCAAAACAAACACAACGCGACCGGCGCAGACCCCTCGTGCCTTGTCGCAGGGATCGCCGGAGAACGACTAGAGACCTGGCTGACGCGCGACGATCTGACAAGGAAGCGTGCCACGCATCCTACCTTGTGAGGTGAGCCCCACCTCCTCTCCGGTGCAGACGCCCCAGTGATTGGCATCGGTCCACGTAGGCCGAGCACCCGGGGCCTCATGTGTCCTCGCCGCGGCCCAGAAGGGAAAAGAGAGGCAGCTGTGCTGCCGGCGCTGGATGTAATACGGCGCTCGCCCCTGAAGCCCTGCTACGCCACGTGGGGTGGTGTGCGTGACAACGCGGAGCTCAGGCTGTGCTCCCCAGAGAGGGGAACGCAGCATACGGAGCCAGAGGGGCAGGAGCCCCGTACAAGTAAGCAGGAAAGCCCAGGGGGAGGAGCCCCAAAAGAATACAAAAGAGACACAAAAAGGGCAAATAGAAGCCAAGGAGACCCCTAGAAAAAAAAAAAGACACAGATATTACACAATGTGTAGAATACAGACTAACAAACAGTTAAGGGTCAGCAACACATGACACTCCAAAGAGAAATCAAGTGAAAACAAGTGAAAAAAAAAAAAAACAATATCACTGTTGCCAAAAGAGACTGTGGGAAGGGGTCCTGCAGTATAGCAGCAACGTCACTACGTGCATAAAGACACAATGAGCTCCCCACCACAAGAAAAACCCCGTTGCCCGTGCAGACGGGCGCCAGTGCACACTCCTCAATCACTGCGCTGCCCCCATTCAGCCAACTGATTTATCCAGCCACAGCAGCGCCAAGATGGCTCCTCTGGTTAAATCGACTGGGAAAACTATTTCTGCGCCACAAGAGAGACAGATGGGGCAGTGCGCAGATCTCTCATGCTGCTGATGGGAGGAGACGAGCTGCAAGAATTATTTGATTCACTCCCAGACACAGGTGAAAAGTCGGACTTCAACGCGGCAGTGGAAGCCCTACAAAAACATTTTGACCCACAGTTAAATTCAGACTTTGAACGTTTTAAACTTCTGGCAGGCCCAACAAACGGATGTTGAGTCAATGGACATGTTATATGCATGACTAAGGAAGTTAACAAGCTCGTGTGTAGGCCTCAATCAACAAGAACAGATTACAAATCATTCAGGGATGCTGATCAAATGCACTACAGAAGCTCATCCGATGCCAGCATGTCTTACCTCTCGACGACATCTTGGTTCTGGCACGTTCACACAAACTATTGGCAGTCTGGGCGGATGCCATGGGTGCGGTAGGAGGACAATCTTTGGCAGCTGCGTCAAACACAAGCACAGTCCAGGTGAAAGAAGAGCAGGTAGACGCCATACAAACTCATCAACCGACAGGACGAGACCGAAAGTTTTCAGACAAAGAGCACGTACCTGCGGAAGCTGTGGGTATGAACATAAAACAGCAATGGGGGTGCCCCGCGAAAGGTAAAATATGTGATAAGTGTGGCAAAGACAACCACTTTGCGAAAGTGTGCAGGTCAGGGAGAGGCTGGCAAGGAAACCAGAAAGGAAAGGATGCCAAGATTAGGAGCGTAACCAAAGAAATTGATGAATCCAGAGAAACCAGAGCACAACGGAATCCAGTCTTTGAAGAAGACAAGGATGAAGACATCTTTGTGATCTCATTCACTGGTGGGAGACGACAGGAAAAGCGACCACCACCCATAAGCAACATTCAGATCAACGGCAAATCGGCGACAGTGCTCATAGATACAGGAGCGTCTGTAAATGTAATCGCTTGCCCCGACCACCACCAAAATATACAACTACGGAGGCCGAGAGCCGCTTCCTCTAAAAGGCACGGTGGAAGTGGCAGTGTCCAGTGGACATGTATCAACGCAGGCAAAGTTCTGCGTGGTGACCGGAGACCGAGGCACTTTGTTGGGGTGTCACACCGCGGAAGAGCTGGAATTAGTATTCTTCGCGCGACAAGAGTACGACTCACATGCTGAGCATCTGATTCGTGAATTTCCACAGCTCTTTGAAGGGTTGGGACAGTTTAAAGACAAAAGAATCAAACTCCACATAGACCCAGGAGTTAAGCCCGTTGCCCTAAGACACCGACGTGTACTGCTCTATTTGCGACCAGCAGTGGAAAAGGAGCTACAACTGCTTGAAGACCAAGGGGTAATCGAGAAGGTGGAAGGACCA
The DNA here is from genome assembly GCF_031143425.1 of Pleurodeles waltl. NCBI lineage: Eukaryota > Metazoa > Chordata > Amphibia > Caudata > Salamandridae > Pleurodeles > Pleurodeles waltl. Next base: position 292,293,349 of record NC_090438.1, read on the forward strand.
ACACCATGGGTTTCGCCGTTAGTGATAGGGCCAAAGCCCAAGCAACTAGGAGCCATCCGTCTGTGTGTTGACATGCGCATTCCGAACAAGGCCATTAAGAGGGAGAGACACATAACACATACGATGGATGACATCATAGCAGATCTGAATGGGGCACATTGGTTCTCGAAACTGGACCTTAATGCCGGGTATCATCAGCTGGAGCTGGAGCTGGATCCCGATAGTAGGAACATTATGACATTCTCAACACACGTAGGGCTCCGGCGGCACAAGAGTCTGAGCTTTGGGGTATCTTCGACAGCCGAAGTATTCCAAAACGTGATCAGAGAGACACTGTCAGGGCTGCCGGGGGTGATCAACTTGAGCGATGACATCCTCATGTACTTCAAGACCAGAGTGGAACATCATCGACATCTCAGGGCTACGCTGCAGAGGTTAGCGGAGGCAGAGTTAACACTCCACAAGAAGAAATGCGCATTCTACCAAACGTCGGTGGAGTTTTTTGGCTATGTCTTCTCAAAGGATGGTCTACAAGAAGACCCGCGTAAAGCTGATGCCATTCGTCAAGCACCAATTCCCAGGAACCCTACCGAGGTCAGAAGCTTCTTGGGCATGGCGACGTATTGTGGAAGATTCATTCCGCAACTGGCGACAATGGCGGAACCCTTCAGACAGCTCACAAAAGGGGGGCACAGGTGGGAATGGAGCCCAGCTGCTGACAAGGCGTTTACTGACATCAAAACAGCGTTGCTGGACAAGTCAACAATGGCTTATTTTAACCCTCATAGACATACAGAGGTGGTGGTGGATGCAAGTCCGGTAGGCCTTGGTGCCGTTCTCCTCCAGGAACAGAACCCGCAGGAGTGGGTTCCGGTTGCGTACGCCAGCAGAGCGTTGTCTTCCGTGGAAACACGATACGCCCAGATAGAGCGGGAAGCTTTGGGCGTGCAAGCATTTCCACCTGTATCTGTATGGGCAAGAATTTTAGGTGGTGACTGATCACAAGCCGTTAGTCGCACTGTTTGCCGGATGCCCTCATCTGGCGCCCCCACAGATAGAGCGATGGACTGTTGCGCTGCAACCCTACCGGTTTACTGTTATCTATCCACCTAGGGTGAATAACCCCGCGGACTACTTATCTCGCCACCCGTCTCCAATGGTGGCCGATCACTCTCAAGAGAAGGATGAGGAGAGCACTGAAGTGTTTGTCAACATGATTGTACAGTCGGCCTGTCCCCGTGCCCTTGGTGTAACAGACATTGTGAATGCTACCAAGGAGGATATGGTACTGAACCAGGTCAAGGAAGCGTTGGATCACAGAAAGTGGAAGCTTTTCCTGGAAAAGTCAAAAGTGGCCAACCATGAGTGCAAGGGAGCAATGCAGGGGATGTGGAGGGTGCGAGATGAGCTATCGACGGATGGTCAAGGACTGGTCTTTCAAGGAAGGAAAATTGTGCTGCCGCAGAGTTTGTGGGCTCGAGTGGTGGAGTTAGCGCATCAGGGCCATCAAGGCGCTGTGAAAACCAAGGCAAGATTGCGAGCAAAGGTTTGGTTCCCGGGCATGGACAGTCAGGTAGACGAATTGGTGGTGAAATGTCATTCATGCGTCATGACATCAGCGGACCCACCCAGCTGCCCAGTCATCACTGAACCGGCTAGTCAGAAGCCATGGGTGAAAGTGAGCACGGATTTTGGGAGTTTCCCGGATGGGCGGCTGACGGTCGTTCTCATTGACTTGTGCACAAAATTCCCTGTTGTTGACGTTGTGTCATCCACGGCTTTTGAGAATGTGCGACCAGTACTCCAGAAGGCATTTGCCATGTTTGGACTCCCTGAGGAGGTCAGGACAGACAATGGGCCCCCATTTCATGGACAAGAATTTCGGTCTTACCTGGAGGGGCTAGCCATACATCATCACAGGGTCATGCCCTACTAGCAACAGGCGAATGGGGACGTTGAGAGGTTTATGCAAACTCTAAACCGAGCCCTTCGAATAGGCGTCGAACAAAGAGAAGACAGTGAGCAATGTTTGCAGCAATTTGTGAGTGCTTATAGCCAGACATCTCACAGCACTACAGGGTGTGCGCCTGCTGCGCTGATGTTCAAGGTCCCGCCTCGGGATTGCATCCCGTCTGATCCTCATTTGGTACCTCCTGAGCTAGATGTTGAGGCCACCCAGCTGCGCCGAGAGCGCACTAATCGTAAGGCCACTGAAAAACGGTGAAGTCGATTCAGAGACTTTCAGGAAGGAGATAGGGTGGTAGTGAAGAATCGCCAGCCAGGAGGGAAATTCCAAACTCCTTTTGAGCCTGAACCTTGGCAGGTCATCAGTGTGAGAGGCGCCATGATGATAGCAGCACGAGGCAGGCAGAGGATCACCAGAAACGTCTCACACTTCAGGAGAGCAGGGGTTTTGATCACACCTGCAGAAGAAGGAGAAGTCGATTAATCTATAGCTGCATTTCCAGGTGAGGTGGAAGAGGCAGAGGATAATCCGGGAGCGGTGCCCAGTACACATCACCCGTGGGGTGAAAATGCTGGCCAGGAAGAATCACTCGCCAGAGGTGGACGATACCATTTGCGCCCCAACCCTGTGCCAAACAGCCAGCTTAAAGATTTTGTTTGTACACTGGGCTGTTAAGGAAGGGTGTTGTGGCGTCGCTGTTTGCTCGCCTGACTGCGGAGGAGCCCGCGTTCGAGGCTGTTGGTCTGCTGTAGAGTCCTGGGTGACCAGATGACTGCTAGGAGCTGGCCAGGGGTGTTGCACGTGGGCCTCCGCATCCATTTGACTATTTCTCTGTTCTGTTTTCATTTTGTTTCTTCTCCGTCCCTGTGTTTCTATTTTTTCTTTTATCTGTTTGTCTAAGTCTCCATCTCTCTGATATTGAAACTTTAGTTGGTTATGTTCTTGGTGTGTATTCATTTCCTCTCCTGTGTGAAGTAAAAACATGGGAGGGATGTAGAGAGCCATCCGGACTCTTCCCGACATTATATCCTGTTCTGCGCGTCCGGACGGAGCGCAGGACAGAGGCTATAAAAATAAAGACGGGGCTGTGCTGACGCAGTCCCCACCGTAGACACCAACTATCGTGTATGCGTATTACTTCCACAAACGTGTTGCAGCCTGTGTGACACCACAGCATGCACGTGTCTGTAACCTTTTTTTGCATAATTGAAATGCTATTGTTTGTGCTTTTTTGTGCACGAATTATGAATACCATAAATGCTTGTTGATATTATAAAAAAAACGTAATACTGATATTTAAACAAATAACAAGTTTAACAGGTCGGCAAGGGGATGCCACACAGTTTCTGGTTTGTCGAAAAATAAAAGGACACACAGTTCTTGCTTCTGTCCAGTTTTCTTACACAAATTACTCCAGGTAGCACATGGGAGTCTTTGCTTTGGAGAACAAGCCACAAGTCTACTCGCAGTTTGCATCTGAGTCCTAGTCCAAAGGCGGCCGTGTTTAAGGTTAACCATGAAATTCTAAACGAGGCCATTTGTGATGATTACTGCAACTGAATGTTTGATTTCCTATGAAGCAAGGATCTGGGGCCTGATTGCATAGCGTGACAAACAATCCTGGTCCCCACACGTGCCTGCCAGCAGAGGTGAGAGGCGAACGCCATTGTTTGCATTATAACAGGTAATCTACATCATTGTGATGTGCTGTTAGGCACTGCCGTAGTGCGCGTCTGCACAGCAGAGCATCCAGAAGACCACCTTGGAGCACTGAGGATAGATCTATTCCTTGAAAATCTGAAGGTCTGCTACAGGTGTCTCGGCGTCTTTAAGGGTAGAGTGAAGAGGGCAGTGTTTAATTTGTAAATAAAAACGTGCCGGTTCTCAAAGCCCCCCTCTTAAACACGCGGCTGCTGCAATTAAATGTGGGAACACGGAATACTGAGGCAGCATAATCCTGAAGCCATCTCGGGCCTCTTTAATCCATTTACAGCCACTCCCTGCTTCTTCAGCTAACCTTTGCAGCTTTCTGCTTTCTCCCTTTGTGACGCTTTTTCGCTTTTCTCTTCGTCCGTCTTTCCCATATGTGTCTTTTGCTCGCAGCAAATGCTTGGGGCAGAGGAATAAGTGCTGGCCCTCAAAAATAAGTGCCGGTGCTCAGCACCGTAAACAACAAGCACAAATTAAGCACTGGAAGAGGGTCCAGCAAGGGTGATTGCGCTCCTAGTGTGCCCCAACTGTTGGATATTGGAATGTATTGTTGCCTAGTGATGTGGAGAAGAAGCTAGAATGTTGAGGCAGCCTAGGGTCAGTTGAGACTAGGTAGCTGCCAGGGTTGGTTGAAATATTGAAGCTTAAATAAACGTATACTTTGGCAACATTGAAAACGACGTTGGAGCATCTTTTCAGTGGCGACGAGGATGGGATCCCATGTGTGAACGGTGGACCAACCCTGGCGGTGTGATGAGGTCGTTAAAATGAGGTGGAGTCGTTGGTGAAGTGAAGACTCAGTGTATCTCATCTGCGTTTCATTTGCCTAGTGCCAACTCGTGCTACAATTCGGGAAGGAGTGTAAACTGTGTGCTGTAACGCTCAGGTGTCGGAGAAGTGCTTGGACACGTTGTGCAGAGGTGTATAGAAACACTGAGGCACTGAAGAAGAGAACTAGTGTGTTCCGGTGTGGAAAATAGAGTGGAAAAAAAAAACACCGGGGCACCGAAGAAGAGAGCGAGTGCATTCCGGCATGGGAAACGTACTTGGAGTATATGTTGGCATATCTGTAGGAGAAAATTTAAGGTTTGGAAAAGTTTATATTCTATTGTTTTTTTCTCCTGCAGAAACCAACGGCTGTTTTGGTCACGCGGATGTGCTGCGTGCCGGCGCGTGGAAGGCGTCTGGCACAGTACGGGCACGCAGATTTCTGGCGTTGTGCGTTGCCCAGGCAACGTTAATCGGATTGCGTTGAGCACGGGGTTATATTGTCAGCACGCTCGCACATTACCAAAAGAAATGATGTGGTAAATGCGGTCTGAAGAACAGATTTGCGCGATCTGCGCGCCGGCGGTATTTTTTTTTCTTTTTGTTTCAGAGTTGCTTAGGAGTGGAGACAAGGAAGGAACAAGTGAGTGATTTTTGGGCAATATCCATTTTTGAACTCTGTATTTTGCCTAAGGTCTACAGGACTGTAACAGGAAGGAAATAATTTTGTTTATTGAAGAAAAAAAAAGGGAGACATAAGTATTCTATAAATTCCCATTCACAGAGACAAGTAACATGCAGTCAATATTGCCGCCTCCAGTCTTTTTGAGTATGCCAGGTGATCCGAATATGCCTTGGGAGGATTGGCGTGAGGCATTTGAGACTTACCTGGAAGCGTTAGGAGGGGCTATTTTCACGGCAAAAAGAAAATTTACTTTGCTCAAACACAATTTGGGTGTTGAAGAGAGGAAAGTATTCAAAACATTACCCAGTAACGAGGAATTAGAAGTTAATAGAGATGGTTCTGATGAAGAAGACGAGAGCAATGACATATATATGGGAACTATGACAGCTCTGGAAGAACACTATGGTAGAAAATTTAGTATTGTTGTGGAACGACATAAATTTTTTTCTAGAGTCCAATCGCCAAATGAATCAGTAGATCAGTATGTGTGTGCATTACGATCGTTAGCCAACACGTGTAAATTTAAAGATTTACATGAAGAGATAATACGCGATCAGTTGATATGCCGTACCAAGGACAGAAAAATACAAGAAAAATTGTTGTCGCTCAGGGACCCATTACTAGATGAAGCATTGGCAGCAGCAAGGCGCATTGAGGCTACTTCTAAATATATCAAGGAATTAGGAAGAAATTATGGTGTGGATGAAAATGATATGCCTGTCCAGGAAGTGGATAAAATTAAGGGTGGCAATGATAAGTTGAGGGTTGAAAAAAAATGTTACAGGTGTGGCAGTGTAAAACATTTAGCATTCTCAATGAATTGCCCAGCTAAAAACAGTAAGGGGGTCATTCTGACCCTGGCGGCCGGTGACCGCCAGGGTCACCGACCACGGGAGCACCGCCAACAGGCTGGCGGTGCTCCCGAGGGCATTCTGACAGCGGCGGTTCAGCCGCGGTCAGAAAGGGTAAACCGGCAGTCTCCCGCCGGTTTACCACTGCCCTACAGAATCCTCCATGGCTGCGGAGCGCGCTCCGCAGCCATGGGGATTCTGACACCCCCTACCGCCATCCTGTTCCTGGCGGGTCTCCCGCCAGGAACAGGATGGCGGTAGGGGGTGCCGCGGGGCCCCTGGGGGCCCCTGCAGTGCCCATGCCCATGGCATGGGCACTGCAGGGGCCCCCGTAAGAGGGCCCCGCAAAGTATTTCAGTGTCTGCAAAGCAGACACTGACATACGCGACGGGTGCAACTGCACCCGTCGCACCCCTGCAACTACGCCTGCTCAATTCTGAGCCGGCGTCCTCGTTGCAGGGGCATTTCCTCTGGGCCGGCGGGCGCTCTTTTGGAGAGCGCCCGCCGGCCCAGAGGAAATGTCTGAATGGCCGCCGCGGTCTTCTGACCGCGGTGCGGTCATTTGGCGGCGGTACCTTGGCGGACGGCCTCCGCCGTCCGCCAAGGTCATAATCAGGGCCTAAATGTTTTAATTGTAATAGAATAGGACATTTTTCTAAAGTTTGTACGCAGAAGAAAGTGGGAAACAGGAAAAAGGTGAACTGTTTAAGTGATGAAAGTTCCTTGGAAGTTGATGAGTGTTGTGAACAAGTAGAGGTACTAATGCTACAAGATATAATATCCGAAGGTACTTCAGATATGTCTGAATTTGGTGATGTGTGGATGATAGGGAATGATGATTATAAACCGCCAAAATGTGTGGTGGAATTAAATGGAAGACCAGTGAGGATGTGGGCGGATTCGTGTTCCCCGCATACTTTGGTTAATAAAGAAACATGGGTGAAATTAGGTGAGGTGCAGTTACTTAAACCCAAAGTAAATCTGATGGGATATGGAGGAAATAGAATACCTGTATTAGGTTGTTTCAGAGGTGAAATTGAGTTTAAAGGAAAATAAATCTTCAGTGATATTTATGTGGTGGAGAGTGGAAGATGTTTATTAGGGTGGAGTGAACAGAGAGCTTTAGAAATTATACTGAACCCTAATATGGAAGAACAAGTATTGGTTGTGGATGGTAAAGACATGAAGTCAGTTAAGTGGAAATTAGAATTTCCGGATTTATTTAACGAGAAACTGGGGTGTTTGAAAGGATTCCAACATAAAATCATTTTGAAGGAAGGAGCTGTACCTAAAGTACACAAGGTAAGGAGCGTTCCAGTAGTGCTGAAAGAAGCCTTAAAAAGTGAGCTGAGAAGATTGTTGGAGATGGGGGTGATAGAGGAAGTAGAGTCATCAGAATGGCTAAGTCTAGTGGTTTTGGCATGTAAGCCTAATGGAAAAATGTGCATGTGTGTGGATTTGAGGGACCTAAATGATAACATTTGGATTGATAGACATCCGATACCAAATATAAATGAGCTGTTGGCAAGTATTCAGGGTGGTGAGGTTTTTTCTACCATTGATTTGTCCAATGCGTACCACCAGGTCATGTTGCACCCTGATTCAAAACATCTAACATCTTTTATAACTCCGGAAGGAGCATTTAGGTATCTACGTATGCCTTTTGGCTTGGCATCTGCTTCGGCAGTGTTCCAAAGAATCATGCAAGGTTTGTTGGGTGAGGTAAAAAATGTAAAAAAATTCCAGGATGATGTATTAATATGGGCAAAAGATGTGAGGGAACATGATATGTTATTAAGGAAGGTATGTTCCATATTGGAGAAAGCTGGTCTGACAGTGGAAATGAAAAAGTGTAAATTTGAATGCAAAAAATGTTGAATATTTGGGCCATACAGTATCTGGGAAAGGTATAAAACCGAAAATAAACCTTCTGGAAGCAATTGAAAAAGCACCTATTCCTTCGAATAAGGACCAATTGAGATCGTTTTTGGGTCTAGCAGAATATTATGCAAAATTTGTGAAGAATTTTGCTGAAGTGGCCCAACCGTTGCACGCTATAATGAAGAAGAATCAAAAATCTGAATGGTCTAAGGAGTGCCAGCAAGCGTATTCTACCTTAAAACTATGCATTGTCGACGCGGTGGAACTAAAACCTTTTGTAGCAGAAGATTATACCATTGTGTCTACCGATGCGAGCATGCATGGCCTTGGAGCAGTACTAATGCAGTCATGCAAAGGGAAGGAACGTGTGATAGCGTTTGCTTCTAGAACATTGAAGGGGGCAGAAGCAACGTATTCTGCTATCGAGAAAGAAGCTCTTGCTTGTTGGTGGGGTGTCAAGTACTTTAAAAACTATGTGTGGGGAAGGAAGTTTGAACTGCGAACAGACCATAAACCGTTAATCGATATGTTCACGACAAAGGGTGCAAAGCGTGCATCTTCCAGAATAGCGAAGTGGATGTATTGTTTATAGGAGTATGATTTTGTTATAAGATATGTACCAGGGGTAAAGAACGTCAATGCAGATTGCCTATCTAGACTGCCAATTGAGAATCAAGCAGATGAGGAGGAAGAAGAGTGGATGGTTGCGAATGTCCAGGATGTAGGAACTGATGCAATTAGTTAGGAACTTTGGCGTGAGTCAGTGGATGGTGATGAGGAATTACAATTGCTGAAGAGATATATGGGAATGCATTGGTCCAAATTGGGAGAGCGTGTGAGTCAGGTGACAAATTTCAAGAGTGTATGGTCGGAATTGTCCAATCAAGATGGTTTGTTGAGACGTGGTGACAGGTTGATTGTTCCTTATAAATTAAGAAGGAGGTTGTTGGACGTGTTACATGAGGGTCATGGAGGTATGTCGGGGATGAAGAGGAAGGTGAGAGAAGATTTTTGGTGGCCAGGGATGGACCGGGATGTGGAAAGATTTGTAAGGAACTGTGTGGAGTGTGCATGCAGTGATAAATCCCATGTGGGGGTGAAGACACTGGTTATTCCATTCCCGTTTCCAGATAAACCTTGGCAGAAGGTAGGGATGGACATATGTGGTCCTTTTCTATTGGATACTGGTGACAAGGTTTTTATCATAGTAATGATAGATTATCATTCCAAATGGCCTGAAGTAAGTGTAGTGAGAGATGTCAGGTCAGGTGCTGTGATTGAGTTTTGCGAAGAGGTATGGAGGAGAGAAGGATATCCTGAGGCGGTGGTAACGGACAATGGTCCGCAGTTTACATCTGAGGAGTTTGGCGATTATATGAAAAAATGTGGGGTAAAGCACATTAGAACTGCCGTAGCCCATCCTAGAGAAAATGGACTGGTAGAGAGGTTTAACAGAGTGATAAGTGAAAATATACAATTGTCGGTGCAGAATGGTCTGAACTGGAAAAAGGAAATAAAGAATCTTTTGTGGAATTATCGCACTACTCCACATTCCCTCACGTTGGAGACCCCATTCATGTTGTTAAAGGGTAGAAAGCCGTGTACCAAGGCTGTGCCTGGATGGATGGGTAAAGCAGGAAGAGAGAAGGTGAATGAGGAGGAAATGTTGAAGCGAGTAAGGGTAGGTCAAGCAGCGTATGACGGAAGAAATAAAGGGAGTTGGAAGAAGTTGGTAAAGTTGAAGATTGGTGATTGGGTAAGAACTAGGGTGTGGAATAAAAAAAAAGGTGAATCTAAATGGTCAATGCCTAGGCAAGTGGTGAGTGTGAAAGGTTATAGTGTGGAGATGGAGGATGGCAAGAGATGGAATGTGAGCGAAATAACGAAGTGTAATGAAGCAGAGTTGCGAAAGTGGAAGAGTATGAGGGATGATGACAAGTGGACTGAGGTGAACAATGAGGTATGTAGGAGAAGTAGATTGGTGAAGAGACCTGTGTATTTAAAGGATTACGTGACGTAGGAATTTTATGGATTTTATATACATTAGATAAGGTGAAGTTAATTTCGTTTTAAATCGGGTTTGCAGGTTGTCATGTAGTGCATAGTATGCTGTTATTGAATTAAGATAGAATATATTTATGTAAACGTAGTGTAGCTATGATTTTTTGTTTTTTTGTTTTTTTTGTTTGTAGGATAAGGGGGGGAGATGTGTTGGATATTGGAATGTATTGTTGCCTAGTGATGTGGAGAAGAAGCTAGAATGTTGAGGCAGCCTAGGGTCAGTTGAGACTAGGTAGCTGCCAGGGTTGGTTGTAATATTGAAGCTTAAATAAACTTATACTTTGGCAACATTGAAAACGACGTTGGAGCATCTTTTCACCAACCATAAGGGTCCCTTTGAGGACCACGTGTTTGGTGCACATGTGAAAATCCTGTCTGTGCAGCACTAGCTCCACTGACAGAATTCATGCATGTGCCTCCCTGGCCCGACTTCAGAAAGTGATCGTGAATGGACAGAATGGAGGAATACAGTCGGTTACCAAGTGATCCTTTGGGGTGAGCACAGTGTCCTTAGGGCCCTCCGTGACACCTCTCAGTCAGTGGTGTGCTCTCGATGCCATGGGCCCTGATGCAAGCAAATAACATGGGTCCCCCCGTGTGAGTATTAAAATAGAAACATCATTTGGATGCAGCAGGCCTCTCAAACCCCTGGATACCCCTGCAACGGAATCTGCTGCACTAACTGATAGCCGCCCCCCCGCTTACATGTCCCAAAGTACTACATTCTACCCATCTCTCCTTCTCTCCTCCCTTTTTCCAATCATCTCCTTCCTCCCTGTCACTCGCTTCCCTATCCCTCTACCTCCGTCTCTCTGCCCTTTTTCTGTCTCTGACTCGTCCTTATCATCTTCGCCCCTTTGCTCCCTAACATACCTATTTCTAACCCTTTTCCTCGTTCCTTGACTTTTTGCTCAAACGTATCATTTCTCTCATCGTGATCCCCTTTTCCCATTCTGTCACCTTTTCCTCTTTCTCTCCTTTCTATCTTTCGCTCTCTTCTTTTTTCTTTTTCCTTAATCCCCTGTAACTTGGCCATTCTCCCTAAAGATCAAATACAGAGCAAGACCGCGGGGGATGTGGTTAAAAAGTAAAATTAGTGGACGGGCTCTACACTAAATGCAACCAGAACAGGGCAGGCTAGGCCTCCTCCCACCGGTGGGCTTGCGTGGCTCTGCACCAGACACTACTAATTGCTGCGTCCTTCCCTCACGTCTGTCTCTGGGGCACTACCAGACACCATCTTCAGGCAGCACAGATCTGGACATCGGCCATACGTTCGGTGTAGGAAAATGCCAGAATACAATCTGTGCCTCCAATCCTCGAATGGAACACTTTAATGTCTGAGCAGTGGGTGATATCTATGTAAACTAGACACTTATTTGCAAATGTTAACTGTGGTAACCCACCACATTGTGTTCCTGAAAACAAATGAAATAGAGACACTAGAGTTTGAGTACTTGCACCTATTTTTAACATACAGTAAATCTGGGAGATGATAGTGTTCGAGGTATTATAAAAGTGGACTGTTTCTCTCTTAAAATCTGTAATCAAGGGCATTGAAATGAAGACAGTTTTCAAGGGTCCAGGTCACAGGAAAAAAGCTGTTGTCAAGCCTCCTCTCACAAAGCCTAACCTGTACCCTCGAATTGATGCTAGCTAGCACCAGAAGCTTCTTACTCTTTGGCTGGTCTATTTTCCTGAAGGCAACTTCTTATTAGATTCCAAACAGATGGGCTTTAGGCCTTGGTTAGGCACTGAAATGGTTTTCAGTTGCAGTTGATTTGAAACTAGACTGGGGCTCCCTCACCTCCCTCATTAAGCTTCACTTGTCCTGTGCATTTAACATGCTGGCCCATTCTATCTTGGTCACATATATAGGGCAGGTGGAGTACATGGCAGTGCAGGTCAATTGTTTGCCTCATTTCTCTTAGGCAGGAGTCAATCCATAGCACTTTCTCCTTTTCTCTCAAATGTTCCCCAATCAAATGTGGTATCCCTCAAGGATCTTCACTTTACTCCATATGTTTTAATATTTATCTACACCCCCCTTGCTGAAGTCAACAGGAGTTTTGGGATCAGAGTGATTTCTGACTACACCCAGTTTATTTGTAATAACTTAATAAATCCCCCTCTGAAATTCATACTGTAATTTCAGGGAGTGAATCTTCAGCCCTGCACCGGATGAACACCAATTTTTTTAATAACTTAATCCTTCTAAAACAAGGTACTTGTTTTAGGTCTCAATGCCTCTTAGGCACCTACATCCTGGCCCACTAGCTTAGGAGAAGCCTCTATCCCGGATGAGAAAGTTAAAAGCCTTGGCTTCTAGAATGAAAAGGATTTCAAGTTGTCCCATCAGATTATTGGTTGTTCCGTCATGTTATTTTGAAATGAGAATCATGAAGAAAATACTTCATCCCACAAAATCTGAGAACTACTGTAGTTATTGTCATAGTTATCTCAAGGCCTAACTAAGCAATTGCCTGTCACCCTACTGTTTCTTCTGCACCCTCCCTACAATGAGTGCAGAATAAAGCATGCTCCTCACTTACTGTCTTAGGAAATTCAACAGAATGTTAGCGGCCCATCAAAAGCAAGGCTATTTTCCGTTCCCCAAATGGTTTCAATTCAAGGCTTTTTGGTTTTATCACAAAGCTTAGTATGGAGCTTGGCCCTTTCATTTTAGGGACACTTTCAATATGATACCTTCCTCAGTTATGGCTTTAATCTGAGCCTGATTTAGATGTTGGTAGTAATGATCCTGCTGTTGATGTTTTCAACTGAAAACCTGCTTGCCGCCATGACGGTCCGCCAGCCAGATTTAGATGTTGGCAGTCCCATATGTGAGGGTCTGCATTCGTCCCACCATCTCTGCCAAAAAACACCACCAACATCGACGACACCAAAAAAAAGTGGCTGATGGCAGGACTCCAGCCACCTTTCCTGCCGTGCACATTTGGATGTGCTTTACCGCCAAGCAAAAAGTGGTGGTCCGACCTCCATACTTGAGTTGTTGGATTGGGAGGGAAATGAGTTAAAAACTTACCCTGTCCCCCGTTTCCACTTCTGTTTTTGACTGGACATGACTGGACAAGACCTGCTGTCACTGCTGCCACTGACCCATGGAGAAAACAGGACCCCCGTCACCAGACTTGAAGGTAGGGATGCAGCATTGCCAGGGTATGCTGGGTGGGTACTGCACATGAGGTTGGGACCACTGCTGGCACATACATGTCACAGTAATTTTGTAATTACTGTGACATGCGTATGTCCGGAACACATTTGAGTCAGACATGGATGGGGACACACCGGCACAACACACACTTCTCACATATACACACATAATTGTGGTGTTATTATTCATTGCCAAATGAGTGGTGGCATCACAATGACGATACAATGACCCTTTTCAATGGTGCCCATGTGTGCACATTGCAAGGGGACCTGTACTGGCAAGGTTGTGCTACCTGTTGTGTATGTGAGTCAATGCATGTATGTGTGTGTGTGAGACTGGATTGGCTGGTTGAGGTGGAGGAAGCTGGAGAGGGTGATATGGATGTGTCTGTATGTGTGTCCCTTGCATATGGGATCGATGTTGTTGTGTATGTTGTGTTGCTGTGTGTAACATCAAGGTGCGTGTTGTTGTGTGGTGGACGTTGTTGTGATCTGTGTAGTTGTGCCTCATATGAGTGTGTTTGTGTAGCTGAGTGTGTAGTTGTGTTGGTTGTTGTGGTTGTGTCATGTGTGGGTGCAGTGTCAATAGTGTGTGTATGCTGTGTCATGGATGAATGGCAATGGGTGTGTTCGGCATGTATGGGTTGTGTGGTGTTGGAATGGCAATGAATGACGGTGTGTATGTGGTGTGTTGTGTGTTGTGCAGGGGAACACATATGGCTAAGGCAGAGTGAGTGTGTGTGTGAGACTTACCTGTATTCCACAGCCACTGCCATTGTAAGTGGTCCATTGGATCCAGCAGAGGGTGCCGTCCGTCATCAATCCGTCGATATGACACCGCCTGCAAACATCTAAATCCAGTTGGTGGGAACCCACCTGCTTGATGTCTAGAAAGGATGCTCCGTCGTTGCAGACTGTGGTTCAGCCGCAATACATCTAAATACAGGAGGCGGAATACCATTGACTTGATGTTTTCGGGTCTGCTGCGAATGCAGCATAGCAGTAACACCGTCAAGCTCTAAATCAGGCCCTCTGTCTGTATTAGTAGTCCACTATTTTTAGAAATCCAGAAAAGAAGAGCATTAATTTTCTGTCCTTGTCTCCTCCTCTCTAGAATACTCTTCTTCCAAAACGTTGAGCTATTTAAGAGCTCTTCAGTTTTAGGAGGGCCAGAAAAATGTAGCCTGTCTCTTAGCGCATGTTCTCCTTGGTAATCTGAGTTTAGCACCAAAATGCCTAAGGCTGATAGTTGCACTTTGTATGTTCGTTCATTAATTCAGTTATTCTAAGTTATCTCCATTTTCTGTTGCATCTATATTTAGAAATGTTTTAGTGTTGCTTCTATACACATATGCACAACAGGTGCTACCACTGTAGACCTCAATTTAATTAAAAAAGCAGCCAATCATATCTCATGCAGTTTCCAGTGCTTGCTCGAGAGGATAATACCTATGCTCATTCTTGTGTGCAAGCTTCTCTTGGCAATCGATGTAGTGTTTTGTTTATCATGCTACTGTCTCCAGGATGTCTGCATTCTTTATTTTATTGCTGATAAATAAATTAACCACCACTTTAAAGACTGATACCGCCTTAGGGCAGAAACAAAAGCACAAGGATGCAATCTACAAATCAATTAACTCCGCAGCTTGTATAAATAGTCCCTGCTTCTGCATTTTCAGGCTTCTTTATGCCTTGAGACATATTGTGTGAATCTATTAAAAGTGGGTTATTAGTGTGGCGCATCCCCATTCTGTACCATCGAAACTGCATATGTAGCACCATCGCACTTAAAATGTGTTTTGGGTCTAGGTTCGTATTCAATGCCTTCCACAGTCTCCGACCCTTTTCACTTAGTGACCCGCCTCCCCGTTTCAGCCATCTGAATGTTCTTTTGTTTATTAAGTGTGCAGTTTTTTTTTTGTTTACTAAGTGTGGTTCTGTATTGGTATTTATATAGTGTGTACTACTCCTGGCGAGGCACTCAAGTATTTTGGACGAATAGCACGCTACTCATGGGCACCCTGTGTTATTAGATAGGGATTAACCTGTTATTTCACTTTCGAGGTATACAACTGAAACAGAATTCTCATGCAAGTTTGTGCAATTAATGTCATTTTATCTTTGAGGTTGGGTATGTATACAGATAGATTTATACCAGTAGTTGGGGTATACCCTTTCCAGATAAGTAGCAAGCTTACTATGCGTTCTCAGTGCTAGCTGTAGATACTCTTTAGTCCTATAGTTAGGAATAGCGTCATGAGTGTTATTAGACAAGGATATTTGCATTGAAGTTGTCATGCTGATCTTAAACTTTGCCCCTGAAGGCTGTGAGAACACTGAGCTACCTTGTGTCCTCTTAGGCCCACCATTTCCTTCAGATTATGAATTCATTGTGAGCACCAGTCTGTGGAATGTTCCAACAAAACTGTGAACCATAAACCATTTCTACCATGCAGTGATGTAACGCAAAGTGACGCGGCCTCATGCAGAATGGGATGAGGGACCCTGTGTCTTCTAAATCTAACCAATTTTCATTGGCCATTGCCTGAATATGGCCACACTGATGGGTTGGGACCCTTTCGTAGGTTAGTGGTCCCTCTGCTCTGCAGGGTCTGCAGGGACTTGCGATATCCCCCTGCTGCCACACTCCTTTGCAACTGTGAATACTACTATACACAATCACTCAGTCATCAATTCCTGCACCTCGCTTCTCTCTAAACACACTGTTTGTTAGGTGTATGCAAAATGGAAACCGAGATTAGGCGGGCATCGTTGGTGGACACTGGTTATATGAATTGAAATAACTACATCTACAGTGGTTTACTGTGGGTTGTGTGATTTCTCTTGCATGTTTGTTTCTTCATTTGAGGGCCTGATTACTGGCTGACTAACTGTATGTATCATGTACAGCTACCTCGAGGGGTCTCTTGCTTCGGGCTGTCAAGAAAGCTGTTGCATAGATTAGCTAGGATTTCAGATCCTTTTTAAAGACCCTTCACAGACTGTGTTTGATATAATTTAATGGGAAATTACTACCAGGGGCTTTGAGCGGAAAAATCTCTTTACCTCCTCCATTCTTGACTAAAATCTCGACATACACTCTACTGTCTCTCATGTGAAATTACTATTTCTGAGCAAAGCACATAAAGTCTACGTGTGTATCGTAATCAAATGTTTGGGTTGGGTTATATATTTTGGACTCCTGTGCGGGGCCCTAACCACGGGGTGTAGCCCTTGAGGGCCAGGCCCCTCTTTATTTGCTCATGGCCCCCCCTTAGAAGAGAATCAAATGTATGCACTAATGTCTATGTATCCTGTAAATCGTGGGGGAGATCTAATTCGTACAAGGTTTGGTAAATGATTAATGGACACAATATCGTTCTCAGAAACTATGATTTTTGAACCACTGGTATTTGAGCTATACGATCAGCAAGAAGTACTTTGTAATTGATGTTACACAAAACAAAAACTTTAAAGAGATGAATCGTCAACATGTTTTCAATATTAATAACAGTTAATACATTTCTGTAAATCTAAAATCAGATAACTTTTTCAAGAGAGGTAAAATGGACCAGTGGTCAGTGGCCAGTGGTAAAGAAACTTATGAAGGATGCCTCAAGACATTTAAGCCCCGCATATGCAGCATTAACAATTTTAATGTAAATTATGTTTGTTTCATTGTCTTATATTCTGCGTTGTAATTTGGTACATCTGTATGGGTTTGTAGTTGGCGGCGGATGACATGGTTCTTTAAGTGTAAACCGACTGCATCAATTAAGGTGGATTACAAACATGTAGACTAAGGATTTACTACTGTACACAGAGGACGAGGAAATCGATGCACGACTTGCTGTGGCTTGCACTACAATTCTCCACTCAAAGTATACAGACAGACGACAACTAGACATCAGTCCATCGTAAAGTTGTCACCCACTTTATTAACCTAAAAAAGCTACAAACTGAGCCGAGAGCTCTCTTAAATCAGCACAATTATAGGCCGCACTTCCGGCGTGGAGCAACAGCACACCACAGCCAACGGAGTCCCATATTTTCAGGTACAGACTTTTGTCTTAAATTCCCACATGACCCCCTGCCACTGTGAGGCTCCTGGATGCTTACGCAGAATACAACAACTTGAATCCTACACCACGGAATCCTAGAAAACCTCCTCATCACCATCGTTTGGATAAATAGAGTGAACATTCTCGTAAATATTGATGAAAAAGCACAGCAGCAGCCCCACTCTCATCGGTCTGACCCATTTAGGAAGCACTAGAGAGTACTGTTGTAGCCATAGCACAGTGCATGTTGGCCTCTTTGGATGCTTGGTACTAGGCGTGTCTTTTATCTTCCTTGGGATAGGCACAATCTGTATAGGCCAGGAGCCTGTGGTAGACTGGTGGTCTTAAAACAGCTATATAGGCTTGGTGAGCTGAACTGTTCCTTGCTGGCACATAGAAACACAAATCAATGTTGTTCAAAGAGATGTGATGGCCATACCACACATCTGGCCCCACCCTGTGAAATAATGGGGCCATCTGGTTTCCTAAAAATGTCAATGTGTTCACCCTGGTGTTATATTCTTAAAGTGATGTGTTATCTGGATTACGGTTGTCTCCCAGTAACAGTGTGGGTTCTTGAATGTGGGGCATTGAAGAGAAGCGGTTGGAGTGGGTGACAGCCTTGCCAAAACTTCTACGTAAAAGAAAACTCTCACCGTGTGATATCTTCGATTCAACAGTGGCGACGAGGGTGAGTCCTGAAACCTTCCGTGGTGGTGGTAGATCAGCGACCCTGTACCCGTGGAAGCAGCATCGGCTGTGGTGCGGCACAAAGAAAGAGCAGCGACGCAGAAGTACAGAGCGGAACGGAGAGATAGGAGCGGAGGCACAATGGTATGAAGCCTGGGGCGGTGGTCAGTGAAACGGAGAGCGGCACATTTTAAGAAAATTTAACTGTGTCCGCATTTCTAAACTGAAGATGCATGCGCGCGACATCGGGACACGTGAGATAGACCAATGCGCACGGTTGCTTAGCAACGCGCATGCCACAGGAAATAAACAGCCAGTTGTTCAGCGACGCAAAGCGTTGCAGAGAATAAACTTGTGTTTTTGGCAGTAGTATTAAAGCCAATTGAAAACGAAGATTACCAATTCTAAACCCTAATTGAACTTTAATTAGAACATTGGAATGCTGGGGGCTCCATTGAAAACAATGGAGTGCTGCGGGCTTTTACTGGCCGGTAAAAGCCCGCAGCGCCAACATTCCAATCTTCGCTTTGTTCACAGCAACAGCTGTGAACAAAGCCTCACGGAGCCCGAGGGGATTTCAGTCCCCTCGGGCTCCGTGAACATTTTTTTTTTAATAGAACATTCTGCCCTGAGTGGCAGAATGTTCTAATAGCCTTAGAACCCGGCGTAGCGGGCTCTACCGGCTATTAAAGTCCTTCTCCCTTGTTAAATGCCCTCGCCTTCGGCTTGGGCATTTAACGCGGGGAGCGGGCCTTTAATAGTCGGTAGAGCCCGCTACGGCGGGTTCTGAGGCTATATTGAAGTTACAGAGGAACTTTAAATGAGCTCCAATTGTTATCGGTATTGTGGATACAAGTAAAGGAATAAGAAAAAAAAAGAAAATAAAACAAAACAAAGTGGAACTATTATATTGAAAAGAGGACAATGGCAGTACAATCCATATCCCCACCACCAGCATTTTTAGAGCTTCCAGGAGAACCTTGCATGGCCTGGGAGGACTGGAAGGACGCTTTTGTCACATATCTAGAGGCTATTGGAGGGGAGATGTACGTAGAAAAAAGGAAGCTAGCAATTTTAAAACATTGCCTAGGGGTAGAAGGAAGAAACGTATTAAAAACTTTACCATTACAAGGCACACAAGGAGGAGACTCGGATCAAGAGGAGGTTGTATATGAAAGTGCCATGATGGCATTGGAAGAAAACTATGGAAAAAAAAATTAACATTGTAGTGGAGCCACACAGGTTTTTCTCGTGCACTCAGAAACAAAATGAGACAATAGATCAATATGTAAATAGTCTACGAAGGTTGGCCATTTCTTGCAAATTTAGGGATTTAAATGATGAGATCATTCAGGACCAGTTCATAAATAGACTGAAAGATACTAAAATACAAGAGAAGTTATTAAGTTTAAAAAATCCTACCTTGGATAAAACAGTAGAAGTCGCAAGACATATGGAAAGCACAACTCAATATGTCAAGGAACTAAATACGCAGGGCGACCCTAAGGAACAAAATACTGTGGGAGAGGTGAGGTACCCTAAAAAAAAAAAGTGCAAATAAATTTGACGAAAGCCATGGGAAAAGAAAAGAATGCTTTAGGTGCGTAAGTAATAAACATTTAGCGGAAGCAAAAAATTGCCCAGCCATAAACACTAAGGGCCAGATGTAGCAAATTCCGAATTTCCGAATCGCAAATTCGGATGCAGAACGGTGTCTCAGACACCGTCTGCGAATCGCAATGGGGTCGCAAAGACCCACCTCATTAATATTAATGAGGTGGGTCGCATTTTGCGATTCCCTGCACTCACAGGGATGGTGGCCTGCTGGAGACAGCAGACCTCCATGTCTGTGACTGCTTTTTAAATAAAGCAGTTTTTTTTTTTGTATTGCAGCCCGTTTTCCTTAAAAGAAAACGAGTTGCATTACAAAAAAATAATGAAACCATTTGGTTTCGTTTTTTCAGAGTAGGCAGTGGTCCATTGGACCCCTGCCTGCTCTGAAAAAACATTTATGGCAACATTCACAAAGGGTGCGAATTTGCGAATGGGTTACCACCAGTGTGACACTGGTGGTAACTGCAAATTGCTTTGCGACCGCATCTGCGGTCACAAAGCAATTTAGCATTGCGACGTGAGTCGCAAATAGGAAGGGGACATCCCTTCCTATTTGCGAGTCGCATCCCCATTTTGCGAGTCGCTACCGACTCGTAAAATTGGAATGAGCATCGTGATGCGCGTTTTACATGGCGCAAACTGCGATTTTTGCAGTTTGCGCCATGCAAAACACTACCTACATCTGGTCCTAAATGTTTTAAATGCAGAAAAATCGGGCATTTTGCGAGGGTGTGCAGGATGATTGGTGAAAACAAATTCAAAAAGGCGGTGAACACAGTAAAAAGAAACGAGACGAAGGATAGTAGTACTAGTGAGGAAGAGTTGGAAGTTTTGGCAGTGGAAGATGGAACCACGGTGGTGTGCACTCAACTTGGAGACAGGGCTAAGGAATACAATCCACCTGAATGTGTTATTGAAGTGAATGGAAAACGGACACACTTGTGGGCGGACTCATGTTCACCATTCACCTTAATTGATGAACAAGTATGGGGGAATTTGAGGAACAACAAACTTAAACCCACTGACGTGTCACCGGAAGGGTATGGTGGAGGTAAACTGCCTGTTTTAGGTTGTTTTGAAGCAGAGCTGGGATTTAAAGACAGGAAAACACGAGCGAAGGTATATGTAGTAAGTCAAGGACGATCATTACTCGGATGGAGGGAGCAACATGCGTTGAGCATGGTATTGGATCCTAATCATCCTGAACAAGTATTTTTAACAAAAGAAAGTGTAGAGGGAAAGTGGGTGACGCAGTTTCCCGAAGTGTTTAGGGATAAGCTGGGTTGTCTCAAGGGTTTTGAACACCTCACCATCCTCCTTGCGTTCCACCAGTTACCATCTGATAACTTGACGCAATTTTTGGGTGGATTTTTGGTGGCCGGGTATGGACAAGCAAATTGAAAGATATGTGAGGGATTGCATTGCGTGCACGTGTAGTGACAAGTCACATGTGTTGTCGGAAACAACTATTAGTTCGCAAGAAATACCGGAGAGAGCGTGGGAAAGAGTGGCTATAGATATATGTGGGCCATTTGAGTATTTGGGTTGCCAGGATAGGTTTTCCATAGTTATGATGGACTATTATTCGAAGTGGCCTGAGGTGGCATTTGTGAGGGAGGTGAAGACAAGTAATGTTATTGCATTTTGTGAGGAAATATTTAGAAGGGAAGGGTGTCCAGGAGAAATGGTCTGTGATAATGGTCCACAATTCACTTCGGGTGAATTTATGAGCTTCCTCAGGAATTGGGGAATCAAACATTGTAGGATACCAGTTTACCATCCGAGAGGAAATGGCATGGTCAAAAGGTTTAATCGAGTGTTGCGAGAGAATATTAAACTAGCCCTATACAACAGCTTCTCTTGGAAGTCTCAAATTAGGGACATGCTGTGGAATTACAGAACAACACCACATAGTGTGACAGGCAAGTCTCCATTTTTATTATTGAAGAGGAGGAGGCCGTGCACTATTGCCGTGCCAGCATGGATGGGAAGACATAAAGAAAGAGTGGTTAATCATGAGCAGGTCAGGGAAAGAGTGAAGACGTATCAGCAGCAATATGTATCAAGACACAACAGTAAGGTTAAAAGAAAACAAAAGGTGTATGAGAAGGGCGTGTAAGTGAGAGTGATGTTAGGTAACGCGGCAAGGAAAGGGGAATTCAAGTTGTCGGAGCCGAAGTGTGTGTTAGGTGTAAAAGGAAATTGCGTCAAGTTATCAGATGGTAACTGGTGGAATGCAAGGAGGATGGTGAGGTGTTCGGAGGTGGAAATAAATGAATGGTCAAAGAGGAAGAATGTGAATGAAAGGCATGGATTCAAAAGAAAGGAAAGGAATGGGGTACGGTCGGGTGACATGTGAAAATAAGGTATGTTCGGAGAGGGGAAAAAGGTGTGTACAAAAGATCCAGCGCTAGAGTGAAGGACCCGTCAAGGTTACTTAAGGATTTTGTGTGCGGTTAGTATGTGTATATAGTCAGAATAATTTGCTTAAAAAATAAAATAAAATTAGCATTAGGCTTATTAGTAATAGTTAGCATAATTATTATAGGATTGGGGATGTGTTATATTCTTAAAGTGATGTGTTATCTGGATTACGGTTGTCTCCCAGTAACAGTGTGGATTCTGGAATGTGGGGCATTGAAGAGAAGCGGTTGGAGTGGGTGACAGCTGGGCCAGGGTCGTCTGTGCAATAAAACTAAACTTCTACGTAAAAGAAAACTCTCACTGTGTGATATCTTCGATTTAACACCTGGCATTGCTCACGTGCTACACTCGGTCACAAAAGTCAGTGACCCTCGCACTGGTATACTTTACAAGCAGCACAACCTACATCGATGCACATATACATTTGTTTAATAGAATTAACACTTGGCCCACGCCTTCCCAGTAATATACATTTCAAAGTGATAATAAAAACTAAAGACAAGTGTATGAAACGAATATTCATTAATGAATTATTTATTTGGACTTCGGGCAGATAAGCTATGCAAAGAGTAATTATTGATCCGTGTGGTTGAAATGTACCCAATTCTGAAACTCAATCTAACTATGTCTGAAGGGAAAGAGGTGGAAAGAAGACACTTAATATAAGATGAGGTTTGAAAAACATAAAGTCCCTTTGCAAATAAAGCCCACAGGGATTAATAACATGACAGGAAATACTGTACAATAATACAGTAGTGCCTCCGTTTCAAAGGTTTAAAATGAAGCAGAAGTAGACATCAAGTGCCCCTTTTTAAGATTTCATTTAACTGAACACTATAGAGAAGGGTTAACTTTTAATGCATTTAATGCTTTTACTACTACAAATTTAATTATAGAAGGAAGCACAATCACTGAATAGACAACATAAAAATACAACAGTTGTGATAAAAAAATTAGTTAAAAAATACAGAATAGGTATTTGGTAGCAACAATCCACCACAATGATGGTAAAATAGGCAGGAATAATTTAATAGTACACAATTCTCAGTTCCTTAAGTGTTTCAGCCTCTGGGAGCTGCACATGATACGATCACCCAAAATCAGTTTTGAATTATCTCTAGCTAAGTGGTATAAGTAGCATAAAAACGCTGGTCTTTAGCCAGGTAATATATATATGCAGGTCAAGGGGTAGCCTCTCTGTCTCTGATGAGCTTAAACGTATGATTTTCTAATATTTAAATCACCCAACTCTAATCAAATGTATAGATTTCTCCTGAATCCTGTATCTGCAGCTGCAAGTAGAAATTTAGAAGTGAGGCAGGTCAAATAAGTCATATCCTTGGCAGACCTGGATCAGGATACAAACTCTGAGGGGATTCCTTACTTATATGAAGCCTCTGGGTTCCATTCTTTCTCTTCATAGATACATCTAACTACCGTAGCTGGATTATATGAAAAGGTTATCTTATTATATTAATATTTCCCACATTTGAGACAGCCATGAAATTATATTGTTAACTAGCTTTGAAACCACTATAACAGCTTATTCAAATTGATTTGATGACAGTTACTAAAAGGAGACCAGTATGAGCATGTTGATTAGACAAATTGATTACATCTTAATTGGCCTTCAAGGTAAGCAAAGTAGTCAGCTCTTGCGTCTAGCAATCAAAATGCTATGGACCACTCATTCATTTAATAAGAAATATGTTCATATACCTGTGGTCAATGTCTTGGTGCAATAAAGTTTAGACTATGGTAATCCTATTTATTTATCATCTCCCAAAAATCTTATAACCTTCAACAGTTTCAGAGTGCTGCAGCATGAGTGGTTGATCACATCTCACCTTCCTTGAGACAACTTCATTTGTGACCTACTTGTGACCTACTTGCAGAATCACTTTCAAACTGTGGCTACGGTACTCAGAGCAGTGTATCAGGACCTTCCAAACTTCATAGCCTACAAGTTCACAATGTATAAAACCCAGGCCACTTCATTCAGGGCAACATTTGGTTTGTCAATATCTAATGGCAATGCATGTTTGCTTACGGCAAAACATTATTTTCCATTGCTGCCACTAAAATGTGGAACTCTTTTCCTCTGAACCTATGCAGCCAACCATCTCTAATTGGTAGCCTACTATACAATAGTACAGGCTGGTCTCTTAGCGGAACTAGCTTTGATACGTATTGCTATGGATAAGACTGTAGCCCACTTCAAATCCCCAGAGAGATAAAATCAGGGATCTCAACAATAATATGCTACTTTCTCTTTGGAGAGCAGCGCACAAAATTTTATTCTGTTTTCTATATCTGCGGGGAATGTTGGGCATGGTTTTTGTTAACTATCATTTACTGAAACAGTGATTGATGTGTTATGTTTCAGCTACAATCATTTTCTGTACTAGTTCCCGCCTCAAATACTCTAATAATTTGGAGAGATATTTTGTTTAATGCCTGAAGTGCTGAAGGTTTTTATCCACATTGCTGAGCTAATTTGTGTCCTGGGACAATTTGCACTTCATGATTCATAATCGTTTTTCTCAAAATGATATGCAGGTCAAACCTGTGTCCTTTTCAAAAACACGTTGTGGTTTGTAAAGAAACCAAGAGTTTGTGATTTGCTGTAGGGGAAACATCCAAATACAGCATGTCTACTTTTCAATAAAAAGAGCTGTATGAGAAATTGTGCTTGTTGTGCTAATTTTGTTCTCTTCCCAACAATCTGAAACATGTTAATTACTTTAGTAAGTGGGAGTCAGTAGTTCTTATTTTTGTGGTTTCTACCTGCTTAGAAATACGGGGTAATCATTTTGAAGGTTAAAGAAGAGCCAAGAAGGATGTATATTTCTGAAAACTAGAAAATGTCTGCATTAAGCTATGGGTCCTATGTGTAGCCTACTAAAGGTCTTCTCAGAGTGTAAAATGATATATCACTATATTACCCAGACCCTAATTTTATATAATATAAGTGGGTGCCTTTGTGTCACCCAGAGACTCACAAAAATGTGTTTTGGGACCCCCCCTTTTTTTCTGCCCCTACTTGATTGATCCCCCTGAAATTTTGCAGAAAAGAGCTGAGGTGCATAAATGTTTTGTTAAAATTTGTCAAATGGTGTCAAAGTTATTAACAAACCAATAAATGCTATAACTACAACTACCCATAGCCATAAGCAGTGCGTAGCTGTAGCGTAAGTTATAGTTATCTCAGTAAAATATAACTACTGAATTTCAATGTCTTTTGGATTTTAAATGTTATTTTTTTATCACATTTCAACACCTAACTGTAACATCACTGTTAGACCTGTCAGCCTGAGGGTGGTCTTCCCCAAAATGTTTTGCGTTACTCCTCCATATTTTTCTGATCTCGCTTTTGTTAACCAGTGCTAAAGTGTGTATACTCACTCCTTAAAACATGGTAACATTGGCTTATCCCCCCAACTGGCATATTTAATTTGCTTGTAAGGGCCTAGCGCTACTCCTCCATATTTTTCTGATCTCGCTTTTGCTAACCAGTGCTAAAGTGTTCATTACTCACTCCTTAAAACATGGCAACATTGGCTTATCCCCCCATCTCGCATATTTAATTTGCATGTAATTGCCTAGCAAAGTGGTACTACATGTACGCAGGACCTGTAAAGTGAATGCTACTAGAGGGCCCTCAACACTTGTTGTGCCACCCACTTAAATATCCTGCCAAACCTCTCTCAAGACTGCTATTGCAGCACGTGTGTGCAGTTTTAATCTGCCATTTGGACCAGGCAAAATAAACCTTTTGCCAGGCCTACATCTTCCTTTTAAACAGCCCAAAAGGCAGGGTACACTGCATTTAAAACATAGGACATGTACCTCTACATTTTACATATCCTGACATTAAAAACTCTTACATTAATTTTTTCATTATTGCAAGGCCTACCCCTCCCGTAGGAAAAAATTGGAGTAACCTTATTACATTTAATAAGGGTAACTTTCAAACTGGAACAAGTCAACAGTCCACGTTTGGTGAATTTAGAATTGCAGTGAAAACTTATCTTTTATGGTAAAGTCTATTTTATATTACAATTTTGAAAGCGCCACTTTTAGAAAGCTGGCATATTCCTGCCTTAGCCCTTTAGTGCCAGCAGCTCATCCCTGGGTCATATGATTAGGTGTAACTGGCAGTTGGTCCTCCCAGAGAGTCACACAAATAGAGAGCTTAGGTGTGCCTGGATGGATCATAACTGGTAGGATGGAAGGGTGGAGCTAGTCACAGCCCCACTTACACATGACTAGGCTGTGTCCTGCCTTCACACAAAGGATTTCATACCCCTGTAGTTAGACTGGAGGGCAGGGCATGGGAGACAGGAAACCTGAGCACCTCAAAGGGAATCCTTCCACTTCAAAGAAGGCACCAGGTATAAAAATACACCAACTCTTTAGTGGACTTCTGGAACTGTGGAAGCCAACCAGCCAACTACGAAACAGAAAGAAGGGTTGCTGTGCTGTTGAAAGGGCTGCCACTCTGCTGGACTGTTGCATAGGAAGATTGCTTCCCTGGTGTGTGGATTTGCTGCCCTCTTACCTGGGTTACAATGGCTAGACCTGCAACCTATACCCAGGACCACCAGAGTGACTCCAAGTGCTAGTCTCTTGTAAATCTGCACCTGGACTCTGCAACTATGAGTCCTACCCTGCTAACCGATACCACCCCAGTCCTTGACCCATGAAAGTGGGCCTGAAGGTGTTTTTGCCAGCCCACCTGTGTACCCATCAGAGCTAGCACATCTCTTCTGTTGCGTGCCGCAGCCCCAATCAGAGCTGATGTATTGCGTCCGCTTTGTGAACGTTCTCAGTGTAAGGACTTTGCATTGACCTCACAGTCCTCAGACTTATTGGAACCACCACTACGCATGGATCCTCAATGCAGGCCCTCGCATTACAAGCTCCTCATTGACAGCAACCTCGACAATGATGCAGGACTCCACGTCGCAAACCATGCAGCTTCTTCAGAACCAGCTGGTGTGTGACCCATACTCAATGCATGGCTTTTCATTGAAAGCCTCTTTGTCGATTACCTCCTCAATGATAATGCAGGACACACATTGCAGCCTAACAGCTCCCCAGAACTGATGCTGCATGACCCATCTCCGACCAAAGCTGCACAAGGCATCATCGATATGTGACCTCACAACACTCCTCAACCAGGATGTAAGGTACCCTTGCTCATTGGGCATAACTGGTTCACTGTTTTAGGCCTGTGCTCCATAGGAGTCAGCCTGAACTTGTGACTTTGTCCCGGTCTGAAGTGATCAGATAACCAAAGTTGGAGGCTTGTGCTTTTTGGCACTACATTCACAGAAATCTTTAAATTGCACATGTCCAGTTCTTCTGATTAAATTTTTGCCATTGTGGGCTTGTTTTATTTATCAAAACATACTCTGGTGTGGGATTCTTCTTTTGTTGTGTTTTCACTTTAATACTGTTTGAAGTACTGCATGAAGTCTTGACTGCCCAGTGCTAAGCTACTAGAAATTTGAGCAAAGGTTAGTTTGGGGTTTGCTTGTGACTGAACCCTGACAAGGATTGTAGTTTCAACCCTTCACCAGTAACTCCAGTTCTTGCACTCATTTTAACCTTTATTTTTTTAGTGAACGTCTAGGTTTTTTAAAATTATCAAACCTAAGTATAATGCCACTTTGACTTTTGTCTTTTTAGTGGATTTTGGGAGGTTTTGATTGCATTCAGCTAACGTTCCTGCTGTGCAGAGCTAGGCCCTACACCCAACTCCCAGAGTAAGCTTCCATGGTACCACAGTAGCATGGGGATGAAGCTTGACCATCAGCTCATGTGGGAGCTCTGTGTCTTCACATGATGGTTGTGCTGGATCTCACTGATGATAGTAGTAATCACACTATGACATTTATGTGTTTTTTTTTTATTTTGGCCACGGGTGGGAGCCCTCTGGGTCCTCCCACTAAAGCCAAGGCATTAGGGTGTCCCTACCCTGCCACCATATGCTTTTGTTTAGAAAACTTTTTAAGGACATGGGGGCTGCCTCGTAGTCCTGTAATGGCCAGCTGCAACATTTTCTTCATCAGATTGCATGGTAGTATGAGACTGCTACCAATCCTGTGGTACCGAAATATCAGACAGGAGACAAAAGTCCCTCTGACAGTTAGAGGTCCCTATGTCTTTTGATTTTCATTACTGATGGACTAACCATCCAGATATATCTGTCTTTTTAATCCTTTCAAGCCCAACCCACACAACTCTTTAAACATGAATTTCTTGAAAACGGATGAACAGATTTACACCAAATCACAAAAAGCACTCTTTATGAGTAAAATTCAAACTTTTGTCATTTTGGTGTAATCATGTTGAGCCATTTATTCTGTATTATACACCAAAGTGTCCTAGGGTAATCAAAATGGGAAATCAATACTTTTGACCCTCCATTTTTGGTGGCTGCCTCTTGACGGATTGGTACAAAACTTTCCTTGAAAGAGCTGGGGTGGATGAAAATTTTTTTGGAAAGTTTTGTGCTGATTCATCAAATGTCACCGAAGTTATTAGAAAAACAAAACACCCTCTCTTCCTATGGTAACTTTGGCCTAGCTATAACTACACAGTGGTGACCCACAATATACTGCTATATCTATCTATCTATCTATCTATCTATCTATCTATCTATCTATCTATCTATCTATCTATCTATCTATCTATCTATCTATCTATCTATCCTATTGATATATATATATATATATCTATCTATATCTATCTATGTATCTATCTATCTATTTATCTATCTATCCTATTGATATATATATATATATATATATATATATCATGCATCCATTCATAAATCCACTCACAACCTGATGCACCCATTCACAGATCTAGGCTGAGACCAATGCACCCATACACAGACCCACTCATGCCCTCATAAAACCAATTCACAAAGCCAGTCATACTGTCACATACCCATTTGTAGACACAGTCAAACTCTCACACACCCAGTCAGACTTAGTCACACTCATGCAACCATTCAGAGACCCAGTTACACCCTCTTGCACCCATTTGCAGATCCAGACACACTCTCATGCACCCATTCACATATTCACAGACACTTTGATGCATCCATTCACAGACCTAGTCAAACCCTCATGCACCCATTCACATATCCACTCAGACCCTTATCTTATGCACCTATTTACAGCTCACTCAGACACTCATGAACCCTTTCAGAGTCCCAGTTATACCCTCATGCACACATTCGCAGACCCAGACATGCCCTCATGCACTATGCTGTGATCCTCTCACATCCTGATGCACCCATCTGCAGACCTAGGCTGAGGCCAATGCACCCATACACAGACTGACTCATGCCCTCATACACCCATTCACAGACCTAGTCACACTCTCATGCATCCAATCACAGACCTAGTAATACTCACTCACCTATTCACAAAAACACCAGACCCATGTGCACCTATTCACAGACCCACTTACACCCTCATACACCCTTTCACAAACCCAGTCACATCCTCATGCACTCATTCACAGATAGACTCACACCCTGACACACCCATTTGCAGACCTAGTCATACCCTTATGCGCTCATTCACATATCCACCCAGACCCGTATGCACTTATTTACAGATCTATTCAGACACTTGTGCACTCTTTGGGAGATCCAGTAACACCCTCTGTTTTACTGCTGACCAAGCCAAAATACACACACACTGAAAAGAGTCAAAAAGAATCTCTGGAATGTACCTCTTAATATTAAGAAGACATTTATTACATCATTTTGCAAGGTTCATAAAGAAAGGTCAGTAGAATTGAAAGTGCACATTTAAAATGTGCTCAACAATAAAATGAAAACATGTAGAAAGAATCTTCAGTCTATAAACAACAAATATATACATGCAAAGATATATATATATATATATATGTGTGTATTCATACACAATGCAAAGCAAATAATTAGTAAAGATTCATCACCATGGGGCCTATCTTGTGCTTCATCCTTCTCTCAGTAGCTTCAAGCTGCAGACTCCAAGGTCAGCTGTGGAAGAGAAAGAGATCTTTTACCCTCATGGGATGTCAGGCATTTTGACATCTCAATCCTGACCGAAGTCTCTGAATCTCCCACTGTCAATCCTGGGTCTTTTATATACTGTAAACAAGCTAGAGGGGAGAGTTCTAGAAAACCTCCCCCTGCTCTCTCCTTGTTATTCAAAGCTATTTCAGTTCAGCTTTGAAAGAAACACGTTGGAACCGGCCAGTTTTCCAAGGTTTACCTCCCAAAACTAAACCGTTCCCTGCCGTACCATAAACATCATCCTAGTACATCCTTATCTTGCTGACTGACTGACTCCTTCCTCTATGTTATGTCCTAGCCCTTGGTGAGAAAGAACACGCACACATGCAGAATAAAAACATGAACAAAAAGCACATTGCTTAACGTGGGCATGGAAAAATACTTGCAGCTTTTAATGTGACAGTGGCTAATGCTAACATAAAGTCAATAGGCAAAATGAAGCTGGTGGTAACTAATGTGATGGTGTACTGCTAGGCTAAGTGCAATGTGGAGTCAGTGGTCAAAACACAAATATCATTACACCCTCATGCACCCATTTGCAGACCCAGACACTCCCTCATGCACCCATTCATACATTCACTCACACCCTGATGCACCCATTTGCAGACTTAAGCTGAGCCCGATCTACCCATACACAGTCCCACTCACGTCCTCATATAGCCATTCACAGACTCAGTGACATTCTCATGCACTTTTTTGCAGGGCCACTCACACTCTCACACTGATTTTTAGACCACTGAAAGATTGATTCAAAATTGTATACATGGAGTTAGACACCTACGCATAGATATGTTTGTGGACTTCTTATAAAAGTAATTTTTGGTGTCTGTTATTGGAAATTGCATATATATTTGCATGCATTTTCAGTTATGTCTCTATATATACTCTCATATGGAAATTCTCATGTAGATATTCAAAATTCATATATATATAAACATAAACCAACTGCATGTAATTCGATTTTGCTTCTAAACAGTGGTCATCCCAAAGCTCTAAAATGGAGCATTCCATATAGTCAATTTTTACGGGCTCGTAGAATTTGTTCTGATGATGAATGCTTCAATATTGAAATTGCTACCATGACACAGAGATTTCTAGAAAGAGGTTACCCTTGGAAGATCCTTAATGATGCCCATTCAAGAGTACTCAATATGTCTAGAGAAAAATTGCTTTTTAAATCAGGAGGTACAGATGATAACTGTCAAGGTGATAGATCTCCTCCTAGGCTCTTTCTCAAATTCAATTCACAACATTCCCAATCGAGCAACATCATACAAAAAAATTGGCATGTTTTGCATCATGATTCTTCCATTAAAGAGAGTGTAGGTTTACATCCCCAGATCACTTATCGCAAAATTCAGTCATTAGGTGATCATCTCACAAGAAGTCTATTTTGTTCCAAAGTCAATCGATCTTGGCTATCTAAGAAAAGTCTGGGTCTTTGGAAATGTGGCCAGTGTAAATCTTGCAAATATGCACACAATACTAATTCGTACATCACATTTGAGGGTAGAGTTTGTGAAATAACTGATCGCATCACCTGTGATACTGAGTATGTTGTATATGTGGTTGAATGTAGCTGCCGTAAAAAATATGTAGGCAGCACCATTCATAAATTGAAAGTAAGGTTTTTACAACATCTCAGAGCAATCAAAAATCATGATCCATCGTATCCCTTAGCTAAACACTTTTGGGATGTCCATGAAGGCAATTGTAGCTCTTTGACATTTTATGGGATAAAAACCATTGCTGTTAATCCACGGGGAATAGAACTGCTTTGCTAAAACAAACTGAATCGAAGATGATCTTACTATTAGGTTCTGAAAACCAGTGGGGACACAATTTGGATGCAGAACTTTATGTACATTTGCGAGAATTTATAAAAAAAAATTGTAGCCTCTATTTATAAGCAATGAAATTCTTGTATATATTACATAGTAATAGATATCACAATGAGATTTTTCATTTTTTGTGATTGTGAATATCAGTACCGGACTATGAAAAAAGCGAATTTTAACTAGTATATTTCTTTACACCTAGATTAGTATTTTTGCACAATAATTGAAATACATTTTAATTAGTATTTTTGGGTGATTGTTAGGCTGTCTGCTTTTGGTCCATGTCTTTATATTGAATTGGTCCTTTTTTTCACTTATCGGGAATTTTTGTTTGATTCATATGACCTATATTATAATATGATTCTTTCCATTGGTGTATCATCAACATTGATTAAGGTTACAGTTCCTTTTGTAAATTATCTCACTATAGCCTATATATGAATTTGATATTACTGTTGATATGAAATGAGATATTTAATTTTTGGCACTAGCTATGATGAAATTGGTATTTATTGATGTATATAAATTTTTTAACATCTTTTTTTATATACATATTGGAACTATTTATTCTATTTGTAGAACATAGATATTGATCTTATTGATGAATCTATTGATGTTGATATGACATTTTATATATTTATTCATATATAAATTATCTGTAATAGTGATGCTAAAAATTATTTATAATTTACAAAATATATATGTACATTTTTTATATATATATTTTTTGCATATTGTTGCCAGTAATCGGAAGAACAGATGGTTAGAAGTGATTGTGTTCAGAATAGGATGATATAAGGGAACATATGAAATATATATAGTGTGATATTTATGATCTTGACTTAAGTACATGGACAATTTCTGATAGTTTAAATTGAAGACTATTACGTTAGAATATGGCCGCCTTGTTGCACAACTCTTTAGTTATATTGTTGAAATTAAAGAAGGACTAGAAGAGTTAATAGATAGGTGTAAAAATGTCAGCCAATGTCCAGTTGAAGGCTTTTGCCGAAACGCGTCGACATTTGGTCGGGACAGCGTGTGTGTGTTGTTCGGTTTGGGCACATAATTGATTATTATTATATGTATTTTTGAACTGCCTTTTCTCTATTTTTGTTTACTTTTATGAACCTCTTCAATAAATGGAGCTCACGATTTTTCACATGAATGATTTTTTGAATTGTGCTCATTCTCTATTTTCCATGAGCTCTTGGATATTGTGCAGCCTTTTGGTGCTTTACTAGGTTGCACCGTTCTTTGATAATTATATATATATATATATATATATATATAACCAAACAGTTCTCTGCTCACAGCTGACTACTAACCGCCAATCGGGGTCGGTGCTCGGTTCCAGTCTCAGAACCAGTAAGTATTCGCACACTGCCTTTTCAAACACTTGTTGAAAGAAACAACCGGCACTCCAGATTTCTCCTTTACAATCCAGTGTTTTATTTATTCTTCATAAATTCATATGCATCATTTAAGGCTGACGCGTTTCAACCGTGTCGGTCTTAGTCATAGCCCATAATTCCATGCTACCTCATATAAGCCCTATCGCCCCTAAAAATACAATCTACCGTTTGACAGACAAAAATAAAATACTCAAGAATTCACGTCACTACTTCAAAGAAATACCATTTTAATTCCCTTTCCCTCACTCCTACTATACTAATAAAGTGACTCACAAGCCAAGTAGCTTTATAATTCATCTTATCTTTTTTTCTTCTTTTTTCATTTTTTCTGTTCACAAATAGTATTATTAGTCTCCCATCATTCATTTATCCTTCTCAAATGAATTCCTTATTTACATATCATTTTATATATTGTTTTTTAAGGTGAATCCCACTGTATCAAGAACTATTATTGTTGTCCACTGTAAAGACAATAACACAATAATTACTCAATAAATATCTAATACCAGAGCGATAAGGATATCATCAATCAATTTTATATCAATCGTTGTTGAACCTTTGTCCAAACTATATACAAGTCATTTTACAATTATTTCACTCTCAGCCCACATGCACGAAACATTCTTCAAGAAAAAAGAAGAAAAAAAGACAATATGAATTATAGAGCCACTTGGCTTGTGAGACACATTATTAGTATAATAGGAGTGAGGGAAAAGGAATTGAAATGGCATCTCTGAAGTAGTGGCATGAATTCTTGAGTATTTTCTTTTTGTCTATTAAACAGTAGAATGTATTTTTTAGGGGCGATAGGGTTTATATGAGGTAGCATGGAATTATGGGCTATGACTAAGACCGACACAGTTAAAACGCTTCAGCCATGTCTTTCTCAAGTGGTATCGTCTGTTCCTTCCTGCCATCACACTATTTATATTGCATTCTGGGATTAATAGTCACATGTCTCTCACCTGTAAGATATTCAAACGTGATTGCTGTTAACACGATTTCTTCATTCAATATTTTGATTATAGTCATTGATAGTTCAATCCAATATTATTCGTACATCATATTAAAAGGAATACGTGCGTCAATTACATTCAGTATATTTTTTAAAACAGGTTTTTCCGTAATTTCCTTTTTTCCAGTTCTTTCTCTCTGTGGCAAACTGTCTTATATTTGAAATCCTTGTCGCAGCACCCAGACCCCAAGCAACTGAAGCGTTCCTCAGTGGCAGGGCCGCATCATCATCCATATCAATTTAAAGACACCCTCATCGTTGTTCCTCGATGAGACTGTCGCTCAGAGTTGCGTTAAGCGTTGTTGAAAGTTCCTTATGATAGATACGTCTTCCAGTGCTTCGTGCACACGCCGGAGATCAGTATCTCCTCGCCCACTCAAAGTCTGTTCCAAATTGTACACGGATGACCAACACGAAATTCATATATTCGGATTCCTTTTTTTCCTGACTGTCAATTGAAGGTTATGAATATTGGTCAAAAAATATTGATTTGAAAAGTGTTTGGGGAACAAAACATTGGCAAACACAGGGTAGAGAAACATTGTTTAGAGCATGTCTCATTCACGTTCAAATGATTTTTTTAAATGGAACAGTACAACAGACTAGCTGTTTAGGCTTAGCCACAATCAGATAATTTAACCTGCCCCTGCAAAAATTAATAATTGGCAGAAATACATAAATGCCACCTTTAGTGTGCTTACTGAATGGGTCCAGAATGGTACATTTAACACTTCATTGACACGTCCAGGCGGGTGGTTATTGTGGCCCATAGACACCAACGGGTGTCATCAACATTTTGTCACCTCCTCTGGGGGTTTCCGGACGAGCAGGTCAGACCCTCACTATATATCACCAGAACATGCTGAAATAATTACTACATATAGTGTGGGAAAATTGTGCCAGCAATGGTTAAAATCATCCTCGCTAGATGCAGTTAAGACACATCTCACTGTACTGGCTAATAACACTGACTTACAAGATTTTTTGTCAGGACCGAAGACGCCACGTAGGAAACGTTTCTTGTATGAGGTATACAATGAAATATGGAAACTTTCCCAACAAGAGGCTGCAGCCTGGTTAAGGCAGATAGATCAGGAAAATTTGAAAAAGGCATTAGCTGTTATGGATAATGGAATTCACACCTTGTCCGACCGGATATATAGGATTAACAACATTGTTTCTTCTGCTATAGACATTATACGCTCTGATATGTCTTCTTTATATCATGGACAAAGTCAGACCAGGTCCATTATTCAGTTGGGTTGGACGCTTTGGACGTTGAAGGCGGGTTGCGTTCCGTGGCAGCACATCAGTGCCAGGGAAATATTTTTTTCCTTTAATTTAATGCGACAACAACAACTAATGGCTAAGAAGGAGGCAAATTATGTCATGCTCAACATTGAAAAGTTAGAAAGATTGCCTTTTACGGTGGCCGAGATCCCCTCTGCTGAGTGGTTGATACACTGGGTTATTAATCTGCCTATTTCTACGTTACACTTCACTTCTTGTTTGAAACATGTTCCGTTAGGCAGATATGAGAAGTTGGTAGATAGTTATATCCATGAGGTGTGTGAGCTTCCCTTCTTGTACAAATGCCTCAATGGCATGAAAGAGGTCTTTCTTAGCGGTAGTGAATGCGAGACTTCAGTCAGTCATTCGATAATTTGTAAGCAGCTGTCCTTGCATGGGGCTTGTAATGCCTCGGTTGCAAACTTGGCTTGCTATCTGAAGGGAGTTCCGGTCCCCTTGATTAAACGCACATTCCAGGGGCTTTCAAACGGCAGCTACGTCCTCCTCAATAGTGAAGACTGTTGTGGCATGAGGGCCGGAATAGTTTACGTTGTTTTGGTCACTAAGGTCGTTACTTGCTGCTGGAGTGTGTTGTTTCCCCTTACTAACTTAAGGGAGGTAGCGGATATCTGGCCTCACATTGCTACTTCCAGGGTGAATTTCGACAAGTTAAGTAGACTAAAGGCTCTATTGTTTCAGAAGCATGTGGCCCTTACATATGCACGCGAGACCTACGCACTTCAGGTCATCAGCGGAAATACAGTCTCTGTTAAATACCAACTTTCCGAGCCACTTTGGTGAACTCGTGGGACGTATATTTAATGCGTCCAGCACGACTGGATTAGCACATTTTTTCAAAGCCGTTGGTGTTGGTTTCGTTCACACCTTCTCTTCTATATTTGGCTTAATACCTTCGGCTATTCATTCAATTTTCGGAAACATTTTTGGGGGATTTCCGATAACTTTGGCTTTATTAGCCGGCATTTTGCTGTTGCTGTTACACCGCGGCGCTCGCCGCGGCCTCAGGTTGCCGCGGCACGTTAATTTTGGCGCGGCCAACGCCCGGGCCGCGGTAGACGCCGCGGCAGACACCCAGGTCGCGGGGGTCGCCGCGGCTCCGGCGAGAGCCATGAAGGCTCCAGGGAGCCGGTCTGGGGGTCACGGCGCTCGCCGCTCCCCTTTTTTCAAGTTCTGCCTTAAAGGCAGACGCGGCAGAGCCTGAAACCCCGAGGGGGTTTCAGGCATGGCCGCACACAGCCCATTATGCGCTTAACATTTATTTTTCTTGCATGTATTCACCTGCCCACCACCACTTACCGATGTTCCTAGGACAAACCGAACCCTTACACTGGGGGTTCTTTATACTTGCCTTTTTCTCTTCCCAGCATGCTTACCACTTCCTCTCTACCCAGCATGCATTGTTTAACACACATACCTAATTCATTACTGTTTTCTTTTCCCCAATCCAAGATGGCGGGTTTCTACTTCCTGTTTCCTGTTTCCTGTCCAGGGGTATTTAAGGGGATTCCAACTGCCTGTTCATTGCGTTGCAACACTCCTTGGTGATAGTCACGCTCCTATTTGATATCCTTCTGCGAATCCTGTCTGTTCCTGATCTGCCTTGTTTTCCTGCCTTCCTGATCTACGGTCCTAATACCCTGGTGTCCTCCTTTTCGTTTCAGGGAGTTCCTGTGGAGGTTTTTTACCCTACTGGGGTTTTTCCTCTGGGACTCCTTCTGGAGGGCACGGACTGTAGTGGTTCACTCATACCAAACAGCACCGTGGCTACCGGAAGGGGTCGCCCCTACCTCGGCCAGAGCAGAACCCGTCGGAACAAGGACCGTTCCCCTACACCTCTCAGCTGCAGGGGTAAGACCATTGAAAATCCTGACAGATTGCAACGCCCAAAATTCCAGTTGCAGTCCGGAACTATGGATAACCCGGTGGCAAGCCCGGAACCTACTAACCAGGACCTACTGGCGACGATACAACAACAGGCTCAAGAACTCCAGCAACTACGTACAGAGAATACTGTTTATCGACAAGCTTTTGCCTCCAGGACCACAGATGTCCCTGCAGTAGCCGCCTCTACACCTCGATTTTCCGGGGATCCTACCACATTAAAAGAATTCCTGGATGCCTTAACGGTGTACTTTGCCTTTCACCCCTCGCAATTTGTACAAGATAAGACCAAGGTGGGGTATTTGATTAGTGCCTTATCAGGACCAGCCTTGGCCTGGGCCACACCTCTAGTAACTAGAAACGATCCCTGTTTATCTAATTATTCCACTTTTATCACTACTTTTAAACAGATGTTTGAACGCCCTGGACTCGAGGCGTCAGCAGAAGAGGCTCTTTGCGAAGTCCAGCAAGGGAGTCAAGATGTATTACAATACATCACCCGTTTCAGACAATTAGCTGCAGAAACAACCTGGGTGGAACGTACCTTGGTGACACTCTTCCGTAGAGGTCTAAGAGAGGACATCAAAGATGAACTAGTACATTCTGCCAGGATAGAAAACCTCAAAGGGTTGATGGACCAGGCACTAACAATAGAGTATCGGTTGAGTGAACGAAGAATGGAGAAAAAGAAGAGTCGGTTGCCTTCTCACTCAGTACCATCTCGTCCCTTTGCCCATCGTGCCGAGGAAGTCCGCCCTGAATCCAAAGGAAATACCGAAGAAGAGCCCATGCAGATTGATACAGCTCGCGGACCTCTATCCGCCAGTGAAAGGGAACATAGACGAAGGAAGGGGCTTTGCCTATATTGTGGTGCAGCTGGTCACCTAATTCGCGCCTGCCCCATTCGTCCAACCAAGCCCTTGGGAAACGCCAGCTCCCGTCCCCAGTAAGAAGGGTGAGGACGGGATATCGTGATATACCTTCTATTTGCTCTTCCAGGGAGGAAGGAACTGCTCTTTTTCTCTTACCAGTTACCCTCCATTTAACTGATGGCCGCAAAGCAAGAACTTTGGCCTTATTGGACTGCGGAGCCAGTGGCCTATATTTAGATGAAACCTGGGCCAAAGAACGACAGATAACACAAATACCCAAAGAAATACCAGAACAGGTACATACCGTTGATGGGTCGCTCTTGGCCTCTGGGCCTGTACAATACACCACCCCTACCTTCTGTTTACAGTTCGGTAAACATCAGGAAATTCTCTCGTTTGACTTAATCTCATCACCACACCATGTCATGATCCTGGGAATTCCATGGCTTACACTGCACAATCCTTACATCAACTGGGAAACAAAAACCATTTCGTTATCCTCCCAGTTTTGTCAACACCATTGCTATCCGGCCGGGGATTATTGGTCCCCAAAAAGTCTCTCAACAGCACCTGCCCAGGTGGGAGGATCCATTAATGTTCTACAGGGAGTTCCCAGACAGTATCAGGACTATATCGATGTATTCCAGAAGCCAGAAAGACCTGAATTGCCACCCCACAGGGAATACGACTGCCATTTCTTTAGAGCCAGACACTGTAGTTCCCTTTGGGCGGATGTACTCCCTCACCGAACCAGAGAAACAAATTCTGAAGGAGTACCTAGATGAGAATCTACAAAGTGGGTTAATAACTCCCTCCTCTTCACCCGCCGGGGCTCCTCTTTTCTTCGTACCAAAGAAAACCAAAGATCTGCGTCCCTGTATCGACTTCAGAGGGTTAAACAGGATCACTATCAAAGACCGGTATCCGTTACCCCTTATCAAAGACATCTTAGAAGCAGTCAGAGGAGCCAAGAGATTCACTAAGCTGGATCTCCGAGGAGCCTACCATCTACTAAGAGTCAGAGAAGGTGATGAGTGGAAGACCGCCTTTAGAACACCTTTTGGTCACTATGAATATAGAGTAATGCCCTTCGGGCTCACTAATGCCCCATCCATCTTTCAAAGATTCATGGATTCTATCTTTTCTGATCTTTTGCAACAAACAGTGGTAGTGTATCTTGACGATATCCTAATTTATTCGGTTCATCCAGAGGAACATTCAAAGCACGTTCGCCAAGTCTTAGAGAGACTCCAACAACATCATTTGTTCTGTAAGCCTGAAAAATGCGAGTTTGATCAGATAGAAGTAAAATACTTGGGGTACTGTATAGACCAAACCGGAGTTGCCATGGACCCAGACAAAGTACAGGCTATATTGAATTGGCCATCTCCTTCTTCCATCAAGGAGACTCAATGTTTTCTGGGACTAGCCAACTTCTACCGACAATTCATAGCAGACTTTGCCCAGAGAACCAGCTTCATTACCCAAACCCTCAAAAAGGAACATCTAAAGAAAGGTTTTTGTTGGACACCAGGCGCTGAGTCAGCTTTTCAGGACTTAAAGAAAGGCTTTATTCAAGCCCCTTTTCTTCGACACCCAGACACCAGCAAACAATTCATTGTTGTCACAGACGCCTCAGAAAGAGCCATTGGGGCTGCCTTGTTACAAAAACAAGACGATGATGACCTAGAACACCCTGTATTTTATCTTTCACATATTCTATCTGAGTCTGAGCGAAACTATTCCGTGCTAGAATGCGAATTACTCGCCTTAAAGGTCGCGTGCACCGAATGGAGACACTTTTTGATGGGATCCAAGGAGCCTTTTGAAGCTCGGACCGATCACCGAAATCTACAGTGCTTAAGAAATTTCCAGTGCCAAAATAGCCGGCAGGCTCGATGGGCTTTCTTCTTCAGCCAATATGATTTCTATATCACCTACATCCCAGGTTCTCAGAACATCCTGGCGGATGCCCTGTCCCGACGTTATCCTGGGTGCGGTGATTCCGCGGTTCAAAACTTATTTGACAACAATAAAATCATAGGGGTAGCACAGACTTTTTTAGATCAAGTCAAGTCCGAATATGCCCGTCTACACGAAACAGAACTAAAAAAGTTACGTCCACAGCTGCACATAGATCATGACTACTATTATCGTGATAAGGCCCTGTTTTTACCCACTAAAACAGTGCAAATCGAAGCTTTACGCATGTGCCATGATTCCCCTATTGCAGGTCATCGAGGGATGAAAACGACTCAAGATCTTTTGCTTCGCTCTTTCTGGTGGCCAACTCTCAAGGCTGACACTGAGGCATATGTATTATCCTGTCCCACATGTGCTCAAGCCAAGACACCCCGAACCAGACCTGTGGGGTTACTCCGCCCATTACCTGTTCCCCCAGGCCCATGGCATACCATCTCCACCAATTTTATGTGCGCATTGCCTTCCTCAATGGGAAACCACGTCATAATGGTAACCGTGGACTCCTTCACTAAGATGGCCCACTTCACGGCCTTGAGAAAGTTACCAACGGCAAAGGAGTTAAGTCAGATCTTTACTCAAGAAATCTTCAGGCTACATGGGTTACCCCAAGTTATTATATCGGACAGGGGTCCTCAATATATCTCCCGTTTCTGGAATCAATTCTGCAAGACCTTGGGGATCCAGGTGGCCTTATCATCCGGGTTCCACCCTCAAACCAATGGACAAACGGAACGACTCAATCAGGGTCTCGAACAGTACTTACGTAGCTTCTGTAACGCTACACAGAGTAATTGGGCTCCCTACTTACCGCTTGCAGAATTTTCCTATAATAACTCTCTACACAGTGCCTCTAAGGTCTCTCCTTTCTATGGCTCTTATGGTTTCCATCCCAGGGCCTTCCCAACTCCCCTGAGAGACAACTCCAATCTTCCCGCTGTCTCCTCCTTCGTTCGACAGCTACGGGGTATACAACGAATTGTCCATTCCAACCTCGTGTCCACCAAGTCCCGCATGAAGAAGATAGCAGATAGAAGACGCTGTGCAGCTCCTCTATATCAGGTCCATGATAAAGTCTGGCTCTCCTCTAGATTCCTACCTCTCCGACTTACCCAAAACAAATTCAAACCCCGCTTTTATGGTCCCTTTCTAATTCTCAAGAAGATCAACCCAGTGTCTATGCGTCTTCGCCTACCTCGGACATGGAAGATCCACCCAGTATTCCATGTCTCGCAACTGAAACCTTACCGTCCTGATCTCTTTCATAGGCAGTTGCCCTGTCCCCCTCCTTTGTTGGTTGACAATGTGCCTGAATACGAAGTGCAGGAGGTCTGTGACTCTCGATTTTTCCATGGGCGCCTCCAATACCTTATTCATTGGAAGGGATACCCTTTGAGTGAGTGTTCCTGGGAGGATGCCTCTTCAGTCCATGCTCCTCTTTTAATCCGCCGCTTTTTTCGGCTCTTCCCTCACAAACCCGGGGCCTACTGTTACACCGCGGCGCTCGCCGCGGCACGTTAATTTTGGCGCGGCCAACGCCCGGGCCGCGGTAGACGCCGCGGCAGACACCCAGGTCGCGGGGGTCGCCGCGGCTCCGGCGAGAGCCATGAAGGCTCCAGGGAGCCGGTCTGGGGGTCTATATCAGGTCCATGATAAAGTCTGGCTCTCCTCTAGATTCCTACCTCTCCGACTTACCCAAAACAAATTCAAACCCCGCTTTTATGGTCCCTTTCTAATTCTCAAGAAGATCAACCCAGTGTCTATGCGTCTTCGCCTACCTCGGACATGGAAGATCCACCCAGTATTCCATGTCTCGCAACTGAAACCTTACCGTCCTGATCTCTTTCATAGGCAGTTGCCCTGTCCCCCTCCTTTGTTGGTTGACAATGTGCCTGAATACGAAGTGCAGGAGGTCT
Source organism: Pleurodeles waltl (assembly GCF_031143425.1). Classification (NCBI taxonomy): domain Eukaryota; kingdom Metazoa; phylum Chordata; class Amphibia; order Caudata; family Salamandridae; genus Pleurodeles; species Pleurodeles waltl. Next base: position 292,335,545 of record NC_090438.1, read on the forward strand.
GTGACTCTCGATTTTTCCATGGGCGCCTCCAATACCTTATTCATTGGAAGGGATACCCTTTGAGTGAGTGTTCCTGGGAGGATGCCTCTTCAGTCCATGCTCCTCTTTTAATCCGCCGCTTTTTTCGGCTCTTCCCTCACAAACCCGGGGCCTACTGTTACACCGCGGCGCTCGCCGCGGCACGTTAATTTTGGCGCGGCCGACGCCCGGGCCGCGGTAGACGCCGCGGCAGACACCCAGGTCGCGGGGGTCGCCGCGGCTCCGGCGAGAGCCATGAAGGCTCCAGGGAGCCGGTCTGGGGGTCTATATCAGGTCCATGATAAAGTCTGGCTCTCCTCTAGATTCCTACCTCTCCGACTTACCCAAAACAAATTCAAACCCCGCTTTTATGGTCCCTTTCTAATTCTCAAGAAGATCAACCCAGTGTCTATGCGTCTTCGCCTACCTCGGACATGGAAGATCCACCCAGTATTCCATGTCTCGCAACTGAAACCTTACCGTCCTGATCTCTTTCATAGGCAGTTGCCCTGTCCCCCTCCTTTGTTGGTTGACAATGTGCCTGAATACGAAGTGCAGGAGGTCTGTGACTCTCAATTTTTCCATGGGCGCCTCCAATACCTTATTCATTGGAAGGGATACCCTTTGAGTGAGTGTTCCTGGGAGGATGCCTCTTCAGTCCATGCTCCTCTTTTAATCCGCCGCTTTTTTCGGCTCTTCCCTCACAAACCCGGGGCATACTGTTACACCGCGGCGCTCGCCGCGGCACGTTAATTTTGGCGCGGCCGACGCCCGGGCCGCGGTAGACGCCGCGGCAGACACCCAGGTCGCGGGGGTCGCCGCGGCTCCGGCGAGAGCCATGAAGGCTCCAGGGAGCCGGTCTGGGGGTCACGGCGCTCGCCGCTCCCCTTTTTTCAAGTTCTGCCTTAAAGGCAGACGCGGCAGAGCCTGAAACCCCGAGGGGGTTTCAGGCATGGCTGCACACAGCGCATTATGCGCTTAACATTTATTTTTCTTGCATGTATTCACCTGCCCACCACCACTTACCGATGTTCCTAGGACAAACCGAACCCTTACACTGGGGGTTCTTTATACTTGCCTTTTTCTCTTCCCAGCATGCTTACCACTTCCTCTCTACCCAGCATGCATTGTTTAACACACATACCTAATTCATTACTGTTTTCTTTTCCCCAATCCAAGATGGCGGGTTTCTACTTCCTGTTTCCTGTTTCCTGTCCAGGGGTATTTAAGGGGATTCCAACTGCCTGTTCATTGCGTTGCAACACTCCTTGGTGATAGTCACGCTCCTATTTGATATCCTTCTGCGAATCCTGTCTGTTCCTGATCTGCCTTGTTTTCCTGCCTTCCTGATCTACGGTCCTAATACCCTGGTGTCCTCCTTTTCGTTTCAGGGAGTTCCTGTGGAGGTTTTTTACCCTACTGGGGTTTTTCCTCTGGGACTCCTTCTGGAGGGCACGGACTGTAGTGGTTCACTCATACCAAACAGCACCGTGGCTACCGGAAGGGGTCGCCCCTACCTCGGCCAGAGCAGAACCCGTCGGAACAAGGACCGTTCCCCTACACCTCTCAGCTGCAAGGGTAAGACCATTGAAAATCCTGACAGTTGCTGTCGTTTTTCTGCAATGGCTGTCCCGCCGCAACAAGGACGAATGTGGGCGCACCCATCAGCGCAGCTGTGTAGTGAATCGCATGATGCAGCACTTTGGAGCACCACTCCTGGAACATTTGGAGTGTAACTGGTCTCTGTCATTCAGACCGGTTTTGGATTGTGTGCAGCCCGTGTTTCGGTGCCATTGGTGCTCTTTTGAACATGCACTAGACGTCTGTCTCTCACAGCAGCGCCCCCCAGTGGTTGATGCTGATCTGTTGATGTTCCCGATGAGGGCTCATTACCAGACATGTGCGCTGCGGTTGCGTTTGCTTTGAGAAGCTGATTACGAGATATCCTTCCTGGAGGAAGTTGATATTAACTTGTTTACAGGCTCTGCACGGGATGCCGCCTTGGTTGACCCTGTGGCTTTGGAACACACCGCTCCCTAGTATCTTTGGCGTGTATTTTCCATTTTGTCATCTGCCGAAGTGGAGAATCTCCTGCTTTCCATGACCACTGTTTGAATTGAGTTTGTTCTAAATTGACATTGTCATATGAATTCGGCGTTTTGCTGCATGCTCATTTTTTACATTGAGGATTAATATGCTTTGGTGTCCTCTTAACTTGTTGAAATTTGGTAGGGTTTTATTCATTTTTTAGCTTAGGGCATTTTTTAGCTTCGACTTAAACCACTTTCTACCGACAAGGGGAGGGTGTAGTGTAGCCATTTTTAATGTAGCTTTGTATTCTCTCACACAGGCATTGAGGTATTTATTCAGCTACTTATGCACACATTTACAGAGCCATACATGTACTAAAAAAGACACTCATGCACAGGCAGATATACTGAAATGTTTCTGTGCACTACTCTATGTAGACACCTACATTCACTCACATATATAGGCAACTACTGACACAATCTTGTCATGTATCCGGACAAATACTGCTTCAATTATGCATGAGGCCTAGCAGTGCAGAGCCTGTGTGTGCTCTCCCACTGCCTAACTAAAGGTCGGCTTGTAAAACCCCTTGTCAGGTCAGAAACTCAAGCTTTAGTACAAATAACTCACCTATGTGATATGATGTAGGTATGCCATCAAGCATGGTGCATTGTGCTTAAGTGAATAAGAAATGTACTTTTCAGTTTTAGAAACTTACTCATGCTCTTTCAGAGCTTTAAGCCAAGCACTACATAGAGTATACCACTCACCAAGGAACTAACATTCATCTTTACAAAGTATGGATCCTGTGTCTTAGCCAGTGACCGACCGACCGACAGAGAGACTTTTACATTCACTCAGAGACTCAGAAAGTACTTATATATGCAGCACTATCAAAAGCAATTGCAGAGACAATCACATAGCCCTGTATTCCCTAACACAGGCACAAAGGTATTTGTTCAGCCACTCATGTACACATTTACAGAGCCATACGGGTACTAAAACAGGCACTAACATGCCTACAGATGTATTAAAACATCTCAAGGTGCTACTACAGGTGGACACCTACATTCACTCAGCTATATAGACAAGTATTGACAGAATCTTGTCATGGATCCAAACAAATACTGCTTTAATCATATGTGAGGCCTAGTAATGCAGAGCCTGTGGGTGCTCCCTCACTACCAAACTAAAGTGGTCCTGTAAAACCCCTTTGCCAGGTCTTAAACTCACATTTTAGTACAAATAACTCACCTCTGTGATATGCTGTAGGTATGCCATCAAGCATGGTGCACTGTGCTTAAGTGATTAAGAAATTTACTTTTTATTTTTAGAAACGTAGTCATGCACTTGCAGATCTTTAGGCCAATCACTACATAGGGTATACCACTCACCAAGGAACTGTCATTCATCTTTCCAAAGCATAGATACTATCTCTCAGCCACCGACAGAGAAACAGACACTTCTCCAGTCACTGACAAATTCAGAAAGCAATTATATATGCAGCAATATCAAAGGCAATTGCACAGAACCTCAGATACCTCTGAATTCACTAACAGGGCTACTGAAGCATATGCTCAGCTACTTACATACAGATTTACAGAGCCATAGCAGTACTAAAAGTGGCAGGCAGTCACATACCAACAAATGTAGTGAAATATCTCATTGTGCAACTAGAAGTAGACAGGTACGTTCTCTCAGATACGTAGGCAAGTAGTCTCACAATATTTGAATGTATCCAGACAAATACTGTTTTTCAGAAGATTGGGGCCTAGTAGTGCTAAGCCTGTGTCTGCATTGTGATTGGACACTAAAATTGGCCTACAACAGTGCTTGGTGAAGTCTGAAACTCATGTGTTAGTGCAACTATCTCACCTCTATTATATGTTGTAGGTATGCCATAAAGTATGGTGTAATGTGATTAAGTGATTAAGAAAGGTTGTTATCAGTTTTAGAAAGTTAGTCATGCAGTTTCAGACTCCTAATTCAACCACTGTATAGAGTATACCACTCACCTAGGAACTGACATTCATCTTTCCAAAACATGGATGCTGTGTATCAGCCAGTGACAGTGAAACAGATATACTTGTGCATTCAGTAACATAGTCAGAAAATACTTATATATGCATTTTACTGGAAATTAGTGAGTTTTTTTTTAAATATGCTACATGTATAGTTCAAATCATACTAAAGCAATTCTTTAAACTGTAGTTAACTATTTAAAATATTTAATATACAAGTAAATATTCACCCATTCATTCACTCTCTCCTAAAGTCACTGAGATATCCACACACTTATGCAAAAACCTAGTGATACATACACTCAGTCACCCTTACAGGTACTGACTCACCCACTCACTCACTGATACAGTTACAGACACACTCCATCACTCACACATACAAGCAAACACACACCCAGTCACCTATACAGTCACTCACACTCATACATCTATACAAGCACTTACACTCTTAGGATTATGTCATCAGTGATATCACTTGAGATATCATCAGTGATGTCACTGACCATATCATGAGTGATGTAATAAGTGAGGTTATAAGTAGTGCATTACGGGATTGCAAGTTATAGTTAGCTGAGGTAGGTTTGCTGAATTTCACTGAAAAAACCAAAGGGTACAGGAACGTAATAGTTCGGTATTGAATTTACTTTCACAAAATCATAGAAATTCAGCAGTTATAGTTATTGCACCCCTGCAATGAACTGCTTATGAACTCACATATTACATCACTCATGACATGATCAGTGACATCACTGATGACATCTCAGATGATATCACTGATGACATCAACCAGTCTGTGTAAGTGTGTAAAAACGTTATGTGAGTTAAAGATGTATACTAAGGTATTGCATAGGTTTAATTGGTACTTTTCCAGAACTTCTGATCAGTGATAGTATTTGTAATGGATGTCATCTGAGTGGCTATGTATGTTTCTGCAATTGTATGTGATTGGTTGTGTGAGTGGCTGTACAGTTGGGTGACTGGCTGTGTTAGTAGCTGTTTTACTGAGTGAATGGGGTTCTGTGTAGTGGTATGGGTAAACAAGTAGATTTGTGAGTAGTTCTATGTGTGAGTGAGTGGATTCCTCAGTAGTTGCAGTGGTAAATAAGTGACTGGCTGTTTTTTTGGTTGAGTGAGTGGGTGTGTGAGTGGATCTTTGAGTGAGTTAGAGGCTGTTTTAGTATCTGTATGGGTGAGTTAGAGGGTGTGTCCCTGACTGTATGCTGAGTGAGTATGGCAGTGAATGTATGTGGAGAGTATACTTGTATCAGTGAATGTACAGGAGATTGAATATATGTTATACTATGTATATGAGTGAGCATGTGTGTCAGTAGGCGTATGAGTGAATGTGTGGTTGTATTATTTGTTGTATGGGTGAGTGAGTGGGTGTAGAAGTAGTTCTATAGATGAGTAACTTATTGTCTGAGTGGCTAAATGTGTGTCTGACTAGGTGTGTGTGTTGCTGTAATTTAACTAATTGGGTGTATAAGTAACTATGTGTGTGTGTGGCTCAGTGATTGACTGTATATGAGAAGAAGTATAGATTGTATTACCTGTATAAGTGGTGTGTAGCTATCTGAATGACTTTATGGGTGTAAAAGTCGATGTGTGAGTAATGAAATGGCAAAGTTAGTGGTGTGTGTGAGACTGTTACATGAGGACTGGAATTGGTGTGTGGGTGTATTTTCCAATGAGTGAGTGTTTTTTGTGTACTTGTATGGGTGTGTGAATGGGTGCAAGTGGGGTGTGAGAGTGTGTAGGTGGATGATGTCATCAGTAATGTCATCAGTGATGTCACTGACCATGTCGTGAGTGAAGTAATATGTGAGGTCATATGCAATGTATTGCAGCGGCATAAGTTATAGTTAGGACTGGTAAATATACCAGCTGGATTTCTATGGTTTTGTGTGAGTAAATTCAGTACCTGACTATAACATCCCTGAAACCTTTGTTTTTTTCAGTGAATTTCTAAAGTTTTTTATTCTATTTTCTAACTATATCATCCCTGTAACCTTTGTTTTTTCCAATGAATTTCTAGTTTTTTTTTTTTACCATAAAGCAAGTTTAATAAGTTCACATTAAACCAACCACAGCAGTGCACTGACTGTGGCCAGGCCCTGAAGCCAACACTTTATATTTAGTTCATTCCACTTCAAATATGGTATTTTGCATTGAAATATTTTTCTATCCCTCCAGGTGAGAAAAAGGGCATTGTATGTCAATTCAGTTCAACGTGTGCAGTAACATTTTATCCAGCAGCACCTCCAAGAAATAACATCATGGGGCACTACTTCAATGTTGAAACATCTACAGGTGATGAACCCCCAACACCTGTTTCATGCTGAGAAGGAGCGTGAACAGGCATTTCAGCTGATAACCGGAGAGATCCAGGGGGAGATATGATCACGGTGCCTGCCACTTTTCTGGCTGTCATCCTGGACTTAAAGGATATGGGTACTTTTTGCTGGAAGTGCAATAAAATTATATCAATAGGAGAACAGTCTTTTTCAGCAATTCTTGCAGCCAAGCATTGCCATAAGTGTTAATTCTGTTTTGCTAAGGTTTTCCTTTCTGCACTGATTCTGTGCACCTTGTTTTTGTTGTTTTTAGTAAAAGTTTTCCATTTTAAAAAGCAAAAATAATTTGTTGAAAATCAAAAAACAATTCCCAAAAATCCCCCCAAAACCCCAAAGTTTCTTGTTAGAACCACTTTATCTGGTTTAAAGAAAGATGAACTATATGTTTTTTGTTTGTATATCATTGTATGTCCCTGTTAGTATGTGTGTTGATATACGTTTGTTAAATGACTGTTAAAGTAACAAGCGATGTATGATTAAAAGCATATCTAATGGTTTGTCTAAGTGGGTATGTATATGTGTAGACGAGTATGCAATTTGGTGTGCTAGTGTGTGCATGAATGTGTGCCTGCCTGTCTCAGTGTATGCATCAGTGTGTGCCTAGGGGTGTATATGTACTAGTTTATACTTGGGTGTGTCAGTGTACTCATAAGTGTGGGGTTTGGGTCTCAGTGTATGGATCAGTGTGTGCATTGGTGTGTCAGCATATGCATCAGCGTGTGCCTGGGTGTGTCAACATATGAGTCAGTGTATGCCTGGGTGTGTCAATGTGTGCGTCAGTATGTAGCTGAGTGTGTCAGTGTAAGTATCAATGTGTACTGGGGGTGTGAGTGTATGCATCAGTGTATTCCTGGGAGTGTGAGTGTATGCGTCAGTGTGTGTCTGGGTGTGTCAGTGTATGCATGAGTGTGTGCATGGGTGTCTCAACGTATGCGTCAGTGTGTGCCTGAATGTGTTTCTGTATAGATCAGTGTGTCCCTGAGTGTGTCAGTGTATGCATCAGTGTGTAATTGGGGGCATGAGTGTATGCATCAGTGTGTTCCTGTGGGTGTGAGTGTATGTGTCAGTGTGTGCCTGGGTGTGTCAGTATATGCATGAGTGTGTGCAATGATCTCTCAATGTATGCGTCAGTGTGTGCCTGGGTTTGTTAGTGTATGCATCAGTGTGTGTCTGGGTGTGTCAGGATATGCATCATTGTGTGCCTGGATGTGTCAATTTATGTATCAGTGTGTGGCTAGTTGCTTTTTTGTATGCATCAGTGTGTGTCTCGGTGTGTCAGGATATGCATCATTGTGTGCCTGGGTATGAGAGTGTATGTACCATCTCTGGCTGGGTGTGTGAGAGTATTTATAAGTGTGGGCCTGCGTCTCTCAGTGTATGGATTAGTGTGTGCCTGGGTGTGTCAGTATATGCGTCAGTGTGTGCCTGGGTGAGTCAGCACATGCATCAGTGTATGCTTGGGTGTGTCAATTTATGTATCAGTGTGTGGCTAGTTGCTTTTTTGTATGCATCAGTGTGTGCCTGGGTGTGTTAGTGTATGCACCAGTGTGTTGCTGGGTGTGTTACTGTATGCATCAGTATGTGTCTTGGTGTGTTACTGTTTGCATCAGTGTGTGCCTAGGTGTATTAGTGTATGGATGAGTGTGTACCTGGGTGTGGCATGTATGCATTAGTGTGTATGTGGGTGTATACGTATATGCATTAGTGCCTGCCTGGGTGTGTCAGTGTATGCATGAGTATGTGCCTAAATGTGTCAGCATATGCATTAATGTGTGCCTGGGTGTATGTATCACTCAGTGTGTGGGTATGTTACTGTATGTGTGTGGCTGGGTATGTTAGTGTTTGGATGAGTGTGTACCTGGGTGTCTCAACGTATGCATCAGTGTGTGCCTTGGTGTGGTTGTGTATGCATTAATTGATGCCTGGGAATTACAGTGTATGCATTGGTGTCTGTCTGGGTGTGTCAGTGTATGCATCAGAGTGTGCCTAAGGGTGTGAGTGTATGTGTCACTTTGTATCTGAGTGTGTCAGTGTATAAATAGGTATGGAATTGGGTCTCTCAGCATATGGATCAGGGTGTGTGTGTCAGCATATGCATCAGTGTGTGCCTGGGTGTGTCAGTGTGTGCCTGGGTATGACAGTGTATGTATTGGTGTCTACTGTGTGTGTGAGTGTATGCATCAGTTTGAACGTGGGTGTGTCAGTGTATTCATAAGTGTGGGCCTGGGCATCTCAGTGTATAGGGCGTGTTAGCATATGCACCTGTTTGTGCAAGGGTGTGTCAACATATGAATTAGTGTGTACCTGGTTGTGTCAGTGTATGGATGAGTGTGTGTCTGGGTGTGACTCTGTATACATCGTGTGTGATTGTGGTATATCAGTGTATGCATCAGTGTGTGCCTTTGTGTGTTAGTGTATGTATCAGTGTGTGCCTCGGTGTCTCAGTGTATCTGTCAGTGTATGCTTGAATGTGTCGGTCTATGCATCAGAGTGTACCTGGGTGTCTCAGTGTATGGATGAGTTTATGCCTTGGTAAGTTAGTGTATATACACATGTGGGTATATCCATGTTTCCAAAGATGTCATTAGTTACCTACATTATTGCAATAGATAAGTCCGTTAAGCTGTGTAAAAAGAAAGAAAACATAAATAGAAGTTAAAGTTACATATTATACATTTGTCTTTTCAAGTTTCATAATCTGAAGAAATTTTTTTTTAATATTGAAACACAAGAAATTTGTATATTGTTTAGGAATTATGAATATTATCTAGACATCTCCTTTTCCATCCTTCACTGTTCTCAGCTTCTATACTTTTTTTTACACCAAACAGTGTTTCATCGATAATCATCATTGAACAGTGTGGGGAAAAAACAGTCATATAGACTGTAAAAAAAAAAAAACATAAGTGAATAGTATGTTATTTTAAATTAACATTACTCTGCTTCACAGTCACAACAAATTATTAACTGTTTTACCTAAAGTTATTAAGTACTGTAATAGATAGAAGCCTCTTATAAGTATTTTGTATATGAAGACTATTATAATGTAGTTAACATGTATGAAGGATAGCAGTTGATAGCAGTTGATAAAACAGTTATAAAAACATCACCCTTGGTAGGCCGCATGATGATGTAGTATATGGAAATCCATTAAGAAGGACTAGAGTATGTTAGTCTCTTTATTAATTTTCAAGCGTTCTTTACACATCTGTTTGATTGTCATGGTCTCATCATATTTTGCCCATATATATTTACTTTTTGAAAACTAACTGTGTATCCAACGACATGTTTAACTTGGATAACTTTGTTACTATTTGTATTTCTATAAAATAGTTGTTTGCACTGGTTTGTAGTTTCTAATCTCTTTTCCACTGCAGTGGTATTTTTGTTGTTTGATTGTATCAGTACGTTCATTTCAATATTTGAAATCCATTATGAAGACATCACCCCTGATAGGCTGTATGATGTCTTAACTTATTGTATTAGAAGTCCTGGAAGTGAACTATTTAATTTTGTTTGTAGAAGTCCTCTTTAGTTTTTTGATTAAAAAAAGACCAGTTTTCTATTAGGTGGTTTGTACGGTAATCTCTGCTTGACTGTAAGTAGTGTCCAGGTGTAATTTTAACTTCTCAGTGGACGATACAAGGTTTTAAAAAAATTTGAAGATGTTTTTAAGGTCCTCACCCCGGTAGGCTGAATGATGTCTAAAAGACTCATAATCTCCTTTGAAGAACAATTACAGGTTATTTTGCTTCCCAGTAATACATGTTAGAATTTTGGCCAAAGAAACAGAAGGTAAGAATGTCATAGTTTGAAAGGTAGTTTTGCTTTGTATATAAGGCTACTGCCATTGCATTCTGTCCATCCAGTTCCAGTATTTAAAAAAGACAGTGTAATGTCCACATGTTATATTGAGTCATTAATGAAAATGATAGCTACAGTAGTGTACATTTTTCCAGAAATTGAAATTTGCCGTTTGTTGAAGTTTGTTATTTCAGTTTCCAGTTTTATATCCATCTGCTCTGCATCGTTGTAACATCAGTATAAGATATTTTCCTATTATTTGTAGACACAAAGTAGACATAACATCTAATCTACAATTATCTATATCTATATGGGTCAATTACATCTAATGTACAATGTGAGCAGGTCATGTTTTGGTTTGCATTTTTAATCAACCCACCAAAAGACACAGTTTTGGAATCAGGTAATGTTAAGTAGAGAAATCTCTCAGAATTTATTTGAGCACAGGATGCAAGAGAGCAATCTTCACACTCATGGTCCCATTTGTATCTCAGTCCAAATAACTCATCAATATCCTTCCTCTTCTAATACTCCCAGGATGATCATTATAAATTCTTATGCATCTTGTTGAGAATAAATAGTATCGATCCACTACATGCATCTATGAGGTCTTGAATGGATGAAGCAGAATGTATTACTGTCTTTTCACTCAGTAAACATTGTAGTAAATTATATAGTGCCGAACACAACCTCTTATCTGTTTTCTGATAAATTCCATTTACAACATGTGGTAAATGAAAGACCACATTGAGAACAACATCTGCATAGCAGTTGACACCTGAACTGTTTTCCAACTGGCAACCCACAACATCTCCCTTATTTTCCTCTTTTTTCTTCTTCTATTCAACATCCGTTGATTCTTTTGCAAGCTTTCTCTTCGGACGGATTACACAGATTACCCATTTCTCATAAATGGGATATCCACCTAAATGAGGAGCATTTAAACTTCTTAAATGATTATACTCTCTTAAACAGCTTATATTAGCACTAACTTTGCTTTCATCAAATTCAACCAAGAACAAACCAGCCAATTTTCTGCATGTGATGATGCTACATATGACATACCTTCTTTAAATACTGTACTTCCAATATTAATAAAAGTTGTGTCTACATTTAACACTTTTCCAATCCTGCAATCTTTGATACAGACTTTTCTAAAGAATTACATTTTCCCTCTAGTTTTTTCTGTTAGTAAAGTTGGGAGTCCCTGATGTTCCATTTTATCAATGGCTGTAATTTCAATAATATCTTCTTTTTCCAATCTCAATTATATTTTCATTGAAGTTTGAACACTCTTGAAGTGTTGGCATTAAACAGAGTAATAATGTTTTTCTTCTTGAATAAATTTGAACCTTAGCTCAGCTGATGAAATGTCTGACGAAAATAATTTCTTGATAAGACAACTTTCTAAAGCACATTTTCTATCCTTTGTCAAAATTCCTACTCTAATGTCCTTCTGAATACTTCCATACTCTATATTCTTTACACGTTTCTTGTATTGAAGCTTTAACCAAATATTTACATTTCCAATATTTCCTAAAGAATTTATTGTTTCATTGTGAAGAAGTGTTTTTAAAACAGGTTGTCCTTTCACAGGAGTTAGTTGGAGTAGGTCATTGAAGACAAATGATTTCCTCCAAAGAGTATGTTGTACTCTGTTCTTAAACTTAAAATTCACTGCATTCTAATGTGTATGAAGGCAAGCATTAAGTTTGACACTAGCTCACCTCATCAATAATTAAAAGCTTCAGTTTCTTCAAAACTCTAGAAACTTTGCGACAAACATCACCAGATAATTTCTGGCATTCCAGTTTATTATGTGAAACAGGAAGCATAAGTAGCTGATGTAAAGTAATTCCTTTAAAGTTGTGGGCAGCTAATCCTGTTGATGCTGTGACTACACATGATAAAGCTTCCCCTGGTGCCAACCTGACCACTGATGTATAGTAGTAGTGGTTTAAATGAGGAGCATGAACATTCTTTCCTTCCATGTAAAAATCGATGCTCTACTTTACCTTTTACTTCATCATAGATTTTTTCTGTTTGTTGTTTAGATGTTGTAGTAACTGTTCCAAATCAAGAACTTCCTCTCTTGATTGCTGCTTTGCAGTCTCCACCTCATTCATTGTTACAGCTCCTCATTTTGAACAACTGGTTCTCCAAGAGGATCATGACTCTCGGTGAAGAACTTTGGCTGCTTTGTGAACTTTCCTTTACCATCTCAGCAGCAATTGTTTCTTCCTCTTTAATTTCATCTCTTTTGCAAATAGTTAGGAAAGACAGAACACTGAGGCCCTCACTACGATTGTGGCGGTCTTAAGACTCCCACATTTGCAGTGGTGGTGGGATCACTTTTTGGCAGGCTGATGGACTGGCGGTGCTGGCGGTCTCAATCCGCCAGGGCAGTGCTGCTAGTAGTGCTGCCCTGGGGATTAAGACCTCCCTATCCACCAACGTTTGCATGACGGTTCCATTGCCATGAGGGCCCCTGCACTGGCCATGCACTTGGCATGGGTAGTGCAAGGGCCCCCATGGACAGCCCCACTGTGCTTTTCACTGCCTGAATTACATACTAATGGATTCCTAATACGGATGGTGGTAAATCCGTCACTTTTCCGTCACTTTTGGGACGGATTAACACCTCCTCCAAAGTTGGAATAACCCCCATAGTCTCCAAGTAATTCAGATTCATCACCCCATGGCTGGAACAGCTGCAAAAGTGCTAAGTAAAAAAAACTCTCTTCTCCTTCAGCCTGGCGACTACGTTTTCTGTAGTTATTTAGATTTCCTTTGGTGTGGCTCACTAAACAATCATTACATCCAACAGCTGCATATCTCCCTTCTTCTATATTTTCTGTTACATCATTTCTATACCTATAGTACTGAAGTACTTCGTACAGGCACATGTTTTATAAATGTGGAGTCCTCCTTGGGTAATATGTGTCCAATATGTTTGTTTTTACAATGTCTCTACTTTCTGGATCAAACTCTGTTAGATACTGAATTTCTGGGAAAGATCTTAAGACTCTATTTTGTGTGTTTGTAAGTCCTAGACTTACCCAAACAATTCTTCCAGACTTCGAGAACAAACTAGATGAGCTTTACCTATCCGCACACTCATAAGATCCAATTTCCCTGTGGAAAAGCATTTTCAAGCTCAAACTGCACAATTTCTTAGTAAGATGTAAGATGCTTTTCAGCGGAAATCTCCCCCCACATCTCCTTCATTTCTGTCGCCTCAGATTTTCTGATATATGGTTTCACACACCTAGGAACAGCAATAGAATGATCTGCAACAAACTGCATGTCGATGTTTGCATTCGTCATCTTTAAAACAACTGGATTATAATTATTAATGTACTTCAAGACCTCTTTTTAGGTTGTAAGTATTTTTCAGTGCCTTTCATGTCAATGTATGTCTGTCTGAAAGCTGTTGACTCTTTCTTTTGAAATGACAGGTGGAGGGAATCCAAAATAAAATCTGGTATAAAATTGACCTTTGGTTCTTCATTTGTGTCTGCAGTATTTGCCACATCTGTGATTTTGGGAGGGCAGAACTTGTTGTTGCAAATATTTTTCCCAGTATCTTTTGGAAAGTCGCATGTGACATACTGTTTAATGAAGGACAGAACAGACTCATCACCGTGTGTTCCAAATTTAGGTGCATCCTTTATCCATAAAAGCATGAGAATATGAGGAGTGCCTCTTGCTTAGTACTCTTTACATCCAAAGGAAATCAGTTACTTCACCAAGGGGAGCGTTTGTCTTCTTGCATATAAGAAACATCATAGCTTGAAATCAATGGTTAAAGTACCTGCAAACCTTGGCGGATCAAAAAAACAGAGTTCTTCTGCTGTCTTCAGTTCAATGTCTTTGATGTTAGAGTTTGCTTCTCTCAAACATTCAAGGAGATCATCCCATGCATACTCAGCACAACTGAGTGTCAAGACCCAAGTAGGCACACCTAGGTTTCTTAACATACATTTCAGCTCATCATGATAAAGGTACTAATACTCATTGGTACCACATTTGCACACCATCAAATTAATCAAACTGTATTTCAAGTTTTCATCCTTTCCATGAAGATGTTCAGAAAACTGCTTTGCAGAAAGGTTTTGAAGATTTATTCCAGTCTTCAATATATGGTTAACAGCATATGAAAGTCCAGACAAGTCACTCTCAAACAGAAGATGACACATGTATGGAATACACTGGCAAAACCAGGATCTTCAGAATATAATCTCATTGAGCAGTATTCAGCTTCAGGTATCTGTACAGCAGGGTCATCATAGCGTCCACCTTCTTCAGTGGGAAAGAGTTGTGGAAAATAGTGAGCCCCCTAAACCTTTCTCCCAGATACTCTTAGGAGCTCCTTTTGCTTGCTTTCTAGTAGGTATAACATTGCTTTTGTTTTACCTTATTCACATTTATTAATTCTTGCTATGTCTTTTTGCTCTTTGCAGCAACACCATTTACTAAAATAATATTTACATCTTCAAAGTCTCTCTGTACCGTTATAGTATCACTATTCTTTTTGAAATCTAATGGCAAGTGCTTCTCTATTCAGTATCTAAAGGGTTTCCTGGAAATAAAGGATTGAGGAGTGGGACAGGGAAAATTAGTAAAAACAAGAAAAACAACCCACCTCCCAAGCTAGCTCCTAAAAGGAATCCCTCAAGAATGATATGAAGAATGTAGTCAGGAGAACAATTTTAATAATCACAAAAACAATTATTTTATTTGTTAATATTCTTGATTGCTAATATGATATTCAGCTGTAGGACCTCACTAACACGCTCCCTAAAAACCCATCAAAACATACCATTCACACCACTCATACACCTAACTCACTACTAAAAAAAGACTTTAATTAAAAACAGTACTACAGGGAGACTGTGGTCCTATCTGCCACAATCTATAATCAAATAAATGATAGGGCTATAAAAAATTACTTTACCAACACAAAATCACTAGATCATGAAATCTCCAATTAAAGAAAATGTACCCCTGCTTATCCAAAATGCTTATTACCAAAGTGCACATGCTATAAACTTCAAGTGATGTTAAATGAACAACGTGAAAAAACACCAAACACTGATACCCTCTATAATGAAAAGTCCAAACTCTATACTCATAAAAAGACTGTGTTTATGTGCCCTATATCTAACTCACTGTGGGGGTTATTATGACCCCGGCGGTAGGAGATAATGTGGCGGTAGTGCTGGCAACAGGCTGGCGGTACTTACCACCACATTATGACATTGGTGGGTTGGCTGAAGCCAACCTGCCAATGTACCCCTCCGACCGCCATGGCAGTAGCAGCCGCCGGGCTGGAGATAACCATCTCCAGCCCGGCGGCTGCTTTTGTACCGCCGGCGGTATCATGACCCTGCCTGCCGCCATGGTTTTCGTGGCGATCGTAATGCCACGAAAGCCATGGCAGTAGGGCCTATCAGTGACAAGGAATTCCTTGCCTGTCACTGATAGGAGGCTCCCTCGCCCCAACACTCCCCAGACACCACCACCCTCCCTTCATCCACGCTCCCCCTCCCTTCCAACCTCCCCATACATACACACACTCATTCACACAGACATACGCACACACATCCATTCATTCATGAACCAATCCGTACACACATTCACACTGACACCCATTCACATTTCCATGCATACACACATTTGCCCACACGCATAGACGCCCACAAACACTACACACACACTTGCATTCACGCACACACAACCATACACGCACACACCTCCACACCTCCACACCCTTCCCTGTCGGAAACCCGACTTACCTGTATCCAGGGGGTCTTCTGGCAGGGGACGGGACAGGGCACTGCTACCGCCAGCAGCGATTGCCAGCAGAACACCATCAGGCCATATTATTTGTCATAATACGGCTGGCGGTGGTCTACTGGCATGGCGCTGCTGGTGGTAGTAGCGCCACCTTACCACCATCCGCCGGTTTGGCCACGGCCGGATTTCCGCTCTTCTTGTGGCGGAAATCTGGCTGGGATCATATTATGGCGGATGGATGGTAACTGCAGTGATGGTCTTTTGGCAGCCGCTGCCGCGGCGGTAGGCGGTTTCTAGCGCCAAAGACATAATGAGGGCCTATATCTAACACAAAGTGCTTAAGAATGGTCTTACAAGAAAACTTCTTTGAGTTTGATGGTGCCATTAACAAACAGATCAAAGGGGTCAGTATGGGAGCTGCTTGCGCCCCAAGTGTGGGGAATATCTATATAGGCCAATTTGAAGAAAGGTTTGTATACAGTATAATGAGGTTGCCCCCTTTTTTGAAAACATCAAGCATTTCACCCGCTACATAGATTATTATTTTTTCATCTAGAAAGGGGAGATGTAATATCTCTATAACTTTGTAGAATGGCTTAACTTATGGGATGACTATCTCAAATTTACTCCCAACATCAATAATCAAAAAATTGAATTTTTGGACATTCTGGTTTATGAAGAAATTGGGCAGCTCCAAGTGGCTTTGTACATCAAACCTATGGCACGTAACACTTTGCTTCATTTTCACAGCTTCCATCCCAGATGCCAACATCAAGGCATTCCCTTTAGTCAGCTTCTGAGAATATGCAGAAACTGCAATAACATGGTTGAATAAAAGAAATATGCCAATGATTTCAAAGAAAGTTTTCTTAGAAGAAAATTTCCCAAAAGGCTGATCTGGGATTCATATAAAAGAGCAAAATATTACAACGAGACACTCTTTTGAGGACCAACCTAAGACCAAGCAACAAAGTTTAATGTGTGTTCTTAGGCGCTCTAATATTAACAACAAAATTCAAGGCATTATAAACACACAGTGGAACATCTTGAATAGCAATGAGGACGAGTCTGCTCTTCCTATCCCCAAGTTTCCATTTAAAAGAAATTCCAATTTGAGAGATAAATTAGTCAAGGCTAGAACCATACAAGAGAACACATTTTTTCTGAAAAACATTGAGGAAACAAACCCTATTTTAGGAAACCATTGATGTGGACAATGTCACACATGTATACAAGCGATTGTTTCTGATCATTTAG